>NW_027507789.1:148231706-148966278 GCF_037356315.1 Lithobates pipiens
TTGCCTGGGCGGAGACCGCCCGGATTCACACTCTGGGCGCCGAGTTTTTGCCTGGGCGGAGGCCACCCGGATTCACACTCTGGGTGCTGAGTCTTTCCCTGCGTGGAGGCGGCCCGGACTCTCACTCTGGGCGCCAAGTCTTTGCCTGGGCAGAGACCGCCCGGATTCACACTCTGGGCGCTGAGTTTTTGCCTGGGCGGAGGCCGCCCGGATTCACACTCTGGGCGCTGAGTCTTTGCCTGGGCGGAGACCGCCCGGATTCACACTCTGGGCGCCATGTGTTTGCCTGGGCGGAGGCCGCCCTGACTCTCATTCTGGGCGCCGAGTCTTTGCCTGGGTGATGGCCGCCCGGACTCTCACTCTGGGCGCCAAATCTTTACCTGGGCGGAGGCCACCCGGATTCACACTCTGGGCGCGAGTCTTTGCCTGGGCGGAGGCCGGCCGGATTCACACTCTGGGCGCCGTGTCTTTGCCTGGGTGGAGGCCGCTTGGACTCTCACTCTGGGTGCTGAGTCTTTCCCTGCGTGGAGGCGGCCTGGACTCTCACTCTGGGCGCAGAGTCTTTGCCTGGGCGGAGGCCGCCCGGATTCACACTCTGGGCGCTGAGTCTTTGCCTGGGCGGAGGCCGCCCGGATTCACACTCTGGGCGCTGAGTCTTTGCCTGGGCGGAGGCCGCCCAGATTTACTCTGGTTGCCGAGCTTTTGCCTGGGCGGAGGCCGCCCGGATTTACACTCTTGGCGCGAGTCTTTGCCTGGGCGGAGGCCGCCCGGATTCACTCTGGTTGCCGAGCTTTTGCCTGGGTGGAGGCCGCCCGGATTCACACTCTGGGCGCCGAGTCTTTGCCTGGGCAGAGGCCGCCCGGATTCACACTCTGGGCGCCGAGTCTGCCTGGGCGGAGGTCGCCCGGATTCACACTCTGGGCGCCGAGTCTTTGCCTGGGCGGAGACCGCCCGGATTCACACTCTGGGCGCCGAGTTTTTGCCTGGGCGGAGGCCGCCCGGATTCACACTCTGGGCGCCGAGTCTTTGCCTGGTGCGAAGGCCGCCCGGACTCTCACTCTGGGCGCAGAGTCTTTGCCTGGGCGGAGGCCGCCCGGATTCACACTCTGGGCGCTGAGTCTTTGCCTGGGCGGAGACCACCTGGATTCACACTCTGGGCGCCGAGTCTTTGCCTGGGTGGAGGCCGCCCGGATTCAGACTCTGGGCGTCGAGTCTTTGCCTGGGCGGAGGCCGCCCAGATTCACACTCTGGGCGCCGAGTCTTTGCCTGGGCAGAGGCCGCCCGGATTCACACTCTGGGCGCCGAGTCTTTGCCTGGGCGGAGACCACCCGGATTCACACTCTGGGAGCCGAGTCTTTGCCTGGTGCGAAGGCCGCCCGGATTCACCCTCTGGGCGCCGAGTCTTTGCCTGGGCAGAGGCCGCCCAGATTCACACTCTGGGCGCTGAGTCTTTGCCTGGGCGGAGGCCGCTTGGACTCTCACTCTGGGTGCAGAGTTTTTCCCTGCGCGGAGGCGGCCCGGACTCTCACTCTGGGTGCCGAGTCTTTGCCTGGGCGGAGACCGCCCGGATTCACACTCTGGGCGCCGAGTCTGCCTGGGCGGAGGTCGCCCGGATTCACACTCTGGGCGCCGAGTCTTTGCCTGGGCGGAGGCCACCCGGATTCACACTCTGGGTGCGAGTCTTTGCCTGGGCGGAGGCCGTTCGGATTCACACTCTGGGCGTCGTGTCTTTGCCTGGGCGGAGGCCGCTTGGACTCTCACTCTGGGTGCTGAGTCTTTCCCTGCGTGGAGGCGGCCCGGACTCTCACTCTGGGCGCCGAGTCTTTGCCTGGGCGGAGGCCACCCGGATTCACACTCTGGGCGCAGAGTCTTTGCCTGGGCGGAGGCCGCCCGGATTCACACTCTGGGCGCCAAGTCTTTGCCTGGGCGGAAACCGCCCGGATTCACACTCTGGGCGCCGAGTCTTTGCCTGGGCGGAGGCCGCCCGGATTCACACTCTGGGCGCCGAGTCTTTGCCTGGGCGGTGGCCGCCCGGATTCACACTCTGGGCGCCGAGTCTTTGCCTGGGCGGAGACCGCCCGGATTCACACTCTGGGCGCCGAGTCTGCCTGGGCGGAGGTCGCCCGGATTCACACTCTGGGCGCCGAGTCTTTGCCTGGGCGGAGACCGCCCGGATTCACACTCTGGGCGCCGAGTTTTTGCCTGGGCGGAGGCCACCCGGATTCACACTCTGGGTGCTGAGTCTTTCCCTGCGTGGAGGCGGCCCGGACTCTTACTCTGGGCGCCAAGTCTTTGCCTGGGCGGAGACCGCCCGGATTCACACTCTGGGCGCCGAGTCTGCCTGGGCGGAGGTCGCCGGGATTCACACTCTGGGCGCCGAGTCTTTGCCTGGGCGGAGACCGCCCGGATTCACACTCTGGGCGCCGAGTTTTTGCCTGGGCGGAGGCCACCCGGATTCACACTCTGGGTGCTGAGTCTTTCCCTGCGTGGAGGCGGCCCGGACTCTCACTCTGGGCGCCGAGTCTTTGCCTGGGTGATGGCCGCCCGGACTCTCACTCTGGGCGCCAAATCTTTACCTGGGCGGAGGCCACCCGGATTCACACTCTGGGCGCGAGTCTTTGCCTGGGCGGAGGCCGCCCGGATTCACACTCTGGGCGCCGTGTCTTTGCCTGGGCGGAGACCGCCCGGATTCACACTCTGGGTGCCGAGTCTTCGCCTGGGCGGAGGCTGCACGGGCTCACACTCTGGGCGCGAGTCTTTGGCTGGGCGGAGGCCGCCCAGATTCACTCTGGTTGCCGAGCTTTTGCCTGGGCGGAGGCCGCCCGGATTTACACTCTGGGCGCGAGTCTTTGCCTGGGCGGAGGCCGCCCGGATTCACTCTGGTTGCCGAGCTTTTGCCTGGGTGGAGGCCGCCCGGATTCACACTCTGGGCGCCGAGTCTTTGCCTGGGCAGAGGCCGCCCGGATTCACACTCTGGGCGCCGAGTCTGCCTGGGCGGAGGTCGCCCGGATTCACACTCTGGGCGCCGAGTCTTTGCCTGGGCGGAGACCGCCCGGATTCACACTCTGGGCGCCGAGTTTTTGCCTGGGCGGAGGCCACCCGGATTCACACTCTGGGTGCTGAGTCTTTCCCTGCGTGGAGGCGGCCCGGACTCTTACTCTGGGCGCCAAGTTTTTGCCTGGGCGGAGGCCGCCCGGATTCACACTCTGGGCGTCGAGTCTTTGCCTGGGCGGAGGCCGCCCAGATTAACACTCTGGGCGCCGAGTCTTTGCCTGGGCGGAGGCCGCCCGGATTCACACTCTGGGCGCCGAGTCTTCGCCTAGGCGGAGGCTGCACGGGCTCACACTCTGGGCGCGAGTCTTTGGCTGGGCGGAGGCCGCCCAGATTCACTCTGGTTGCCGAGCTTTTGCCTGGGCGGAGGCCGCCCGGATTTACACTCTTGGCGCGAGTCTTTGCCTGGGCGGAGGCCGCCCGGATTCACTCTGGTTGCCGAGCTTTTGCCTGGGTGGAGGCCGCCCGGATTCACACTCTGGGCGCCGAGTCTTTGCCTGGGCAGAGGCCGCCCGGATTCACACTCTGGGTGCCGAGTCTTTGCCTAGGCGGAGGCCGCCCATATTCACACTCTGGGCGCCGAGTCTTTGCCTGGGCAGAGGCCGCCCGGATTCACACTCTGGGCGCCGAGTCCTTGCCTGGGCGGAGGCCGCCCAGATTCACACTCTGGGCGCCGAGTCCTTGCCTGGGCGGAGCTCGCCCAGATTCACACTCTGGGCACCGAGTCTTTGCCTGGGCGGAGGCCGCCCGGATTCACACTCTGGGCGCCGAGTCTTTGCCTGGGCGGAGGCGGCCCGGACTCTCACTCTGGGCGCCGAGTCTTTGCCTGGGCGGAGGCTGCCCGGATTCACTCTGGTTGCCGAGCTTTTGCCTGGGTGGAGGCCGCCCGGATTTACACTCTGGGCGCCGAGTCTTTGCCTGGGCAGAGGCGGCCCGGACTCTCACTCTGGGCGCCGAGTCTTTGCCTGGGCGGAGGCTGCCCGGATTCACTCTGGTTGCCGAGCTTTTGCCTGGGTGGAGGCCGCCCGGATTTACACTCTGGGCGCCGAGTCTTTGCCTGGGCAGAGGCCGCCCGGATTCACACTCTGGGCGCGAGTCCTTGCCTGGGCGGAGGCCGCCCGGATTCACTCTGGTTGCCGAGCTTTTGCCTGGGTGGAGGCCGCCCGGATTCACACTCTGGGCGCCGAGTCTTTGCCTGGGCAGAGGCCGCCCGGATTCACACTCTGGGTGCCGAGTCTTTGCCTAGGCGGAGGCCGCCCATATTCACACTCTGGGCGCCGAGTCTTTGCCTGGGCAGAGGCCGCCCGGATTCACACTCTGGGCGCCGAGTCCTTGCCTGGGCGGAGGCCGCCCAGATTCACACTCTGGGCACCGAGTCTTTGCCTGGGCGGAGGCCGCCCGGATTAACACTCTGGGCACCGAGTCTTTGCCTGGGTGAAGGCCGCCCGGACTCTCACTGTGGGCGCCGAGTCTGTGCCTGGGTGGGGGCCGCCCGGATTCACACTCTGGGCGCCGAGTCTTTGCCTGGGCGGAGGCCGCTCAGATTCACACTCTGGGCACCGAGTCTTTGCCTGGGCAGAGGCCGCCCGGATTCACACTCTGGGCGCCGAGTCTTTGCCTGGTGCGAAGGCCGCCCGGACTCTCACTCTGGGCGCAGAGTCTTTGCCTGGGCGGAGGCCGCCCGGATTCACACTCTGGGCGCTGAGTCTTTGCCTGGGCGGAGACCACCCGGATTCACACTCTGGGCGCCGAGTCTTTGCCTGGGTGGAGGCCGCCCGGATTCAGACTCTGGGCGTTGAGTCTTTGCCTGGGCGGAGGCCGCCCAGATTCACACTCTGGGCGCCGAGTCTTTGCCTGGGCGGAGACCGCCCGGATTAACACTCTGGGCGCTGAGTCTTTGCCTGGGCGAAGGCCGCCCGAACTCTCACTGTGGGTGCCGAGTCTTTGCCTGGGCAGAGGCCGCCCAGATTCACACTCTGAGCGCTAAGTCTTTGCCTGGGCGGAGGCCGCTTGGACTCTCACTCTGGGTGCAGAGTCTTTCCCTGCGCGGAGGCGGCCCAGACACTCTTTCTGGGTGCAGAGTCTTTGCCTGGGCGGAGACCACCCGGATTCACACTCTGGGCGCCGAGTCTTTGCCTGGTGCGAAGGCCGCCCGGACTCTCACTGTGGGCGCCGGGTCTTTGCCTGGGCGGAAGCCGCCCGGATTCACCCTCTGGGCGCCGAGTCTTTGCCTGGGCAGAGGCCGCCCAGATTCACACTCTGGGCGCTGAGTCTTTGCCTGGGCGGAGGCCGCTTGGACTCTCACTCTGGGTGCAGAGTTTTTCCCTGCGCGGAGGCGGCCCGGACTCTCACTCTGGGTGCCGAGTCTTTGCCTGGTCGGAGACCGCCCGGATTCACACTCTGGGCACCGAGTCTTTGCCTGGGCGAAGGCCGCCCGGACTCTCACTGTGGGCGCCGAGTCTTTGCCTGGGCGGAAGCCGCCCGGATTCACACTCTGGGCGCCGAGTCTTTGCCTGGGCAGAGGCCGCCCGGATTCACACTCTGGGCGCCGAGTCTTTGCCTGGGCGGAGACCGCCCGGATTCACACTCTGGGCGCCAAGTTTTTGCCTGGGCGGAGGCCACCCGGATTCACACTCTGGGTGCTGAGTCTTTCCCTGCGTGGAGGCGGCCCGGACTCTCACTCTGGGCGCCAAGTCTTTGCCTGGGCGGAGACCGCCCGGATTCACACTCTGGGCGCTGAGTGTTTGCCTGGGCGGAGGCTGCCCAGACTCTCACTCTGGGCGCCGAGTCTTTGCCTGGGCGAAGGCCGCCCAGACTCTCACTCTGGGCGCCGAGTCTTTACCTGGGCGGAGACCGCCCGGATTCACACTCTGGGCGCCGAGTCTTTGCCTGGGTGGAGGCCACCCGGATTCACACTCTGGGCGCGAGCCTTTGCCTGGGCGGAGGCCGCCCGGATTCACACTCTGGGCGCCGTGTCTTTGCCTGGGCGGAGGCCGCTTGGAATCTCACCCTGGGTGCTGAGTCTTTCCCTGCGTGGAGGCGGCCCGGACTCTCACTCTGGGTGACGGCTGTTTGCCTGGGCGGAGGCCGCCCGGATTCACACTCTGGGCGTCGAGTCTTTGCCTGGGCGGAGACCGCCCAGATTAACACTTTGGGCGCCGAGTCTTTGCCTGGGCGAAGGCCGCCCAGACTCTCACTCTGGGCGCCGAGTCTTTACCTGGGCAGAGGCGGCCCGGACTCTCACTCTGGGCGCCGAGTCTTTGCCTGGGCGGAGGCCGCCCGGATTCACTCTGGTTGCCGAGCTTTTGCCTGGGTGGAGGCCGCCCGGATTTACACTCTGTGCGCCGAGTCTTTGCCTGGGCAGAGGCCGCCCGGATTCACACTCTGGGCGCGAGTCTTTGCCTGGGCGGAGGCCGCCCGGTTTCACTCTGGTTGCCGAGCTTTTGCCTGGGTGGAGGCCGCCCGGATTCACACTCTGGGCGCCGAGTCTTTGCCTTGGCAGAGTCCGCCCGGATTCACACTCTGGGTGCCGAGTCTTTGCCTGGGCGGAGGCCGCT
Organism: Lithobates pipiens; assembly: GCF_037356315.1. Taxonomy (NCBI): domain Eukaryota; kingdom Metazoa; phylum Chordata; class Amphibia; order Anura; family Ranidae; genus Lithobates; species Lithobates pipiens. The sequence goes on from NW_027507789.1 coordinate 148,238,315, forward strand.
CAGATTCACACTCTGGGCACCGAGTCTTTGCCTGGGCAGAGGCCGCCCGGATTCACACTCTGGGCGCCGAGTCTTTGCCTAGGCGGAGGCCGCCCATATTCACACTCTGGGCGCTGAGTCTTTGCCTGGGCGGAGGCCGCCCGGATTAACACTCTGGGCGCTGAGTCTTTGCCTGGTCGAAGGCCGCCCGGACTCTCACTGTGGGTGCCGAGTCTTTGCCTGGGCAGAGGCCGCCCAGATTCACACTCTGAGCGCTAAGTTTTTGCCTGGGCGGAGGCCGCTTGGACTCTCACTCTGGGTGCAGAGTCTTTCCCTGCGCGGAGGCGGCCCAGACACTCTTTCTGGGTGCAGAGTCTTTGCCTGGGCGGAGACCACCCGGATTCACACTCTGGGCGCAGAGTCTTTGCCTGGTGCGAAGGCCGCCCGGACTCTCACTGTGGGCGCCGGGTCTTTGCCTGGGCGGAAGCCGCCCGGATTCACCCTCTGGGCGCCGAGTCTTTGCCTGGGCAGAGGCCGCCCAGATTCACACTCTGGGCGCTGAGTCTTTGCCTGGGCGGAGGCCGCTTGGACTCTCACTCTGGGTGCAGAGTTTTTCCCTGCGCGGAGGCGGCCCGGACTCTCACTCTGGGCGCCGAGTCTTTGCCTGGTCGGAGACCGCCCGGATTCACACTCTGGGCACCGAGTCTTTGCTTGGGCGAAGGCTGCCCGGACTCTCACTGTGGGCGCCGAGTCTTTGCCTGGGCGGAAGCCGCCCGGATTCACACTCTGGGCGCCGAATCTTTGCCTGGACAGAGGCCGCCCGGATTCACACTCTGGGCGCCGAGTCTTTGCCTGGGCGGAGACCGCCCGGATTCACACTCTGGGCGCCGAGTTTTTGCCTGGGCGGAGGCCACCCGGATTCACACTCTGGGTGCTGAGTCTTTCCCTGCGTGGAGGCGGCCCGGACTCTCACTCTGGGCGCCAAGTCTTTGCCTGGGCGGAGACCGCCCGGATTCACACTCTGGGCGCCGAGTCTTTGCCTGGGCGGAGGCCGCCCGGATTCACACTCTGGGCGTCGAGTCTTTGCCTGGGCGGAGGCCGCCCAGATTAACACTCTGGGCGCCGAGTCTTTGCCTGGGCGAAGGCCGCCCAGACTCTCACTCTGGGCGCCGAGTCTTTACCTGGGCGGAGGCCGCCCGGATTCACACTCTGGGCGCCGTGTCTTTGCCTGGGCGGAGGCCGCCCGGATTCACACTCTGGGCGCCGTGTCTTTGCCTGGGCGGAGGCCGCTTGGACTCTCACTCTGGGTGCCGAGTCCTTGCCTGGGCGGAGGCCGCCCGGACTCACACTCTGGGCGCTGAGTCTTTGCCTGGGCGGAGGCCGCCCGGATTCACACTCTGGGCGCCGAGTCTTCGCCTGGGCGGAGGCTGCGCGGGCTCACACTCTGGGCGCGAGTTTTTGCCTGGGCGGAGGCCGCCCGGATTCACTCTGGTTGCCGAGCTTTTGCCTGGGTGGAGGCTGCCCGGATTTACACTCTGGGCGCCGAGTCTTTGCCTGGGCAGAGGCCACCCGGATTCACACTCTGGGCGCGAGTCTATGCCTGGGCGGAGGCCGCCCGGATTCACTCTGGTTGCCGAGATTTTGCCTGGGTGGAGGCTGCCCGGATTTACACTCTGGGCGCCGAGTCTTTGCCTGGGCAGAGGCCGCCCGGATTCACACTCTGGGTGCCGAGTCTTTGCCTAGGCGGAGGCCGCCAATATTCACACTCTGGGCGCCGAGTCTTTGCCTGGGCAGAGGCCGCCCGGATTCACACTCTGGGCACCGAGTCTTTGCCTGGGCGAAGGCCGCCCGGACTCTCACTGTGGGAGCCGAGTCTGTGCCTGGGCGGGGGCCGCCCGGATTCACACTCTGGGCGCCGAGTCTTTGCCTGGGCAGAGGCCGTTCAGATTCACACTCTGGGCGCCGAGTCTTTGCCTAGGCGGAGGCCGCCCGGATTAACACTCTGGGCGCTGAGTCTTTGCCTGGGCGAAGGCCGCCCGGACTCTCACTGTGGGTGCCGAGTCTTTGCCTGGGCAGAGGCCGCCCAGATTCACATTCTGGGTGCTGAGTCTTTGCCTGGGCGGAGGCCGCTTGGACTCTCACTCTGGGTGCAGAGTCTTTCCCTGCGCGGAGGTGGCCCGGCCTCTCACTCTGGGCGCCGAGTCTTTGCCTGGGCGGAGACCGCCTGGATTCACACTCTGGGCACGGAGTCTTTGCCTGGGCGGAGGCCGCCCGGATTCACACTCTGGGCGCCGAGTCTTTGCCTGGGTGGAGACCGCCTGGATTCACACTCTGGGCGCCGAGTCTTTGCCTGGGCGGAGACCGCCCGGATTCACACTCTGGGCGCGAGTCTTTGCCTGGGCGGAGGCCGCCCGGATTCACTCTGGTTGCTGAGCTTTTGCCTGGGGGGAGGCCGCCCGGATTCACACTCTGGGCGCCGAGTCTTTGCCTGGACAGAGGCCGCCCGGATTCACACTCTGGGTGCCGAGTCTTTGCCTGGGCAGAGGCCGCCCGGACTCTCACTGCTGGCGCCGAGTCTGTGCCTGGGCGGGGGCCGCCCGGATTCACACACTGGGCGCCGAGTCTTTGCCTGGGCGAAGGCCGCCCAGACTCTCACTCTGGGCGCCGAGTCTTTACCTGGGCAGAGGCGGCCCGGACTCTCACTCTGGGCGCCGAGTCTTTGCCTGGGCGGAGGCCGCCCGGATTCACTCTGGTTGCCGAGCTTTTGCCTGGGTGGAGGCCGCCCGGATTTACACTCTGTGCGCCGAGTCTTTGCCTGGGCAGAGGCCGCCCGGATTCACACTCTGGGCGCGAGTCTTTGCCTGGGCGGAGGCCGCCCGGTTTCACTCTGGTTGCCGAGCTTTTGCCTGGGTGGAGGCCGCCCGGATTCACACTCTGGGCGCCGAGTCTTTGCCTTGGCAGAGTCCGCCCGGATTCACACTCTGGGTGCCGAGTCTTTGCCTGGGCGGAGGCCGCTCAGATTCACACTCTGGGCACCGAGTCTTTGCCTGGGCAGAGGCCGCCCGGATTCACACTCTGGGCGCCGAGTCTTTGCCTAGGCGGAGGCCGCCCATATTCACACTCTGGGCGCTGAGTCTTTGCCTGGGCGGAGGCCGCCCGGATTAACACTCTGGGCGCTGAGTCTTTGCCTGGTCGAAGGCCGCCCGGACTCTCACTGTGGGTGCCGAGTCTTTGCCTGGGCAGAGGCCGCCCAGATTCACACTCTGAGCGCTAAGTTTTTGCCTGGGCGGAGGCCGCTTGGACTCTCACTCCGGGTGCAGAGTCTTTCCCTGCGCGGAGGCGGCCCAGACACTCTTTCTGGGTGCAGAGTCTTTGCCTGGGCGGAGACCACCCGGATTCACACTCTGGGCGCAGAGTCTTTGCCTGGTGCGAAGGCCGCCCGGACTCTCACTGTGGGCGCCGGGTCTTTGCCTGGGCGGAAGCCGCCCGGATTCACCCTCTGGGCGCCGAGTCTTTGCCTGGGCAGAGGCCGCCCAGATTCACACTCTGGGCGCTGAGTCTTTGCCTGGGCGGAGGCCGCTTGGACTCTCACTCTGGGTGCAGAGTTTTTCCCTGCGCGGAGGCGGCCCGGACTCTCACTCTGGGCGCCGAGTCTTTGCCTGGTCGGAGACCGCCCGGATTCACACTCTGGGCACCGAGTCTTTGCTTGGGCGAAGGCTGCCCGGACTCTCACTGTGGGCGCCGAGTCTTTGCCTGGGCGGAAGCCGCCCGGATTCACACTCTGGGCGCCGAATCTTTGCCTGGACAGAGGCCGCCCGGATTCACACTCTGGGCGCCGAGTCTTTGCCTGGGCGGAGACCGCCCGGATTCACACTCTGGGCGCCGAGTTTTTGCCTGGGCGGAGGCCACCCGGATTCACACTCTGGGTGCTGAGTCTTTCCCTGCGTGGAGGCGGCCCGGACTCTCACTCTGGGCGCCAAGTCTTTGCCTGGGCGGAGACCGCCCGGATTCACACTCTGGGCGCCGAGTCTTTGCCTGGGCGGAGGCCGCCCGGATTCACACTCTGGGCGTCGAGTCTTTGCCTGGGCGGAGGCCGCCCAGATTAACACTCTGGGCGCCGAGTCTTTGCCTGGGCGAAGGCCGCCCAGACTCTCACTCTGGGCGCCGAGTCTTTACCTGGGCGGAGGCCGCCCGGATTCACACTCTGGGCGCCGTGTCTTTGCCTGGGCGGAGGCCGCCCGGATTCACACTCTGGGCGCCGTGTCTTTGCCTGGGCGGAGGCCGCTTGGACTCTCACTCTGGGTGCCGAGTCCTTGCCTGGGCGGAGGCCGCCCGGACTCACACTCTGGGCGCTGAGTCTTTGCCTGGGCGGAGGCCGCCCGGATTCACACTCTGGGCGCCGAGTCTTCGCCTGGGCGGAGGCTGCGCGGGCTCACACTCTGGGCGCGAGTTTTTGCCTGGGCGGAGGCCGCCCGGATTCACTCTGGTTGCCGAGCTTTTGCCTGGGTGGAGGCTGCCCGGATTTACACTCTGGGCGCCGAGTCTTTGCCTGGGCAGAGGCCACCCGGATTCACACTCTGGGCGCGAGTCTATGCCTGGGCGGAGGCCGCCCGGATTCACTCTGGTTGCCGAGATTTTGCCTGGGTGGAGGCTGCCCGGATTTACACTCTGGGCGCCGAGTCTTTGCCTGGGCAGAGGCCGCCCGGATTCACACTCTGGGTGCCGAGTCTTTGCCTAGGCGGAGGCCGCCAATATTCACACTCTGGGCGCCGAGTCTTTGCCTGGGCAGAGGCCGCCCGGATTCACACTCTGGGCACCGAGTTTTTGCCTGGGCGAAGGCCGCCCGGACTCTCACTGTGGGAGCCGAGTCTGTGCCTGGGCGGGGGCCGCCCGGATTCACACTCTGGGCGCCGAGTCTTTGCCTGGGCAGAGGCCGTTCAGATTCACACTCTGGGCGCCGAGTCTTTGCCTAGGCGGAGGCCGCCCGGATTAACACTCTGGGCGCTGAGTCTTTGCCTGGGCGAAGGCCGCCCGGACTCTCACTGTGGGTGCCGAGTCTTTGCCTGGGCAGAGGCCGCCCGGACTCTCACTGCTGGCGCCGAGTCTGTGCCTGGGCGGGGGCCGCCCGGATTCACACACTGGGCGCCGAGTCTTTGCCTGGGCGGAGGCCGCTCAGATTCACACTCTGGGCGCCGAGTCTTTGCCTGGGCAGAGGCCGCCCGGATTCACACTCTGGGCGCCGAGTCTTTGCCTAGGCGGAGGCCGCCCATATTCACACTCTGGGCGCTGAGTCTTTTCCTGGGCGGAGGCCGCTTGGACTCTCACTCTGGGTGCAGAGTCTTTCCCTGCGCGGAGGCGGCCCGGACACTCTTTCTGGGTGCCGAGTCTTTGCCTGGGCGGAACCGCCCGGATTCACACTCTGGGCGCCAAGTCTTTGCCTGGGCGGAGGCCGCCCGGACTCTCACTGTGGGCGCCGAGTCTTTGCCTGGGCGGAAGCCGCCCGGATTCACAGTCTGGGCGCCGAGTCTTTGCCTGGGCAGAGCCCGCCCAGATTCACACTCTGGGCGCAGAGTCTTTGCCTGGGCGGAGGCCCCTTGGACTCTCACTCTGGGTGCAGAGTCTTTCCCTGCGCGGAGGCGGCCCGGACTCTCACTCTGGGCGCCGAGTCTTTGCCTGGGCGGAGACCGCCCGGATTCACACTCTGGGCGCCGAGTCTTTGCCTGGGCGGAGGTCGCCCGGATTCACACTCTGGGCGCCGAGTTTTTGCCTGGGTGGAGGCCACCCGGATTCACACTCTGGGTGCTGAGTCTTTCCCTGCGTGGAGGCGGCCCGGAATCTCACTCTGGGCGCCAAGTCTTTGCCTGGGCGGAGACCGCCCGGATTCACACTCTGGGCGTCGAGTCTTTGCCTGGGCGGAGGCCGCCCAGATTCACACTCTGGGCACCGAGTCTTTGCCTAGGCGAAGGCCGCCCGGACTCTCACTCTGGGCACCGAGTCTTTGCCTGGGCGGAGGCCGCCCGGATTCACACTCTGGGCGCAGAGTCTTTGCCTGGGCGGAGGCCGCCCGGATTCACACTCTGGGCGTCGAGTTTTTGCCTGGGCGGAGACCGCCCGGATTCACAGTCTGGGCGCCGAGTCTTTGCCTGGGCGGAGGCCGCCCAGATTCACACTCTGGGCACCGAGTCTTTGCCTAGGCGAAGGCCGCCCGGACTCTCACTCTGGGCACCGAGTCTTTGCCTGGGCGGAGGCCGCCCGGATTCACACTCTGGGCGCAGAGTCTTTGCCTGGGCGGAGACCGCCCGGATTCACACTCTGGGCGCTGAGTCTTTGCCTGGGCGGAGGCCGCCCGGATTCACTCTGGGTGCCGAGTCTTTGCCTGGGCGGAGGCCACTCGGACTCTCACTATGGGTGCTGAGTCTTTCCCTGCGCGGAGGCGGCCCGGACTCTCACTCTGGGCGCCGAGTCTTTGCCTGGGCGGAGACCGCCCGGATTCACACTCTGGGCGCCGAGTCTTTGCTGTGCGAAGGCCGCCCATATTCACACTCTGGGCGCCGAGTCTTTGCCTGGGCGGAGACCGCCCGGATTCACACTCTGGGTGCTGAGTCTTTCCCTGCGTGGAGGCGGCCCGGACTCTCACTCTGGGCGCCAAGTCTTTGCCTGGGCGGAGACCACCCGGATTCACACTCTGGGCGCCGAGTCTTTGCCTGGGTGGAGGCCGCCCGGATTCAGACTCTGGGCGTCGAGTCTTTGCCTGGGCGGAGGCCGCCCAGATTAACACTCTGGGCGCCGAGTCTTTGCCTGGGCGAAGGCCGCCCAGACTCTCACTCTGGGCGCCGAGTCTTTACCTGGGCGGAGGCCGCCCGGATTCACACTCTGGGCGCCGAGTCTTTGCCTGGGCGGAGGCCACCCGGATTCACACTCTGGGCGCGAGTCTTTGCCTGGGCGGAGGCCGTTCGGATTCACACTCTGGGCGCCGTGTCTTTGCCTGGGCGGAGGCCGCTTGGACTCTCACTCTGGGTGCTGAGTCTTTCCCTGCGTGGAGGCGGCCCGGACTCTCACTCTGGGCGCCGAGTCTTTGCCTGGGCGGAGGCCGCCCGGATTCACACTCTGGGCGCAGAGTCTTTGCCTGGGCGGAGGCCGCCCGGATTCACACTCTGGGCGCCGAGTCTTTGCCTGGGCGGAGGCCGCCCGGATTCACACTCTGGGCGCCGAGTCTTTGCCTGGGCGGAGGCCGCCCGGATTCACACTCTGGGTGCCGAGTCTTTGCCTGGGCAGAGCTGTCACAGGAGGGCCCTCACACCATGACATGCAGGTCCCTCATTTATACCCGTCTGGGCTCCCTCCAGCAGCACAGATGGGTGATCAGCATATCCCCAGGGAGCACAGCTACGGCTTGACAATCTGGCAGCAATTGATGGGTACAGTGGCTGTGTTTGATAGCACAGTGGTGGCAATTTATGGGCATAGTGGTTGCGTTTGATGGGCACAGTGAGCCAGCGTTTGCTGGGCACGGTGAGGCGGTGTTTGCTGGGCACAGTGAGGCGCCATTTTTTGGGCGCAGTGAGGCGTTTTCTGGGCACAGTGAGGCGTTTTCTGGGCATGGTGAAGTGGCGTTTGTTGGGCACAGTGAGGTGGCGTTTGCTGGGCACAGTGAGGGGCATTTTTTGGGCACAGTGAGGCATTTGCTGGGCACAGTGAGGCGGCAATTGCTGGGAGCAGTGAGGTGGCGTTTGCTGTGCGCAGTGAGGCGGCGATTTCTGGGCATAGTGAGATAGTGATTTCTGGGCACAGTGAGGCGGCATTTTTTGGGCGTGGTGAGGCAGCGATTTCTGGGCACAGTGAGGCGGCGTTTGTGGGGCACAGTGAGGCGTATTGGCAGAACAATGTACTGTATATGTAGTCAGTGCTATGCACGGGGCCCCGCCCCCTCTCCAAGCTCCTCTCTATCTCTCCCTCCCAGCAAGTCTCCGCCCGCTTGAGTCCATAATTTTTGTCAACTGCTGAACAAATATCCCGCGCATGCGCTAATAACAGCTTGAAGCCATACTTTTTCTTGACCAGTGAACAAAATCGTGGGGTGGGCGGGGCTGCTGCTGACGTTCTAACCATATGTTCAGCTCCGCCCACCCACCCGCAAGTCTCCGCCCACTTGATTGTAGAATTTTTCTCCATCGTGAAAATACATATACTGCGCATGCGCTGTTAATGTCAGGGAATTTGCGCATGCGCGGTAAAGGCCTGCCGTCGGCTGTTTCAGTGACGGAGCCGCACCGGAAGTGACGGGGTGAGCTGTTTTCATAAGTCGCAGGAAATTTAACAACACCGGGACACAGTGCTCCTAAGGAATTTTTTTTTTAAAAGGACATGTTTAACCACTTCAATACAGGGCACTTTCGCCCCCTTCCTTCCCAGCCCAATTTTCAGCTTTCAGCGCTCTAGCGCTTTCAGTGACAATTGCGCGGTCATGCTACACTGTACCCAAATAAAATTTTTATCATTTTGTTCGCACAAATAGAGCTTTATTTTGGTGGTATTTATTCACGACTCCGTTTTTTATTTTTTGCGATATAAGCTCAAAGAAGCGGAAATTTGGAAAAAAAAAGCAATATTTTCTTTTTTCTACTTCAATAAAAATCCAATAAAATCTAATTTTGTCATAAATTTAAGCCAAAATGTATTCTGCTACATGTTTTTGGTAAAAAAAAAATCCGTTAAGTGTATAATAATTGGTTTGTGTGATCACGGACATATGTACGCAAATGATCATGTACATATGTGTGCAGGTGATCACGTACATATGTGTGCAGATAATCATTGGGACATGTGATTTTAGTGGGACATATGTGGGGGACATGTTTTTATTATTAGGGACATGTGTTTTTATTATTTGGGGACATGTATGTTTTGGGGACATGTGTGGGGACATTGTGTTTATACTGTGTGGTGTGTTTACTGTGTACACTAGACTGGTGATCAGTGAGTAAAAAGCTGTAAAAAGCAGCTCATACTCACTGATCAGCAGCCGGCTGCAGCGATCTGCTCTCCTCTCCACAGCGATGACTTCTGTGTGAGGAGAGGAGGAGCCGATTGCCTAGCAACCGGCTGTTTGTTTACATCACATGACGGCCGTGATTGGACACGGCCGTCATGTGATCAGGAGGGCCAATCACAGAGCCCTCCTGCCGATCTGAGATGCGCCGTGTCCGGGTGACACGGGCGCATCGGGATCGCGCCGCTGCGCGGGCGCGCGCGCGATCCCGCTACTCCTGAATGACGTTCCTGAACGTCCTATCAGGAGTAGGCGGCTCCCACCCGGCCGTATATGTGCATTGGCCGGGTGGGAAGTGGTTAAATAATTTGTTTTCTTTTTTAACTGCTTGTGGGGGTGGGACGTTGTAATTTGGCGGGCCGCCAGGTCATAGGAAAACATTATATATATATATATATATATATATATATATATATATATATATATATAGTGTGAGATTACTCATAGAATATCAGATATAAGGATACAGCAGCAGTCTGCCCATATTTCCAGGGAGACAGATCAGAGCGCTCCATCATGACTACAATACAGAGAAGTTCCTTTACACACCATACACAGAACACAATGCAACACCAATCACCCCGCACTCACGTTCAGCCAGCATCACCATGGCAACTCCTAGGATTGGAAGGGGGAGCGGAACGGAGCAATCACGTGACGTCTCGCGCTGCATGAATTTCTCCAGCTGATACGTCCAGTCCGCGCTATGGTCACGTGGCGGATTAGCTACAGTCACGTGAACAGCTTGTACCAGCGGACCGTTAGGCATGACGTCACAGGAGGCGGAGTCGCAAGGGCCGCGGGACTATAAATACAGGAAACCGAGGGCTGCACGGACATTCTAATCCAGCGCTCGTCTGAGCAACATCTCTCTAGTCTAGCTCCAGGTTCAACGGCCGCTATCGCTGATCACATAGCAAGGAAACTCAGCAAAACGAATACAAAGGAAGGGCAGAGGCAGGTCGGGGCGCTGAAGCGCCTGTGTGTCTATTTCTATATATGTATGGTTTAAACTGGGTATATATATATATATATATATATATATATATATATATATATATATATTTTTTTTTATATACACACATACACATTATATATATATATATACACACATACACATTATATATATATTTATATTATACATATATATATATATAATATATATATATATATATTATATACATATATATATATATATATATATATATATATATATATATATATATATATATATATATACACACATACATATATATTATATATATATATATATACACATACACATTATATATACATACATATATTATATATATATATATATATATATATATATATATATATATATATATAAAATGTATGTGTGTGTGTGTGTGTGTGTATGTATGTATATATATATATATATATATATATATATATATATATATATATATATATATATATATACACTTAATTATAAATATAATACTGACTTATTTAGAAATATAATACACACAATTATAAATACACACACAAACACTTATTTATGAATACACACATTTATAAATATAATACACACACTTATTTATAAATACACACACACACACACACACACACGCTTATTTATAAATACACACACACTTATTTATAAATATAATACACAGTTATTTATAAATACACACATACACTTATTTATAAATACACACGCACTTATTTATAAATACACACACAAACACTTATTTATAAATACACACACACACACACTTATTTATAAATACACACAGTTATTTAACCACTTCCCGCCCAAGGTACGTCCAGGGACGTCCTTGACTTTCCGGGGGTATATCTGAATGATGCCTGAGGCCACAGACATCATTCAGATATCAATGTTTTCAGCCGGCGATTCCCTGCACCATAAGAACTATCATAGCAGCTGTTCCGCCGCTTGATCGTTCTTACAAGAGGCGGGAGGGGACATGCTTCTACCGACTCACCGCTTCCATCTGGACATGTCTGTAGGTCTCCATCCTTTCTAATCTATCCCGTGCATCCTCTGTGTACTCTGGACATGTCCCTGGGTCTCCATCCCTTCTAATCTATCCTGTGTATCCTCTGTGTACCCTGGACATGTCCCTGGGTCTCCATTAGAGCTGCAACTAACGATTAATTTGTCTGTCGACTAATCTATCGATTATTTTTTAGATTAATCAACGACTATCCGATAATTTTTTTTATTTTTATTTTTTAATGAATCTAGTGTTTTTTTTGATTTAGCTAATTAATCCTTTGGATAACCTTTAGAGTATTGTATTGCAGAGTATTGTATTGTATTGCAGAGTATTGTATTGTATTGGCGGGCAGAGTATTGTATTGCGTTGGCGGGCAGAGTATTGCGTTGGCGGGCAGAGTATTGCATTGGCGGGCAGAGTATTGCATTGGCGGGCAGAGTATTGTACTGTATTGGCGGGCAGAGTATTGTACTGTATTGACTGGCAGAGTATTGGCGAGCAGAGTATTGAACTGTATTGGCGGGCAGAGTATTGTACTGTATTGGCTGGCAGAGTATTGGCGGGCAGAGTATTGTATTGTATTGGCTGGCAGAGCATTGGCGGGCAGAGTATTGTACGTCCAGGGACGTCCTTGACTTTCCGGGGGTATATCTGAATGATGCCTGAGGCCACAGACATCATTCAGATATCAACGTTTTCAGCCGGCGGAGGACTCACCATGGGTGGCGAGTTTTTACCTGGGCGAAGGCCGCCCGGACTCTCACTCTGGGCGCCGAGTCTCTGCCTGGGCGGAGGCCGCCCGAATTCACACTCTGGGCGCCGAGTCTTTGCCTGGGCGGAGGTCGCCCAGATTAACACTCTGGGCACCGAGTCTTTGCAAGGGCGAAGGCCGCCCGGACTCTCACTCTGGGCGCCGAGTCTTTGCCTGGGCGGAGGCCGCCCGGATTCTCACTCTGGGCACCGAGTCCTTGCCTGGGCGGAGACCGCCCGGATTCACACTCTGGGCGCCGAGTCTTTGCCTGGGCGGAGAACGCCCGGATTCACACTCTGGGCACCGAGTCTTTGCCTAGGCGGAGACCGCCCGGATTCACACTCTGGGCACCGAGTCTTTGCCTAGGCGAAGGCCGCCCGGACTCTCACTCTGGGCGCCGAGTCTTTGCCTGGGCGGAGGCCGCCCGGATTCACACTCTGGGCGCCGAGTCTTTGCCTGGGCGGAGGCCGCCCATATTAACACTCTAGGCGCCGAGTCTTTGCCTGGGCGGAGGCCGCCCAGACTCTCACTCTGGGCGCCGAGTCTTTGCCTGGGCAGAGGCCGCCCGGATTCACACTCTGGGCGCCGAGTCTTTGCCTGGGCGGAGGCCGCCCGAATTCACACTCTGGGCGCCGAGTCCTTGCCTGGGCGGAGGCCGCCCGGATTCACACTCTGGGCGCCGAGTCTTTGCCTGGGCGGAGACCGCCCGGATTCACACTCTGGGCGCCGAGTCTTTGCCTGGGCGGAGACCGCCTGGATTCACACTCTGGGCACCGAGTCTTTGCCTAGGCGAAGGCCGCCCGGACTCTCACTCTGGGCGCCGAGTCTTTGCCTGGGCGGAGGCCACCCGGATTCACACTCTGGGCGCCGAGTCTTTGCCTGGGCGGAGGCCGCCCATATTAACACTCTAGGCGCCGAGTCTTTGCCTGGGCGGAGGCCGCCCGGATTCACACTCTGGGCGACGAGTCTTTGCCTGGGCGGAGGCCGCTCGGATTCACACTCTGGGCGCCGAGTCTTTGCTGTGCGAAGGCCACCCATATTCACACTCTGGGCGCCGAGTCTTTGCCTGGGCAGAGGCCGCCCGGATTTACACTCTGGGCGCCGAGTCTTTGCCTAGGCGGAGGCCGCCCATATTCACACTCTGGGTGCCGAGTCCTTGCCTGGGTGGAGGCCGCCCGGACCCCGGGCGCCGAGTCTTTGCCTGGGCGGAGGCTGTACGGGCTCACACTCTGGGCGCCGAGTCTTTGCCTGGATGGAGACCGCTCGGATTCACACTCTGGGCGCCGAGTCCTTGCCTGGGTGGAGGCTGCCCGGACCCCTGGCGCCGAGTCTTTGCCTGGGTGGAGGCTGCACGGGCTCACACTCTGGTCGGCGAGTCTTTGCCTGGGCGGAGGCCGCCCGGATTCACACCCTGGGTGCCGAGTCTTTGCCTAGGCGGAGGCCGCCCATATTCACACTCTGGGCGCCGAGTCTTTGCCTGGGCAGAGGCCGCCCGGATTTAAACTCTGGGCGCCGAGTCTTTGCCTAGGCGGAGGCCGTCCGGACTCTCACTCTGGGCGCTGAGTCTTTGCCTTGGCGGAGACCGCCCGGATTCACACTCTGGGCGCCGAGCCTTTGTCTGGGCGGAGGCCGCCCGGATTCACACTCTGGGCGCCGAGTCTTTGCCTGGGCGGCCCGGATTAACACTCTGGGCGCCGAGTCTTTGCCTGGGCAGAGGCCGCCCGGATTCACACTCTGGGCGCTGAGTCTTTGCCTGGGATAGCCGCCCGGACTCTCACTTGTGGGGCGATAGCCCCCGGCTCTCATCTCCGCCCGAGTCTTTGCCTGGCCAGAGCCCCGCCAGATTCCCACTCTGGGGCGCCAAGTCTTTGCCTGGGCAGAGAGCCGCCCAGATTCACACTCTGGGCGCTGAGTCTTGCTGCTGGCGGAGGCGGCGACTCTCATGGTGCTGAGTCTTTCCCTGCGCGGGAGGCGGCCCGGACTCTCACGCTGGGCGCTGTCTTTGCCTGGGCAGGAGACCCGGATTCACCGAGGCCGCCCGGACTCTCATTCTGGGCGCCGAGTCTCTGCCTGGGCGGAGGCCGCCCGAATTCACACTCTGGGCGCCGAGTCTTTGCCTGGGCGGAGGTCGCCCAGATTAACACTCTGGGCACCGAGTCTTTGCAAGGGCGAAGGCCGCCCGGACTCTCACTCTGGGCGCCGAGTCTTTGCCTGGGCGGAGGCCGCCCGGATTCTCACTCTGGGCACCGAGTCCTTGCCTGGGCGGAGACCGCCCGGATTCACACTCTGGGCGCCGAGTCTTTGCCTGGGCGGAGAACGCCCGGATTCACACTCTGGGCACCGAGTCTTTGCCTAGGCGGAGACCGCCCGGATTCACACTCTGGGCACCGAGTCTTTGCCTAGGCGAAGGCCGCCCGGACTCTCACTCTGGGCGCCGAGTCTTTGCCTGGGCGGAGGCCGCCCGGATTCACACTCTGGGCGCCGAGTCTTTGCCTGGGCGGAGGCCGCCCATATTAACACTCTAGGCGCCGAGTCTTTGCCTGGGCGGAGGCCGCCCAGACTCTCACTCTGGGCGCCGAGTCTTTGCCTGGGCAGAGGCCGCCCGGATTCACACTCTGGGCGCCGAGTCTTTGCCTGGGCGGAGGCCGCCCGAATTCACACTCTGGGCGCCGAGTCCTTGCCTGGGCGGAGGCCGCCCGGATTCACACTCTGGGCGCCGAGTCTTTGCCTGGGCGGAGACCGCCCGGATTCACACTCTGGGCGCCGAGTCTTTGCCTGGGCGGAGACCGCCTGGATTCACACTCTGGGCACCGAGTCTTTGCCTAGGCGAAGGCCGCCCGGACTCTCACTCTGGGCGCCGAGTCTTTGCCTGGGCGGAGGCCACCCGGATTCACACTCTGGGCGCCGAGTCTTTGCCTGGGCGGAGGCCGCCCATATTAACACTCTAGGCGCCGAGTCTTTGCCTGGGCGGAGGCCGCCCGGATTCACACTCTGGGCGACGAGTCTTTGCCTGGGCGGAGGCCGCTCGGATTCACACTCTGGGCGCCGAGTCTTTGCTGTGCGAAGGCCACCCATATTCACACTCTGGGCGCCGAGTCTTTGCCTGGGCAGAGGCCGCCCGGATTTACACTCTGGGCGCCGAGTCTTTGCCTAGGCGGAGGCCGCCCATATTCACACTCTGGGTGCCGAGTCCTTGCCTGGGTGGAGGCCGCCCGGACCCCGGGCGCCGAGTCTTTGCCTGGGCGGAGGCTGTACGGGCTCACACTCTGGGCGCCGAGTCTTTGCCTGGATGGAGACCGCTCGGATTCACACTCTGGGCGCCGAGTCCTTGCCTGGGTGGAGGCTGCCCGGACCCCTGGCGCCGAGTCTTTGCCTGGGTGGAGGCTGCACGGGCTCACACTCTGGTCGGCGAGTCTTTGCCTGGGCGGAGGCCGCCCGGATTCACACCCTGGGTGCCGAGTCTTTGCCTAGGCGGAGGCCGCCCATATTCACACTCTGGGCGCCGAGTCTTTGCCTGGGCAGAGGCCGCCCGGATTTAAACTCTGGGCGCCGAGTCTTTGCCTAGGCGGAGGCCGTCCGGACTCTCACTCTGGGCGCTGAGTCTTTGCCTTGGCGGAGACCGCCCGGATTCACACTCTGGGCGCCGAGCCTTTGTCTGGGCGGAGGCCGCCCGGATTCACACTCTGGGCGCCGAGTCTTTGCCTGGGCGGCCCGGATTAACACTCTGGGCGCCGAGTCTTTGCCTGGGCAGAGGCCGCCCGGATTCACACTCTGGGCGCTGAGTCTTTGCCTGGGCGATAGCCGCCCGGACTCTCACTGTGGGCGCCGAGTCTTTGCCTGGGCGATAGCCGCCCGGATTCACACTCTGGGCGCCAAGTCTTTGCCTGGGCAGAGGCCGCCCAGATTCACACTCTGGGCGCTGAGTCTTTGCCTGGGCGGAGGCCGCTTGGACTCTCACTCTGGGTGCTGAGTCTTTCCCTGCGCGGAGGCGGCCCGGACTCTCACTCTGGGCGCTGAGTCTTTGCCTGGGCAGAGACCGCCCGGATTCACACTCTGGGCGCCATGTCTTTGCCTGGGCGGAGGCCGCCCGGACTCTCATTCTGGGCGCCGAGTCTTTGCCTGGGTGAAGGCCGCCCGGACTCTCACTCTGGGCACGAGTCTTTACCTTGGCGGAGGCCGCCCGGATTCACTCTCTGGGCGCCGAGTCTTTGCCTGGGCAGAGGCCGCCCGGATTCACACTCTGGGCGCCGAGTCTTTGCCTGGACGGAGACCGCCCGGATTCACACTCTGGGCGCCGAGTATTTGCCTGGGCGGAGACCGCCCGGATTCACACTCTGGGCGCCGAGTCTTTGCCTGGGCGGAGGCCGCCCGGATTCACACTCTGGGCGCCGAGTCCTTGCCTGGGCGGAGGCCGCCCGGATTCACACTTTGGGCGCCGAGTCTTTGCCTGGGCGGAGGCTGCACGGGCTCACACTCTGGGCACGAGTCTTTGCCTGGGCGGAGGCCGCCCGGATTCACTCTGGTTGCCGAGCTTTTGCCTGGGTGGAGGCCGCCCGGATTCACACTCTGGGTGCCGAGTCTTTGCCTGGGCAGAGGCCGCCCAGATTCACACCCTGGGCGCTGAGTCTTTGCGTGGGCGGAGGCTGCTTGGACTCTCACTCTGGGTGCAGAGTCTTTCCCTGCGCGGAGGCGGCCCGGACTCACTCTGGGCGCCTAGTCTTTGCCTGGGCGGAGACCGCCCGGATTCACACTCTGGGCGCCGAGTCTTTGCCTGGGCAGAGGCCGCCCAGATTCACACTCTGGGCGCTGAGTCTTTGCCTGGGCGGAGGCCGCCCAGATTCACACTCTGGGCGCTGAGTCTTTGCCTGGGCGGAGGCCGCTTGGACTCTCACTCTGGGTGCAGAGACTTTCCCTGCGCGGAGGCGGCCCGGACACTCTTTCTGGGTGCCGAGTCTTTGCCTGGGCGAAGGCAGCCCGGACTCTCACTGTGGGCGCCGAGTCTTTGCCCGGGCGGAAGCCGCCCGGATTCACACTCTGGGCGCCGAGTCTTTGCCTGGGCAGAGGCCGCCCAGATTCACACTCTGGGCGCTGAGTCTTTGCCTGGGCGGAGGCCGCTTGGACTCTCACTCTGGGTGCTGAGTCTTTCCCTGCGCGGAGGCGGCCCGGACTCTCACTCTGGGCGCTGAGTCTTTGCCTGAGCAGAGACCGCCCGGATTCACACTCTGGGCGCCATGTCTTTGCCTGGGCGGAGGCCGCCCGGACTCTCATTCTGGGCGCCGAGTCTTTGCCTGGGTGAAGGCCGCCCGGACTCTCACTCTGGGCGCGAGTCTTTACCTTGGCGGAGGCCGCCCGGATTCACACTCTGGGCGCCGAGTCTTTGCCTGGGCGGAGGCCGCCCGGATTCACACTCTGGGCGCCGAGTCCTTGCCTGGGCGGAGGCCGCCCGGATTCACACTTTGGGCGCCGAGTCTTTGCCTGGGCGGAGGCCACCCGGATTCACACTCTGGGCGCCGAGTCCTTGCCTGGGCGGAGGCCGCCCAGATTCACACTCTGGGCACCGAGTCCTTGCCTGGGCGGAGGCCGCCCGGATTAACACTCTGGGCGCCGAGTCTTTGCCTGGGCAGAGGCCGCCCGGATTCACACTCTGGGCGCCGAGCTTTTGCCTGGGCAGAGGCCGCCCAGATTCACACTCTGGGCGCCGAGTCTTTGCCTGGGCAGAGGCCGCCCAGATTCACACTCTGGGCGCCGAGTCTTTGCCTGGGCGGAGGTCGCCCAGATTAACACTCTGGGCACCGAGTCTTTGCAAGGGCGAAGGCCGCCCGGACTCTCACTCTGGGCGCCGAGTCTTTGCCTAGGCGGAGGCTGCCTGGACTCTGTCTGGGCGCCGAGTCTTTGCCTGGGCGGAGGCCGCCCGGATTCTCACTCTGGGCGCCGAGTCCTTGCCTGGGCGGAGACCGCCCGGATTCACACTCTGGGCGCCGAGTCTTTGCCTGGGCGGAGAACGCCCGGATTCACACTCTGGGCACCGAGTCTTTGCCTAGGCGGAGACCGCCCGGATTCACACTCTGGGCACCGAGTCTTTGCCTAGGCGAAGGCCGCCCGGACTCTCACTCTGGGCGCCGAGTCTTTGCCTGGGCAGAGGCCGCCCGGATTCACACTCTGGGCGCCGAGTCTTTGCCTGGGCGGAGGCCGCCCATATTAACACTCTAGGCGCCGAGTTTTTGCCTGGGCGGAGGCCGCCCAGACTCTCACTCTGGGCGCCGAGTCTTTGCCTGGGCAGAGGCCGCCCGGATTCACACTCTGGGCGCCGAGTCTTTGCCTGGGCGGAGGCCGCCCGAATTCACACTCTGGGCGCCGAGTCCTTGCCTGGGCGGAGGCCGCCCGGATTCACACTCTGGGCGCCGAGTCTTTGCCTGGGCGGAGGCCGCCCATATTAACACTCTAGGCGCCGAGTCTTTGCCTGGGCGGAGGCCGCCCGGATTCACACTCTGGGCGACGAGTCTTTGCCTGGGCGGAGGCCACCCGGATTCACACTCTGGGCGCCGAGTCTTTGCCTGGGCGGAGGCCGCCCATATTAACACTCTAGGCGCCGAGTCTTTGCCTGGGCGGAGGCCGCCCGGATTCACACTCTGGGCGACGAGTCTTTGCCTGGGCGGAGGCCGCTTGGATTCACACTCTGGGCGCCGAGTCTTTGCCTAGGCGGAGGCCGCCCATATTCACACTCTGGGTGCCGAGTCCTTGCCTGGGTGGAGGCCGCCCGGACCCCGGGCGCCGAGTCTTTGCCTGGGCGGAGGCTGTACGGGCTCACACTCTGGGCGCCGAGTCTTTGCCTGGACGGAGACCGCTTGGATTCACACTCTGGGCGCCGAGTCCTTGCCTGGGTGGAGGCTGCCCGGACCCCTGGCGCTGAGTCTTTGCCTGGGTGGAGGCTGCACTTGCTCACACTCTGGGCGGCGAGTCTTTGCCTGGGCGGAGGCCGCCCGGATTCACACCCTGGGTGCCGAGTCTTTGCCTAGGCGGAGGCCGCCCATATTCACACTCTGGGCGCCAAGTCTTTGCCTGGGCAGAGGCCGCCCGGATTTAAACTCTGGGCGCCGAGTCTTTGCCTAGGCGGAGGCCGCCCGGACTCTCACTCTGGGCGCCGAGTCTTTGCCTGGGCGGAGGCCGCCCAGGTTAACACTCTGGGCGCCGAGTCTTTGCCTAGGCGGAGGCCGCCCATATTCACACTCTGGGTGCCGAGTCCTTGCCTGGGTGGAGGCCGCCCGGACCCCGGGCGCCGAGTCTTTGCCTGGGCGGAGGCTGTACGGGCTCACACTCTGGGCGCAGAGTCTTTGCCTGGATGGAGACCGCTCGGATTCACACTCTGGGCGCCGAGTCCTTGCCTGGGTGGAGGCTGCCCGGACCCCTGGCGCCGAGTCTTTGCCTGGGTGGAGGCTGCACGGGCTCACACTCTGGTCGGCGAGTCTTTGCCTGGGCGGAGGCCGCCCGGATTCACACCCTGGGTGCCGAGTCTTTGCCTAGGCGGAGGCCGCCCATATTCACACTCTGGGCGCCGAGTCTTTGCCTGGGCAGAGGCCGCCCGGATTTAAACTCTGGGCGCCGAGTCTTTGCCTAGGCGGAGGCCGTCCGGACTCTCACTCTGGGCGCTGAGTCTTTGCCTTGGCGGAGACCGCCCGGATTCACACTCTGGGCGCCGAGCCTTTGTCTGGGCGGAGGCCGCCCGGATTCACACTCTGGGCGCCGAGTCTTTGCCTGGGCGGCCCGGATTAACACTCTGGGCGCCGAGTCTTTGCCTGGGCGGAGGCCGCCCGGATTCACACTCTGGGCGCTGAGTCTTTGCCTGGGCGATAGCCGCCCGGACTCTCACTGTGGGCGCCGAGTCTTTGCCTGGGCGATAGCCGCCCGGATTCACACTCTGGGCGCCAAGTCTTTGCCTGGGCAGAGGCCGCCCAGATTCACACTCTGGGCGCTGAGTCTTTGCCTGGGCGGAGGCCGCTTGGACTCTCACTCTGGGTGCTGAGTCTTTCCCTGCGCGGAGGCGGCCCGGACTCTCACTCTGGGCGCTGAGTCTTTGCCTGGGCAGAGACCGCCCGGATTCACACTCTGGGCGCCATGTCTTTGCCTGGGCGGAGGCCGCCCGGACTCTCATTCTGGGCGCCGAGTCTTTGCCTGGGTGAAGGCCGCCCGGACTCTCACTCTGGGCACGAGTCTTTACCTTGGCGGAGGCCGCCCGGATTCACTCTCTGGGCGCCGAGTCTTTGCCTGGGCAGAGGCCGCCCGGATTCACACTCTGGGCGCCGAGTCTTTGCCTGGACGGAGACCGCCCGGATTCACACTCTGGGCGCCGAGTATTTGCCTGGGCGGAGACCGCCCGGATTCACACTCTGGGCGCCGAGTCTTTGCCTGGGCGGAGGCCGCCCAGATTCACACTCTGGGCGCGAGTCTTTGCCTGGGCGGAGGCCGCTTGGACTCTCACTCTGGGTGCAGAGACTTTCCCTGCGCGGAGGCGGCCCTGACACTCTTTCTGGGTGCCGAGTCTTTGCCTGGGCGAAGGCCGCCCGGACTCTCACTGTGGGCGCCGAGTCTTTGCCTGGGCGGAAGCCGCCCGGATTCACACTCTGGGCGCCGAGTCTTTGCCTGGGCAGAGGCCGCCCAGATTCACACTCTGGGCGCTGAGTCTTTGCCTGGGCGGAGGCCGCTTGGACTCTCACTCTGGGTGCTGAGTCTTTCCCTGCGCGGAGGCGGCCCGGACTCTCACTCTGGGCGCTGAGTCTTTGCCTGGGCAGAGACCGCCCGGATTCACACTCTGGGCGCCATGTCTTTGCCTGGGCGGAGGCCGCCCGGACTCTCATTCTGGGCGCCGAGTCTTTGCCTGGGTGAAGGCCGGCCGGACTCTCACTCTGGGCGCGAGTCTTTACCTTGGCGGAGGCCGCCCGGATTCACACTCTGGGCGCCGAGTCTTTGCCTGGGCGGAGGCCGCCCGGATTCACACTCTGGGCGCCGAGTCCTTGCCTGGGCGGAGGCCGCCCGGATTCACACTTTGGGCGCCGAGTCTTTGCCTGGGCGGAGGCTGCACGGGCTCACACTCTGGGCGCGAGTCTTTGCCTGGGCGGAGGCCGCCCGGATTCACTCTGGTTGCCGAGCTTTTGCCTGGGTGGAGGCCGCCCGGATTCACACTCTGGGCGCCGAGTCTTTGCCTGGGCAGAGGCCGCCCGGATTCACACTCTGGGCGCCGAGTCTTTGCCTGGGCAGAGGCCACCCGGATTCACACTCTGGGCGCCGAGTCCTTGCCTGGGCGGAGGCCGCCCAGATTCACACTCTGGGCACCGAGTCCTTGCCTGGGCGGAGGCCGCCCGGATTAACACTCTGGGCGCCGAGTCTTTCCCTGGGCGAAGGGCTCCCGGACTCTCACTGTGGGCGCCGAGTCTTTGCCTGGGCGGGGGCCGCCCGGATTCACACTCTGGGCGCCGAGCCTTTGCCTGGGCGGAGGCCGCTCAGATTCACACTCTGGGCGACGAGTCTTTGCCTGGGCAGAGGCCGCCCAGATTCACACTCTGGGCGCCGAGCTTTTGCCTGGGCAGAGGCCGCCCAGATTCACACTCTGGGCGCCGAGTCTTTGCCTGGGCAGAGGCCGCCCAGATTCACACTCTGGGCGCTGAGTCTTTGCCTGGGCGGAGGCTGCTTGGACTCTCACTCTGGGTGCAGAGTTTTTCCCTGCGCGGAGGCGGCCCGGACTCTCACTCTGGGTGCCGAGTCTTTGCCTGGTCGGAGACCGCCCGGATTCACACTCTGGGCACCGAGTCTTTGCCTGGGCGAAGGCCGCCCGGACTCTCACTGTGGGCGCCGAGTCTTTGCCTGGGCGGAAGCCGCCCGGATTCACACTCTGGGCGCCGAGTCTTTGCCTGGGCAGAGGCCGCCCAGATTCACACTCTGGGCGCTGAGTCTTTGCCTGGGCGGAGGCCGCCCGGATTCACACTCTGGGCGCCGAGTCTTTCCCTGCGCGGAGACGGCCCGGACTCTCACTCTGGGCGCCGAGCCTTTGCCTGGGCGGAGGCTGCACGGGCTCACACTCTGGGCGCGAGTCTTTGCCTGGGCGGAGGCCGCCCGGATTCACTCTGGTTGCCGAGCTTTTGCCTGGGTGGAGGCCGCCCGGATTCACACTCTGGGTGCCGAGTCTTTGCCTGGGCAGAGGCCGCCCAGATTCACACCCTGGGCGCTGAGTCTTTGCCTGGGCGGAGGCCGCTTGGACTCTCACTCTGGGTGCAGAGTCTTTCCCTGCGCGGAGGCGGCCCGGACTCACTCTGGGCGCCTAGTCTTTGCCTGGGCGGAGACCGCCCGGATTCACACTCTGGGCGCGAAGTCTTTGCCTGGGCAGAGGCCGCCCAGATTCACACTCTGGGCGCTGAGTCTTTGCCTGGGCGGAGGCCGCTTGGACTCTCACTCTGGGTGCAGAGACTTTCCCTGCGCGGAGGCGGCCCGCACACTCTTTCTGGGTGCCGAGTCTTTGCCTGGGCGAAGGCCGCCCGGACTCTCACTGTGGGCGCCGAGTCTTTGCCTGGGCGGAAGCCGCCCGGATTCACACTCTGGGCGCCGAGTCTTTGCCTGGGCAGAGGCCGCCCAGATTCACACTCTGGGCGCTGAGTCTTTGCCTGGGCGGAGGCCGCTTGGACTCTCAATCTGGGCGCTGAGTCTTTGCCTGGGCAGAGACCGCCCGGATTCACACTCTGGGCGCCATGTCTTTGCCTGGGCGGAGGCCGCCCAGACTCTCATTCTGGGCGCCGAGTCTTTGCCTGGGTGAAGGCCGCCCGGACTCTCACTCTGGGCGCGAGTCTTTACCTTGGCGGAGGCCGCCCGGATTCACACTCTGGGCGCCGAGTCTTTGCCTGGGCGGAGGCCGCCCGGATTCACACTCTGGGCGCCAAGTCTTTGCCTGGACGGAGACCGCCCGGATTCACACTCTGGGCGCCGAGTCCTTGCCTGGGCGGAGGCCGCCCGGATTCACACTTTGGGCGCCGAGTCTTTGCCTGGGCGGAGGCTGCACGGGCTCACACTCTGGGCGCGAGTCTTTGCCTGGGCGGAGGCCGCCCGGATTCACTCTGGTTGCCGAGCTTTTGCCTGGGTGGAGGCCGCCCGGATTCACACTCTGGGCGCCGAGTCTTTGCCTGGGCGGAGGCCGCCCGGATTCACACTCTGGGCGCCGAGTCTTTGCCTGGGCAGAGGCCACCCGGATTCACACTCTGGGTGCCGAGTCCTTGCCTGGGCGGAGGCCGCCCAGATTCACACTCTGGGCACCGAGTCTTTGCCTGGGCGGAGGCCGCCCGGATTAACACTCTGGGCGCCGAGTCTTTCCCTGGGCGAAGGGCTCCCGGACTCTCACTGTGGGCGCCGAGTCTTTGCCTGGGCGGGGGCCGCCTGGATTCACACTCTGGGCGCCGAGTCTTTGCCTGGGCGGAGGCCGCTCAGATTCACACTCTGGGCGCCGAGTCTTTGCCTGGGCAGAGGCCGCCCGGATTCACACTCTGGGCGCCGAGTCTTTGCCTAGGCGGAGGCCGCCCATATTCACACTCTGGGCGCCGAGTCTTTGCCTGGGCAGAGGCCGCCCAGATTCACACTCTGGGCGCTGAGTCTTTGCCTGGGCGGAGGCTGCTTGGACTCTCACTCTGGGTGCAGAGTCTTTCCCTGCGCGGAGGCGGCCCGGACACTCTTTCTGGGCGCCGAGTCTTTGCCTGGGCGAAGGCCGCCCGGACTCTCACTGTGGGCGCCGAGTCTGTGCCTGGGCGGGGGCCGCCCGGATTAACACTCTGGGCGCTGAGTCTTTGCCTGTGCGAAGGCCGCCCGGACTCTCACTGTGGGTGCCAAGTCTTTGCCTGGGCGGAGGCCGCTTGGACTCTCACTCTGGGTGCCGAGTCTTTCCCTGCGCGGAGGCGGCCCGGACACTCTTTCTGGGTGCCGAGTCTTTGCCTGGGCGGAGACCACCCGGATTACCACTCTGGGCGCCGAGTCTTTGCCTGGTGCGAAGGCCAGCCGGACTCTCACTGTGGGCGCCGGGTCTTTGCCTGGGCGGAAGCCGCCCGGATTCACCCTCTGGGCGCCGAGTCTTTGCCTGGGCAGAGGCCGCCCAGATTCACACTCTGGGCGCTGAGTCTTTGCCTGGGCGGAGGCCGCTTGGACTCTCACTCTGGGTGCAGAGTTTTTCCCTGCGCGGAGGCGGCCCGGACTCTCACTCTGGGCGCCGAGTCTTTGCCTGGTCGGAGACCGCCCGGATTCACACTCTGGGCGCCGAGTCTGCCTGGGTGGAGGTCGCCCGGATTCACACTCTGGGCGCCGAGTCTTTGCCTGGGCGGAGACCGCCCGGATTCACACTCTGGGCGCCGAGTTTTTGCCTGGGCGGAGGCCACCCGGATTCACACTCTGGGTGCTGAGTCTTTCCCTGCATGGAGGCGGCCCGGACTCTCACTCTGGGCGCCGAGTCTTTGCCTGGTCGGAGACCGCCCGGATTCACACTCTGGGCGCCGAGTCTGCCTGGGTGGAGGTCGCCCGGATTCACACTCTGGGCGCCGAGTCTTTGCCTGGGCGGAGGCCGCCCGGACTCTCACTGTGGTCGCCAAATCTGTGCCTGGGCGGGGGCCGCTCGGATTCACACTCTGGGCGCCGAGTCTTTGCCTGGGCGGAGGCCGCTCAGATTCACACTCTGGGCGCCGAGTCTTTGCCTGGGCAGAGGCCGCCCGGATTCACACTCTGGGCGCCGAGTCTTTGCCTAGGCGGAGGCCGCCCATATTCACACTCTGGGCGCTGAGTCTTTGCCTGGGCGGAGGCCGCCCGGATTAACACTCTGGGCGCTGAGTCTTTGCCTGGGCGGAGGCCGCCCGGATTAACACTCTGGGCGCTGAGTCTTTGCCTGGGCGGAGACCGCCCGGATTCACACTCTGGGCGCCGAGTCTGCCTGGGCGGAGGTCGCCCGGATTCACACTCTGGGCGCCGAGTCTTTGCCTGGGCGGAGACCGCCCGGATTCACACTCTGGGCGCCGAGTTTTTGCCTGGGCGGAGGCCACCCGGATTCACACTCTGGGTGCTGAGTCTTTCCCTGCGTGGAGGCGGCCCAGACTCTCACTCTGGGCGCCAAGTCTTTGCCTGGGCGGAGACCGCCCGGATTCACACTCTGGGCGCCGAGTCTTTGCCTGGGCGGAGGCCGCCCGGATTCACACTCTGGGCGTCGAGTCTTTGCCTGGGCGGAGGCCGCCCAGATTAACACTCTGGGCGCCGAGTCTTTGCCTGGGCGAAGGCCGCCCAGACTCTCACTCTGGGCGCCGAGTTTTTGCCTGGGCGGAGGCCACCCGGAATCACACTCTGGGTGCTGAGTCTTTCCCTGCGTGGAGGCGGCCCGGACTCTCACTCTGGGCGCCAAGTCTTTGCCTGGGCGGAGACCGCCCGGATTCACACTCTGGGCGCCGAGTCTTTGCCTGGGCGGAGGCCGCCCGGATTCACACTCTGGGCGTCGAGTCTTTGCCTGGGCGGAGGCCGCCCAGATTAACACTCTGGGCGCCGAGTCTTTGCCTGGGCGAAGGCCGCCCAGACTCTCACTCTGGGCGCCGAGTCTTTACCTGGGCGGAGGCCGCCCGGATTCACACTCTGGGCGCCGAGTTTTTGCCTGGGCGGAGGCCAGCCGGATTCACACTCTGGGTGCTGAGTCTTTCCCTGCATGGAGGCGGCCCGGACTCTCACTCTGGGCGCCAAGTCTTTGCCTGGGCGGAGACCGCCCGGATTCACACTCTGGGCGCCGAGTCTTTGCCTGGGCGGAGGCCGCCCGGATTCACACTCTGGGTGTGAGTTTTTGCCTGGGCGGAGGCCACCCGGATTCACACTCTGGGTGCTGAGTCTTTCCCTGCGTGGAGGCGGCCCGGACTCTCACTCTGGGCGCCAAGTCTTTGCCTGGGCGGAGACCGCCCGGATTTACACTCTGGGCGCCTAGTCTTTGCCTGGGCAGAGGCCGCCCGGATTCACACTCTGGGCGCTAGACTTTGCCTGGGCGGAGGCCGCCCGGATTCACTCTGGTTGCCGAGCTTTTGCCTGGGTGGAGGCCGCCCGGATTCACACTCTGGGCGCCGAGTCTTTGCCTGGGCAGAGGCCGCCCGGATTCACACTCTGGGTGCCGAGTCTTTGCCTAGGCGGAGGCCGCCCATATTCACACTCTGGGCGCCGAGTCTGTGCCTGGGCAGAGGCGCCCGGATTCACACTCTGGGCGCCGAGTCCTTGCCTGGGCGGAGGCCGCCCAGATTCACACTCTGGGCACCGAGTCTTTGCCTGGGTGGAGGCCGCCCGGATTAACACTCTGGGCGCCGAGTCTTTGCCTGGGCGAAGGCCGCCCGGACTCTCACTGTGGGCGCCGAGTCTGTGCCTGGGCGGGGGCCGCCCGGATTCACACTCTGGGCGCCGAGTCTTTGCCTAGGCGGAGGCCGCCCATATTCACACTCTGGGCGCTGAGTCTTTGCCTGGGCGGAGGCCGCCCGGATTAACACTCTGGGCGCTGAGTCTTTGCCTGTGCGAAGGCCGCCCGGACTCTCACTGTGGGTGCCGAGTCTTTGCCTGGGCAGAGGCCGCCCAGATTCACACTCTGGGCGCTAAGTCTTTGCCTGGGCGGAGGCCGCTTGGACTCTCACTCTGGGTGCAGAGTCTTTCCCTGCGCGGAAGCGGCCCGGACACTCTTTCTGGGTGCCGAGTCTTTGCCTGGGCGGAGACCACCCGGATTCACACTCTGGGCGCCGAGTCTTTGCCTGGTGCGAAGGCCACCCTGACTCTCACTGTGGGCGCCGGGTCTTTGCCTGGGCGGAAGCTGCCCGGATTCACCCTCTGGGCGCCGAGTCTTTGCCTGGGCAGAGGCCGCCCAGATTCACACTCTGGGCGCTGAGTCTTTGCCTGGGCGGAGGCCGCTTGGACTCTCACTCTGGGTGCTGAGTTTTTCCCTGCGCGGAGGCGGCCCGGACTCTCACTCTGGGCGCCGAGTCTTTGCCTGGGCGGAGACCGCCCGGATTCACACTCTGGGCGCCATGTCTTTGCCTGGGCGGAGGCCGCCCGGATTCACACTCTGGGCGCCATGTCCTTGCCTGGGCGGAGGCCGCCCGGATTCACACTCTGGGCGCCGAGTCTTTGCCTGGGCAGAGGCCACCCGGATTCACACTCTGGGTGCGAGTTTTTGCCTGGGCGGAGGCCGCCCGGATTCACACTCTGGGCGCCGTGTCTTTGCCTGGGCGGAGGCCGCTTGGACTCTCACTCTGGGTGCTGAGTCTTTCCCTGCGTGGAGGCGGCCCGGACTCTCACTCTGGGCGCCGAGTCTCTGCCTGGGCGGAGGCCGCCCGGATTCACACTCTGGGCGCTGAGTCTTTGCCTGGGCGGAGGCCGCCCGGATTCACACTCTGGGCGCCGAGTCTTCGCCTGGGCGGAGGCTGCACGGGCTCACACTCTGGGCGCGAGTCTTTGGCTGGGCGGAGGCCGCCCGGATTCACTCTGGTTGCCGAGCTTTTGCCTGGGTGAAGGCCGCCCGGATTTACACTCTGGGCGCCGAGTCTTTGCCTGGGCAGAGGCCGCCCGGATTCACACTCTGGGTGCCGAGTCTTTGCCTAGGCGGAGGCCGCCCATATTCACACTCTGGGCGCCGAGTCTTTGCCTGGGCAGAGGCCGCCCGGATTCACACTCTTGTCGCCGAGTGCTTGCCTGGGCGGAGGCCGCCCAGATTCACACTCTGGGCACCGAGTCTTTGCCTGGGCGGAGGCCGCCCGGATTAACACTCTGGGCGACGAGTCTTTGCCTGGGCGAAGGCCGCCCGGACTCTCACTGTGGGCGCCGAGTCTGTGCCTGGGCGGGGGCCGCCCGGATTAACACTCTGGGCGCTGAGTCTTTGCCTGTGCGAAGGCCGCCCGGACTCTCACTGTGGGTGCCGAGTCTTTGCCTGGGCAGAGGCCACCCAGATTCACACTCTGGGCGCTAAGTCTTTGCCTGGGCGGAGGCCGCTTGGACTCTCACTCTGGGTGCAGAGTCTTTCCCTGCGCGGAAGCGGCCCGGACACTCTTTCTGGGTGCCGAGTCTTTGCCTGGGCGGAGACCACCCGGATTCACACTCTGGGCGCCGAGTCTTTGCCTGGTGCGAAGGCCACCCTGACTCTCACTGTGGGCGCCGGGTCTTTGCCTGGGCGGAAGCTGCCCGGATTCACCCTCTGGGCGCCGAGTCTTTGCCTGGGCAGAGGCCGCCCAGATTCACACTCTGGGCGCTGAGTCTTTGCCTGGGCGGAGGCCGCTTGGACTCTCACTCTGGGTGCTGAGTTTTTCCCTGCGCGGAGGCGGCCCGGACTCTCACTCTGGGCGCCGAGTCTTTGCCTGGGCGGAGACCGCCCGGATTCACACTCTGGGCGCCATGTCTTTGCCTGGGCGGAGGCCGCCCGGATTCACACTCTGGGCGCCGAGTCTTTGCCTGGGCGAAGGCCGCCCAGACTCTCACTCTGGGCGCCGAGTCTTTACCTGGGCGGAGGCCGCCCGGATTCACACTCTGGGCGCCGAGTCTTTGCCTGGGCAGAGGCCACCCGGATTCACACTCTGGGTGCGAGTTTTTGCCTGGGCGGAGGCCGCCCGGATTCACACTCTGGGCGCCGTGTCTTTGCCTGGGCGGAGGCCGCTTGGACTCTCACTCTGGGTGCTGAGTCTTTCCCTGCGTGGAGGCGGCCCGGACTCTCACTCTGGGCGCCGAGTCTTTGCCTGGGCGGAGGCCGCCCGGATTCACACTCTGGGCGCTGAGTCTTTGCCTGGGCGGAGGCCGCCCGGATTCACACTCTGGGCGCCGAGTCTTCGCCTGGGCGGAGGCTGCACGGGCTCACACTCTGGGCGCGAGTCTTTGGCTGGGCGGAGGCCGCCCGGATTCACTCTGGTTGCCGAGCTTTTGCCTGGGTGGAGGCCGCCCGGATTTACACTCTGGGCGCCGAGTCTTTGCCTGGGCAGAGGCAGCCCGGATTCACACTCTGGGTGCCGAGTCTTTGCCTAGGCGGAGGCCGCCCATATTCACACTCTGGGCGCCGAGTCTTTGCCTGGGCAGAGGCCGCCCGGATTCACACTCTTGTCGCCGAGTGCTTGCCTGGGCGGAGGCCGCCCAGATTCACACTCTGGGCACCGAGTCTTTGCCTGGGCGGAGGCCGCCCGGATTAACACTCTGGGCGACGAGTCTTTGCCTGGGCGAAGGCCGCCCGGACTCTCACTGTGGGCGCCGAGTCTGTGCCTGGGCGGGGGCCGCCCGGATTAACACTCTGGGCGCTGAGTCTTTGCCTGTGCGAAGGCCGCCCGGACTCTCACTGTGGGTGCCGAGTCTTTGCCTGGGCAGAGGCCACCCAGATTCACACTCTGGGCGCTAAGTCTTTGCCTGGGCGGAGGCCGCTTGGACTCTCACTCTGGGTGCAGAGTCTTTCCCTGCGCGGAGGCGGCCCGGACACTCTTTCTGGGTGCCGAGTCTTTGCCTGGGCAGAGACCACCCGGATTCACACTCTGGGCGCCGAGTCTTTGCCTGGTGCGAAGGCCACCCGGACTCTCACTGTGGGCGCCGGGTCTTTGCCTGGGCGGAAGCCGCCCGGATTCACACTCTGGGCGCCGAGTCTTTGCCTGGTGCGAAGGCCACCCGGACTCTCACTGTGGGCGCCGGGTCTTTGCCTGGGCGGAAGCCGCCCGGATTCACCCTCTGGGCGCCGAGTCTTTGCCTGGGCAGAGGCCGCCCAGATTCACATTCTGGGCGCTGAGTCTTTGCCTGGGCGGAGGCCGCTTGGACTCTCACTCTGGGTGCAGAGTTTTTCCCTGCGCGGAGGCGGCCCGGACTTTCACTCTGGGCGCCGAGTCTTTGCCTGGTCGGAGACCGCCCGGATTCACACTCTGGGCGACGAGTCTGCCTGGGTGGAGGTCGCCCGGATTCACACTCTGGGCGCCGAGTCTTTGCCTGGGCGGAGACCGCCCGGATTTACACTCTGGGCGCCGAGTTTTTGCCTGGGCGGAGGCCACCCGGATTCACACTCTGGGTGCTGAGTCTTTCCCTGCATGGAGGCGGCCCGGACTCTCACTCTGGGCGCCAAGTCTTTGCCTGGGCGGAGACCGCCCGGATTCACACTCTGGGCGCCGAGTCTTTGCCTGGGCGGAGGCCGCCCGGATTCACACTCTGGGCGTCGAGTCTTTGCCTGGGCGGAGGCCGCCCAGATTAACACTCTGGACGCCGAGTCTTTGCCTGGGCGAAGGCCGCCCAGACTCTCACTCTGGGCGCCGAGTCTTTGCCTGGGCAGAGGCCGCCCGGATTCACACTCTGGGCGCCGAGTCTTTGCCTAGGCGGAGGCCGCCCATATTCACACTCTGGGCGCTGAGTCTTTTCCTGGGCGGAGGCCGCTTGGACTCTCACTCTGGGTGCAGAGTCTTTCCCTGCGCGGAGGCGGCCCGGACACTCTTTCTGGGTGCCGAGTCTTTGCCTGGGCGGAACCGCCCGGATTCACACTCTGGGCGCCAAGTCTTTGCCTGGGCGAAGGCCGCCCGGACTCTCACTGTGGGCGCCAAATCTGTGCCTGGGCGGGGGCCGCTCGGATTCACACTCTGGGCGCCGAGTCTTTGCCTGGGCGGAGGCCACCCGGATTCACACTCTGGGTGTGAGTTTTTGCCTGGGCGGAGGCCGCCCGGATTTACACTCTGGGCGCTGAGTCTTTGCCTGGGCGGAGGCCGCTTGGACTCTCACTCTGGGTGCAGAGTTTTTCCCTGCGCGGAGGCGGCCCGGACTCTCACTCTGGGCGCCGAGTCTTTGCCTGGTCGGAGACCGCCCGGATTCACACTCTGGGCGCCGAGTCTGCCTGGGTGGAGGTCGCCCGGATTCACACTCTGGGCGCCGAGTCTTTGCCTGGGCGGAGGCCGCCCGGATTAACACTCTGGGCGCCGAGTCTTTGCCTGGGCGAAGGCCGCCCGGACTCTCACTGTGGGCGCCGAGTCTGTGCCTGGGCGGGGGCCGCCTGGATTCACACTCTGGGCGCCGAGTCTTTGCCTGGGCGGAGGCCGCTCAGATTCACACTCTGGGCGCCGAGTCTTTGCCTGGGCAGAGGCCGCCCGGATTCACACTCTGGGCGCCGAGTCTTTGCCTAGGCGGAGGCCGCCCATATTCACACTCTGGGCGCTGAGTCTTTTCCTGGGCGGAGGCCGCTTGGACTCTCACTCTGGGTGCAGAGCCTTTCCCTGCGCGGAGGCGGCCCGGACACTCTTTCTGGGTGCCGAGTCTTTGCCTGGGCGGAACCGCCCGGATTCACACTCTGGGCGCCAAGTCTTTGCCTGGGCGAAGGCCGCCCGGACCCTCACTGTGGGCGCCAAATCTGTGCCTGGGCGGGGGCCGCTCGGATTCACACTCTGGGCGCCGAGCCTTTGCCTGGGCGGAGGCCGCCCGGATTCACACTCTGGGCGCCGAGTCTTTGCCTAGGCGGAGGCCACCCATATTCACACTCTGGGCGCTGAGTCTTTGCCTGGGCGGAGGCCGCCCGGATTAACACTCTGGGCGCTGAGTCTTTGCCTGGGCGGAGACCGCCCGGATTCACACTCTGGGCGCCGAGTCTGCCTGGGCGGAGGTCGCCCGGATTCACACTCTGGGCGCCGAGTCTTTGCCTGGGCGGAGGCCGCCCGGATTCACACTCTGGGCGCCGAGTCTTTGCCTGGGCGGAGGCCGCCCGGATTCACACTCTGGGCGTCGAGTCTTTGCCTGGGCGGAGGCCGCCCAGATTAACACTCTGGGCGCCGAGTCTTTGCCTGGGCGAAGGCCGCCCAGACTCTCACTCTGGGCGCCGAGTCTTTACCTGGGCGGAGGCCGCCCGGATTCACACTCTGGGCGCCGAGTCTTTGCCTGGGCGGAGGCCACCCGGATTCACACTCTGGGTGTGAGTTTTTGCCTGGGCGGAGGCCGCCCGGATTTACACTCTGGGTGCCGAGTCTTTGCCTGGGCGGAGGCCACCCGGATTCACACTCTGGGTGTGAGTTTTTGCCTGGGCGGAGGCCGCCCGGATTCACACTCTGGGCGCCGTGTCTTTGCCTGGGCGGAGGCCGCTTGGACTCTCACTCTGGGTGCTGAGTCTTTCCCTGCGTGGAGGCCGCCCGGATTTACACTCTGGGCGCCGAGTCTTTGCCTGGGCGGAGGCCGCCCGGATTCACACTCTGGGCGCTGAGTCCTTGCCTGGGCGGAGGCCGCCCAGATTCACACTCTGGGCACCGAGTCTTTGCCTGTGCGGAGGCCGCCCGGATTAACACTCTGGGCGCCGAGTCTTTGCCTGGGCGAAGGCCGCCCGGACTCTCACTGTGGGCGCCGAGTCTGTGCCTGGGCGGGGGCCGCCCGGATTCACACTCTGGGCGCCGAGTCTTTGCCTGGGCGGAGGCCGCTCAGATTCACACTCTGGGCGCCGAGTCTTTGCCTGGGCAGAGGCCGCCCGGATTCACACTCTGGGCGCCGAGTCTTTGCCTGTGCGATGGCCGCCCGGACTCTCACTGTGGGTGCCGAGTCTTTGCCTGGGCAGAGGCCGCCCAGATTCACACTCTGGGCGCTAAGTCTTTGCCTGGGCGGAGGCCGCTTGGACTCTCACTCTGGGTGCAGAGTCTTTCCCTGCGCGGAGGCGGCCCGGACTCTCACTCTGGGCGCCTAGTCTTTGCCTGGGCGGAGACCGCCCAGATTCACACTCTGGGCGCCGAGTCTTTGCCTGGGCGAAGGCCGCCCGGACTCTCACTGTGGGCGCCGAGTCTTTGCCTGGGCAGAGGCCGCCCGGATTCACACTCTGGGCGCCGAGTCTTTGCCTAGTGGAGGCCGCCCGGACTCTCACTGTGGGCGCCGAGTCTTTGCCTGGGCGGAAGCCGCCCGGATTCACACTCTGGGCGCCGAGTCTTTGCCTGGTGCGAAGGCCACCCGGACTCTCACTGTGGGCGCCGGGTCTTTGCCTGGGCGGAAGCCGCCCGGATTCACCCTCTGGGCGCCGAGTCTGCCTGGGTGGAGGTCGCCCGGATTCACACTCTGGGCGCCGAGTCTTTGCCTGGGCGGAGACCGCCCGGATTCACACTCTGGGCGCCGAGTTTTTGCCTGGGCGGAGGCCACCCGGATTCACACTCTGGGTGCTGAGTCTTTCCCTGCATGGAGGCGGCCCAGACTCTCACTCTGGGCGACAAGTCTTTGCCTGGGCGGAGACCGCCCGGATTCACACTCTGGGCGCCGAGTCTGCCTGGGTGGAGGTCGCCCGGATTCACACTCTGGGCGCCGAGTCTTTGCCTGGGCGGAGACCGCCCGGATTCACACTCTGGGCGCCGAGTTTTTGCCTGGGCGGAGGCCACCCGGATTCACACTCTGGGTGCTGAGTCTTTCCCTGCATGGAGGCGGCCCGGACTCTCACTCTGGGCGACAAGTCTTTGCCTGGGCGGAGACCGCCCGGATTCACACTCTGGGCGCCGAGTCTTTGCCTGGGCGGAGGCAGCCCGGATTCACACTCTGGGCACCGAGTCTTTGCCTAGGCGAAGGCCGCCCGGACTCTCACTCTGGGCACCGAGTCTTTGCCTGGGCGGAGGCCGCCCGGATTCACACTCTGGGCGCAGAGTCTTTGCCTGGGCGGAGGCTGCCCGGATTCACACTCTGGGCGCCGAGTCTTTGCCTGGGCGGAGACCGCCCGGATTCACAGTCTGGGCGCCGAGTCTTTGCCTGGGCGGAGGCCGCTCGGACTCTCACTCTGGGTGCTGAGTCTTTCCCTGCGCGGAGGCGGCCCGGACTCTCACTCTGGGCGCTGAGTCTTTGCCTGGGCGGAGACCGCCCGGATTCACACTCTGGGCGCCGAGTTTTTGCCTGGGCGGAGGCCGTCTGGATTCACACTCTGGGCGCAGAGTGTTTGCCTGGGCGGAGGCCGCCTGGATTCACACTCTGGGCGCCGAGTCTTTGCCTGGGCGGAGGCCGCCCGGATTCACTCTGGGTGCCGAGTCTTTGCCTGGGCGGAGGCCGCTTGGACTCTCACTCTGGGTGCTGAGTCTTTCCCTGCGCGGAGGCGGCCCGGACTCTCACTCTGGGCGCTGAGTCTTTGCCTGGGCTGAGACCGCCCGGATTCACACTCTGGGCGCCGAGTCTTTGCCTGGGCGAACGCCGCCCGGACTCTCACTCTGGGTGCTGAGTCTTTCCCTGCGCGGAGGCGGCCCGGACTCTCACTCTGGGCGCTGAGTCTTTGCCTGGGCGGAGACCGCCTGGATTCACACTCGGGGCGCCGAGTCTTTGCCTGGGCGGAGGCCGCCCGGATTCACACTCTGGGCACCAAGTCTTTGCCTGGGCGGAGGCCGCCCGGATTAACACTCTGGGCACCGAGTCCTTGCCTGGGCTGAGGCCGCCCAGATTCACACTCTGGGCACCGAGTCTTTGCCTGGGCGGAGGCCGCCCGGATTAACACTCTGGGCGCCGAGTCTTTGCCTAGTGGAGGCCGCCCATATTCACACTCTGGGCGCCGAGTCTTTGCCTGGGCAGAGGCCGCCCAGATTCACACTCTGGGCGCTGAGTCTTTGCCTGGGCGGAGGCCGCTTGGACTCTCACTCTGGGTGCAGAGTCTTTCCCTGCGCGGAGGCGGCCTGGACACTCTTTCTGGGTGCCGAGTCTTTGCCTGGGCGGAGACCGCCCGGATTCACACTCTGGGCACCGAGTCTTTGCCTGGGCGAAGGCCGCCCGGACTCTCACTGTGGGCGCCGAGTCTTTGCCTGGGCGGAAGCTGCCCGGATTCACACTCTGGGCGCCGAGTCTTTGCCTGGGCAGAGGCCGCCCAGATTCACACTCTGGGCGCTGAGTCTTTGCCTGGGCGGAGGCCGCTTGGACTCTCACTCTGGGTGCAGAGTCTTTCCCTGCGCGGAGGCGGCCCGGACTCTCACTCTGGGCGCCTAGTCTTTGCCTGGGCGGAGACCGCCCAGATTCACACTCTGGGCGCCGAGTCTTTGCCTGGGCGTAGGCCGCCCGGATTCACACTCTGGGCGCCGAGTCTTTGCCTGGGCGGAGGCCGCCCGGATTCACACTCTGGGAGCCGAGTCTTTGCCTGGGTGGAGTCTGCACGGGCTCACACTCTGGGTGCGAGTCTCTGCCTGGGCGGAGGCCGCCCGGATTTACACTCTGGGCACAGATTCTTTGCCTGGGCGGAGGCCGCCCGGATTCACACTCTGGGCGCCGAGTCTTTGCCTGGGCGGAGGCCGCCCAGATTCACACTCTGGGCGCCGAGTTTTTGCCTGGGCGGAGGCCGCCCAGATTCACACTCTGGGCGCCGAGTCCTTGTCTGGGCGGAGGCCGCCTAGATTAACACTCTGGGTGCCGAGTCTTTGCCTGGGCGGAGGCCGCCCGGATTTACACTCTGGGCACAGATTCTTTGCCTGGGCGGAGGCCGCCCGGATTCACACTCTGGGCGCTGAGTCTTTGCCTGGGCGGAGGCCGCCCGGATTCACACTCTGGGCGCCGAGTCTTTGCCTGGGCAGAGGCCGCCCGGATTCACACTCTGGGCGCCGAGTCTTTGCCTAGTGGAGGCCGCCCGGACTCTCACTGTGGGCGCCGAGTCTTTGCCTGGGCGGAAGCCGCCCGGATTCACACTCTGGGCGCCGAGTCTTTGCCTGGGCAGAGGCCGCCCAGATTCACACTCTGGGCGTTGAGTCTTTGCCTGGGCGGAGGCCGCTTGGACTCTCACTCTGGGTGCAGAGTCTTTCCCTGCGCGGAGGCGGCCCGGACTCTCACTCTGGGCGCCTAGTCTTTGCCTGGGCGGAGACCGCCCGGATTCACACTCTGGGCGCTGAGTCTTTGCCTGGGCGTAGGCTGCCCGGATTCACACTCTGGGCGCCGAGTCTTTGCCTGGGCGGAGGCCGCCCGGATTCACACTCTGGGCGCCGAGTCTTTGCCTGGGTGGAGGCTGCACGGGCTCACACTCTGGGTGCGAGTCTTTGCCTGGGCGGAGGCCGCCCGGATTCACTCTGGTTGCCGAGCCTTTGCCTGGGTGGAGGCCGCCCGGATTCACACTCTGGGCGCCGAGTCTTTGCCTGGGCGGAGGCCGCCCGGACTCTCATTCTGGGCGCCGAGTCTTTGCCTGGGTGAAGGCCGCCCGGACTCTCACTCTGGGCGCGAGTCCTTACCTTGGCGGAGGCTGCCCAGATTCACACTCTGGGCGCCGAGTCTTTGCCTGGGCGGAGGCCGCCCAGATTCACACTCTTGGCGCCGAGTCTTTGCCTGGGCGGAGGCCGCCCGGATTCACACTCTGGGCGCCGAGTCTTTGCCTGGACGGAGACCGCCCGGATTCACACTCTGGGCACCGAGTTCTTGCCTGGGCGGAGGCCGCCCGGATTCACACTTTGGGCGCCGAGTCTTTGCCTGGGCGGAGGCTGCACGGGCTCACACTCTGGGCGCGAGTTTTTGCCTGGGCGGAGGCCGCCCGGATTCACTCTGGTTGCCGAGCTTTTGCCTGGGTGGAGGCCGCCCGGATTCACACTCTGGGCGCCGAGTCTTTGCCTGGGCAGAGGCCGCCCGGATTCACACTCTGGGTGCCGAGTCTTTGCCTGGGCAGAGGCCACCCGGATTCACACTCTGGGCACCGAGTCCTTGCCTGGGCTGAGGCCGCCCAGATTCACACTCTGGGTACCGAGTCTTTGCCTGGGCGGAGGCCGCCCGGATTAACACTCTAAGCGCCGAGTCTTTGCCTGGGCGAAGGGCTCCCGGACACTCTTTCTGGGTGCCGAGTCTTTGCCTGGGCGGAGACCGCCCGGATTCACACTCTGGGCACTGAGTCTTTGCCTGGGCGAAGGCCGCCCGGACTCTCACTGTGGGCGCCGAGTCTTTGCCTGGACGGGGGCCGCCCGGATTCACACTCTGGGCGCCGAGTCTTTGCCTGGGCGGAGACCATCCGGATTCACACTCTGGGCACCGAGTCCTTGCCAGGGTGGAGACCGCCCGGATTCACACTCTGGGTGCCGAGTCTTTGCCTGGGCGGAGGCCGCTCGGACTCTCACTCTGGGTGCTGAGTCTTTCCCTGCGCGGAGGCGGCCCGGACTCTCACTCTGGGCGCCGAGTTTTTGCCTGGGCGGAGGCCGCTCAGATTCACACTCTGGGCGCCGAGTGTTTGCCTGGGCAGAGGCCGCCCGGATTCACACTCTGGGCGCCGAGTCTTTGCCTGGGCAGAGGCCGCCCAGATTCACACTCTGGGCGCTGAGTCTTTGCCTGGGCGGAGGCCGCTTGGACTCTCACTCTGGGTGCAGAGTCTTTCCCTGCGCGGAGGCGGCCCAGACTCTCACTCTGGGCGCCGAGTCCTTGCCTGGGCGGAGGCCGCCCAGATTCACACTCTGGGCACCGAGTCTTTGCCTGGGCGGGGGCCGCCCGGATTCACACTCTGGGCGCCGAGTCTTTGCCTGGGCGGAGGCCGCTCAGATTCACACTCTGGGCGCCGAGTCTTTGCCTGGGCAGAGGCCGCCCGGATTCACACTCTGGGCGCCGAGTCTTTGCCTAGTGGAGGCCGCCCATATTCACACTCTGGGCGCCGAGTCTTTGCCTGGGCAGAGGCCGCCCAGATTCACACTCTGGGCGCTGAGTCTTTGCCTGGGCAGAGGCCGCTTGGACTCTCACTCTGGGTGCAGAGTCTTTCCCTGCGCGGAGGCGGCCCGGACTCTCACTCTGGGCGCATAGTCTTTGCCTGGGCGGAGACCGCCCGGATTCACACTCTGGGCGCCGAGTCTTTGCCTGGGCGTAGGCCGCCCGGATTCACACTCTGGGCGCCGAGTCTTTGCCTGGGCGGAGGCCGCCCGGATTCACACTCTGGGCGCCGAGTCTTTGCCTGGGCGGAGGCCGTCCGGATTCACACTCTGGGCGCCGAGTCTTTGCCTGGGTGGAGGCCGCCCAGATTCACACTCTGGGCGCCGAGTCTTTGCCTGGGCGGAGGCCGCCCAGATTCACACTCTGGGCGCCGAGTCTTTGCCTGGGCGGAGGCCGCTTGGACTCTCATTCTGGGTGCAGATTCTTTCCCTGCGCGGAGGCGGCCCGGACTCTCACTGTGGGCGCCGAGTCTTTGCCTGGGCGGAAGCCGCCCAGATTCACACTCTGGGTGCCGAGTCTTTGCCTAGGCGGAGGCCGCCCATATTCACACTCTGGGCGCCGAGTCTTTGCCTGGGCAGAGGCCGCCCGTATTTACACTCTGGGCGCTGAGTCTTTGCCTAGGCGGAGGCCGCCTGGACTCTCACTCTGGGCACCGAGTCTTTGCCTGGGCGGAGGCCGCCCAGATTAACACTCTGGGCGCAGAGTCTTTGCCTGGGTGAAGGCCGCCCGGACTCTCACTCGGCACCGAGTCTTTACCTTGGCGGAGGCCGCCCGGATTCACACTCTGGGCGCCGAGTCTTTGCCTGGGCGGAGGCCACCCGGATTCACACTCTGGGCGCCGAGTGTTTGCCTGGGCGGAGGCCGCCCGGATTCACACTCTGGGCGCCGTGTCTTTGCCTGGGCGGAGGCTGCTTGGACTCTCACTCTGGGTGCTGAGTCTTTGCCTGCGCGGAGGCGGCCTGGACTCTCACTCTGGGCGCCGAGTCCTTGTCTGGGCGAAGGCCGCCTAGATTAACACTCTGGGTGCCGAGTCTTTGCCTGGGCGGAGGCCGCCTGGACTCTCACTGTGGGCGCCGAGTCTTTGCCTGGGCGGAGGCCGACCGGATTCACACTCTGGGCGCCGAGTTTTTGCCTGGGCGGAGGCCGCCCGGATTCACACTCTGGGCGCAGAGTCTTTGCCTGGGCGGAGACCGCCCGGATTCACACTCTGGGCGCCGAGTCTTTGCCTGGGCGGAGACCGCCCGGATTCACACTCTGGGTGCCGAGTCTTTGCCTGGGCGGAGGCCGCTTGGACTCTCATTCTGGGTGCAGATTCTTTCCCTGCGCGGAGGCGGCCCGGACTCTCACTGTGGGCGCCGAGTCTTTGCCTGGGCGGAAGCCGCCCGGATTCACACTCTGGGCGCCGAGTCTTTGCCTGGGCAGAGGCCGCCCAGATTCACACTCTGGGTGCCGAGTCTTTGCCTAGGCGGAGGCCGCCCATATTCACACTCTGGGCGCCGAGTCTTTGCCTGGGCAGAGGCCGCCCGTATTTACACTCTGGGCGCTGAGTCTTTGCCTAGGCGGAGGCCGCCTGGACTCTCACTCTGGGCACCGAGTCTTTGCCTGGGCGGAGGCCGCCCAGATTAACACTCTGGGCGCCGAGTCTTTGCCTGGGTGAAGGCCGCCCGGACTCTCACTCGGCGCTGAGTCTTTACCTTGGCGGAGGCCGCCCGGATTCACACTCTGGGCGCCGAGTCTTTGCCTGGGCGGAGGCCACCCGGATTCACACTCTGGGCGCCGAGTCTTTGCCTGGGCGGAGGCCGCCCGGATTCACACTCTGGGCGCCGTGTCTTTGCCTGGGCAGAGGCTGCTTGGACTCTCACTCTGGGTGCTGAGTCTTTCCCTGCGCGGAGACGGCCTGGACTCTCACTCTGGGCGCCGAGTGTTTGCCTGGGCGGAGGCCGCCCGGATTCACACTCTGGGCGCCGATTCTTTGCCTGGGCGGAGGCCGCCCAGATCCACACTCTGGGCGCCGAGTCTTTGCCTGGGCGGAGGCCACCCAGATTCACACTCTGGCCGCCGAGTCCTTGTCTGGGCGGACGCCGCCTAGATTAACACTCTGGGTGCCGAGTCTTTGCCTGGGCGGAGGCCGCCTGGACTCTCACTGTGGGCGCCGAGTTTTTGCCTGGGCGGAGGCCGCCCGGATTCACACTCTGGGCGCAGA
Organism: Lithobates pipiens; assembly: GCF_037356315.1. Lineage (NCBI taxonomy): Eukaryota > Metazoa > Chordata > Amphibia > Anura > Ranidae > Lithobates > Lithobates pipiens. The sequence goes on from NW_027507789.1 coordinate 148,277,872, forward strand.
GTCTTTGCCTGGGCGGAGACCGCCCGGATTCACACTCTGGGCGCCGAGTCTTTGCCTGGGCGGAGACCGCCCGGATTCACACTCTGGGTGCCGAGTCTTTGCCTGGGCGGAGGCCGCTTGGACTCTCATTCTGGGTGCAGATTCTTTCCCTGCGCGGAGGCGGCCCGGACTCTCACTGTGGGCGCCGAGTCTTTGCCTGGGCGGAAGCCGCCCGGATTCACACTCTGGGCGCCGAGTCTTTGCCTGGGCAGAGGCCGCCCAGATTCACACTCTGGGTGCCAAGTCTTTGCCTAGGCGGAGGCCGCCCATATTCACACTCTGGGCGCCGAGTCTTTGCCTGGGCAGAGGCCGCCCGTATTTACACTCTGGGCGCCGAGTCTTTGCCTGGGCGGAGACCACCCGGATTCACACTCTGGGCGCCGAGCATTTGCCTGGGCCGCCCGGATTCACACTCTGGGCGCCGAGCCTTTGCCTGGGCGGAGGCCGCCCGGATTCACACTCTGGGCGCCGAGTCCTTGCCTGGGCGGAGGCCGCCCGGATTCACTCTGGGCACCGAGTCTTTGCCTGGGCGGAGGCCGCCTGGATTCACACTCTGGGCGCCGAGTCTTTGCCTGGGCGGAGGCCGCCCGGATTCACTCTGGGTGCCGAGTCTTTGCCTGGGCGGAGGCCGCTCGGACTCTCACTCTGGGTGCTGAGTCTTTCCCTGCGCGGAGGCGGCCCGGACTCTCAATCTGGGCGCCGAGTTTTTGCCTGGGCGGAGGTCGCCCAGATTCACACTCTGGGCGCCGAGTCTTTGCCTGGGCGGAGGCCGCCTGGATTCACACTCTGGGCGCAGAATCTTTGCCTGGGCGGAGACCGCCCAAATTCACACTCTGGGCGCCGAGTCTTTGCCAGGGCGGAGGCCACCCAGATTCACTCTGGGTGCCGAGTCTTTGCCTGGGCGGAGGCCGCTCGGACTCTCACTCTGGGTGCTGAGTTTTTCCCTGCGCGGAGGCGGCCCGGACTCTCACTCTGGGCGCCGAGTCTTTGCCTGGGCGGAGACCGCCTGGATTCACACTCTGGGCGCCGAGTCGTTGCCTGGGCGGAGGCCGCCCGGATTCACACTCTGGGCGCCGAGTCTTTGCCTGGGCGGAGGCCGCCCGGATTCACACTCTGGGCGCCGAGTCTTTGCCTGGGCGGAGACCACCCGGATTCACACTCTGGGCACCGAGTCCTTGCCTGGGCGGAGGCTGCACGGGCTCACACTCTGGGCGCCGAGTCTTTGCCTGGGCAGAGGCCGCCCGGATTCACACTCTGGGTGCCGAGTCTTTGCCTGAGCGGAGGCCACCCGGATTCACACTCTTCGAGCCGAGTATCTGCCTGGGCGGAGGCCGCCAAGATTAACACTGGGCGCTGAGTCTTTGCCTGGGCGGAGGCCGCCCGTATTCACACTCTGGGCGCCGTGTCTTTGCCTGGGTGGAGGCCGCTTGGACTCTCACTCTGGGTGCTGAGTCTTTCCCTGCGCGGAGGCGGCCCGGACTCTCACTCTGGGCGCCAAGTGTTTGCCTGGGCGGAGGCCGCCCGGATTCACACTCTGGGCGCCGAGTCTTTGCCTGGGCGGAGGCCGCCCGTATTCACTCTGGGTGCCGAGTCTGCCTGGGCGGAGGCCGCTCGGACTCTCACTCTGGGTGCTGAGTCTTTCCCTGCGCGGATGCGGCCCGGACTCTCTGGGCGCCGAGTCCTTGCATGGGCGGAGACCGCCCGGATTCACACTCTGGGCGCCGAGTCTTTGCCTGGGCGGAGGCCACCCGGATTCACACTCTGGGTGCTGAGTCTTTCCCTGCGCGGAGGCGGCCCGGACTCTCACTCTGGGCGCCGAGTCTTTGCCTGGGCGGAGGCCGCCCGGATTAACACTCTGGGCGCCGAGTCTTTGCCTAGGCGGAGGCCACCCATATTCACACTCTGGGTGCCGAGTCTTTGCCTGGGCGGAGGCTGTACGGGCTCACACTCTGGGCGCCGAGTCTTTGCCTGGACGGAGACCGCTCGGATTCACACTCTGGGCGCCGAGTCCTTGACTGGGTGGAGGCTGCCCGGACCTCGGGCGCCGAGTCTTTGCCTGGGCGGAGGCCGCCCAGATTAACACTCTGGGTGCCGAGTCCTTGCCTGGGTGGAGGCCGCCCGGACCCGGGCGCCGAGTCTTTGCCTGGGCGGATACCGCCCAGATTAACACTCTGGGCGCCGAGTCTTTGCCTGGGCGGAGGCCGCCTGGACTCACTGTGGGCGCCGAGTCTTTGCCTGGGCGGAGGCCGCCCGGATTAACACTCTGGGCGCCGAGTCTTTGCCTAGGCGGAGGCCGCCCATATTCACACTCTGGGTGCCGAGTCCTTGCCTGGGTGGAGGCTGCCCGGACCCCGGGCGCCGAGTCTTTGCCTGGATGGAGGCTGCACGGGCTCACACTCTGTGCGCCGAGTCTTTGCCTGGGCAGAGGCCGCCCGGATTTAAACTCTGGGCGCCGAGTCTTTGCCTGGGCGGAGGCCGCCCGGACTCTCACTCTGGGCGCCGAGTCTTTGCCTGGGCGAGACCGCCCGGATTCACACTCTGGGCACCGAGTCTTTGCCTGGGCGGATGCCACCCGGATTCACACTCTGGGCACCGAGTCTTTGCCTGGGCGGATGCCACCCGGATTCACACTATGGGCGCCGAGTCTTTGCCTGGGCGGAGGCCGCCCGGATTCACACTCTGGGCGCCGTGTCTTTGCCTGGGCGGAGGCCGCTTGGACTCTCACTCTGGGTGCTGAGTCTTTAACTGCGCGGAGGCGGCCCGGACTCTCACTCTGGGCGCCGAGTGTTTGCCTGGGCGGAGGCCGCCCGGATTCACACTCTGGGCGTGGAGTCTTTGCCTGGGCGGAGGCCGCCCGGATTGACACTCTGGCCGCCGAGTCTTTGCCTGGGCGGAGGCCGCCCGGATTCACACCCTGGGCGCCGAGTCTTTGCCTGGGCGGAGGCCGCCCAGATTAACACTCTGGGCGCCGAATCTTTGCCTGGGCGGAGGCCGCCTGGACTCTCACTGTGGGCGCCGAGTCTTTGCCTAGGCGGAGGCCGCCCATATTCACACTCTGGGTGCCGAGTCCTTGCCTGGGTGGAGGCCGCCCGGACCCGGGCGCCGAGTCTTTGCCTGGGCGGAGGCTGTACGGGCTCACACTCTGGGCGCCGAGTCTTTGCCTGGACGGAGACCGCTCGGATTCACACTCTGGGCGCCGAGTCCTTGCCTGGGTGGAGGCTGCCCGGACCCCGGGCGCCGAGTCTTTGCCTGGATGGAGGCTGCATGGGCTCACACTCTGGGCGCCGAGTCCTTGCCTGGGCGGAGGCCGCCCGGATTGACACTCTGGCCGCCGAGTCTTTGCCTGGGCGGAGGCCGCCCGGATTCACACTCTGGGTGCCGAGTCTTTGCCTGGGCAGAGGCCACCCGGATTTAAACTCTGGGCGCCGAGTCTTTGCCTAGGCGGAGGCCGCCCGGATTTACACTCTGGGCGCCGAGTCTTTGCCTAGGCGGAGGCCGCCCTGACTCTCACTCTGGGTGCTGAGTCTTTCACTGCGCGGAGGCTGCCCGGACTCTCACTGTGGGCGCCGAGTCTTTGCCTGGGCGGAGACCGCCCGGATTCACACTCTGGGCGCCGAGCCTTTGCCTGGGCGGAGGCCGCCCGGATTCACTCTGGGTGCCGAGTCTTTGCCTGGGTGGAGGCCGCCCGGACCCCGGGCGCCGAGTCTTTGCCTGGGCGGAGGCTGTACGGGCTCACACTCTGGGCGCCGAGTCTTTGCCTGGGCGGAGACCTCCCGGACTCACACTCTGGGCGCCGAGTCTTTGCCTGGGCAGAAACCGCCCGGATTCACTCTGGGTGCCGAGTCTTTGCCTGGGCGGAGGCCGCTTGGACTCTCACTCTGGGTGCTGAGTCTTTCCCTGCGCGGAGGCGGCCCGGACTCTCACTCTGGGCGCTGAGTCTTTGCCTGGGCTGAGACCGCCCGGATTCACACTCTGGGCGCCGAGTCTTTGCCTGGGCGAACGCCGCCCGGACTCTCACTCTGAGTGCTTAGTCTTTCCCTGCGCGGAGGCGGCCCGGACTCTCACTCTGGGCGCTGAGTCTTTGCCTGGGCGGAGACCGCCTGGATTCACACTCGGGGCGCCGAGTGTTTGCCTGGGCGGAGGCCGCCCGGATTCACACTCTGGGCACCAAGTCTTTGCCTGGGCGGAGGCCGCCCGGATTAACACTCTGGGCACCGAGTCCTTGCCTGGGCTGAGGCCGCCCAGATTCACACTCTGGGCACCGAGTCTTTGCCTGGGCGGAGGCCGTCCGGATTAACACTCTGGGCGCCGAGTCTTTGCCTAGTGGAGGCCGCCCATATTCACACTCTGGGCGCCGAGTCTTTGCCTGGGCAGAGGCCGCCCAGATTCACACTCTGGGCGCTGAGTCTTTGCCTGGGCGGAGGCCGCTTGGACTCTCACTCTGGGTGCAGAGTCTTTCCCTGCGCGGAGGCGGCCTGGACACTCTTTCTGGGTGCCGAGTCTTTGCCTGGGCGGAGACCGCCCGGATTCACACTCTGGGCACCGAGTCTTTGCCTGGGCGAAGGCCGCCCGGACTCTCACTGTGGGCGCCGAGTCTTTGCCTGGGCGGAAGCTGCCCGGATTCACACTCTGGGCGCCGAGTCTTTGCCTGGGCAGAGGCCGCCCAGATTCACACTCTGGGCGCTGAGTCTTTCCCTGCGCGGAGGCGGCCCGGACTCTCACTCTGGGCGCCTAGTCTTTGCCTGGGCGGAGACCGCCCAGATTCACACTCTGGGCGCCGAGTCTTTGCCTGGGCGTAGGCCGCCCGGATTCACACTCTGGGCGCCGAGTCTTTGCCTGGGCGGAGGCCGCCCGGATTCACACTCTGGGAGCCGAGTCTTTGCCTGGGTGGAGTCTGCACGGGCTCACACTCTGGGTGCGAGTCTCTGCCTGGGCGGAGGCCGCCCGGATTTACACTCTGGGCACAGATTCTTTGCCTGGGCGGAGGCCGCCCGGATTCACACTCTGGGCGCCGACCTTTGCCTGGGCGGAGGCCGCCCAGATTCACACTCTGGGCGCCGAGTCTTTGCCTGGGCGGAGGCCGCCCAGATTCACACTCTGGGCGCCGAGTCCTTGTCTGGGCGGAGGCCGCCTAGATTAACACTCTGGGTGCCGAGTCTTTGCCTGGGCGGAGGCCGCCCGGATTCACACTCTGGGCGCCGAGTCCTTGCCTGGGCGGAGGCCGCCCAGATTCACACTCTGGGCGCTGAGTCTTTGCCTGGGCGGAGGCCGCCCGGATTCACACTCTGGGCGCCGAGTCTTTGCCTGGGCGGAGGCCGCCCGGATTCACACTCTGGGCGCCGAGTCTTTGCCTAGTGGAGGCCGCCCGGACTCTCACTGTGGGCGCCGAGTCTTTGCCTGGGCGGAAGCCGCCCGGATTCACACTCTGGGCGCCGAGTCTATGCCTGGGCAGAGGCCGCCCAGATTCACACTCTGGGCGTTGAGTCTTTGCCTGGGCGGAGGCCGCTTGGACTCTCACTCTGGGTGCAGAGTCTTTCCCTGCGCGGAGGCGGCCCGGACTCTCACTCTGGGCGCCTAGTCTTTGCCTGGGCGGAGACCGCCCGGATTCACGCTCTGGGCGCTGAGTCTTTGCCTGGGCGTAGGCCGCCCGGATTCACACTCTGGGCGCCGAGTCTTTGCCTGGGTGGAGGCTGCACGGGCTCACACTCTGGGTGCGAGTCTTTGCCTGGGCGGAGGCCGCCCAAATTCACACTCTGGGCGCCGAGTCTTTGCCAGGGCGGAGGCCACCCAGATTCACTCTGGGTGCCGAGTCTTTGCCTGGGCGGAGGCCGCTCGGACTCTCACTCTGGGTGCTGAGTTTTTCCCTGCGCGGAGGCGGCCCGGACTCTCACTCTGGGCGCCGAGTCTTTGCCTGGGCGGAGACCGCCTGGATTCACACTCTGGGCGCCGAGTCGTTGCCTGGGCGGAGGCCGCCCGGATTCACACTCTGGGCGCCGAGTCTTTGCCTGGGCGGAGGCCGCCCGGATTCACACTCTGGGCGCCGAGTCTTTGCCTGGGCGGAGACCACCCGGATTCACACTCTGGGCACCGAGTCCTTGCCAGGGTGGAGGCCGCCCGGACCCCGGGCGCCGAGTCTTTGCCTGGGCGGAGGCTGCACGGGCTCACACTCTGGGCGCCGAGTCTTTGCCTGGGCAGAGGCCGCCCGGATTCACACTCTGGGTGCCGAGTCTTTGCCTGAGCGGAGGCCACCCGGATTCACACTCTGGGCGCCGAGTCTTTGCCTGGGCGGAGGCGGCCCGGACTCTCACTCTGGGCGCCGAGTCTTTGCCTGGGCGGAGACCTCCCGGACTCACACTCTGGGCGCCGAGTATTTGCCTGGGCGGAGGCCGCCCGGATTCACTCTGGGTGCCGAGTCTTTGCCTGGGCGGAGGCTGCTTGGACTCTCACTCTGGGTGCTGAGTCTTTCCCTGCGCGGAGGCGGTCCGGACTCTCACTCTGGGCGCTGAGTCCTTGCCTGGGCGGAGACCGCCCAGGTTCACACTCTGGGCGCCATGTGTTTGCCTGGACGGAGGCCGCCCGGACTCTCATTCTGGGCGCCGAGTCCTTGCCTGGGTGAAGGCCGCCCGGACTCTCACTCTTGGCGCCAAATCTTTACCTTGGCGGAGGCCGCCCGGATTCACACTCTGGGCGCCGAGTCTTTGCCTGGGCGGAGGCCGCTCGGACTCTCACTCTGGGTGCTGAGTCTTTCCCTGCGCGGAGGCGGCCCGGACTCTCACTCTGGGCGCCGAGTCTTTGCCAGGGCGGAGGCCACCCGGATTCACTCTGGGTGCCGAGTCTTTGCCTGGGCGGAGGCCGCTCGGACTCTCACTCTGGGTGCTGAGTCTTTCCCTGCGCGGAGGCGGCCCGGACTCTCACTCTGGGCGCCGAGTCTTTGCCTGGGCGGAGACCGCCTGGATTCACACTCTGGGCGCCGAGTCGTTGCCTGGGCGGAGGCCGCCTGGATTCACACTCTGGGCGCAGAGTCTTTGCCTGGGCGGAGGCCGCCTGGATTCACACTCTGGGCGCCGAGTCTTTGCCTGGGCGGAGGCCGCCTGGATTCACACTCTGGGCGCAGAGTCTTTGCCTGGGCGGAGGCCGCCTGGATTCACACTCTGGGCGCCGAGTAGTGATGGACGAACTTCCGACGGGACGTTTCGCGAACGCGAAACGCGAACGGACACAAACGTTCGCGAAAACGACCGTTCGCCGCGGGCTCCATTGACTTCAATGGGAGGCGAATTTCGCAAACCTTTAGGTCGAATTTGCGGCCACGGGGTAATTATTAGGGGGTAGCACGTAGTCCCACCACCTGGACAATAGCATAATACATGTATGAGGTGAATTTGGGATCGATAACTACAAGCATTTTTTTTTTATTTGGGAAATTGTTCTGACAATTCAGGACTATGGAGCTAATGAAGGCAATGGAGGAGAGGGAAGGTCAGGGACCAGGGTAGGCAAACAAGAGGGTGCAGGAGATACAGAGCACTGACAGCAGCACCGTAATACAGAGCACTGACATCAGCACCGTGACATACAGCGCTGACAGCAGCTCCGTGACATACAGCGCTGACAGCAGCTCCGTGACATACAGCGCTGACAGCAGCTCCGTGACATACAGCGCTGACAGCAGCTCCGTGACATACAGCGCTGACAGCAGCTCCGTGACATACAGCGCTGACAGCAGCACCGTGACATACAGCGCTGACAGCAGCTCCGTGACATACAGCGCTGACAGCAGCTCCGTGACATACAGCGCTGACAGCAGCTCCGTGACATACAGCACTGACAGCAGCTCCGTGACATACAGCGCTGACAGCAGCTCCGTGACATACAGCGCTGACAGCAGCACCGTGACATACAGCGCTGACAGCAGCTCCGTGACATACAGCGCTGACAGCAGCTCCGTGACATACAGCGCTGACAGCAGCTCCGTGACATACAGCGCTGACAGCAGCTCCGTGACATACAGCGCTGACAGCAGCTCCGTGACATACAGCGCTGACAGCAGCACCGTGACATACAGCGCTGACAGCAGCTCCGTGACATACAGCGCTGACAGCAGCTCCGTGACATACAGCGCTGACAGCAGCTCCGTGACATACAGCACTGACAGCAGCTCCGTGACATACAGCGCTGACAGCAGCTCCGTGACATACAGCGCTGACAGCAGCACCGTGACATACAGCGCTGACAGCAGCTCCGTGACATACAGCGCTGACAGCAGCTCCGTGACATACAGCGCTGACAGCAGCTCCGTGACATACAGCGCTGACAGCAGCTCCGTGACATACAGCGCTGACAGCAGCTCCGTGACATACAGCGCTGACAGCAGCTCCGTGACATACAGCGCTGACAGCAGCTCCGTGACATACAGCGCTGACAGCAGCTCCGTGACATACAGCACTGACAGCAGCTCCGTGACATACAGCGCTGACAGCAGCTCCGTGACATACAGCGCTGACAGCAGCACCGTGACATACAGCGCTGACAGCAGCTCCGTGACATACAGCGCTGACAGCAGCTCCGTGACATACAGCGCTGACAGCAGCTCCGTGACATACAGCGCTGACAGCAGCTCCGTGACATACAGCGCTGACAGCAGCTCCGTGACATACAGCGCTGACAGCAGCTCCGTGACATACAGCGCTGACATCAGCACCGTGACATACAGCGCTGACAGCAGCTCCGTGACATACAGCGCTGACAGCAGCTCCGTGACATACAGCGCTGACAGCAGCTCCGTGACATACAGCGCTGACAGCAGCTCCGTGACATACAGCGCTGACAGCAGCTCCGTGACATACAGCGCTGACAGCAGCACCGTGACATACAGCGCTGACAGCAGCTCCGTGACATACAGCGCTGACAGCAGCTCCGTGACATACAGCGCTGACAGCAGCTCCGTGACATACAGCACTGACAGCAGCTCCGTGACATACAGCGCTGACAGCAGCTCCGTGACATACAGCGCTGACAGCAGCACCGTGACATACAGCGCTGACAGCAGCTCCGTGACATACAGCGCTGACAGCAGCTCCGTGACATACAGCGCTGACAGCAGCTCCGTGACATACAGCGCTGACAGCAGCTCCGTGACATACAGCGCTGACAGCAGCTCCGTGACATACAGCGCTGACAGCAGCTCCGTGACATACAGCGCTGACAGCAGCTCCGTGACATACAGCGCTGACAGCAGCTCCGTGACATACAGCGCTGACAGCAGCTCCGTGACATACAGCGCTGACAGCAGCTCCGTGACATACAGCGCTGACAGCAGCACCGTAAGCAGCCCCAGGAGGAAGTCAGCACAGCACAGGGATGGTGTGATCCCCTCATAATAAGAACCCCCAGGAGGAAGTCAGCACAGCACAGGGATGGTGGGAGCCCCTCATAATAAGAACACCCAGGAGGAAGTCAGCACAGCACAGGGATGGTGGGAACCCCTCATAATAAGCAGCCCCAGTAGAAATATGACACCGCTCAACCTCTTCAAAGAGGAGGGTAGGGGCATATAGTACGGTGTGCTTTTTTGGGTCAGGGAAGTGAGCCAAATGAATTAAGAAGGTCTGTGTGCTTGATTCCAAAAATTGTTTATAGACATATACATGGTCTACTGATCACATGTGTTGAATTCCTCCGAGATCCATGCCTCATTCATTTTTAGAAATGTGAGGTAGTTAACACTGTGGTGAGCTAGGCGAGTACGCTTATCGGTCACAATCCCCCCTGCTGCGCTGAACGTCCTTTCGGACAGGACACTGGATGAGGGGCAAGCCAACAGTTCGATTGCAAATTGGGCAAGCTCTGGCCAGAGGTCAAGCCTGCCCACCCAGTAGTCTAGGGGTTCATCACTCCTCAGAGCGTCCACATCGGCCGTTAACCCAATGTAGTCGGACACCTGACGGTCTAGGCGTTCCCTGATGCTGGATCCGGATGACACCTGTCGATGGGTCGGCTGAAAGAATGACCTCATATCCGAAGTCACCAACACATCTTCAAACCGGCCTCTTCTTGCAGGCGCTGTTGGATTGGTACCCGCAAATCCTTCTCTGGGAGTGGGAATTGCTCCTCTGCCAGCGCACGCAAAAGCAGAATGCAGCATTTCTCGAAGCAAGGCCTGGAAGTGCTGCATTCTGACAGCCCTCTGCGACGGCGGTAACATTTCCGCCATTTTGTGTTTGTACCGGGGGTCTAAGTACGTTGCCACCCAGTACTGGTCCTTGACCCTCATGCTTTTTATACGGGGGTCCCTATTAAAACACTGGAGCATGAAGGCCCCCATTTGCACTAAAGTGGAAGCGGTGTGGTGGCCTGGCTCCTGCTCATCATCCAGGATAATGTCGTCCTCTTCATTCTCCTCTCCCCATCCTCGCACAACAGGGATCCCAGAAAGGTTTAAAGCATGCTCTTCTTGCTCCTGCTCATCCGCCCCGGCACCATCCTCCTCTGACTCCTCATCAGACTCCTGTTGTTGACTTGTCTCAGATAGAGTAGCCCCCCCTGGGAATTCATCCAGCATTGCGACTTCCTCATCTTCCCGCTCCTGCTCCTCCACAGCCTGATCAATGACACGACGCAATGCACGCTCCAGAAAGAAGGCATAAGGTACCATGTCACTGATGGCGCCATGGCTGCGACTGACCAGTTTGGTGATCTCCTCAAATGGCCGCAGAAGTCTGCATGTGTCGCGCATGAGCAGCCACTGGCGCGGTGAAAAAAAACCCAGCTCCCCAGAACCGTTTCTTTCGCAGAGTTCATACAGGTAGACGTTAACTGCACGTTTCTGCTGGAGCAGCCTATCAAGCATATAGAAGGTTGAGTTCCATCGCGTCGGGCAATCGCAAATAAGACGTCTGACCGGCAGATGGTGTCGCCGCTGAATGTCAGCAAGGCGAGCCATGGCCGTGTAAGATCTTCTGAAATGGGCCGAGATTTTCCTTGCCTGCCGCAAGATGTCCTGGACCCCAGGGTATTTGACAAGGAATCGCTGCACGACCAAGTTTAAGACGTGTGCCATGCACGGCACGTGCGTGATTTTGCCCTGTTTCAATGCGCTAAGCAGATTGGCACCGTTGTCACACACCACTTTACCAACTGTCAAATTGAGCGGTGTTAGCCACTCATCTGCCTGTGAACGCAAAGCTGAAAGGAGTGCCGGGCCAGTGTGGCTCTTTGCTTCCAGGCACAACAGACGCAGCACGGCATGGCAACGTCTCACCTGGCATGTGGAATAGGTTCTGGGGAGCTTGGGCGGTGCAGTGGAAGAGACGCTAGCAGCGGAAAAGGAGGAGGCAGCTGAGGAGGAGAGGGAGGAGGATGGAGTAGGAGGAGGAGAAGAAGAGTCAGGCCTGCATGCAATCCGTGGCGGTAAAACCAAATCTACACGGGTGCCACGGGTTACATGCTTGACGGCCGTCAGAAGGTTCACCCAGTGGGCAGTAAAACTGATATACCTTCCCTGCCCGTGTTTGCTAGACCACGTGTCTGTGGTCAGATGTATCTTGGCACCGACACTGTGTGCCAGAGATACATTCACTTGCCGCTGAACATGGCCATATAGCTCTGGGATGCCCTTCTCTGAGAAATACTTCCTTCCTGGGACCTTCCATTGTGGTGTTCCAATGGCCACAAATTTGCGAAAGGCCTCCGAGTCCACCAGTTTATATGGCAGTAGTTGGCGGGCTATGAGTTCTGACAAGCCAGCCGCCAACCGTTGGGCAAGAGGGTTATCCGGCGTCATCATTTTTTTACGCTCAAACATTAGGCCCACGGAAGCCTGCCTTTTTGCAGAAAAATGTGAGCTTGGCGTGATGGAAGGTGGAGTGGAGGACAATTGTGAGGAGAGAGGAGAAGGAGAAGTAGAAGACGAGGCTGGACGGTGAGAGCCTGCAGTGTGGCTTTGTGTGTTCCGTTGCTCCCACTGGGCTCGGTGATGGCTGCTCATGTGCCTTCTTAAGGCGGTCGTCCCTAGGTGAGTATTGGGCTTACCGCGACTAACGCGTTGACTGCAAAGATTGCAGATGGCAACGCTATTGTCAGCAGCGGACACGTTAAAAAAAGCCCACACTGCGGAGCCATGTGCCGGTGTCCTGGGAGCGCCAGATGTGACCGTACATGGTCGATGACTCGCTCCTGATACATTTGCAGTCTGCTTTGTCCCTGCTGTGCAATGTAAGTCATTGCTGCTTCTCCTCCCTATCTGCTGGTCCATATCTCCCTCTGAACTCCCCTCCTCTTCCTCTCTTGTGGGCACCCACGTGACATCACTAGACACGTCATCATCAACGTCACCTTCCCCACCGCTATAAGTAGAGTAGGCAGCAACACCGGGGACCAACCTCCTCCTTGGGCTGATCTGGGTACTGGCGTCAGACTGCTGAGTAGCGCTTGTTGCTACCTCCTCTTCCTGATCCAATACCAAGAGTGGCTGCGCATCAGAAATGTCCTCTTGATATGGATCGGAAAATAATTCCAGTGACTCAAGCGGAAGGTATGTGGTGGTGGTGGTGGTGGTCGTGTTGTTGGTGGTAGTGTCTTTGGGGGTGCACATAGCAGAGAGTGAAGAAGAGGGTGCAGATCGAGAGGATGAGGAGGGTGCAGAAGAGTAAGGCTGAGCGAGCCACTCAACCAAGTCTGGTGCATCCTTTAAAGTAATTGAACGCACCTTCTGCAACTTCCCACTTTGGCTCAAGCCTGTTGCTCCTGCCCTACCCCTACCACCCCTGCGGAAGGGCCTGCCTCTTCCTCTGCATGTCATTTTTTAAATGACCCTGTGACAAAACTCTTAGTCCCTATACCGCTGAAGGACTGCTGCAGTATAGGTGAGCGGTCAGCAGTGGTGCACGTCAACCCTATCTATTGTGGACCTATAGCGGTCCTTACAGAACAGCAGACTGTACCGCACTCAAGCCTATGTACCGTAGCACCCTATACCAAGTTACCAGTCCTTATAAGAACTTTTGTGGACCAAGCAGGTTGTGTATTAGTGTTTAGCAGACTGTACGTCAGTCCCTATACCGCTGAAGGACTGCTGCAGTATAGGGCAGCGGTCAGCAGTGGTGCACGTCAACCCTATCTATTGTGGACCGATAGCGGTCCTTACAGAACAGCAGACTGTACCGCACTCAAGCCTATGTACCGTAGCACCCTATACCAAGTTACCAGTCCTTATAAGAACTTTTGTGGACCAAGCAGGTTGTGTATTAGTGTTTAGCAGACTGTACGTCAGTCCCTATACCGCTGAAGGACTGCTGCAGTATAGGGCAGCGGTCAGCAGTGGTGCACGTCAACCCTATCTATTGTGGACCGATAGCGGTCCTTACAGAACAGCAGACTGTACCGCACTCAAGCCTATGTACCGTAGCACCCTATACCAAGTTACCAGTCCTTATAAGAACTTTTGTGGAACAAGCAGGTTGTGTGTTAGTGATTAGCAGACTGTACGTCAGTCCCTATACCAATGAAGGACTGCTGCAGTATAGGGCAGCGGTCAGCAGTAGTGCACGGCAACCCTATGTATTGTGGACCGATAGCGGTCCTTACAGAACAGCAGACTGTACTGCACTCAGGCCTATGTACCGTAGCACCCTATACCAAGTTACCAGTCCTTATAAGAACTTTTGTGGACCAAGCAGGTTGTGTGTTAGTGTTTAGCAGACTGTGCGTCAGTCCCTATACCGCTGAAGGACTGCTGCAGTATAGGGCAGCGGTCAGCAGTAGTGCACGGCAACCCTATGTATTGTGGACCGATAGCGGTCCTTACAGAACAGCAGACTGTAACGCACTCAGGCCTATGTACCGTAGCACCCTATACCAAGTTACCAGTCCTTATAAGAACTTTTGTGGACCAAGCAGGTTGTGTGTTAGTGATTAGCAGACTGTACGTCAGTCCCTATACCAATGAAGGACTGCTGCAGTATAGGGCAGCGGTCAGCAGTAGTGCACGGCAACCCTATGTATTGTGGACCGATAGCGGTCCTTACAGAACAGCAGACTGTAACGCACTCAGGCCTATGTACCGTAGCACCCTATACCAAGTTACCAGTCCTTATAAAAACTTTTGTGGACCAAGCAGGTTGTGTGTTAGTGTTTAGCAGACTGTGCGTCAGTCCCTATACCGCTGAAGGACTGCTGCAGTATAGGGCAGCGGTCAGCAGTGGTGCACGTCAACCCTATCTATTGTGGACCGATAGCGGTCCTTACAGAACAGCAGACTGTACCGCACTCAAGCCTATGTACCGTAGCACCCTATACCAAGTTACCAGTCCTTATAAGAACTTTTGTGGACCAAGCAGGTTGTGTATTAGTGTTTAGCAGACTGTACGTCAGTCCCTATACCGCTGAAGGACTGCTGCAGTATAGGGCAGCGGTCAGCAGTGGTGCACGTCAACCCTATGTATTGTGGACCGATAGCGGTCCTTACAGAACAGCAGACTGTAACGCACTCAGGCCTATGTACCGTAGCACCCTATACCAAGTTACCAGTCCTTATAAGAACTTTTGTGGACCAAGCAGGTTGTGTGTTAGTGATTAGCAGACTGTACGTCAGTCCCTATACCAATGAAGGACTGCTGCAGTATAGGGCAGCGGTCAGCAGTAGTGCACGGCAACCCTATGTATTGTGGACCGATAGCGGTCCTTACAGAACAGCAGACTGTACTGCACTCAGGCCTATGTACCGTAGCACCCTATACCAAGTTACCAGTCCTTATAAAAACTTTTGTGGACCAAGCAGGTTGTGTGTTAGTGTTTAGCAGACTGTGCGTCAGTCCCTATACCGCTGAAGGACTGCTGCAGTATAGGGCAGCGGTCAGCAGTAGTGCACGGCAACCCTATGTATTGTGGACCGATAGCGGTCCTTACAGAACAGCAGACTGTAACGCACTCAGGCCTATGTACCGTAGCACCCTATACCAAGTTACCAGTCCTTATAAGAACTTTTGTGGACCAAGCAGGTTGTGTGTTAGTGATTAGCAGACTGTACGTCAGTCCCTATACCAATGAAGGACTGCTGCAGTATAGGGCAGCGGTCAGCAGTAGTGCACGGCAACCCTATGTATTGTGGACCGATAGCGGTCCTTACAGAACAGCAGACTGTACCGCACCCAAGCCTATGTACCGTAGCACCCTAGACAGACCAAGTTACCAGTCCTGATAAAGAGCTTTGTGGAACAAGTGAGTTGTGAATGATTAGCAGACTGCAGCAGAAGGGCAGCAGTCAAGTATAATATTCTTTCTATATTTGGAAGAAAGAATATTATACGTGTACAAGCCTATTACCGTACCACTGATACCAGTCCTGAAAAGAACCTTTGTGGAACTAATAGTAACAGCAAGTCTTTAAAATTATCCTCACTGCCTGACACACTGCTTCCTGCCTGTCCCTATACAAATTGGCAAAAAAGAGTAGGCTGGAACGATTAGCTGGAACAGCTCTTTTGTGGACCTGATAGTAACAGCTAATGATGATGATGATGATGATGATGAAGAAAGACTAATCTGGCTGAGCTGTCCCTAAAATAGCAGCATACAGCGCTCTGTCCCTTTATCTAAACTGACAAAAGAAACTCAGGCTGCTGACCTAACACCTATACCAGTCCTGAAAAGAACTTTTGTGTACCAAATAGCTAGCGTTTTCTCTGTCCCTACTCCACACAGGATCCTTTCCCTACAGTGACAGAAGAAAGAATGTAAAATGGCCACCGGATCGGGTGTATTTATAGGTTAGGGGGAATGTCCAAGTGTCCATGAGCTGTCATGTCTCAATTGGTTGTCCTGTAACACATGATAAACGTGTCACGAAAGGTTAAAGTTCTTGTATACATTAAACACGTAAGTCCGCCGGGGCGAACGACGGAAAAAGGCGTTCGAACCCGCGGACGGCGAAAGTCGGAAATTCGCCGCGAAACGACCGCCGGGCGAACCGTTCGGCCATCACTAGCGCCGAGTCTTTGCCTGGGCGGAGGCCGCCCGGATTCACTCTGGGTGCCGAGCCTTTGCCTGGGCGGAGGCCGCCCGGATTCACACTCTTGGAGCCGAGTATCTGCCTGGGCGGAGGCCGCCAAGATTAACACTGGGCGCCGAGTCTTTGCCTGGGCGGAGGCCGCCCGTATTCACACTCTGGGCGCCGTGTCTTTGCCTGGGTGGAGGCCGCTTGGACTCTCACTCTGGGTGCTGAGTCTTTCCCTGCGCGGAGGCGGCCCGGACTCTCACTCTGGGCGCCAAGTGTTTGCCTGGGCGGAGGCCGCCCGGATTCACACTCTGGGCGCCGAGTCTTTGCCTGGGCGGAGGCCGCCCGTATTCACTCTGGGTGCCGAGTCTGCCTGGGCGGAGGCCGCTCGGACTCTCACTCTGGGTGCTGAGTCTTTCCCTGCGCGGATGCGGCCCGGACTCTCTGGGCGCCGAGTCCTTGCATGGGCGGAGACCGCCCGGATTCACACTCTGGGCGCCGAGTCTTTGCCTGGGCGGAGGCCACCCGGATTCACACTCTGGGTGCTGAGTCTTTCCCTGCGCGGAGGCGGCCCGGACTCTCACTCTGGGCGCCGAGTCTTTGCCTGGGCGGAGGCCGCCCGGATTAACACTCTGGGAGCCGAGTCTTTGCCTAGGCGGAGGCCACCCATATTCACACTCTGGGTGCCGAGTCTTTGCCTGGGCGGAGGCTGTACGGGCTCACACTCTGGGCGCCGAGTCTTTGCCTGGACGGAGACCGCTCGGATTCACACTCTGGGCGCCGAGTCCTTGACTGGGTGGAGGCTGCCCGGACCTCGGGCGCCGAGTCTTTGCCTGGGTGGAGGCTGCACGGGCTCACACTCTGGGCGCCGAGTCTTTGCCTGGGCGGAGGCCGCCCGGATTCACACTCTGGGTGCCGAGTCTTTGCCTGGGCAGAGGCCGCCCGGATTTACACTCTGGGCGCCGAGTCTTTGCCTAGGCGGAGGCCGCCCAGACTCTCACTCTGGGCGCCGAGTCTTTGCCTGGGCGAAGGCCGCCCGGACTCTCACTCTGGGCGCCGAGTCCTGACCTGGGCGGAGGCCGCTCGGACTCACACTCTGGGCGCCAAGTCTTTGCCTGGGCGGAGGCCGCCCGGATTCACACTCTGGGCGCCGAGTCTTTGCCTGGGCGGAGGCCACCCGGATTCACACTCTGGGCGCCGAGTCTTTGCTGTGCGAAGGCCGCCCATATTCACACTCTGAGCGCCGAGTCTTTGCCTGGGCAGAGGCCGCCCGGATTTACCCTCTGGGCGCCGAGTCTTTGCCTAGGCGGAGGCCGCCCATATTCACACTCTGGGTGCCGAGTCCTTGCCTGGGTGGAGGCCGCCCGGACCCCGGGCGCCGAGTCTTTGCCTGGGCGGAGGCTGTACGGGCTCACACTCTGGGCGCCGAGTCTTTGCCTGGACGGAGACCGCTCGGATTCACACTCTGGGCGCCGAGTCCTTGCCTGGTTGGAGGCTGCCCGGACCCCGGGCGCCGAGTCTTTGCCTGGATGGAGGCTGCACGGGTTCACACTCTGGGCGCCGAGTCTTTGCCTGGGCGGAGGCCGCCCGGATTCACACTCTGGGTGCCGAGTGTTTGCCTGGGCGGAGGCCGCCCGGATTCACACTCTGGGCGCAGAGTCTTTGCCTGGGCGGAGACCGCCCGGATTCACACTCTGGGCGCCGAGCCTTTGCCTGGGAGGACGCCGCACGGATTCACTCTGGGTGCCGAGTCTTTGCCTGGGCGGAGGCGGCCCGGACTCTCACTCTGGGCGCCGAGTGTTTGCCTGGGCGGAGGAAGCCCATATTCACACTCTGGGCGCCGAGCCTTTGCCTGGGCGGAGGCCGCCCATATTCACACTCTGGGCGCCGAGTCTTTGCCTGGGCAGGGGCCGCCCGGATTTACACTCTGGGCGCCGAGTCTTTGCCTAGGCGGAGGCCGCCCAGACTCTCACTCTGGGCGCCGAGCCTTTGCCTGGGCGGAGGCCGCCCAGATTAACACTCTGGGCGCCGAGTCTTTGCCTGGGCGAAGGCCGCCCGGACTCTCACTCTGGGCGCCGAGTGCTGACCTGGGCGGAGGCCGCCCGGATTCACACTCTGGGCGCCGAGTCTTTGCCTGGGCGGAGGCCACCCGGATTCACACTCTGGGCGCCGAGTCTTTGCCTGGGCGGAGGCCGCCCGGATTCACACTCTGAGCGCCGTGTCTTTGCCTGGGCAGAGGCCGCTTGGACTCTCACTCTGGGTGCTGAGTCTTTCCCTGCGCGGAGGTGGCCCGGACTCTCACTCTGGGCGCCGAGTCTTTGCCTGGGCGGAGACCGCCCGGATTCACACTCTGGGCGCTGAGTCTTTGCCTGGGCAGAGGCCGCCCAGACTCTCACTCTGGGCGCTGAGCCTTTGCCTGGGCGGAGGCCGCCCGGACTCACACTCTGGGCGCCGAGCCTTTGCCTGGGCGGAGGCCGCCCGGATTCACACTCTGGGTGCCGTGTTTTTGCCTGGGCAGAGGCCGCCCAGATTAACACTCTGGGCGCCGAGTCTTTGCCTGTGCGAAGGCCGCCCGGACTCTCACTCTGGGCGCCGAGCCTTTGCCTGGGCGGAGGCCGCCCGGATTCACACTCTGGGCGCCGAGTTTCTGCCTGGGCAGAGGCCGCCCGGATTCACACTCTGGGCGCCGAGTCTTTGCCTGGGCGGAGGCCGCCCGGATTCACACTCTGGGCGCCGAGCCTTTGCCTGGGTGGAGGCCACTCGGATCCACACTCTGGGCGCCGAGTCTTTGCCTGGGCGGAGGCCAGCCGGATTCACACTCTGGGTGCCGAGTCTGTGCCTGGACGGAGGCCGCCCGGATTCACACTCTGGGTGCCGAGTCTTTGCCTGGGCGGAGACCGCCCAGATTAACACTCTCGGTGCCGAGTCTTTGCCTGGGCAGAGGCCGCCCGGACCCCGGGCGCCGAGTCTTTGCCTGGGCGGAGGCTGCAAGGGCTCACACTGTGGGCGCCGAGCCCTTGCCTGGGCGGAGGCCGCCCGTATTCACACTCTGGGTGCCGAGTCTTTGCCTGGGCGGAGGCCGCTCGGATTCACAGTCTGGGCGCCGAGTTTTTGCCTGGGCGGAGGCCGCCCAGATTCACACTCTGGGCGCCGAGTCTTTGCCTGGGCGAAGGCTGCCCGGACTCTCAATCTGGGCGCCGAGTCTTTGCCTGGGCGGAGGCCGCCCGGATTCACACTCTGGGCGCCGAGTCATTGCCTGGGCGGAGGCCGCCCGGATTCACACTCTGGGCGCTGAGTCTTTGCCTGGGCGGAGGCCGCCCGGATTCACACTCTGGGCGCCAAATCTTTGCCTGGGCGGAGGCCGCCCAGATTAACACTCTGGGCACCGAGTCTTTGCCTGGGCGAAGGCCGTCTGGACTCTCACTCTGGGCGCCGAGTCTTTGCCTGGGCGAAGGACGCCCGGACTCTCACTCTGGGCGCCGAGTCTTTGCCTGGGCGGAGGCCGCCTGGATTCACACTCTGGGAGCTGAGTTTTTGCCTGGGCGGAGGCCACCCGGATTCACACTCTGGGCGCCGAGTCTTTGCCTGGGCGGAGGCCGCATTGATTCACACTCTGGCCGCCGAGTCTTTGCCTGGACGGAGGCCGCTCGGACTCACACTCTGGACGCCGAGTCTTTGCCCGGGCAGAGGCCACCCGGATTGACACTCTGGGCGCCGAGTCTTTGCCTTGGCGGATGCCGCCCGGACTCACACTCTGGGCGCCGGGTCTTTGCCTGGGCGGAGACTGCCCGGATTCACACTTTGGGCTCCGAGTCTTTGCCTGGGCGGAGGCCGCCCGGACTCCGGGCGCCAAGTCTTTGCCTGGGCAGAGGCTGCCCGGACTCACACTCTGGGCGCCACGTCTTTTCCTGGGTGGAGGCCGCCCGGATTCACACTTTGGGCGCCGAGTCTTTGCCTGGGCGGAGGCCGCATGGATTAACACTCTGGGCGCCGAGTCTTTGCCTGGGCGGAGGCCGCCCGGATTCACTCTGGGTGCCGAGTGTTTGCCTGGGTGGAGGCCGCTCGGACTCTCACTCTGGGTGCCGAGCCTTTCCCTGCGCGGAGGCGACCCAGACTCTCTGGCCGCGTACACACGGGCGGACTGTTCGCCCAACTTTGTCCGCTGAACAGTGTTTCGGCGGACAGTCCGCTCGTGTGTGGGCTTCAGCGGACAGTTTCAGCGGACAGTCTGACGAACAAAGTTTTTCGGAATTTCCGTAAGACTGTCCGCTGAAACTTGGTTTGAGCGAACAGTCCGCTCGTGTGTAGGCTTGTTCATCAAACTAAGTTCCACGCATGCTCAGAAAGGATTTACACGGCGAAGGTTGCATTGCAGTGTATTGGACGTCGTATTTTTCGTCCCGTCGTACGTGCCGTTAACGTCATCGCGCACGCTTTGAGCGGACTGTTCGTTCATCGTGTGTGGTCAAGTCCGTTCATGCAAATTTTGAGCGGACTGTTTGTCGGATTGTTTGACGAACAAAGTTGGGCGAACAGTCCGCCCGTGTGTACGCGGCCTCACTCTGGGCGCCGAGTCTTTGCCTGGTCGGAGACCGCCCTGATTCTAACTCTGGGCGCCGAGTCCTTGCCTGGGCGGATGCCGCCAAGATTCACACTCTGGGCGCCGAGTCTTTGTCTGGGCGGAGGCCGCCCTGTGAGAAGTTCTCTGTGCGCCGAGCCTTTGCTTGGGCGGAGGCCGCCCGGACTCCGGGCGCCGAGCCTTTGCCTGGGCGGAGGCTGCCCGGACTCACACTCTGGGCGCCGAGTCTTTGCCTGGGCGGAGGCCTCCCAGATTAACTCTCTGGGCGCCGAGTCTTTGCCTGGGCGGAGGCCGCCCAGATTCACACTCTGGGCGCCGAGTCTTTGCCTGGGCGGAGGCCGCCCGGATTCACACTCTGGGCGTCGAGAGTTTGCCTGGGCGGAGGCCGCCCGGATTCACACTCTGGGCGCCGAGTCTTTGCCTGGGTGGAGGCCGCCAAGATTAACACTGGGCGCCGAGTCCTTGCCTGGGCGGAGGCCGCTCGGACTCTCACTCTGGGTGCAGAGTCTTTCCCTGCGCGGAGGCCGCCCGGATTCACACTCTGGGCGCCGAGTCTTTGCCTGGGCGGAGGCCGCCCGGATTCACACTCTGGGCGCCGAGTCTTTGCCTGGGCGGAGGCCGCCCGGATTCACACTCTGGGCACGGAGTCTTTGCCTGGGCGGAGGCCGCCCGGATTCACACTCTGGGCGCCGAGTCTTTGCCTGGGCGGAGGCCACCCGGATTCACACTCTGGGCGCCGAGTCTTTGCTGTGCGAAGGCCGCCCATATTCACACTCTGAGCGCCGAGTCTTTGCCTGGGCAGAGGCCGCCCGGATTTACCCTCTGGGCGCCGAGTCTTTGCCTAGGCGGAGGCCGCCCATATTCACACTCTGGGTGCCGAGTCCTTGCCTGGGTGGAGGCCGCCCGGACCCCGGGCGCCGAGTCTTTGCCTGGGCGGAGGCTGTACGGGCTCACACTCTGGGCGCCGAGTCTTTGCCTGGACGGAGACCGCTCGGATTCACACTCTGGGCGCCGAGTCCTTGCCTGGTTGGAGGCTGCCCGGACCCCGGGCGCCGAGTCTTTGCCTGGATGGAGGCTGCACGGGCTCACACTCTGGGCGCCGAGTCTTTGCCTGGGCGGAGGCCGCCCGGATTCACACTCTGGGTGCCGAGTCTTTGCCTGGGCAGAGGCCGCCCGGATTTAAACTCTGGGCACCGAGTCTTTGCCTAGGCGGAGGCCGCCCGGATTTACACTCTGGGCGCCGAGTCTTTGCCTAGGCGGAGACCGCCCTGACTCTCACTCTGGGTGCTGAGTCTTTCACTGCGCGGAGGCTGCCCGGACTCTCACTGTGGGTGCCGAGTCTTTGCCTGGGCGGAGGCCGCTCGGACTCTCACTCTGGGCGCCGAGTCCTTGCCTGGGCAGAGACCGCCCGTATTCACACTCTGGGCGCCGAGTGTTTGCCTGGGCGGAGGCCGCCCGGATTCACACTCTGGGCGCAGAGTCTTTGCCTGGGCGGAGACCGCCCGGATTCACACTCTGGGCGCCGAGCCTTTGCCTGGGAGGACGCCGCACGGATTCACTCTGGGTGCCGAGTCTTTGCCTGGGCGGAGGCGGCCCGGACTCTCACTCTGGGCGCCGAGTGTTTGCCTGGGCGGAGGCAGCCCGGATTCACACTCTGGGCGCCGAGCCTTTGCCTGGGCGGAGGCCGCCCATATTCACACTCTGGGCGCCGAGTCTTTGCCTGGGCAGGGGCCGCCCGGATTTACACTCTGGGCGCCGAGTCTTTGCCTAGGCGGAGGCCGCCCAGACTCTCACTCTGGGCGCCGAGCCTTTGCCTGGGCGGAGGCCGCCCAGATTAACACTCTGGGCGCCGAGTCTTTGCCTGGGCGAAGGCCGCCCGGACTCTCACTCTGGGCGCCGAGTGCTGACCTGGGCGGAGGCCGCCCGGATTCACACTCTGGGCGCCGAGTCTTTGCCTGGGCGGAGGCCACCCGGATTCACACTCTGGGCGCCGAGTCTTTGCCTGGGCGGAGGCCGCCCGGATTCACACTCTGAGCGCCGTGTCTTTGCCTGGGCGGAGGCCGCTTGGACTCTCACTCTGGGTGCTGAGTCTTTCCCTGCGCGGAGGTGGCCCGGACTCTCACTCTGGGCGCCGAGTCTTTGCCTGGGCGGAGACCGCCCGGATTCACACTCTGGGCGCTGAGTCTTTGCCTGGGCAGAGGCCGCCCAGACTCTCACTCTGGGCGCTGAGCCTTTGCCTGGGCGGAGGCCGCCCGGACTCACACTCTGGGCGCCGAGCCTTTGCCTGGGCGGAGGCCGCCCGGATTCACACTCTGGGCGCCGTGTTTTTGCCTGGGCAGAGGCCGCCCAGATTAACACTCTGGGCGCCGAGTCTTTGCCTGTGCGAAGGCCGCCCGGACTCTCACTCTGGGTGCTGAGTCTTTCACTGCGCGGAGGCTGCCCGGACTCTCACTGTGGGTGCCGAGTCTTTGCCTGGGCGGAGGCCGCTCGGACTCTCACTCTGGGCGCCGAGTCCTTGCCTGGGCAGAGACCGCCCGTATTCACACTCTGGGCGCCGAGTGTTTGCCTGGGCGGAGGCCGCCCGGATTCACACTCTGGGCGCAGAGTCTTTGCCTGGGCGGAGACCGCCCGGATTCACACTCTGGGCGCCGAGCCTTTGCCTGGGAGGACGCCGCACGGATTCACTCTGGGTGCCGAGTCTTTGCCTGGGCGGAGGCGGCCCGGACTCTCACTCTGGGCGCCGAGTGTTTGCCTGGGCGGAGGCAGCCCGGATTCACACTCTGGGCGCCGAGCCTTTGCCTGGGCGGAGGCCGCCCATATTCACACTCTGGGCGCCGAGTCTTTGCCTGGGCAGGGGCCGCCCGGATTTACACTCTGGGCGCCGAGTCTTTGCCTAGGCGGAGGCCGCCCAGACTCTCACTCTGGGCGCCGAGCCTTTGCCTGGGCGGAGGCCGCCCAGATTAACACTCTGGGCGCCGAGTCTTTGCCTGGGCGAAGGCCGCCCGGACTCTCACTCTGGGCGCCGAGTGCTGACCTGGGCGGAGGCCGCCCGGATTCACACTCTGGGCGCCGAGTCTTTGCCTGGGCGGAGGCCACCCGGATTCACACTCTGGGCGCCGAGTCTTTGCCTGGGCGGAGGCCGCCCGGATTCACACTCTGAGCGCCGTGTCTTTGCCTGGGCGGAGGCCGCTTGGACTCTCACTCTGGGTGCTGAGTCTTTCCCTGCGCGGAGGTGGCCCGGACTCTCACTCTGGGCGCCAAGTCTTTGCCTGGGCGGAGAACGCCCGGATTCACACTCTGGGCGCTGAGTCTTTGCCTGGGCAGAGGCCGCCCAGACTCTCACTCTGGGCGCTGAGCCTTTGCCTGGGCGGAGGCCGCCCGGACTCACACTCTGGGCGCCGAGCCTTTGCCTGGGCGGAGGCCGCCCGGATTCACACTCTGGGCGCCGTGTTTTTGCCTGGGCAGAGGCCGCCCAGATTAACACTCTGGGCGCCGAGTCTTTGCCTGTGCGAAGGCCGCCCGGACTCTCACTCTGGGCGCCGAGCCTTTGCCTGGGCGGAGGCCGCCCGGATTCACACTCTGGGCGCCGAGTCTCTGCCTGGGCGGAGGCCGCCCGGATTCACACTCTGGGCGCCGAGTCTTTGCCTGGGCGGAGGCCGCCCGGATTCACACTCTGGGCGCCGAGCCTTTGCCTGGGTGGAGGCCACTCGGATCCACACTCTGGGCGCCGAGTCTTTGCCTGGGCGGAGGCCAGCCGGATTCACACTCTGGGTGCCGAGTCTGTGCCTGGACGGAGGCCGCCCGGATTCACACTCTGGGTGCCGAGTCTTTGCCTGGGCGGAGACCGCCCAGATTAACACTCTCGGTGCCGAGTCTTTGCCTGGGCAGAGGCCGCCCGGACCCCGGGCGCCGAGTCTTTGCCTGGGCGGAGGCTGCAAGGGCTCACACTCTGGGCGCCGAGCCCTTGCCTGGGCGGAGGCCGCCCGTATTCACACTCTGGGTGCCGAGTCTTTGCCTGGGCGGAGGCCGCTCGGATTCACAGTCTGGGCGCCGAGTTTTTGCCTGGGCGGAGGCCGCCCAGATTCACACTCTGGGCGCCGAGTCTTTGCCTGGGCGAAGGCTGCCCGGACTCTCAATCTGGGCGCCGAGTCTTTGCCTGGGCGGAGGCCGCCCGGATTCACACTCTGGGCGCCGAGTCATTGCCTGGGCGGAGGCCGCCCGGATTCACACTCTGGGCGCTGAGTCTTTGCCTGGGCGGAGGCCGCCCGGATTCACACTCTGGGCGCCAAATCTTTGCCTGGGCGGAGGCCGCCCAGATTAACACTCTGGGCACCGAGTCTTTGCCTGGGCGAAGGCCGTCTGGACTCTCACTCTGGGCGCCGAGTCTTTGCCTGGGCGAAGGACGCCCGGACTCTCACTCTGGGCGCCGAGTCTTTGCCTGGGCGGAGGCCGCCCGGATTCACACTCTGGGAGCCGAGTTTTTGCCTGGGCGGAGGCCACCCGGATTCACACTCTGGGCGCCGAGTCTTTGCCTGGGCGGAGGCCGCATTGATTCACACTCTGGCCGCCGAGTCTTTGCCTGGACGGAGGCCGCTCGGACTCACACTCTGGACGCCGAGTCTTTGCCCGGGCAGAGGCCACCCGGATTGACACTCTGGGCGCCGAGTCTTTGCCTTGGCGGATGCCGCCCGGACTCACACTCTGGGCGCCGGGTCTTTGCCTGGGCGGAGACTGCCCGGATTCACACTTTGGGCTCCGAGTCTTTGCCTGGGCGGAGGCCGCCCGGACTCCGGGCGCCAAGTCTTTGCCTGGGCAGAGGCTGCCCGGACTCACACTCTGGGCGCCACGTCTTTTCCTGGGTGGAGGCCGCCCGGATTCACACTTTGGGCGCCGAGTCTTTGCCTGGGCGGAGGCCGCATGGATTAACACTCTGGGCGCCGAGTCTTTGCCTGGGCGGAGGCCGCCCGGATTCACTCTGGGTGCCGAGTGTTTGCCTGGGCGGAGGCCGCTCGGACTCTCACTCTGGGTGCCGAGCCTTTCCCTGCGCGGAGGCGACCCAGACTCTCTGGCCGCGTACACACGGGCGGACTGTTCGCCCAACTTTGTCCGCTGAACAGTGTTTCGGCGGACAGTCCGCTCGTGTGTGGGCTTCAGCGGACAGTTTCAGCGGACAGTCTGACGAACAAAGTTTTTCGGAATTTCCGTAAGACTGTCCGCTGAAACTTGGTTTGAGCGAACAGTCCGCTCGTGTGTAGGCTTGTTCATCAAACTAAGTTCCGCGCATGCTCAGAAAGGATTTACACGGCGAAGGTTGCATTGCAGTGTATTGGACGTCGTATTTTTCGTCCCGTCGTACGTGCCGTTAACGTCATCGCGCACGCTTTGAGCGGACTGTTCGTTCATCGTGTGTGGTCAAGTCCGTTCATGCAAATTTTGAGCGGACTGTTTGTCGGATTGTTTGACGAACAAAGTTGGGCGAACAGTCCGCCCGTGTGTACGCGGCCTCACTCTGGGCGCCGAGTCTTTGCCTGGTCGGAGACCGCCCTGATTCTAACTCTGGGCGCCGAGTCCTTGCCTGGGCGGATGCCGCCAAGATTCACACTCTGGGCGCCGAGTCTTTGTCTGGGCGGAGGCCGCCCTGTGAGAAGTTCTCTGTGCGCCGAGCCTTTGCTTGGGCGGAGGCCGCCCGGACTCCGGGCGCCGAGCCTTTGCCTGGGCGGAGGCTGCCCGGACTCACACTCTGGGCGCCGAGTCTTTGCCTGGGCGGAGGCCTCCCAGATTAACTCTCTGGGCGCCGAGTCTTTGCCTGCGCGGAGGCCGCCCGGATTCACACTCTGGGCGCCGAGTCTTTGCCTGGGCGGAGGCCGCCCGGATTCACACTCTGGGCGCCGAGTCTTTGCCTGGGCGGAGGCCGCCCGGATTCACACTCTGGGCACGGAGTCTTTGCCTGGGCGGAGGCCGCCCGGATTCACACTCTGGGCGCCGAGTCTTTGCCTGGGCGGAGGCCACCCGGATTCACACTCTGGGCGCCGAGTCTTTGCTGTGCGAAGGCCGCCCATATTCACACTCTGAGCGCCGAGTCTTTGCCTGGGCAGAGGCCGCCCGGATTTACCCTCTGGGCGCCGAGTCTTTGCCTAGGCGGAGGCCGCCCATATTCACACTCTGGGTGCCGAGTCCTTGCCTGGGTGGAGGCCGCCCGGACCCCGGGCGCCGAGTCTTTGCCTGGGCGGAGGCTGTACGGGCTCACACTCTGGGCGCCGAGTCTTTGCCTGGACGGAGACCGCTCGGATTCACACTCTGGGCGCCGAGTCCTTGCCTGGTTGGAGGCTGCCCGGACCCCGGGCGCCGAGTCTTTGCCTGGATGGAGGCTGCACGGGCTCACACTCTGGGCGCCGAGTCTTTGCCTGGGCCGAGGCCGCCCGGATTCACACTCTGGGTGCCGAGTCTTTGCCTGGGCAGAGGCCGCCCGGATTTAAACTCTGGGCACCGAGTCTTTGCCTAGGCGGAGGCTGCCCGGATTTACACTCTGGGCGCCGAGTCTTTGCCTAGGCGGAGACCGCCCTGACTCTCACTCTGGGTGCTGAGTCTTTCACTGCGCGGAGGCTGCCCGGACTCTCACTGTGGGTGCCGAGTCTTTGCCTGGGCGGAGGCCGCTCGGACTCTCACTCTGGGCGCCGAGTCCTTGCCTGGGCAGAGACCGCCCGTATTCACACTCTGGGCGCCGAGTGTTTGCCTGGGCGGAGGCCGCCCGGATTCACACTCTGGGCGCAGAGTCTTTGCCTGGGCGGAGACCGCCCGGATTCACACTCTGGGCGCCGAGCCTTTGCCTGGGAGGACGCCGCACGGATTCACTCTGGGTGCCGAGTCTTTGCCTGGGCGGAGGCGGCCCGGACTCTCACTCTGGGCGCCGAGTGTTTGCCTGGGCGGAGGCAGCCCGGATTCACACTCTGGGCGCCGAGCCTTTGCCTGGGCGGAGGCCGCCCATATTCACACTCTGGGCGCCGAGTCTTTGCCTGGGCAGGGGCCGCCCGGATTTACACTCTGGGCGCCGAGTCTTTGCCTAGGCGGAGGCCGCCCAGACTCTCACTCTGGGCGCCGAGCCTTTGCCTGGGCGGAGGCCGCCCAGATTAACACTCTGGGCGCCGAGTCTTTGCCTGGGCGAAGGCCGCCCGGACTCTCACTCTGGGCGCCGAGTGCTGACCTGGGCGGAGGCCGCCCGGATTCACACTCTGGGCGCCGAGTCTTTGCCTGGGCGGAGGCCACCCGGATTCACACTCTGGGCGCCGAGTCTTTGCCTGGGCGGAGGCCGCCCGGATTCACACTCTGAGCGCCGTGTCTTTGCCTGGGCGGAGGCCGCTTGGACTCTCACTCTGGGTGCTGAGTCTTTCCCTGCGCGGAGGTGGCCCGGACTCTCACTCTGGGCGCCGAGTCTTTGCCTGGGCGGAGACCGCCCGGATTCACACTCTGGGCGCTGAGTCTTTGCCTGGGCAGAGGCCGCCCAGACTCTCACTCTGGGCGCTGAGCCTTTGCCTGGGCGGAGGCCGCCCGGACTCACACTCTGGGCGCCGAGCCTTTGCCTGGGCGGAGGCCGCCCGGATTCACACTCTGGGCGCCGTGTTTTTGCCTGGGCAGAGGCCGCCCAGATTAACACTCTGGGCGCCGAGTCTTTGCCTGTGCGAAGGCCGCCCGGACTCTCACTCTGGGCGCCGAGCCTTTGCCTGGGCGGAGGCCGCCCGGATTCACACTCTGGGCGCCGAGTCTCTGCCTGGGCGGAGGCCGCCCGGATTCACACTCTGGGCGCCGAGTCTTTGCCTGGGCGGAGGCCGCCCGGATTCACACTCTGGGCGCCGAGCCTTTGCCTGGGTGGAGGCCACTCGGATCCACACTCTGGGCGCCGAGTCTTTGCCTGGGCGGAGGCCAGCCGGATTCACACTCTGGGTGCCGAGTCTGTGCCTGGACGGAGGCCGCCCGGATTCACACTCTGGGTGCCGAGTCTTTGCCTGGGCGGAGACCGCCCAGATTAACACTCTCGGTGCCGAGTCTTTGCCTGGGCAGAGGCCGCCCGGACCCCGGGCGCCGAGTCTTTGCCTGGGCGGAGGCTGCAAGGGCTCACACTCTGGGCGCCGAGTCCTTGCCTGGGCGGAGGCCGCCCGTATTCACACTCTGGGTGCCGAGTCTTTGCCTGGGCGGAGGCCGCTCGGATTCACAGTCTGGGCGCCGAGTTTTTGCCTGGGCGGAGGCCGCCCAGATTCACACTCTGGGCGCCGAGTCTTTGCCTGGGCGAAGGCTGCCCGGACTCTCAATCTGGGCGCCGAGTCTTTGCCTGGGCGGAGGCCGCCCGGATTCACACTCTGGGCGCCGAGTCATTGCCTGGGCGGAGGCCGCCCGGATTCACACTCTGGGCGCTGAGTCTTTGCCTGGGCGGAGGCCGCCCGGATTCACACTCTGGGCGCCAAATCTTTGCCTGGGCGGAGGCCGCCCAGATTAACACTCTGGGCACCGAGTCTTTGCCTGGGCGAAGGCCGTCTGGACTCTCACTCTGGGCGCCGAGTCTTTGCCTGGGCGAAGAACGCCCGGACTCTCACTCTGGGCGCCGAGTCTTTGCCTGGGCGGAGGCCGCCCGGATTCACACTCTGGGAGCCGAGTTTTTGCCTGGGCGGAGGCCACCCGGATTCACACTCTGGGCGCCGAGTCTTTGCCTGGGCGGAGGCCGCATTGATTCACACTCTGGGCGCCGAGTCTTTGCCTGGACGGAGGCCGCTCGGACTCACACTCTGGACGCCGAGTCTTTGCCCGGGCAGAGGCCACCCGGATTGACACTCTGGGCGCCGAGTCTTTGCCTTGGCGGATGCCGCCCGGACTCACACTCTGGGCGCCGGGTCTTTGCCTGGGCGGAGACTGCCCGGATTCACACTTTGGGCTCCGAGTCTTTGCCTGGGCGGAGGCCGCCCGGACTCCGGGCGCCAAGTCTTTGCCTGGGCAGAGGCTGCCCGGACTCACACTCTGGGCGCCACGTCTTTTCCTGGGTGGAGGCCGCCCGGATTCACACTTTGGGCGCCGAGTCTTTGCCTGGGCGGAGGCCGCATGGATTAACACTCTGGGCGCCGAGTCTTTGCCTGGGCGGAGGCCGCCCGGATTCACTCTGGGTGCCGAGTGTTTGCCTGGGCGGAGGCCGCTCGGACTCTCACTCTGGGTGCCGAGCCTTTCCCTGCGCGGAGGCGACCCAGACTCTCTGGCCGCGTACACACGGGCGGACTGTTCGCCCAACTTTGTCCGCTGAACAGTGTTTCGGCGGACAGTCCGCTCGTGTGTGGGCTTCAGCGGACAGTTTCAGCGGACAGTCTGACGAACAAAGTTTTTCGGAATTTCCGTAAGACTGTCCGCTGAAACTTGGTTTGAGCGAACAGTCCGCTCGTGTGTAGGCTTGTTCGTCAAACTAAGTTCCGTGCATGCTCAGAAAGGATTTACACGGCGAAGGTTGCATTGCAGTGTATTGGACGTCGTATTTTTCGTCCCGTCGTACGTGCCGTTAACGTCATCGCGCACGCTTTGAGCGGACTGTTCGTTCATCGTGTGTGGTCAAGTCCGTTCATGCAAATTTTGAGCGGACTGTTTGTCGGATTGTTTGACGAACAAAGTTGGGCGAACAGTCCGCCCGTGTGTACGCGGCCTCACTCTGGGCGCCGAGTCTTTGCCTGGTCGGAGACCGCCCTGATTCTAACTCTGGGCGCCGAGTCCTTGCCTGGGCGGATGCCGCCAAGATTCACACTCTGGGCGCCGAGTCTTTGTCTGGGCGGAGGCCGCCCTGATTCACACTCTGGGCGCCGAGTCTTTGCCTAGGCGGAGGCCGCCGGATTAATTCTGGGTTAATAAAGCTATATCAATTAAAAAATCCAATAAAAAAAACATCGTATTGCGCTTCTCTGTTCTGTTCTGAGAGGAGTGACAGATTGTATTCAGATTGTGTGTTCCTATCAGCTAGAAACAATGGGTCACTTCCTCTAGTCAGTCCCCTCCCACTTCAGTTAGAAACAAAAACAGGGAACACAGTTAACCCCTTGATCACCCCCTAGTGTTAACCCCTTACCTGCCATGTCCCAAAAATGTGTCAAAAGTGTCCGATGTGTCCGCTATAACGTCGCCACCTTTTCTTCAAGCCAAACCCTAACATTTTCACGGCGCATGGCAATTTTTTTTGTAGCACACGCTATAGGATTGTAAAATATCTTGGGTTACCCAAAAAAAGTAGTAATGAAGTGTGCTACATTGAACAGTTGCTATAGCCAAATTGCATTAACAGTTGGGGGACTTAAAGGGGCATGATTTAATAAAACAAAAGCATTAAGTGTACCCATAAAATATGATTTGATTAATAAAAGAAAGGTCAGTGAAAATAGCCTATTTAAAAGTGGACACTGTCAGCTAGTAGAGCAGTGGACGGTGTCAGTAGGGCAGTGGACAGTGTCAGTAGAGCAGTAAATGGTGTCAGTAGAGCAGTGAACAGTGTCAGTAGAGCAGTAAATGGTGTCAGTAGGGCAGTGTACAGTGTCAGTAGAGCAGTAAATGGTGTCAGTAGAGCAGTAAATGGTGTCAGTAGAGCAGTGGACAGTGTCAGTAGGGCAGTAAATGGTGTCAGTAGAGCAGTGGACAGTGTCATTAGGGGAGTGGACAGTGTCAGTAGAGCAGTGGACAGTGTCAGTAGAGCAGTGGACAGTGCCAGTAGAGCAGTGGACAGTGTCATTAGGGCAGTAGAAAGTGTCAGTAGAGCAGTGGACAGTGTCAGTAGGGCAGTGGACAGTGTCAGTAGAGCAGTGGACCGTGTCAGTAGAGCAGTGGACAGTGTCAGTAGGGCAGTAAATGGTGTCAGTAGAGCAGTGGACAGTGTCAGTAGAGCAGTGGACAGTGTCATTAGGGGAGTGGACAGTGTCAGTAGAGCAGTGGACAGTGTCAGTAGAGCAGTGGACACAGTGGACAGTGTCAGTAAAGCAGTGGACAGTGTCATTAGGGCAGTAGAAAGTGTCAGTAGAGCAGTGGACAGTGTCATTAGGGCAGTGGACAGTGTCAGTAGGGCAGTGGACAGTGTCAGTAGGGCAGTGGGCAGTGTCAGTAGGGCAGTGGACAGTGTCAGTAGAGCAGTGGACCGTGTCAGTAGAGGCAGTGGACAGTGTCAGTAGAGCAGTAAATGGTGTCAGTAGGGCAGTGTACGGTGTCAGTAAGGCAGTATATGGTGTCAGTAGGGCAGTAAATGGTGTCAGAAGGGCAGTATACAGTGTCAGTAGAGCAGTAAATGGTATCGGTAGGGCAGTGGACAGTGTCAGTAGAGCAGTAAATGGTGTCAGTAGAGCAGAGGACGGTGTCAGGGCAGTGGAGGGTGTCAGTAGAGCAGTGGACAGTGTCAGTAGGGCAGTGGACAGTGTCAGTAGGGCAGTGGAGAGTGTCATTAGGGCAGTGGACAGTGTCAGTAGAGCAGTAAATGGTGTCAGTAGGGCAGTGTACAGTGTCAGTAGAGCAGTAAATGGTGTCAGTAGGGCAGTGGACAGTGTCAGTAGAGCAGTAAATGGTGTCATAAGGGCAGTGAACAGTGTCAGTAGAGCAGTGGACAGTGTCAGTAGAGCAGTAAATGGTGTCGGTAGAGCAGTGGGCAGTGTCAGTAGAGCAGTAAATGGTGTCAGTAGGGCAATATACAGTGTCAGTAGGGCAGTGGACAGTGTCAGAAGAGCAGTAAATGGTGTCAGTAAGGCAGTAAATGGTGTCAGTAGGGCAGTAAACAGTGTCAGTAGAGCAGTAAATGGTATCGGTAGGGCAGTGGACAGTGTCAGTAGAGTAGTAGATGGTGTCAGTAGAGCAGAGGACGGTGTCAGTAGGGCAGTAAATGGTGTCAGTAGAGCAGTGGACAGTGTCAGTAGGGCAGTGGACAGTGTCAGTAGGGCAGTAGACAGTGTCAGTAGAGCAGTGGAGGGTGTCAATAGAGCAGTGGACAGTGTCAGTAGGGCAGTGGACAGTGTCAGTAGAGCAGTGGACAGTGTCAGTAGAGCAGTGGACAGTGTCATTAGGGCAGTGGACAGTGTCAGTAGGGCATTAAATGGTGTCAGTAGAGTAGTGGACAGTGTCAGTAGGGGCTCACCAACAGCAGCCGCCGGGCGGCCCGGTTCTGTCCTGTGTGAGAGGCTGCCTGGAGGCCTTGCGTCTGGCGGCGGTGTGCGGCGTGGCGCGGCCTGGCCGTAGTCCCCAAGATGGCGCCCGTCTGTTTACAAGTTCTCACAGCGGCCTGCTTCACCAGCGCCACTCCGGGTGCACAGAGGGAGTCCTCGGCGGCAATTTACTACCGCTCGGGAACCTGCCTACAGGCTGCGGCTCACGGCCCTGTGTAGATGAGCTGCGATATGCTTTGAGGCCGGCGGTGACGTGTGGCTCGAGGCGGCCTGCCTATAGGCCCCAAGATGGCGCCCGTCCGTCCTTGCCCCCTCGCGGCGGCCCACAGCACCGATACCACTCCTGGTGCTCAAATGGTCCTGCGTGGTGCTGCCCAGTGGTCGCAGTAGCAGCCCCCTGTAGGATGGGTGTTCGTCCTTGCTTTTGCGGCTCCGGATGGCGGTGGATAGCAGTTGCCTGGTCGGAGACCGCCCTGATTCTAACTCTGGGCGCCGAGTCCTTGCCTGGGCGGATGCCGCCAAGATTCACACTCTGGGCGCCGAGTCTTTGTCTGGGCGGAGGCCGCCCTGTGAGAAGTTCTCTGTGCGCCGAGCCTTTGCTTGGGCGGAGGCCGCCCGGACTCCGGGCGCCGAGCCTTTGCCTGGGCGGAGGCTGCCCGGACTCACACTCTGGGTGCCGAGTCTTTGCCTGGGCGGAGGCCTCCCAGATTAACTCTCTGGGCGCCGAGTCTTTGCCTGGGCGGAGGCCGCCCAGATTCACACTCTGGGCGCCGAGTCTTTGCCTGGGCGGAGGCCGCCCGGATTCACACTCTGGGCGTCGAGAGTTTGCCTGGGCGGAGGCCGCCCGGATTCACACTCTGGGCGCCGAGTCTTTGCCTGGGTGGAGGCCGCCAAGATTAACACTGGGCGCCGAGTCCTTGCCTGGGCGGAGGCCGCTCGGACTCTCACTCTGGGTGCAGAGTCTTTCCCTGCGCGGAGGCCGCCCGGATTCACACTCTGGGCGCCGAGTCTTTGCCTGGGCGGAGGCCACCCGGATTCACACTCTGGGCGCCGAGTCTTTGCCTGGGCGGAGGCCGCCCGGATTCACACTCTGGGCACGGAGTCTTTGCCTGGGCGGAGGCCGCCCGGATTCACACTCTGGGCGCCGAGTCTTTGCCTGGGCGGAGGCCACCCGGATTCACACTCTGGGCGCCGAGTCTTTGCTGTGCGAAGGCCGCCCATATTCACACTCTGAGCGCCGAGTCTTTGCCTGGGCAGAGGCCGCCCGGATTTACCCTCTGGGCGCCGAGTCTTTGCCTAGGCGGAGGCCGCCCATATTCACACTCTGGGTGCCGAGTCCTTGCCTGGGTGGAGGCCGCCCGGACCCCGGGCGCCGAGTCTTTGCCTGGGCGGAGGCTGTACGGGCTCACACTCTGGGCGCCGAGTCTTTGCCTGGACGGAGACCGCTCGGATTCACACTCTGGGCGCCGAGTCCTTGCCTGGTTGGAGGCTGCCCGGACCCCGGGCGCCGAGTCTTTGCCTGGATGGAGGCTGCACGGGCTCACACTCTGGGCGCCGAGTCTTTGCCTGGGCCGAGGCCGCCCGGATTCACACTCTGGGTGCCGAGTCTTTGCCTGGGCAGAGGCCGCCCGGATTTAAACTCTGGGCACCGAGTCTTTGCCTAGGCAGAGGCTGCCCGGATTTACACTCTGGGCGCCGAGTCTTTGCCTAGGCGGAGACCGCCCTGACTCTCACTCTGGGTGCTGAGTCTTTCACTGCGCGGAGGCTGCCCGGACTCTCACTGTGGGTGCCGAGTCTTTGCCTGGGCGGAGGCCGCTCGGACTCTCACTCTGGGCGCCGAGTCCTTGCCTGGGCAGAGACCGCCCGTATTCACACTCTGGGCGCCGAGTCTTTGCCTGGGCGGAGGCGGCCCGGACTCTCACTCTGGGCGCCGAGTGTTTGCCTGGGCGGAGGCAGCCCGGATTCACACTCTGGGCGCCGAGCCTTTGCCTGGGCGGAGGCCGCCCATATTCACACTCTGGGCGCCGAGTCTTTGCCTGGGCAGGGGCCGCCCGGATTTACACTCTGGGCGCCGAGTCTTTGCCTAGGCGGAGGCCGCCCAGACTCTCACTCTGGGCGCCGAGCCTTTGCCTGGGCGGAGGCCGCCCAGATTAACACTCTGGGCGCCGAGTCTTTGCCTGGGCGAAGGCCGCCCGGACTCTCACTCTGGGCGCCGAGTGCTGACCTGGGCGGAGGCCGCCCGGATTCACACTCTGGGCGCCGAGTCTTTGCCTGGGCGGAGGCCACCCGGATTCACACTCTGGGCGCCGAGTCTTTGCCTGGGCGGAGGCCGCCCGGATTCACACTCTGAGCGCCGTGTCTTTGCCTGGGCGGAGGCCGCTTGGACTCTCACTCTGGGTGCTGAGTCTTTCCCTGCGCGGAGGTGGCCCGGACTCTCACTCTGGGCGCCGAGTCTTTGCCTGGGCGGAGACCGCCCGGATTCACACTCTGGGCGCTGAGTCTTTGCCTGGGCAGAGGCCGCCCAGACTCTCACTCTGGGCGCTGAGCCTTTGCCTGGGCGGAGGCCGCCCGGACTCACACTCTGGGCGCCGAGCCTTTGCCTGGGCGGAGGCCGCCCGGATTCACACTCTGGGCGCCGTGTTTTTGCCTGGGCAGAGGCCGCCCAGATTAACACTCTGGGCGCCGAGTCTTTGCCTGTGCGAAGGCCGCCCGGACTCTCACTCTGGGCGCCGAGCCTTTGCCTGGGCGGAGGCCGCCCGGATTCACACTCTGGGCGCCGAGTCTCTGCCTGGGCGGAGGCCGCCCGGATTCACACTCTGGGCGCCGAGTCTTTGCCTGGGCGGAGGCCGCCCGGATTCACACTCTGGGCGCCGAGCCTTTGCCTGGGTGGAGGCCACTCGGATCCACACTCTGGGCGCCGAGTCTTTGCCTGGGCGGAGGCCAGCCGGATTCACACTCTGGGTGCCGAGTCTGTGCCTGGACGGAGGCCGCCCGGATTCACACTCTGGGTGCCGAGTCTTTGCCTGGGCGGAGACCGCCCAGATTAACACTCTCGGTGCCGAGTCTTTGCCTGGGCAGAGGCCGCCCGGACCCCGGGCGCCGAGTCTTTGCCTGGGCGGAGGCTGCAAGGGCTCACACTCTGGGCGCCGAGTCCTTGCCTGGGCGGAGGCCGCCCGTATTCACACTCTGGGTGCCGAGTCTTTGCCTGGGCGGAGGCCGCTCGGATTCACAGTCTGGGCGCCGAGTTTTTGCCTGGGCGGAGGCCGCCCAGATTCACACTCTGGGCGCCGAGTCTTTGCCTGGGCGAAGGCTGCCCGGACTCTCAATCTGGGCGCCGAGTCTTTGCCTGGGCGGAGGCCGCCCGGATTCACACTCTGGGCGCCGAGTCATTGCCTGGGCGGAGGCCGCCCGGATTCACACTCTGGGCGCTGAGTCTTTGCCTGGGCGGAGGCCGCCCGGATTCACACTCTGGGCGCCAAATCTTTGCCTGGGCGGAGGCCGCCCAGATTAACACTCTGGGCACCGAGTCTTTGCCTGGGCGAAGGCCGTCTGGACTCTCACTCTGGGCGCCGAGTCTTTGCCTGGGCGAAGGACGCCCGGACTCTCACTCTGGGCGCCGAGTCTTTGCCTGGGCGGAGGCCGCCCGGATTCACACTCTGGGAGCCGAGTTTTTGCCTGGGCGGAGGCCACCCGGATTCACACTCTGGGCGCCGAGTCTTTGCCTGGGCGGAGGCCGCATTGATTCACACTCTGGGCGCCGAGTCTTTGCCTGGACGGAGGCCGCTCGGACTCACACTCTGGACGCCGAGTCTTTGCCCGGGCAGAGGCCACCCGGATTGACACTCTGGGCGCCGAGTCTTTGCCTTGGCGGATGCCGCCCGGACTCACACTCTGGGCGCCGGGTCTTTGCCTGGGCGGAGACTGCCCGGATTCACACTTTGGGCTCCGAGTCTTTGCCTGGGCGGAGGCCGCCCGGACTCCGGGCGCCAAGTCTTTGCCTGGGCAGAGGCTGCCCGGACTCACACTCTGGGCGCCACGTCTTTTCCTGGGTGGAGGCCGCCCGGATTCACACTTTGGGCGCCGAGTCTTTGCCTGGGCGGAGGCCGCCCGGATTCACTCTGGGTGCCGAGTGCTTGCCTGGGCGGAGGCCGCTCGGACTCTCACTCTGGGTGCCGAGCCTTTCCCTGCGCGGAGGCGACCCAGACTCTCTGGCCGCGTACACACGGGCGGACTGTTCGCCCAACTTTGTCCGCTGAACAGTGTTTCGGCGGACAGTCCGCTCGTGTGTGGGCTTCAGCGGACAGTTTCAGCGGACAGTCTGACGAACAAAGTTTTTCGGAATTTCCGTAAGACTGTCCGCTGAAACTTGGTTTGAGCGAACAGTCCGCTCGTGTGTAGGCTTGTTCGTCAAACTAAGTTCCGTGCATGCTCAGAAAGGATTTACACGGCGAAGGTTGCATTGCAGTGTATTGGACGTCGTATTTTTCGTCCCGTCGTACGTGCCGTTAACGTCATCGCGCACGCTTTGAGCGGACTGTTCGTTCATCGTGTGTGGTCAAGTCCGTTCATGCAAATTTTGAGCGGACTGTTTGTCGGATTGTTTGACGAACAAAGTTGGGCGAACAGTCCGCCCGTGTGTACGCGGCCTCACTCTGGGCGCCGAGTCTTTGCCTGGTCGGAGACCGCCCTGATTCTAACTCTGGGCGCCG
Organism: Lithobates pipiens; assembly: GCF_037356315.1. Classification (NCBI taxonomy): domain Eukaryota; kingdom Metazoa; phylum Chordata; class Amphibia; order Anura; family Ranidae; genus Lithobates; species Lithobates pipiens. The sequence goes on from NW_027507789.1 coordinate 148,315,342, forward strand.
AGTCCTTGCCTGGGCGGATGCCGCCAAGATTCACACTCTGGGCGCCGAGTCTTTGTCTGGGCGGAGGCCGCCCTGATTCACACTCTGGGCGCCGAGTCTTTGCCTAGGCGGAGGCCGCCGGATTAATTCTGGGTTAATAAAGCTATATCAATTAAAAAATCCAATAAAAAAAACATCGTATTGCGCTTCTCTGTTCTGTTCTGAGAGGAGTGACAGATTGTATTCAGATTGTGTGTTCCTATCAGCTAGAAACAATGGGTCACTTCCTCTAGTCAGTCCCCTCCCCCTTCAGTTAGAAACAAAAACAGGGAACACAGTTAACCCCTTGATCACCCCCTAGTGTTAACCCCTTACCTGCCATGTCCCAAAAATGTGTCAAAAGTGTCCGATGTGTCCGCTATAACGTCGCCACCTTTTCTTCAAGCCAAACCCTAACATTTTCACGGCGCATGGCAATTTTTTTTGTAGCACACGCTATAGGATTGTAAAATATCTTGGGTTACCCAAAAAAAGTAGTAATGAAGTGTGCTACATTGAACAGTTGCTATAGCCAAATTGCATTAACAGTTGGGGGACTTAAAGGGGCATGATTTAATAAAACAAAAGCATTAAGTGTACCCATAAAATATGATTTGATTAATAAAAGAAAGGTCAGTGAAAATAGCCTATTTAAAAGTGGACACTGTCAGCTAGTAGAGCAGTGGACGGTGTCAGTAGGGCAGTGGACAGTGTCAGTAGAGCAGTAAATGGTGTCAGTAGAGCAGTGAACAGTGTCAGTAGAGCAGTAAATGGTGTCAGTAGAGCAGTAAACTGTGTCAGTAGAGCAGTGGACAGTGTCAGTAGGGCAGTAAATGGTGTCAGTAGAGCAGTGGACAGTGTCATTAGGGGAGTGGACAGTGTCAGTAGAGCAGTGGACAGTGTCAGTAGAGCAGTGGACAGTGCCAGTAGAGCAGTGGACAGTGTCATTAGGGCAGTAGAAAGTGTCAGTAGAGCAGTGGACAGTGTCAGTAGGGCAGTGGACAGTGTCAGTAGAGCAGTGGACCGTGTCAGTAGAGCAGTGGACAGTGTCAGTAGGGCAGTAAATGGTGTCAGTAGAGCAGTGGACAGTGTCAGTAGAGCAGTGGACAGTGTCATTAGGGGAGTGGACAGTGTCAGTAGAGCAGTGGACAGTGTCAGTAGAGCAGTGGACACAGTGGACAGTGTCAGTAAAGCAGTGGACAGTGTCATTAGGGCAGTAGAAAGTGTCAGTAGAGCAGTGGACAGTGTCATTAGGGCAGTGGACAGTGTCAGTAGGGCAGTGGACAGTGTCAGTAGGGCAGTGGGCAGTGTCAGTAGGGCAGTGGACAGTGTCAGTAGAGCAGTGGACCGTGTCAGTAGAGGCAGTGGACAGTGTCAGTAGAGCAGTAAATGGTGTCAGTAGGGCAGTGTACGGTGTCAGTAAGGCAGTATATGGTGTCAGTAGGGCAGTAAATGGTGTCAGAAGGGCAGTATACAGTGTCAGTAGAGCAGTAAATGGTATCGGTAGGGCAGTGGACAGTGTCAGTAGAGCAGTAAATGGTGTCAGTAGAGCAGAGGACGGTGTCAGGGCAGTGGAGGGTGTCAGTAGAGCAGTGGACAGTGTCAGTAGGGCAGTGGACAGTGTCAGTAGGGCAGTGGAGAGTGTCATTAGGGCAGTGGACAGTGTCAGTAGAGCAGTAAATGGTGTCAGTAGGGCAGTGTACAGTGTCAGTAGAGCAGTAAATGGTGTCAGTAGGGCAGTGGACAGTGTCAGTAGAGCAGTAAATGGTGTCATAAGGGCAGTGAACAGTGTCAGTAGAGCAGTGGACAGTGTCAGTAGAGCAGTAAATGGTGTCGGTAGAGCAGTGGGCAGTGTCAGTAGAGCAGTAAATGGTGTCAGTAGGGCAATATACAGTGTCAGTAGGGCAGTGGACAGTGTCAGAAGAGCAGTAAATGGTGTCAGTAAGGCAGTAAATGGTGTCAGTAGGGCAGTATACAGTGTCAGTAGAGCAGTAAATGGTATCGGTAGGGCAGTGGACAGTGTCAGTAGAGTAGTAGATGGTGTCAGTAGAGCAGAGGACGGTGTCAGTAGGGCAGTAAATGGTGTCAGTAGAGCAGTGGACAGTGTCAGTAGGGCAGTGGACAGTGTCAGTAGGGCAGTAGACAGTGTCAGTAGAGCAGTGGAGGGTGTCAATAGAGCAGTGGACAGTGTCAGTAGGGCAGTGGACAGTGTCAGTAGAGCAGTGGACAGTGTCAGTAGAGCAGTGGACAGTGTCATTAGGGCAGTGGACAGTGTCAGTAGGGCATTAAATGGTGTCAGTAGAGTAGTGGACAGTGTCAGTAGGGGCTCACCAACAGCAGCCGCCGGGCGGCCCGGTTCTGTCCTGTGTGAGAGGCTGCCTGGAGGCCTTGCGTCTGGCGGCGGTGTGCGGCGTGGCGCGGCCTGGCCGTAGTCCCCAAGATGGCGCCCGTCTGTTTACAAGTTCTCACAGCGGCCTGCTTCACCAGCGCCACCCCGGGTGCACAGAGGGAGTCCTCGGCGGCAATTTACTACCGCTCGGGAACCTGCCTACAGGCTGCGGCTCACGGCCCTGTGTAGATGAGCTGCGATATGCTTTGAGGCCGGCGGTGACGTGTGGCTCGAGGCGGCCTGCCTATAGGCCCCAAGATGGTGCCCGTCCGTCCTTGCCCCCTCGCGGCGGCCCACAGCACCGATACCACTCCTGGTGCTCAAATGGTCCTGCGTGGTGCTGCCCAGTGGTCGCAGTAGCAGCCCCCTGTAGGATGGGTGTTCGTCCTTGCTTTTGCGGCTCCGGATGGCGGTGGATAGCAGTCGCCCTCCTGGAGCTCTGCTACCGTATGTCTGTGCTCGTCTGCGGCTGGCCACGACCCCCCATCCTTTCTAATCTATCCCATGTATCCTCTGTATACTCTAGACATGTCCCTGGGCCTCCATCCCTTCTAATCTATCCCATGTATCCTCTGTGTACTCTGGACATGTCTGTAGGTCTCCATCCTTTTTAATCTATCCCGTGCATCCTCTGTGTACTCTGGACATGTCCCTGGGTCTCCATCCTTTCTAATCTATCCCGTGCATCCTCTGTGTACCCTGGACATATCCTTGGGTCTCCATTAGAGCTGCAACTAACGATTAATTTGTCTGTCGACTAATCTATCGATTATTTTTTCGATTAGTCAGCGACTATCCGATTATTTTTTTTATTTTTATTTTTTAATGAATCTAGTGTTTTTTTTTTTTTTTTTTTTTTTTTAAAGTATTTTTTATTGAAATTTTCAAGAATAAGTACAAAAATAGTAGTTGAATAGCAAAATAGTATAGAAAGAAAAGTAGACATTTCGGTCGCTTCACGCGAATGCATAACTCAAACAATGGAATCATACATCTATTATTGATTACATACGTATGTTCTACAATGAAACAGAACATTTACATAAGATCCATTACGTCAGTCATAAATCAAGATAAGCATTAGCAAAGCCAAAAACTCTATCAATCTCAGTTAATTTAAACATTTTCAGAAACGTCAATCTGAAACAAATGGGAATACTCTCTTTACAGACTAAGGCCTGAGCGCTACTGATGCATTTAACTTAGGTAATTTTACCATATCTATCCCAAAGGGCCCACTGGACAAGGGCCTTCCTGTAGTTGCCCTCCCTCCACGCCATTGTTTTTTCGTATGCGCATGAGTCAGTGACCAATTGTAAAACCTCTCTGATCATTGGGGGATGATGATTTCCAATGACGGGCTATGACTAACCGTGCAGCACATAATATATGCAAAACTATAAAGCGACAACTACCTGGATAAATGTCTAGACCAACACTCAGAAGAGCTTGTGCAGCGGTCAGCTTGTTTAGTATATCTGTTACACCAGCTATCAGGTTTGAAATTACCGCCCAGAAACTCCTTAAAGATAAACAAGACCATACCATATGTTCCAGGTTACCTACTAATCCACACCCTCTCCAACAGAGATTGTTCTGTTTTTTGTCGAATTTTGCAATTATGTACGGAGTCTTGTACCATCTGAGCAATAACTTTTGCGTGGTTTCTTTATAATTTGCGCACTTTGTAAGTTTATTGTTGTATCTTATGGCTTGAAGCCATTGTTCTCTCGAGATGTTTATTTTCAAATCTGACTCCCATTGTTGATATTGTCTAGGAATTTCTAAGAGTTTTTTACTATTGAGCAGGGTATAAAAGCATGAGATACCTTTTTTCCTCAGGGGACCAGTTGCCCAAAATTTGTGTATTTCCCAAGGAATACTAGTTACAGCGGAGGAAGATGTTCTCAGAGTAGATGATATTCTGGCGAATGTCAAAAACTCTGCGGACGGTAAAAAATATTCAGCTTGTAGTTGAGTAAAAGATTTCAGTGATTGCTTGTCATAAAGATCTGCTACCGAAGAAATCCCTGCCTTTTCCCAATTATGGAGATTCAAGTCAGTCATATGTAAAAGCAAAGAACTGATATGGAACTGTGGTGGAACATGTTTGACATAGGGATTTTTGACTTTCAGGAAGTAGACCCATGCATTATGGGTAGCCTGAATCAAGGGGTGACTAACACAGTTAGATAGGTGTGAAATTGTTGTAGACCCCAAGAGATTGTGTATTGACCCCTTCTGTACATACGTTCGCTCAGCTCTGCACCAGTGCATTGGGTCCGAAGAGTCATACCATGCCGCGGCTTGTGAAAGTATAGCCGCCACATGATAATCCTTTAATAATGGGACTCCCATACCCCCTGCCTCCCTATGCTTTGTAAGTAACTTACGATGACATCTAGCCTTTTTACCGTCCCATAAGAATTGAGATAGAGCAGTTTGCATTTTAGAATAGAATGAGGCTGGCACTAGGATAGGGAGTGTTCTAAAGTAATATAATAATTTAGGAAGTAAAATCATCTTATATGTCGCTAACCTTCCTGACCACGATAGATAGAAGCGTTTTAGTTTCTCCATTTCTTGCGTAAATTCCGCAATTAAGGGTTCAAAATTGGCAAGGTAAAGTTGGGAAATATGTTTTGTAATGGAAATACCCAGATAAGGAAAGGATTTCTCCACCCATGTGAATGGCAAGGAGTTTTTCAATGCGAGTTCCAACTCCGGGGGCAAGGCTAAACCCAAAATATTGGATTTAGATTTGTTTACTTTGTAATAGGAAATCGCATGAAACTGAGAAAGAATGTCTTGAATGTACGTGAGTGACTGAATAGGATTGGATAGTGAGAGTATAATATCGTCCGCAAATAATGTGATAGTATGTTCTTCCCCTCCTATATTTATACCGCTAATCTGTGGATGTTGTCTAATTGCTTCCGCTAACGGTTCCATCATGAGCACAAAGACTAAAGGCGACAAGGGGCAACCTTGGCGCGTGCCGTTAGTTAAAGAAAATGATTCAGAAAAAACACCCTTTTGTGTACACCATGGCTGACGGATTTGAGTATAGTGCCGTGATAGCAGATTTGATTAGCCCCTTGACACCAAATTTATCTAGTACATTCGACATATACCCCCAGTGGATCCTGTCAAATGCCTTTTCAGCATCTAATGACAGGAGGACAGAGGGTTGACTGGCAACGTTTGCATTATGTATAATATTAAGAATGCGTCTCGTAGCATCTGTGGATTGTCTGCCTTCTATAAATCCCACCTGATCCTGTTTGATAAGATGAGGGAGAACCTTTGCCATTCTATTCGCGACAAGTTTTGCATACAGCTTAACATCCGTATTTAATAGTGATATGGGTCTAAAATTTTGGGCACAGTTTGGTTCCTTTCCTGGTTTCGGTAAAGTAATAATTGTTGCTTGCAACATTTCTTCAGGAAAGGAGGCTAAGGAGGCAGCGTCCTGGAAGACCCTCAGAAGGTATGGGACCAATGAGTCTTTGAATTGTTTGTAATATTCGGGGGAATAACCATCTGGACCTGGCGATTTTCCGTTGGGAAGTTTAGCTATAGCGTCTTTAATCTCAAGCTCAGTAAATGGGGAATTTAGCATGTCCAAATCCTCAGGCTGAACCACCGGGAGTATGATATCCGCTAAGAAAGAGTCAATTGAGGTCAAAGACGGTTGAACAACACTAGGGTCTCTTCCAATGTTATATAGGGCCTCGTAGTAATCTTTAAAAGTGTCAGCTATTTCTTTAGGGTTAATGTATTTAATCTTGGTCTTATGATGAGTTAAAAAAGGGATTTTTTGTTTAACAATTTTATCTTTCAATTGGTTAGCTAACAATTTGCCTGCTTTGTTGCCGTGCATGTAAAAATTTGCTTTAAGTTTATGTAAATTTCTGGTATGTTGGGAAATTAGTAGGTTTCTGAGCTCCTCTCTCGCTTTATAAAGCTTGGAGCTGGTGTCCGCCAAAGGCGACAGCTTGTTTAGAGAGTCTAAACGTTTAATTTCGTTCAGTAATTCCTCCAGACTATGCCTCCTTTTCCTCCGCAGATCTGCACTATGTTTCAACAGGATTCCCCGCATAAATGCCTTGTGGGATAACCACAGGGTAGATGGATTCACGTCAGGTTTATCATTAAAGTGAAAAAACTCCTTGATGGAGTTATTCAAGTCCGATGCAAGCGCCGGGTCCGCAAACAGTAGGGTGTCATTACGCCATCTGTTTGCTCTAGTAGTAAACTGTTGAGTGCCCACTGTCACAGATACCGGCGCGTGATCGGACCAGGAGATTTGACCTATGTCTGAGTATGATATTTTTTGCAATAGGAACTTGTCCACTAAAAAAGTGTCTATTCTGGAGTATGACAGATGTACTTTCGAATAAAAGGAAAAATCTCTTTCATTTGAATGCTGACATCTCCAGACATCGAACAGGTCATTTTTACACAGAAAGTCGTTTAAGGAAGATCTAACCGCCCCTCCGCCCCCAGATCTAGAAACATCCATCTGGGGGTCGGCAACGACGTTCAGATCCCCACATAGTATCAGATGACCATACAGATGAAGTTTCACCCTCTTCCACAGTTTGTGCAAAAAAACTAACTGGTGGCTGTTAGGTGCATATGCATTAACGATAGTATAGGCAACTCCCCCTATTTCACACAGTAAAATAATATACCTGCCCTCTTCATCACTGTAATGAGCTTTGTATTTAAATTCTACTGACTGTTTGATTAGTATAGCTACACCTTTTGTTTTTGATTTGGCACAGGCTAGGTAACAATGGGGAAATTGACTATGAGACAAGAGAGGGTGCCCTTTGTCTTTAAAATGAGTCTCTTGTAAACATAATATATCACATTTTTGAAATTTAGCCTCTTTCCACACCATATGCCGTTTAAAGGGGATATTTAGACCATTAACATTTAGGGACGTGATTTTAAACGCCATTTTCTTACACCGGGCGATAGAGCAAAAAGGGGAGCTAAACTCTCGAAACTCAGGAAGGAAACACTAAAATTATCGTGTAAGCAGTAAAATCTTAGCGAGAGAGAACAATGCTAATGGTAACAACAATGAGTCTTAACACTCTACTCGGAGGGGTAGCAACCCCAGTGGTATGTAACACCTATTCACTGTGAAAATAAAATTTTGCCTTATAAGTAGACTGACATAAATGTCTCAGTAGACCAAAAAGAAAAAACAAAAATCACGATCCAGAAATGTCTGAAAAAGTACGGATGAGTAACAAAAGAAAAACTGAAGAACAGAGGTGAACACAGAAATGTGCCTTAGCACTCAGAATAAAAAGATGCGATTTCCAACGAAATCTGAACAGGTATACTCCTGCTTTTCTCGGGGGGACGATGAACTTGACCATAACGCCGGTACAACCCTCCGGAGCAGAAAAATGAAACAAAAATTGTGGGCACCGACTTGTAGCAAGTTCAGGTGTGGCAATCAGGGGTACGCTTACCGTCCATTACCTCAAGAGTGAGAGCACCGCCAGGATTGGGATTACGCGAGGAGTCAGATGTGTATGGACTGTGGAGAAGAGACTATAGAATAAAAAGCAGAACCACCAACCTGGAGCCGTCTAACTGAGCCCTGCACGCTGCACTGGAGAGGAGGTCAGTGACAAGAGGGCACTGATATAAAGGTTTCCCATCATCTCAGTAACACCCCCCCAGTTTATTCACTCTGCGGAAGGTGGTCTCTGGTCACCAGAGTTCCCCCCCACATAACATTTCCCGGCATTCCCCTTTACATCAGAGTCCGCAGGATTCTTCCCCAAGGAAAATGCTACAGAGCATGATCTAAGGAGGATCTCTGATGTAAGGGGTGCTCTGGTCACCAGAGACCACCTTATATCAGAGTCCACTGCATTCCCATTTACATCAGAGTTCCCACTTACATTCGGGTCTGCAGCATTGCCCTTTGCATCGGGGTTCGCAGAGTTCCCCCTGTTAGATTAGAAGGGATGGAGGCCCATAGACATGTCCAGAGTACACAGAGGATACATGGGTTAGATTAGAAATGATGGAGGCACAGAGACATGTCCAGAGTACACAGAGGATACACGGAATAGATTGTTTACTTACCTACACATTATATATATATACACACACACACATACACATTATATATATATATATATTTATATATATATATATATATACACACATACATATATATTATATACATATATATATTATATATATATATATATATATATATATATATATATATATATATATATATATACACACATACACATTATATATATATATATATATATATATATATATATATATATATATATATATATATATATATATATATATATATATATATACATACATATATATTATATATATATATACACACATACACATTATATATACATACATATATTATATATATATATATATATATATATAATGTGTGTGTATGTATGTATGTATGTGTGTGTATATATGTATATATATATATATATATATATATATATATATATATATATATATATATATATATATACATACACTTAATTATAAATATAATACTGACTTATTTAGAAATATAATACACACAATTATAAATACACACACAAACACTTATTTATGAATACACACATTTATAAATATAATACACACACTTATTTATAAATGCGCACACACACACACACACACACGCTTATTTATAAATACACACACACTTATTTATAAATATAATACACAGTTATTTATAAATACACACATACACTTATTTATAAATACACACACACACACACACACTTATTTATAAATACACACACAAACACTTATTTATAAATACACACACACACACACACACACTTATTTATAAATACACACAGTTATTTAACCACTTCCCGCCCAAGGTACGTCCAGGGACGTCCTTGACTTTCCGGGGGTATATCTGAATGATGCCTGAGGCCACAGACATCATTCAGATATCAATGTTTTCAGCCGGCGATTCCCTGCACCATAATAACTATCATAGCAGCTGTTCCACCGCTTGATCGTTCTTACAAGAGGCGGGAGGGGACATCCCCCCCCTCCTGCCGCCCTCCGGTGCTTCTACCGACTCACCGCTTCCATCTGGACATGTCTGTAGGTCTCCATCCTTTCTAATCTATCCCATGCATCCTCTGTGTACTCTGGACATGTCCCTGGGTCTCCATCCCTTCTAATCTATCCCGTGTATCCTCTGTGTACCCTGGACATGTCCCTGGGTCTCCATTAGAGCTGCAACTAACGATTAATTTGTCTGTCGACTAATCTATCGATTATTTTTTAGATTAATCAACGACTATCCGATTATTTTTTTTATTTTTATTTTTTAATGAATCTAGTGTTTTTTTTGATTTAGCTAATTAATCCTTTGGATAACCTTGAGAGTATTGTATTGCAGAGTATTGTATTGTATTGCAGAGTATTGTATTGCGTTGGCGGGCAGAGTATTGCATTGGCGGGCAGAGTATTGCATTGGCGGGCAGAGTATTGTATTGGCGGGCAGAGTATTATACTGTATTGGCGGGCAGAGTATTGTACTGTATTGACTGGCAGAGTATTGGCGGGCAGAGTATTGTACTGTATTGACTGGCAGAGTATTGGCGGGCAGAGTATTGAACTGTATTGGTGGGCAGAGTATTGTACTGTATTGGCTGGCAGAGTATTGGCGGGCAGAGTATTGTATTGTATTGTATTGGCTGGCAGAGCATTGGCGGGCAGAGTATTGTACGTCCAGGGACGTCCTTGACTTTCCGGGGGTATATCTGAATGATGCCTGAGGCCACAGACATCATTCAGATATCAACGTTTTCAGCCGGCGGAGGACTCACCCTGGGTGGCGAGTTTTTGCCTGGGCGAAGGCCGCCCGGACTCTCACTCTGGGCGCCGAGTCTTTGCCTGGGCGGAGGCCGCCCGGATTCACACTCTGGGCGCCGAGTCTTTGCCTGGGCGGAGGCCGCCCAGATTAACACTCTGGGCACCGAGTCTTTGCCTGGGCGAAGGCCGCCTGGACTCTCACTCTGGGTGCCGAGTCTTTGCCTAGGCGGAGGCTGCCTGGACTCTGTCTGCGCGCGGAGTCTTTGCCTGGGCGGAGGCCGCCCGGATTCACACTCTGGGCGCCGAGTCTTTGCCTGGGCGGAGGCCGCCCGGATTCACACTCTGGGCGCCGAGCCTTTGCCTGGGCGGAGGCCGCCCGGATTCACACTCTGGGCGCCGAGTCTTTGCCTGGGCGGAGGCCGCCCGGATTCACACTCTGGGCGCCGAGTCTTTGCCTGGGCGGAGGCCGCCCGGATTCCCACTCTGGGCGCCGAGTCTTTGCTGTGCAAAGGCCGCCCATATTCACACTCTGGGCGCCGAGTCTTTGCCTGGTCAGAGGCCGCCCGGACTTACACTCTGGGCGCCGAGTCTTTGCATAGGCGGAGGCCGCCCATATTCACACTCTGGGTGCCGAGTCCTTGCCTAGGTGGAGGCCGCCCGGACCCCGGGCGCCGAGTCTTTGACTGGGCGGAGGCTGTACGGGCTCACACTCTGGGCGCCGAGTCTTTGCCTGGGCAGAGGCCGCCCGGATTCTCACTCTGGGCGCCGAGTCTTTGCCTGGGCAAAGTCCGCCCGGACTCTCACTGTGGGCGCCGAGTCTTTGCCTGGGCGGAGGCCGCCCGGATTTACACTCTGGGCGCCGAGTCTTTGCCTGGGTGGAGGCCGCCCGGATTCACACTCTGGGCGCCGAGCTTTTGCCTGGGCGGAGGCCGCCCGGATTCACACTCTAGGCGCAGAGTCTTTGCCTGGGCGGAGACCGCCCGGATTCACACTCTGGGCGCCGAGTGTTTGCCTGGGCGGAGGCCGCCCGGATTCACACTCTGGGTGCCGAGTCTTTGCCTGGGCGGAGGCCACTCGGACTCTCACTCTGGGTGCTGAGTCTTTGCCTAGGCGGAGGCCGCCCATTTTCACACTCTGGGCGCAGAGTCTTTGCCTGGGCAGAGGCCGCCCAGATTTACACTCTGGGCGCCGAATCTTTGCCTAGGCGGAGGCCGCCCGGACTCTCACTCTGGGCGCCGAGTCCTTGCCTGGGCAGAGGCCGCCCAGATTAACACTCTGGGCGCCGAGTCTTTCCCGGGGCGAAGGCCGCCCAGACTCACACTCTGGGCGCCGAGTCTTTGCCTGGGCGAAGGCCGCCCGGATTCACACTCTGGGCGCCGAGTCTTTGCCTGGGCGGAGGCCGCCCGTATTCACACTCTGGGCGCTGAGTCTTTGCCTGGGAGGAGACCGCCCGGATTCACACTCTGGGCGCAGAGTCTTTGCCTGGGCGGAGGCCGCCCGGACTCTCACTCTGGGCGCCGAGTCTTTGCCTGGGCGAGACCGCCCGGATTCACACTCTGGGCACCGAGTCTTTGCCTGGGCGGAGGCCACCCGGATTCACACTCTGGGCGCCGAGTCTTTGCCTGGGCGGAGGCCGCCCGGATTCACACTCTGGGTGCCGTGTCTTTGCCTGGGCGGAGGCCGCTTGGACTCTCACTCTGGGTGCTGAGTCTTTAACTGCGCGGAGGCGGCCCGGACTCTGACTCTGGGCGCCGAGTGTTTGCCTGGGCGGAGGCCGCCCGGATTCACACTCTGGGCGCCGAGTCTTTGCCTGGGCGGAGGCCGCCCGGATTGACACTCTGGCCGCCGAGTCTTTGCCTGGGCGGAGGCCGCCCGGATTCACACCCTGGGCGCCGAGTCTTTGCCTGGGCGGATGCCGCCCGGATTCACACTGGGCGCCGAGTCTTTGCCTGGGCGGAGGCCGCCCGGATTCACACTCTGGGCGCCGAGTCTGTGCCTGGGCAGAGGCCGCCCGGATTCACACTCTGGGCGCCGAGTCTTTGCCTGGGCGGAGGCCGCCCAGATTAACACTCTGGGCGCCGAGTCTTTGCCTGGGCGGAGGCCGCCTGGACTCTCACTGTGGGCGCCGAGTCTTTGCCTAGGCGGAGGCCGCCCATATTCACACTCTGGGTGCCGAGTCCTTGCCTGGGTGGAGGCCGCCCGGACCCGGGCGCCGAGTCTTTGCCTGGGCGGAGGCTGTACGGGCTCACACTCTGGGCGCCGAGTCTTTGCCTGGACGGAGACCGCTCGGATTCACACTCTGGGCGCCGAGTCCTTGCCTGGGTGGAGGCTGCCCGGACCCCGGGCGCCGAGTCTTTGCCTGGATGGAGGCTGCACGGGCTCACACTCTGGGCGCCGAGTCTTTGCCTGTGCGGAGGCCGTCCGGATTCACACTCTGGGTGCCGAGTCTTTGCCTGGGAGGAGACCGCCCGGATTCACACTCTGGGCGCAGAGTCTTTGCCTGGGCGGAGGCCGCCCGGACTCTCACTCTGGGCGCCGAGTCTTTGCCTGGGCGAGACCGCCCGGATTCACACTCTGGGCACCGAGTCTTTGCCTGTGCGGAGGCCACCCGGATTCACACTCTGGGCGCCGAGTCTTTGCCTGGGAGGAGACCGCCCGGATTCACACTCTGGGCGCAGAGTCTTTGCCTGGGCGGAGGCCGCCCGGACTCTCACTCTGGGCGCCGAGTCTTTGCCTGGGCGAGACCGCCCGGATTCACACTCTGGGCACCGAGTCTTTGCCTGGGCGGAGGCCACCCGGATTCACACTCTGGGCGCCGAGTCTTTGCCTGGGCGGAGGCCGCCCGGATTCACACTCTGGGTGCCGTGTCTTTGCCTGGGCGGAGGCCGCTTGGACTCTCACTCTGGGTGCTGAGTCTTTAACTGCGCGGAGGCGGCCCGGACTCTCACTCTGGGCGCCGAGTGTTTGCCTGGGCGGAGGCCGCCCGGATGCACACTCTGGGCGCCGAGTCTTTGCCTGGGCGGAGGCCGCCCGGATTGACACTCTGGCCGCCGAGTCTTTGCCTGGGCGGAGGCCGCCCGGATTCACACTGTGGGCGCCGAGTCTTTGCCTGGGCGGATGCCGCCCGGATTCACACTCTGGGCGCCGAGCCTTTGCCTGGGCGGAGGCCGCCCGGATTCACACTCTGGGCGCCGAGTCTTTGCCTGGGTGGAGGCCGCCCGGATTCACACTCTGGGCGCCGAGTCTTTGCCTGGGCGGAGGCCGCCCAGATTAACACTCTGGGCGCCGAGTCTTTGCCTGGGCGGAGGCCGCCTGGACTCTCACTGTGGGCGCCGAGTCTTTGCCTAGGCGGAGGCCGCCCATATTCACACTCTGGGTGCCGAGTCCTTGCCTGGGTGGAGGCCGCCCGGACCCGGGCGCCGAGTCTTTGCCTGGGCGGAGGCTGTACGGGCTCACACTCTGGGCGCCGAGTCTTTGCCTGGACGGAGACCGCTCGGATTCACACTCTGGGCGCCGAGTCCTTGCCTGGGTGGAGGCTGCCCGGACCCCGGGCGCCGAGTCTTTGCCTGGATGGAGGCTGCTCGGGCTCACACTCTGGGCACCGAGTCTTTGCCTGTGCGGAGGCAGTCCGGATTCACACTCTGGGTGCCGAGTCTTTGCCTGGGCAGAGGCCGCCCGGATTTAAACTCTGGGCGCCGAGTCTTTGCCTAGGCGGAGGCCGCCCGGATTTACACTCTGGGCGCCGAGTCTTTGCCTAGGCGGAGGCCGCCCTGACTCTCACTCTGGGTTCTGAGTCTTTCACTGCGCGGAGGCTGCCCGGACTCTCACTGTGGGCGCCGAGTCTTTGCCTGGGCGGAGGCCGCTCGGACTCTCACTCTGGGCGCCGAGTCCTTGCCTGGGCGGAGACCGCCCGGATTCACACTCTGGGCGCCGAGTATTTGCCTGGACGGAGGCCGCCCGGATTCACACTCTGGGCGCAGAGTGTTTGCCTGGGCGGAGACCGCCCGGATTCACACTCTGGGCGCCGAGCCTTTGCCTGGGCGGAGGCCGCCCGGATTCACTCTGGGTGCCGAGTCTTTGCCTGGGTGGAGGCCGCCCGGACTCTCACTCTGGGTGCTGAGTCTTTCCCTGCGCGGAGGCGGCCCGGACTCTCACTCTGGGTGCCGAGTGTTTGCCTGGGCGGAGGCCGCCCGGATTCACACTCTGGGCGCCGAGTCTGTGCCTGGGCGGAGGCCGCTTGGACTCTCACTCTGGGTGCTGAGTCTTTCCCTGCGCGGAGGCGGCCCGGACTCTCACTCTGGGCGCCGAGTTTTTGCCTGGGCGGAGGCCGCCCGGATTCACACTCTGGGCGCCGAGTCTTTGCCTGGGCGGAGGCCGCCCGGATTCACACTGTGGGCGCCGAGTCTTTGCCTGGGCGGAGGCCGCCCGGATTCACACTCTGGGCACCGAGTCTTTGCTGTGCGAAGGCCGCCCATATTCACACTCTGGGCGCCGAGTCTTTGCCTGGGCAGAGGCCGCCCGGATTTACACTATGGGCGCCGAGTACTTGCCTGGGCGGAGGCCGCCCAGATTCACTCTGGGTGCCGAGTCTTTGCCTGGGCCGAGGCCGCTCGGACTCTCACTCTGGGTGCTGAGTCTTTCCCTGCGCGGAGGCGGCCCGAACTCTGACTCTGGGCGCGGAGTCTTTGCCTGGGCGGAGACCGCCTGGATTCACACTCTGGGCGCCGAGTCTTTGCCTGGGCGGAGCCCGCCCGGATTCAAACTCTGGGCGCCGAGTCTTTGCCTGGGCGGAGGCCGCCTGGATTCACACTCTGGGTGCCAAGTCTGGGCGCCGAGTCTTTGCCTGGGCGGAGGCCGCCCGGATTCACACTCTGGGCGCTGAGAATTTGCCTGGGTGGAGGCCGCCCGTATTCACACTCTGGGTGCCGAGTCCTTGCCTGGGTGGAGGCCGCCCGGCCCCCGGGCGCCGAGTCTTTGCCTCGGCGGAGGCCGCCCGGATTCACACTCTGGGCGCCGAGTCCTTGCCTGGGTGGAGGCTGCACGGGCTCACACTCTGGGCGCCGAGTCTTTGCCTGGGCGGAGGCCGCCCGGATTCACACTATGGGTGCCGAGTCTTTGCCTAGGCGGAGGCCGCCCATATTCACAGTCTGGGCGCCGAATCTTTGCCTGGGCAGAGGCCGCCCGGATTCACACTATGGGTGCCGAGTCTTTGCCTAGGCGGAGGCCGCCCATATTCACAGTCTGGGCGCCGAATCTTTGCCTGGGCAGAGGCCGCCCGGATTTACACTCTGGGCGCCGAGTCTTTGCCTAGGCGGAGGCCGCCCAGACTCTCACTCTGGGCGCCGAGTCTTTGCCTGGGCGGAGGCCGCCCAGATTAACACTCTGGGCGCCGAGTCTTTGCCTGGGCGAAGGCCGCCCGGACTCTCACTGTGGGCGCCGAGTCTTTGCCTGGGCAGAGGCCGCCCAGATTCACACTCTGGGCGCTGAGTATTTGCCTGGGCGGAGGCCGCATGGACTCTCACTCTGGGTACCGAGTCTTTCCCTGCGCGGAGTCCGCTTGGACTGTCACTCTGGGTGCAGAGTCTTTCCCTGCGCGGAGGCGGCCCGGACTCTCTTTCTGGGCGCCGAGTCTTTGCCTGGGCGGAGACCGCCCGGATTCACACTCTGGGCGCCGAGTCTTTGCCTGGGCGAAGGCCGCCCGGACTCTCAATGTGGGCGCCGAGTCTTTGCCTGGGCGGAGGCCGCCCGTATTCACACTCTGGGCGCAGAGTCTTTGCCTGGGCGGAGACCGCCCGGATTCACACTCTGGGCGCCGAGTCTTTGCCTGGGCAGAGTCCGCCCGGATTCACACTCTGGGCGCAGAGTCTTTGCCTGGGCGGAGACCGCCCGGATTCACACTCTGGGCGCGGAGTCTTTGCCTGGGCGAAGTCCGCCCGGACTCTCACTCTGGGCGCCGAGTCTTTACCTGGGCGGAGGCCGCCCGGATTCACACTCTGGGCGCCGAGTCTTTGCCTGGGCGGAGGCCGTCCGGATTCACACTCTGGGCGCAGAGTCTTTGCCTGGGCGGAGACCGCCCGGATTCACACTCTGGGCGCGGAGTCTTTGCCTGGGCGAAGTCCGCCCGGACTCTCACTCTGGGCGCCGAGTCTTTACCTGGGCGGAGGCCGCCCGGATTCACACTCTGGGCGCCGAGTCTTTGCCTGGGCGGAGGCCGTCCGGATTCACACTCTGGGCGCCGAGTCTTTGCCTGGGCGGAGGCCGCCCGGATTCACACTCTGGGCACCGAGTCTTTGCTGTGCGAAGGCCGCCCATATTCACACTCTGGGCGCCGAGTCTTTGCCTGGGCGAAGTCCGCCCGGACTCTCACTCTGGGCGCCGAGTCTTTACCTGGGCGGAGGCCGCCCGGACTCTCACTCTGGGCGCCGAGTTTTTGCCTGGGCGGAGGCCGCCCGGATTCACACTCTGGGCGCCGAGTCTTTGCCTGGGCGGAGGCCGCCCGGATTCACACTGTGGGCGCCGAGTCTTTGCCTGGGCGGAGGCCGCCCGGATTCACACTCTGGGCACCGAGTCTTTGCTGTGCGAAGGCCGCCCATATTCACACTCTGGGCGCCGAGTCTTTGCCTGGGCAGAGGCCGCCCGGATTTACACTATGGGCGCCGAGTACTTGCCTGGGCGGAGGCCGCCCAGATTCACTCTGGGTGCCGAGTCTTTGCCTGGGCCGAGGCCGCTCGGACTCTCACTCTGGGTGCTGAGTCTTTCCCTGCGCGGAGGCGGCCCGAACTCTGACTCTGGGCGCGGAGTCTTTGCCTGGGCGGAGACCGCCTGGATTCACACTCTGGGCGCCGAGTCTTTGCCTGGGCGGAGCCCGCCCGGATTCAAACTCTGGGCGCCGAGTCTTTGCCTGGGCGGAGGCCGCCTGGATTCACACTCTGGGTGCCAAGTCTGGGCGCCGAGTCTTTGCCTGGGCGGAGGCCGCCCGGATTCACACTCTGGGCGCTGAGAATTTGCCTGGGTGGAGGCCGCCCGTATTCACACTCTGGGTGCCGAGTCCTTGCCTGGGTGGAGGCCGCCCGGCCCCCGGGCGCCGAGTCTTTGCCTCGGCGGAGGCCGCCCGGATTCACACTCTGGGCGCCGAGTCCTTGCCTGGGTGGAGGCTGCACGGGCTCACACTCTGGGCGCCGAGTCTTTGCCTGGGCGGAGGCCGCCCGGATTCACACTATGGGTGCCGAGTCTTTGCCTAGGCGGAGGCCGCCCATATTCACAGTCTGGGCGCCGAATCTTTGCCTGGGCAGAGGCCGCCCGGATTCACACTATGGGTGCCGAGTCTTTGCCTAGGCGGAGGCCGCCCATATTCACAGTCTGGGCGCCGAATCTTTGCCTGGGCAGAGGCCGCCCGGATTTACACTCTGGGCGCCGAGTCTTTGCCTAGGCGGAGGCCGCCCAGACTCTCACTCTGGGCGCCGAGTCTTTGCCTGGGCGGAGGCCGCCCAGATTAACACTCTGGGCGCCGAGTCTTTGCCTGGGCGAAGGCCGCCCGGACTCTCACTGTGGGCGCCGAGTCTTTGCCTGGGCAGAGGCCGCCCAGATTCACACTCTGGGCGCTGAGTATTTGCCTGGGCGGAGGCCGCATGGACTCTCACTCTGGGTACCGAGTCTTTCCCTGCGCGGAGTCCGCTTGGACTGTCACTCTGGGTGCAGAGTCTTTCCCTGCGCGGAGGCGGCCCGGACTCTCTTTCTGGGCGCCGAGTCTTTGCCTGGGCGGAGACCGCCCGGATTCACACTCTGGGCGCCGAGTCTTTGCCTGGGCGAAGGCCGCCCGGACTCTCACTGTGGGCGCCGAGTCTTTGCCTGGGCGGAGGCCGCCCGTATTCACACTCTGGGCGCAGAGTCTTTGCCTGGGCGGAGACCGCCCGGATTCACACTCTGGGCGCCGAGTCTTTGCCTGGGCAGAGTCCGCCCGGATTCACACTCTGGGCGCAGAGTCTTTGCCTGGGCGGAGACCGCCCGGATTCACACTCTGGGCGCGGAGTCTTTGCCTGGGCGAAGTCCGCCCGGACTCTCACTCTGGGCGCCGAGTCTTTACCTGGGCGGAGGCCGCCCGGATTCACACTCTGGGCGCCGAGTCTTTGCCTGGGCGGAGGCCGTCCGGATTCACACTCTGGGCGCAGAGTCTTTGCCTGGGCGGAGACCGCCCGGATTCACACTCTGGGCGCGGAGTCTTTGCCTGGGCGAAGTCCGCCCGGACTCTCACTCTGGGCGCCGAGTCTTTACCTGGGCGGAGGCCGCCCGGATTCACACTCTGGGCGCCGAGTCTTTGCCTGGGCGGAGGCCGTCCGGATTCACACTCTGGGCGCCGAGTCTTTGCCTGGGCGGAGGCCGCCCGGATTCACACTCTGGGCACCGAGTCTTTGCTGTGCGAAGGCCGCCCATATTCACACTCTGGGCGCCGAGTCTTTGCCTGGGCAGAGGCCGCCCGGATTTACACTCTGGGCGCCGAGACTTTGCCTAGGCGGAGGCCGCCCATATTCACACTCTGGGTGCCAAGTCCTTGCCTGGGTGTAGGCCGCCCGGACCCCAGGCGCCGAGTCTTTGCCTGGGCAAAGGCTGTACGGGCTCACACTCTGTGCGCCGAGTCTTTGCCTGGACGGAGACCGCCCGGATTCACACTCTGGGCGCCGAGTCCTTGCCTGGGTGGAGGCTGCCCGGACCCCGGGCGCCGAGTCTTTGCCTGGGTCGAGGCCGCCTGGACTCTCACTGTGGGCGCCGAGTCTTTGCCTGGGCGGAGGCCGCCCGGATTCACACTCTGGGTGCCGAGTCTTTGCCTAGGCAGAGGCCGCCCATATTCACACTCTGGGCGCGGAGTCTTTTCCTGGGCAGAGGCCGCCCGGATTTACACTCTGGGCGCTGAGTCCGTGCCTAGGCGGAGGCCGCCCGGACTCTCACTCTGGACGCCAAGTTTTTGCCTGGGCGAAGTCCGCCCAAATTAACACTCTAGGCGCCGATTCTTTGCCTGGGCGGAGGACGCCCGGATTCACACTCTGGGCGCCGAGTTCTTGCCTGGGCGGAGGCCGCCCGGATTCACACTCTGGGCGCCGAGTCTTTGCCTGGGCGGAGGCCGCCTGGACTCTCACTCTGGGCGCCGAGTCTTTGCCTGGGCGGAGGCCGCCCGGAATCACACTCTGGGCGCCGAGTCTTTGCCTGGGCGGAGGCCGCCCGGATTCACACTCTCGGCACCGAGTCTTTGCCTGGGCGGATGCCGCCCAGATTAACACTCAGGGCGCCGAGGCTTTGCCTGGGCGGAGGCCGCCCATATTAACACTCTGGGCGCCGAGTCTTTGCCTGGGCGAAGGCCGCCCGGACTCTCACTCTGGGCGCCGAGTCTTTGCCTGGGCAGAGGCCGCCCAGATTAACACTCTGGGCGCCGAGTCTTTGCCTGGGCGGAGGCCGCCCGGACTCTCACTCTGGGCGCCGAGTCTGTGCCTGGGCGGAGGCCGCCTGGATACACACTCTGGGCGCCGAGTCTTTGCCTGGGCGGAGACCGCCCAGATTAACACTCTCGGTGCCGAGTCTTTGCCTGGGCAGAGGCCGCCCGGACCCCGGGCGCCGAGTCTTTGCCTGGGCGGAGGCTGCAAGGGCTCACACTCTGGGCGCCGAGTCCTTGCCTGGGCGGAGGCCGCCCGTATTCACACTCTGGGTGCCGAGTCTTTGCCTGGGCGGAGGCCGCTCGGATTCACAGTCTGGGCGCCGAGTTTTTGCCTGGGCGGAGGCCGCCCAGATTCACACTCTGGGCGCCGAGTCTTTGCCTGGGCGAAGGCTGCCCGGACTCTCAATCTGGGCGCCGAGTCTTTGCCTGGGCGGAGGCCGCCCGGATTCACACTCTGGGCGCCGAGTCATTGCCTGGGCGGAGGCCGCCCGGATTCACACTCTGGGCGCTGAGTCTTTGCCTGGGCGGAGGCCGCCCGGATTCACACTCTGGGCGCCAAATGTTTGCCTGGGCGGAGGCCGCCCAGATTAACACTCTGGGCACCGAGTCTTTGCCTGGGCGAAGGCCGTCTGGACTCTCACTCTGGGCGCCGAGTCTTTGCCTGGGCGAAGGACGCCCGGACTCTCACTCTGGGCGCCGAGTCTTTGCCTGGGCGGAGGCCGCCCGGATTCACACTCTGGGAGCCGAGTTTTTGCCTGGGCGGAGGCCACCCGGATTCACACTCTGGGCGCCGAGTCTTTGCCTGGGCGGAGGCCGCATTGATTCACACTCTGGGCGTCGAGTCTTTGCCTGGACGGAGGCCGCTCGGACTCACACTCTGGACGCCGAGTCTTTGCCCGGGCAGAGGCCACCCGGATTGACACTCTGGGCGCCGAGTCTTTGCCTTGGCGGATGCCGCCCGGACTCACACTCTGGGCGCCGGGTCTTTGCCTGGGCGGAGACTGCCCGGATTCACACTTTGGGCTCCGAGTCTTTGCCTGGGCGGAGGCCGCCCGGACTCCGGGCGCCAAGTCTTTGCCTGGGCAGAGGCTGCCCGGACTCACACTCTGGGCGCCACGTCTTTTCCTGGGTGGAGGCCGCCCGGATTCACACTTTGGGCGCCGAGTCTTTGCCTGGGCGGAGGCCGCCCGGATTCACTCTGGGTGCCGAGTGTTTGCCTGGGCGGAGGCCGCTCGGACTCTCACTCTGGGTGCCGAGCCTTTCCCTGCGCGGAGGCGACCCAGACTCTCTGGCCGCGTACACACGGGCGGACTGTTCGCCCAACTTTGTCCGCTGAACAGTGTTTCGGCGGACAGTCCGCTCGTGTGTGGGCTTCAGCGGACAGTTTCAGCGGACAGTCTGACGAACAAAGTTTTTCGGAATTTCCGTAAGACTGTCCGCTGAAACTTGGTTTGAGCGAACAGTCCGCTCGTGTGTAGGCTTGTTCGTCAAACTAAGTTCCGTGCATGCTCAGAAAGGATTTACACGGCGAAGGTTGCATTGCAGTGTATTGGACGTCGTATTTTTCGTCCCGTCGTACGTGCCGTTAACGTCATCGCGCACGCTTTGAGCGGACTGTTCGTTCATCGTGTGTGGTCAAGTCCGTTCATGCAAATTTTGAGCGGACTGTTTGTCGGATTGTTTGACGAACAAAGTTGGGCGAACAGTCCGCCCGTGTGTACGCGGCCTCACTCTGGGCGCCGAGTCTTTGCCTGGTCGGAGACCGCCCGTATTCACACTCTGGGCGCAGAGTCTTTGCCTGGGCGGAGACCGCCCGGATTCACACTCTGGGCGCCGAGTCTTTGCCTGGGCAGAGTCCGCCCGGATTCACACTCTGGGCGCAGAGTCTTTGCCTGGGCGGAGACCGCCCGGATTCACACTCTGGGCGCAGAGTCTTTGCCTGGGCAGAGTCCGCCCGGATTCACACTCTGGGCGCAGAGTCTTTGCCTGGGCGGAGACCGCCCGGATTCACACTCTGGGCGCCGAGTTTTTGCCTGGGCGGAGGCCGCCCAGATTCACTCTGGGTGCCGAGTCTTTGCCTGGGCCGAGGCCGCTCGGACTCTCACTCTGGGTGCCGAGTCTTTCCCTGCGCGGAGGCGGCCCGGACTCTCACTCTGGGTGCGGAGTCTTTGCCTGGGCGAAGTCCGCCCGGACTCTCACTCTGGGCGCCGAGTCTTTACCTGGGCGGAGGCCGCCCGGATTCACACTCTGGGCGCAGAGTCTTTGCCTGGGCGGAGGCCGCCCGGAATCACACTCTGGGCGCCGAGTCTTTGCCTGGGCGGAGGCCGCCCGGATTCACACTCTGGGCACCGAGTCTTTGCTGTGCGAAGGCCGCCCATATTCACACTCTGGGCGCCGAGTCTTTGCCTGGGCAGAGGCCGCCCGGATTTACACTCTGGGCGCCGAGACTTTGCCTAGGCGGAGGCCGCCCATATTCACACTCTGGGTGCCAAGTCCTTGCCTGGGTGTAGGCCGCCCGGACCCCAGGCGCCGAGTCTTTGCCTGGGCAAAGGCTGTACGGGCTCACACTCTGTGCGCCGAGTCTTTGCCTGGACGGAGACCGCCCGGATTAACACTCTGGGCGCCGAGTCCTTGCCTGGGTGGAGGCTGCCCGGACCCCGGGCGCCGAGTCTTTGCCTGGGTCGAGGCCGCCTGGACTCTCACTGTGGGCGCCAAGTCTTTGCCTGGGCGGAGGCCGCCCGGATTCACACTCTGGGTGCCGAGTCTTTGCCTAGGCGGAGGCCGCCCATATTCACACTCTGGGCGCGGAGTCTTTGCCTGGGCAGAGGCCGCCCGGATTTACACTCTGGGCGCTGAGTCCTTGCCTAGGCGGAGGCCGCCCGGACTCTCACTCTGGACGCCAAGTTTTTGCCTGGGCGGAGGCCGCCCAGAATAACACTCTGGGCGCCGAGTCTTTGCCTGGGCGAAGTCCGCCCGGACTCTCACTCTGGGTGCCGAGCTTTTGCCTGGGCGGAGGCCTCCCAGATTAACTCTCTGGGCGTCGAGTTTTTGCCTGGGCGGAGGCCGCCCAGATTCACACTCTGGGCGCCGAGTGTGTACCTGGGCGGAGGCCGCCCGGATTCACACTCTGGGCGCCGAGACTTTGCCTGGGCGGAGGCCGCCAAGATTCACACTCTGGGCGCCGAGTCTTTGCCTGGGCGGAGGCCGCCCAAATTAACACTCTAGGCGCCGATTCTTTGCCTGGGCGGAGGCCGCCCGGATTCACACTCTGGGCGCCGAGCTCTTGCCTGGGCGGAGGCCGCCCGGATTCACACTCTGGGCGCCGAGCCCTTGCCTGGGCGGAGGCCGCCCGGATTCACACTCTAGGCGTCGAGTCTTTGCCTGGGCGGATTCACTCTGGGTGCCGAGTCTTTGCCTGGCGGAGGCCGCTCGGACTCTCACTCTGGGTGCTGAGTCTTTCCCTGCGCGGAGGCGGCCCGGACTCTCACTCTGGGCGCCAAGTGTTTGCCTGGTCGGAGACCGCCCGGATTCACACTCTGGGAGCCGAGTCTTTGCCTGGGCAGAGGCCGCCCGGACGCCGGGCGCTGAATGTTTGCCTGGGCGGAGGCCGCCCGGATTCACACTCTGGGCGCCGAGCCTTTGCCTGGGCGGAGTCCGCCCAGATTTACACTTTGGGCGCCGAGTCTTTGCCTGGACGGAGGCCGCCCGGACTCTCACTCTGGGTGCTGAGTTTTAACTTGCACGGAGGCGGCCCGGACTCTCACTCTGGGCGCCGAGTCCTTGCCTTTGCGGGGGCGGAGGCCGCCCGTATTCACACTCTGGGTGCCGAGTCTTTGCCTGGGTGGAGGCCGCCCGGACTCTCACTCTGGGCGCCGAGTCTGTGCCTGGGCGGAGGCCGCCCGGATTCACACTCTGGGTGCCGAGTTTTTGCCTGGGCGGAGGCCGCCCGGACTCTCACTCTGGGCGACGAGTCTGTGCCTGGGCGGATTCACTCTGGGTGCCGAGTCCTTACCTGGGCGGAGGCCGCTCGGACTCTCACTCTGTGTGCTGAGTCTTTCCTTGCGCGGAGGCGGCCCGGACTCTCACTCTGGGCGCCGAGTCTTTGCCTGGGCGGAGACCGCCCATATTCACACTCTGGGTGCCAAGTCCTTGCCTGGGTGTAGGCCGCCCGGACCCCAGGCGCCGAGTCTTTGCCTGGGCAAAGGCTGTACGGGCTCACACTCTGTGCGCCGAGTCTTTGCCTGGACGGAGACCGCCCGGATTAACACTCTGGGCGCCGAGTCTTTGCCTGGGTCGAGGCCGCCTGGACTCTCACTGTGGGCGCCGAGTCTTTGCCTGGGCGGAGGCCGCCCGGATTCACACTCTGGGTGCCGAGTCTTTGCCTAGGCGGAGGCCGCCCATATTCACACTCTGGGCGCGGAGTCTTTGCCTGGGCAGAGGCCGCCCGGATTTACACTCTGGGCGCTGAGTCCTTTCCTAGGCGGAGGCCGCCCGGACTCTCACTCTGGACGCCAAGTTTTTGCCTGGGCGGAGGCCGCCCAGAATAACACTCTGGGCGCCGAGTCTTTGCCTGGGCGAAGTCCGCCCGGACTCTCACTCTGGGTGCCGAGCTTTTGCCTGGGCGGAGGCCTCCCAGATTAACTCTCTGGGCGTCGAGTCTTTGCCTGGGCGGAGGCCGCCCAGATTCACACTCTGGGCGCCGAGTGTTTACCTGGGCGGAGGCCGCCCGGATTCACACTCTGGGCGCCGAGATTTTGCCTGGGCGGAGGCCGCCAAGATTCACACTCTGGGCGCCGAGTCTTTGCCTGGGCGGAGGCCGCCCAAATTAACACTCTAGGCGCCGATTCTTTGCCTGGGCGGAGGCCGCCCGGATTCACACTCTGGGCGCCGAGCTCTTGCCTGGGCGGAGGCCGCCCGGATTCACACTCTAGGCGTCGAGTCTTTGCCTGGGCGGATTCACTCTGGGTGCCGAGTCCTTGCCTGGCGGAGCCCGCTCGGACTCTCACTCTGGGTGCTGAGTCTTTCCCTGCGCGGAGGCGGCCCGGACTCTCACTCTGGGCGCCAAGTGTTTGCCTGGTCGGAGACTGCCCGGATTCACACTCTGGGAGCCGAGTCTTTGCCTGGGCAGAGGCCGCCCGGACGCCGGGCGCTGAATGTTTGCCTGGGCGGAGGCCGCCCGGATTCACACTCTGGGCGCCGAGCCTTTGCCTGGGCGGAGGCCGCCCAGATTTACACTTTGGGCGCCGAGTCTTTGCCTGGACGGAGGCCGCCCGGACTCTCACTCTGGGTGCTGAGTTTTAACTTGCACGGAGGCGGCCCGGACTCTCACTCTGGGCGCCGAGTCCTTGCCTTTGCGGGGGCGGAGGCCGCCCGTATTCACACTCTGGGTGCCGAGTCTTTGCCTGGGTGGAGGCCGTCCGGACTCTCACTCTGGGCGCCGAGTCGGTGCCTGGGCGGAGGCCGCCCGGATTCACACTCTGGGTGCCGAGTTTTTGCCTGGGCGGAGGCCGCCCGGACTCTCACTCTGGGCGACGAGTCTGTGCCTGGGCGGATTCACTCTGGGTGCCGAGTCCTTACCTGGGCGGAGGCCGCTCGGACTCTCACTCTGTGTGCTGAGTCTTTCCTTGCGCGGAGGCGGCCCGGACTCTCACTCTGGGCGCCGAGTCTTTGCCTGGGCGGAGACCGCCCGGATTCACACTCTAGGCGCCGAGTCTTTGCATGGGCGGAGGCCGCCCGGACTCTCTCTCTGAGCGCCAAGTCTTTGCCTGGGCGGAGGCCGCCCGGATTCACACTCTGGGCGCCGTTTTTTTTGCCTGGGCGGAGGCCGCCCAGATTCACACTCTGGGCGCTGAGTCTTTGCCTAGGCAGAGGCCGCCCAGATTGACACTCTGGGCGCCGAGTCTTTGCCTGTGCGAAGGCCGCCCAGACTCTCACTCTGGGCGCCGAGCCTTTGCCTGGGCGGAGGCCGCCCGGATCCACACTCTGGGCGCCGAGTCTTTGCCTGGGCGGAGGCCGCCCGGATTCACACTCTGGGCGCCGTGTTTTTGCCTGGGCGGACGCCGCCCGGACTCACACTCTGGGCGCCGAGTCTTTGCCTGGGCAGAGGCCGCCCAGATTAACACTCTGGGCCCTGAGTCTTTGCCTGGGCGGAGGCCGCCCGGACTCTCACTCTGGGCGCCGAGTCTGTGCCTGGGCGGAGGCCGCCTGGATTCACACTCTGGGCGTCGAGTGTTTGCCTGGGCGGAGGCCGCCCAGATTCACACTCTAGGCGCCGAGTCTTTGCCTGGGCGGAATCACTCTGGGTGCCGAGTCTTTGCCTGGGTGGAGGCCGCTCGGACTCACACTCTGGGCGCCGAGTCTTTGCCTGGGCAGAGGTCGCCCAGATTAACACTCTGGGCGCCGAGTCTTTGCCTGGGCGGAGGCCGCCCGGACTCTCACTCTGGGCGCCGAGCCTGTGCCTGGGCGGAGGCCGCCTGGATTCACACTCTGGGCGCCGAGTCTTTGCCTGGGCGGAGGCCGCCCGGATTCACACTCTAGGCGCCGAGTCTTTGCCTGGGCGGATTCACTCTGGGTGCCGAGTGTTTGCCTGGGCGGAGGCCGCTCGGACTCTCACTCTGGGTGCTGAGTCTTTCCCTGCGCGGAGGCGGCCCGGACTCTCACTCTGGGCGCCAAGTCTTTGCCTGGTCGGAGACCGCCCGGATTCACACTCTGGGAGCCGAGTCTTTGCCTGGGCAGAGGCCGCCCGGACGCCGGGCGCTGAATGTTTGCCTGGGCGGAGGCCGCCCGGATTCACACTCTGGGCGCCGAGCCTTTGCCTGGGCGGAGGCCGCCCAGATTTACACTTTGGGCGCCGAGTCTTTGCCTGGACGGAGGCCGCCCGGACTCTCACTCTGGGTGCTGAGTTTTAACTTGCACGGAGGCGGCCCGGACTCTCACTCTAGGCGCCGAGTCCTTGCCTGGGCGGAGGCCGCCCGTATTCACACTCTGGGTGCCAAGTCTTTGCCTGGGCGGAGGCCGCCCGGACTCTTACTCTGGGCGCCGAGTCTGTGCCTGGGCGGAGGCCGCCCGGATTCACACTCGGGGCGCCGAGTCTTTGCCTGGGCGGATTCACTCTTGGTGCCGAGTCCTTACCTGGGCGGAGGCCGCTCGGACTCTCACTCTGGGTGCTGAGTCTTTCCTTGCGCGGGGGCGGCCTGGACTCTCACTCTGGGCGCCGAGTCTTTACCTGGGCGGAGGCCGCCCGGATTCACACTCTGGGCGCCGAGTCTTTGCCTGGGCGGAGGCCGCCCGGATTCACACTCTGGGCGCCGAGTCTTTGCCTGGGCGGAGGCCGCCCGGATTCACACTCTGGGCGCCGAGTCTTTGCCTGGGCGGAGGCCGCCCGGATTCACACTCTGGGTACCGAGTCTTTGCTGTGCGAAGGCCGCCCATATTCACACTCTGGGCGCCGAGTCTTTGCCTGGGCAGAGGCCGCCCGGATTTACACTCTGGGCGCCGAGACTTTGCCTAGGCGGAGGCCGCCCATATTCACACTCTGGGTGCCAAGTCCTTGCCTGGGTGTAGGCCGCCCGGACCCCAGGCGCCGAGTCTTTGCCTGGGCAAAGGCTGTACGGGCTCACACTCTG
Source organism: Lithobates pipiens (assembly GCF_037356315.1). Classification (NCBI taxonomy): domain Eukaryota; kingdom Metazoa; phylum Chordata; class Amphibia; order Anura; family Ranidae; genus Lithobates; species Lithobates pipiens. The sequence goes on from NW_027507789.1 coordinate 148,342,664, forward strand.
TGCGCCGAGTCTTTGCCTGGACGGAGACCGCCCGGATTCACACTCTGGGCGCCGAGTCCTTGCCTGGGTGGAGGCTGCCCGGACCCCGGGCGCCGAGTCTTTGCCTGGGTCGAGGCCGCCTGGACTCTCACTGTGGGCGCCGAGTCTTTGCCTGGGCGGAGGCCGCCCGGATTCACACTCTGGGTGCCGAGTCTTTGCCTAGGCGGTGGCCGCCCATATTCACACTCTGGGCGCGGAGTCTTTGCCTGGGCAAAGGCCGCCCAGATTTACACTCTGGGCGCTGAGTCCTTGCCTAGGCGGAGGCCGCCCGGACTCTCACTCTGGGTGCTGAGTCTTTCCCTGCGCGGAGGCGGCCCGGACTCTCACTCTGGGCGCCAAGTGTTTGCCTGGTCGGAGACCGCCCGGATTCACACTCTGGGAGCCGAGTCTTTGCCTGGGCAGAGGCCGCCCGGACGCCGGGCGCTGAATGTTTGCCTGGGCGGAGGCCGCCCGGATTCACACTCTGGGCGCGGAGCCTTTGCCTGGGCGGAGGCCGCCCAGATTTACACTTTGGGGGCAGAGTCTTTGCCTGGACGGAGGCCGCCCGGATTCACACTCTGGGCACCGAGTCTTTGCTGTGCGAAGGCCGCCCATATTCACACTCTGGGCGCCGAGTCTTTGCCTGGGCGGAGGCCGCCCATATTGACACTCTGGGTGCCGAGTCCTTGCCTGGGTGGAGGCCGCCCGGACCCCGGGCGCCGAGTCTTTGCCTGGGTGGAGGCTGTACGGGCTCACACTCTGGGCGCCGAGTCTTTGCCTGGACGGAGACCGCCCGGATTCACACTCTGGGCGCCGAATGCTTGCCTGGGTGGAGGCTGCCCGGACCCCGGGCGCCGAGTCATTGCTTGGGTGGAGGCTGTACGGGCTCACACTCTGGGCGCCGAGTCTTTGCCTGGACGGAGACCGCCCGGATTCACACTCTGGGTGCCGAGTCCTTGCCTGGGTGGAGGCTGCCCGGACCTCGGGCGCCGAGTCATTGCCTGGGTCGAGGCTGCACGGGCTCACACTCTGGGCGCCGAGTCTTTGCCTGGGCGGAGGCCGCCCGGATTCACACTCTGGGTGCCGAGTCTTTGCCTAGGCGGAGGCCGCCCATTTTCACACTCTGGGCGCCGAGTCTTTGCCTGGGCAGAGGCCGCCCGGATTTACACTCTGGGCGCTGAGTCTTTGCCTAGGCGGAGGCCGCCCAGACTCTCACTCTGGGCGCCGAGTCTTTGCCGGGGCGAAGGTCGCCCAGACTCACACTCTGGGCGCCGAGTCTTTGCCTGGGCGAAGGCCGCTCGGACTCTCACTCTGGGCGCCGAGTCTTTGCCTGGGCGGAGGCCGCCCGTATTCACACTCTGGGCGCCGAGTCTTTGCCTGGGCAGAGGCCGCCCGAATTTAAACTCTGGGCGCTGTGTCTTTGCCTGGGCGGAGGCCGCTTGGACTCTCACTCTGAGTGCTGAGTCTTTCCCTGCGCGGAGGCCGCCCAGATTAACACTCTTGGCGCCGAGTCTTTGCCTGGGCGACGTCCGCCCGGACTCTCACTCTGGGCGCCGAGTCTTTACCTGGGCGGAGGCCGCCCGGATTCACACTCTGGACGCCGAGTCTTTGCCTGGGCGGAGGCCACCCGGATTCACACTCTGGGCGCCAAGTCTTTGCCTGGGCGGAGGCCGCCCGGATTCACACTCTGGGCGCCGTGTCTTTTCCTGGGCGGAGGCCGCTTGGACTCTCACTCTGAGTGCTGAGTCTTTCCCTGCGCGGAGGCGGCCCGGACTCTCACTCTGGGCGGAGAGTCTTTGCCTGGGCGGAGGCCGCCCAGATTAACACTCTGGGTGCCGAGTATTTGCCTGGGCGGAGGCCGCCCGGATTCACACTCTGGGCGCCGAGTCTTTCCCTGCACGGAGGCCGCCCGGATTCACTCTGGGTGCCGAGTGTTTTCCTGGGTGGAGACCGCCTGGATTCGCACTCTGGGCGCCGAGTCTTTGCCTGGGCGAAGACCGCCCAGACTCTCACTGTGGGCGCCGAGTCTTTGCCTGGGCGGAGGCCGCCCGGATTCACACTCTGGGTGCTGACTCTTTGCCTGGGCGGAGGCCGCTTGGACTCTCACTCTGGGAGCAGAGTCTTTCCCTGCGCGGAGGCGGCCCGGAATCTCACTCTGGGCGCCGAGTCTTTGCCTGGGCGGAGGCCGCCCAGATTCACTCTGGGTGCCGAGTCTTTGCCTGGGCGGAGGCCGCTCGGACTCTCACTCTGGGTGCTGAGTCTTTCCCTGCGCGGAGGTGGCCCGGACTCTCACTCTGGGTGCCGAGTCTTTGCCTGGGCGGAGATCGCCTGGATTCACACTCTGGGCGCCGAGTCTTTGCCTGGGCGACGTCCGCCCGGACTCTCACTCTGGGCGCCGAGTCTTTACCTGGGCGGAGGCCGCCCGGATTCACACTCTGGACGCCGAGTCTTTGCCTGGGCGGAGGCCGCCCGGATTCACACTCTGGGCGCCGAGTCTTTGCCTAGGCGGAGGCCGCCCATTTTCACACTCTGTGCGCCGAGTCTTTGCCTGGGCAGAGGCCGCCCAGATTTACACTCTGGGCGCGGAGTCTTTGCCTGGGTGAAGGCCGCCCGGATTCACACTCTGGGCGCCGAGTTTTTGCCTGGGCGGAGACCGCCCGGATTCACACTCTGGGCGCCGAGTCTTTGCCTGGGCGGAGGCCGCTCGGACCCCGGGCGCCGAGTCTTTGCCTGGGCAGAGGCTGTACGGGCTCACACTATGGGCACCGAGTCTTTGCCTGGACGGAGAACGCCCGGATTCACACTCTAGGCGCCGAGTCCTTGCCGGGGTGGAGGCTGCCCGGACCCCGGGCGCCGAGTCTTTGCCTGGGTGGAGGCTGCACGGGCTCACACTCTGGGCGCCGAGTCTTTGCCTGGGCGGAGGCCACCCGGATTCACACTCTGGGCGCCAAGTGTTTGCCTGGGCGGAGGCCGCCCGGATTCACACTCTGGGCGCCGTGTCTTTGCCTGGGCGGAGGCCGCTTGGACTCTCACCCTGGGTGCTGAGTCTTTCCCTGCGCGGAGGCGGGCCGGACTCTCACTCTGGGCGCCGAGTCTTTGCCTGGGCGGAGGCCGCCCAGATTAACACTCTGGGTGCCGAGTCTTTGCCTGGGCGGAGGCCGTCTGGACTCTCACTGTGGGCGCCGAACCTTTGCCTGGGCGGAAGCCGCCCGGATTCACACTCTGGGTGCCGAGTTCTTGCCTGGGCGGAGGCCGCCCGGATTCACACTCTGGGCGCAGAGTCTTTGCCTGGGCGGAGACCACCCAGATTCACACTCTGGGCGCCGAGTCTTTGCCTGGGCGGAGGCCGCTCGGACCTCGGGCGCCGAGTCTTTGCCTGGGCGGAGGCTGTACGGGCTCACACTCTGGGCGCCGAGTCTTTGCCTGGACGGAGACCGCCCGGATTCACACTCTGGGCGCAGAGTCCTTGCCTGGGTGGAGCCTGCCCGGACCCCGGGCGCCGAGTCTTTGCCTGGGCAGAGGCCGCCCGGATTTACACTCTGGGCACCAAGTCTTTGCCTGGGCAGAGGCCGCCCATATTCACACTCTGGGTGCCGAGTCCTTGCCTGGGTGGAGGCCGCCCGGACCCCGGGCGCCGAGTCTTTGCCTGGGCGGAGGCTGTACGGGCTCACACTCTGGGCGCCGAGTCTTTGCCTGGGCGGAGGCCGCCCGGATTCACACTCTGGGTGCCGAGTCTTTGCCTAGGCGGAGGCCGCCCATATTCACACTCTGGGCGCCGAGTCTTTGCCTAGGCGGAGGCCGCCCGGACTCTCACTCTGGGCGCTGAGTCTTTGCCTGGGCGGAGGCCGCCCGGATTAACACTCTGGGTGCCGAGTCTTTGCCTGAGCGGAGGCCGCCTGGACTCTCACTGTGGGCGCTGAGTCTTTGCCTGGGCGGAGGCCGCCCGGATTCACACTCTTGGAGCCGAGTCTTTGCCTGGGTGGAGGCAGCTCGGATTCACACTCTGGGCGCCAAGTTTTTGCCTGGGCGGAGGCCGCCCGGATTCACACTCTGGGCGCAGAGTCTTTGCCTGGGCGGAGACCACCCGGATTCACACTCTGGGCGCCGAGTCTTTGCCTGGGCGGAGGCCGCTCGGACCTCGGGCGCCGAGTCTTTGCCTGGGCGGAGGCTGTACGGGCTCACACTGTGGGCGCCGAGTCTTTGCCTGGACGGAGACCGCCCGGATTCACACTCTGGGCGCCGATTCCTTGCCTGGGTGGAGCCTGCCCGGACCCCGGGCGCCGAGTCTTTGCCTGGGTGGAGGCTGCACGGGCTCACACTCTGGGCGCCGAGTCTTTGCCTGGGCGGAGGCCGCCCGGATTCACACTCTGGGTGCCGAGTCTTTGCCTAGGCGGAGGCCGCCCATGTTCACACTCTGGGCGCCGAGTCTTTGGCTGGGCAGAGGCCGCCCGGACTCTCACTCTGGGCGCCAAGTCCATGCCTGGGCGGAGGCCGCCCAGATTAACACTCTGGGCGCCGAGTCTTTGCCTGGGCAGAGGCCGCCCGGACTCTCACTCTGGGCGCCGAGTTTTTACCTGGGTGGAGGCCGCCCGGATTCACACTCTGGACGCCGAGTCTTTGCCTGGGCGGAGGCCACCCGGATTCACACTCTGGGCGCCGAGTCTTTGCCTAGGCGGAGGCCGCCCGGATTCACACTCTGGGCGCCGTGTCTTTGCCTGGGCGGAGACCGCCTGGATTCACACTCTGGACGCCGAGTCTTTGCCTGGGCGGAGGCCACCCGGATTCACACTCTGGGCACCAAGTCTTTGCCTGGGCGGAGGCCGCCCGGATTCACACTCTGGGCGGCGTGTCTTTACCTGGGCGGAGGCCGCTTGGACTCTCACTCTGGGCGCAGAGTCTTTGCCTGGGCGGAGACCACCCGGATTCACACTCTGGGCGCCGAGTCTTTGCCTGGGCGGAGGCCGCTCGGACCTCGGGCGCCGAGTCTTTGCCTGGGCGGAGGCTGTACGGGCTCACACTATGGGCGCCGAGTCTTTGCCTGGACGGAGACCGCCCGGATTCACACTCTGGGCGCCGAGTCCTTGCCTGGGTGGAGCCTGCCCGGACCCCGGGCGCCGAGTCTTTGCCTGGGCGGAGGCCGCCCGGATTCACACTCTGGGTGCCGAGTCTTTGCCTAGGCGGAGGCCGCCCATGTTCACACTCTGGGCGCCGAGTCTTTGGCTGGGCAGAGGCCGCCCGGATTTACACTCTGGGCGCCAAGTCTTTGCCTAGGCGGAGGCCGCCCGGACTCTCACTCTGGACGCCAAGTTTTTGCCTGGGCGGAGGCCGCCCAGATTAACACTCTGGGCACCGAGTCTTTGCCTGGGCGAAGTCCGCCCGGACTCTCACTCTGGGCGCCGAGTCTTTACCTGGGCGGAGGCCGCCCGGATTCACACTCTGGGCGCCGTGTCTTTGCCTGGGCGGAGGCCGCTTGGACTCTCACTCTGGGCGCTGAGTCTTTCCCTGCGCGGAGGCAGCCCGGACTCTCACTCTGGGCGCCGAGTCTTTGCCTGGGCGGAGGCAGCCCGGACTCTCACTCTGGGCGCCGAGTCTTTGCCTGGGCGGAGGCCGCCCGGATTCACACTCTGGGCGTCGAGTCTTTGCCTGGGCGGAGACCGCCCGGATTCACACTCTGGGCGCCGAGTCTTTGCTGTGCGAAGGCCGCCCATATTCACACTCTGGGCGCCGAGTCTTTACCTGGGCAGAGGCCGCCCGGATTTACACTCTGGGCGCCGAGTCTCTGCCTAGGCGGAGGCCGCCCATATTCACACTCTGGACGCCGAGTCTTTGCCAGGGCGGAGGCCGCCCGGATTCACACTCTGGGCGCCGAGTTCTTGCCTGGGCGGAGGCCACCCGGATTCACACTCTGAGCGCAGAGTCTTTGCCTGGGCGGAGGCCGCCAAGATTAACACTGGGCGCCGAGTCTTTGCCTGGGCGGAGGCCGCTTGGACTCTCACTCTGGGCGCCGAGTCTTTGCCTAGGCGGAGGCCGCCCATTTTCACACTCTGGGCGCCGAGTCTTTGCCTGGGCAGAGGCCGCCCGGATTTACAATCTGGGCGCCGAGTCTTTGCCTAGGCGGATGCCGCCCAGACTCTCACTCTGGGCGCCGAGTCTTTGCCTGGGCGGAGGCCGCCCGGATTCACACTCTGGGCGCCGAGTTCTTGCCTGGGCGGAGGCCGCCCGAATTCACACTCTGGGCGCCGAGTCTTTGCTGTGCGAAGGACGCCCATATTCACACTCATGGCGCCGAGTCTTTGCCTGGGCAGAGGCCGCCCGGATTTACACTCTGGGCACCGAGTCTTTGCCTGGGCAGAGGCTGCCCATATTCACACTCTGGGCGCCGTGTCTTTGCCTGGGCGGAGGCCACTTGGACTCTCACTCTGGGTGCTGAGTCTTTGCCTGGGCGGAGGCCGACCGGGTTCATTCTGGGTGCCGAGTCTTTGCCTGGGCGGAGGCCGCCCGGACTTTCACTCTGGGTGCCGAGTCTTTCCCTGCACGGAGGCCACCCGGACTCTCACTCTGGACGCCGAGTCTTTGCCTGGGCGGAGACCGCCCGGATTCAAACTCTGTGCGCCGAGCCTTTGCTTGGGCGGAGGCCGCCCGGACTCCGGGCGCCAAGTCGTTGCCTGGGCGGAGGCTGCCCGGACTCACACTCTGGGCGCCGAGTCTTTGCCTGGGCGGAGGCCGCCCGGATTCACACTCTGGGTGCCGAGTCTTTGCTGTGCGAAGGCCGCCCATATTCACACTCTGGGCGCCGAGTCTTTGCCTGGGCAGAGGCCGCCCGGATTTACACTCTGGGCGCCGAGTCTTTGCCTAGGCGGAGGCCGCCCATATACACACTCTGGGTGCCGAGTCCTTGCCTGGGTGGAGGCCGCCCGGACCCTGGGCGCCGAGTCTTTGCCTGGGCGGAGGCTGTACGGGCTCACACTCTGGGCGCCGAGTCTTTGCCTGGACGAAGACCGCCCGGATTCACACTCTGGGCGCCGAGTCCTTGCCTGGGTGGAGGCTGCCCGGACCCCGGGCGCCGAGTCTTTGCCTGGGTGGAGGCTGCACGGGCTCACACTCTGGGCGCCGAGTCTTTGCCTGGGCAGAGGCCGCCCATATTCACACTCTGGGCGCCGAGTCTTTGCCTGGGCAGATGCCGCCCGGATTTACACTCTGGGCACCGAGTCTTTCCCTGCGCGGAGGCGGCCCGGACTCTCACTCTGGGCGCCGAGTCTTTGCCTGGCCGGAGGCCGCCCAGATTAACACTCTGGGCGCCGAGTCTTTGCCTGGGCGAAGGCAGCCCGGACTCTCACTCTGGGCGCCAAGCCCTTGCCTGGGCGGAGGCCGCCCAGATTAACACTCTGGGTGCCGAGTCTTTGCCTGGGCGGAGGCCGCCCGGATTCACACTCTGGGTGCCGAGTCTTTGCCTGGGCGGAGGCCGCCCGGATTCACACTCTGGGCACCGAGTCTTTGCCTGGGCGGAGGCCGCCCGGATTCACACTCTGGGCGCCGAGTCTTTGCCTGGGCGGAGACCGCCCAGATTAACACTCTGGGCGCCGAGTCTTTGCCTGGGCGGAGGCCGCTCGGACTCTCACTCTGGGTGCTGAGTCTTTCCCTGCGCGGAGGCGGCCCGGACTCTCACTCTGGGCGCCGAGTCTTTGCCTGGGCGGAGACCGCCCAGATTAACACTCTGGGCGCCGAGTCTTTGCCTGGGCGAAGGCCGCCCAGACTCTCACTCTGGGCGCCGAGTCTTTCCCTGCACGGAGGCCGCCCGGACTCTCACTCTGGACGCCGAGTCTTTGCCTAGGCGGAGACCGCCCGGATTCAAACTCTGTGCGCCGAGCCTTTGCTTGGGCGGAGGCCGCCCGGACTCCGGGCGCCGAGTCTTTGCCTGGGCGGAGACCGCCCAGATTAACACTCTGGGCGCTGAGTCTTTGCCTGGGCGGAGGCCGCTCGGACTCTCACTCTGGGTGCTGAGTCTTTCCCTGCGCGGAGGCGGCCCGGACTCTCACTCTGGGCGCCGAGTCTTTGCCTGGGCGGAGACCGCCCAGATTAACACTCTGGGCGCCGAGTCTTTGCCTGGGCGAAGGCCGCCCAGACTCTCACTCTGGGCGCCGAGTCTTTCCCTGCACGGAGGCCGCCCGGACTCTCACTCTGGACGCCGAGTCTTTGCCTAGGCGGAGACCGCCCGGATTCAAACTCTGTGCGCCGAGCCTTTGCTTGGGCGGAGGCCGCCCGGACTCCGGGCGCCGAGTCTTTGCCTGGGCGGAGGCTGCCCGGACTCACACTCTGGGCGCCGAGTCTTTGCCTGGGCAGAGGCCTCCCAGATTAACTCTCTGGGTGCCGAGTCCTTGCCTGGGCGGAGGCCGCCCGGATTCACACTCTGGGCGTAGAGTATTTGCTTGTGCGGAGGCCACCCGGATTCACACTCTGGGCGCCGTGTCTTTGCCTGGGCGGAGGCCGCTTGGACTTTCACTCTGGGTGCTGAGTCTTTGCCTGGGCGGAGGCCGACCGGATTCATTCTGGGTGCCGAGTCTTTGCCTGGGCGGAGGCCGCCCGGATTTACACTCTGGGCGCCGAGTCTTTGCCTAGGCGGAGGCCGCCCATATTCACACTCTGGGTGCCGAGTCCTTGCCTGGGTGGAGACCGCCCGGACGCCGGGCGCCGAGTCTTTGCCTGGGCGGAGGCTGTATGGGCTCACACTCTGGGCGCCGAGTCTTTGCCTGGAAGGAGACCGCCCGGATTCACACTCTGGGCGCCGAGTCCTTGCCTGGGTGGAGGCTGCCCGGACCCCGGGCGCCAAGTCTTTGCCTGGGTGGAGGCTGCACGGGCTCACACTCTGGGCGCCGAGTCTTTACCTGGGCGGAGGCCGCCCGGATTCACACTCTGGGCGCAGAGTCTTTGCCTGGGCGGAGGCCACCCGGATTCACACTCTGAGCGCAGAGTTTTTGCCTGGGCGGAGGCCGCCAAGATTAACACTGGGCGCCGAGTCTTTGCCTGGGCGGAGGCCGCTTGGACTCTCACTCTGGGCGCCGAGTCTTTACCTGGGCGGAGGCCGCCCGGATTCACACTCTGGGCGCCGAGTCTTTGCCTGGGCGGAGGCCACCCGGATTCACACTCTGGGCGCCGTGTCTTTGCCTGGGCGGAGGCCGCTTGGACTCTCACTCTGGGTGCTGAGTCTTTGCCTGGGCGGAGGCCGACCGGATTCATTCTGGGTGCCGAGTACTTGCCTGGGCGGAGGCCGCCCGGACTTTCACTCTGGGTGCCGAGTCTTTCCCTGCACGGAGGCCACCCGGACTCTCACTCTGGACGCCGAGTCTTTGCCTGGGCGGAGACCGCCCGGATTCAAACTCTGTGCGCCGAGTCTTTGCTTGGGCGGAGGCCGCCCGGACTCCGGGCGCCGAGTCTTTGCCTGGGCGGAGGCTGCCCGGACTCACACTCTGGGCGCCGAGTCTTTGCCTGGGCGGAGGCCGCCCGGATTCACACTCTGGGTGCCGAGTCTTTGCTGTGCGAAGGCCACCCATATTCACACTCTGGGCGGCGAGTCTTTGCCTGGGCAGAGGCCGCCCGGATTTACACTCTGGGCGCCGAGTCTTTGCCTAGGCGGAGGCTGCCCATATACACACTCTGGGTGCCGAGTCCTTGCCTGGGTGGAGGCCGCCCGGACCCTGGGCGCTGAGTCTTTGCCTGCGCGGAGGCTGTATGGGCTCACACTCTGGGCGCCGAGTCTTTGCCTGGACGAAGACCGCCCGGATTCACACTCTGGGCGCCGAGTCTTTGCCTGGGCAGAGGCCGCCCGGACTCTCACTCTGGGCGCCGAGTCTTTACCTGGGCGGAGGCCGCCCGGATTCACACTCTGGACGCCGAGTCTTTGCCTGGGCGGAGGCCACCCGGATTCACACTCTGGGCGCCGAGTCTTTGCCTGGGCGGAGGCCGCCCGGATTCACACTCTGGGCGCCGTGTCTTTGCCTGGGCGGAGACCGCCTGGATTCACACTCTGGGCGAAGAGTTTTTGCCTGGGCGGAGGCCGCCCGGATTCACACTCTGGGCGCCGAGTCTTTGCCTGGGCGGAGCCCGCCCGTATTCACTCTGGGTGCCGAGTCTTTGCCTGGGCGGAGGCCGCTCGGACTCTCACTCTGGGTGCTGAGTCTTTCCCTGCACGGAGGCGGCCCGGACTCTCACTCTGGGCGCCGAGTCTTTGCCTGGGCGGAGACCGCCCGGATTCACACTCTGTGCGTAGAGTCTTTGCCTGGGCGGAGGCCGCCCGGATTCACACTCTGGGCGCAGAGTCTTTGCCTGGGCGGAGACCGCCCGGATTCACACTCTGGGCGCCGAGTCTTTGCCTGGGCGGAGGCCGCCCGGATTCACTCTGGGTGCCGAGTCTTTGCCTGGGCGGAGGCCGCTCGGACTCTCACTCTGGGTGCTGAGTCTTTGCCTGGGCGGAGACCGCCCGGATTCACACTCTGTGCGCCGAGTCTTTGCCTGGGCGGAGGCCGCCCGGATTCACACTCTGGGCGCCGAGTCCTTGCCTGGGTGGAGGCCGCCCGGACCCCGGGCGCCGAGTCTTTGCCTGGGTGGAGGCTGTACGGGCTCACACTCTGGGCGCCATGTCTTTACCTGCGTGGACGCCGCCTGGACTCACACTCTGGGCGCCGAGTCTTTGCCTGGGCGGAGCCCGCCCGGACTCTCACTCTGGGCGCCGAGTCTTTGTCTGGGCGGAGGCCGCCTGGACTCTCACTGTGGGCGCCGAGTATTTGCCTGGGCGGAGGCCGCCCGGATTCACACTCTGGGCGCCGAGTCTTTGCCTGGGTGGAGGCCGCCCGGATTCACACTCTGGGCGCCGAGTCTTTGCCTGGGCGGAGGCCGCCCGGATTCACTCTGGGTGCCGAGTCTTTGCCTGGGCGGAGGCCGCTCGGACTCTCACTCTGGGTGCTGAGTCTTTGCCTGGGCGGAGACCGCCCGGATTCACACTCTGTGCGCCGAGTCTTTGCCTGGGCGGAGGCCGCCCGGATTCACACTCTGGGCGCCGAGTCCTTGCCTGGGTGGAGGCCGCCCGGACCCCGGGCGCCGAGTCTTTGCCTGGGTGGAGGCCGTACGGGCTCACACTCTGGGCGCCATGTCTTTACCTGCGCGGACGCCGCCTGGACTCACACTCTGGGCGCCGAGTCTTTGCCTGGGCGGAGCCCGCCTGGACTCTCACTCTGGGCGCCGAGTCTTTGTCTGGGCGGAGGCCGCCTGGACTCTCACTGTGGGCGCCGAGTATTTGCCTGGGCGGAGGCCGCCCGGATTCACACTCTGGGCGCCGAGTCTTTGCCTGGGTGGAGGCCGCCCGGATTCACACTCTGGGCGCCGAGTCTTTGTCTGGGTGGAGGCCGCCCGGATTCACACTCTGGGCGCCGAGTTTTTGCCTGGACGGAGGCCGCCCGGATTCACACTCTGGGCGCCGAGTCTCTGCCTGGGCGGAGGGCGCCTGGATTCATAATCCAGGCGCAGAGCCTCTGCCTGGGCGGAGGCCGCCCGGATTCACACTCTGGGCGCCGAGTCTCTGCCTGGGCGGAAGGCCGCCCGGATTCACACTCTGGGCGCCGAGCCTCTGCCAGGGCGGAGGCCGCCCGAATTCAAACTTTGGGCGCAGTCTCTGCCTGGGCGGAGGCCGCCCGGATTCACACTCTGGGCGCCGAGTTTCTGCCTTGGCGGAGGCCGCCTGGATTCACACTCTGGGCGCCGAGTTTCTGCCTGGGCGGAGGCCGCCCGGATTCACACTCTGGGCGCAGAGTCTCTGCCTGGGCGGAAGGCCGCCCGGATTCACACTCAGGGCGCCGAGCCTCTGCCTGGGCGGAGGCCGCCCGAATTCACACTCTCGGCGCAGAGCATCTGCCTGGACGGAGGCCGCCCAGATTCACACTTTGGGCGCCGAGTTTCTGCCTGGGCGCAGGCCGCCCGGATTCACACTCTGGGCGCCGAGCCTCTGCCTGGGTGGAGGCCGCCCGGTTTCAAACTTTGGGCGCAGTATCTGCCTGGGCGGAGGCCGCCCGGATTCAAACTCTGGGCGCCGAGTTTCTGCCTTGGCGGAGGCCGCCCGGATTCACACTCTGGGCGCCGAGTATCTGCCTGGGCGGAGGCACCCCGGATTCACACTCTGGGCGCCGAGCATCTGCCTGGGCGGAGGCCGCCCGGATTCACACTCTGGGCGCCGAGTCTCTGCCTGGACGGAGGCCGCCCAGATTCACACTTTGGGTGCCGAGTTTCTGCCTGGGCGCAGGCCGTCCGGATTCACACTCTGGGCGTCGAGCCTCTGCCTGGACGTAGGCCGCCCGGATTCACACTCTGGGCGCCGAGTCTCTGCCTGGGCGGAGGCCGCCCGGATTCACACTCTGGGCGCCGAGTATCTGCCTGGGCGGAGGCCGCCCGGATTCAAACTCTGGGCGCCATATTATTTGCCTGGTCGGAGGCCGCCCGGATTCACACTCTGTGCGCCGAGTCTCTGCCTGGGCGGAGGCCGCCCGGATTCACACTCTGGGCACCGAGCCTCTGCCTGGGCCGAGGCCGCCCGAATTCACACTCTCGGCGTAGAGCATCTGCCTGGACGGAGGCCGCCCAGATTCACACTTTGGGCGCCGAGTTTCTGCCTGGGCGGAGGCCGCCCGGATTCACACTCTGGGCGCCGAGCCTCTGCCTGGGTGGAGGCCGCCCGGATTCAAACTTTGGGCGCAGTCTCTGCCTGGGCGGAGGCCGCCCGGATTCACACTCTGGGCGCCGAGTTCCTGCCTTGGCGGAGGCCGCCTGGATTCACACTCTGGGCGCCGAGGTTCTGCCTGGGCGGAGGCCGCCCGGATTCACACTCTGGGCGCCGAGTCTCTGCCTGGGCGGAAGGCCGCCCGGATTCACACTCTGGGCGCCGAGCCTCTGCCTGGGCGGAGTCCGCCCGAATTCACACTCTTGGCGCAGAGCATCTGCCTGGACGGAGGCCGCCCAGATTCACACTTTGGGCGCCGAATTTCTGCCTGGGCGCAGGCCGCCCGGATTCACACTCTGGGCGCCGAGTCTCTGCCTGGGCGGAAGGCCGCCCGGATTCACACTCTGGGCGCCGAGCCTCTGCCTGGGCGGAGGCCGCCCGAATTCACACTCTCGGCGCAGAGCATCTGCCTGGACGGAGGCCGCCCAGATTCACACTTTGGGCGCCGAATTTCTGCCTGGGCGCAGGCCGCCCGGATTCACACTCTGGGCGCCGAGCCTCTGCCTGGGTGGAGGCCGCCCGGTTTCAAACTTTGGGCGCAGCATCTGCCTGGGCGGAGGCCGCCCGGATTCAAACTCTGGGCTCCGAGTTTCTGCCTTGGCGGAGGCCGCCCGGATTCACACTCTGGGCGCCGAGTATCTGCCTGGGCGGAGGCACCCCGGATTCACACTCTGGGCGCCGAGCATCTGCCTGGGCGGAGGCCGCCCGGATTCACACTCTGGGCGCCGAGTCTCTGCCTGGGCGGAAGGCCGCCCGGATTCACACTCAGGGCGCCGAGCCTCTGCCTGGGCGGAGGCCGCCCGAATTCACACTCTCGGCGCAGAGCATCTGCCTGGACGGAGGCCGCCCAGATTCACACTTTGGGCGCCGAGTTTCTGCCTGGGCGCAGGCCGCCCGGATTCACACTCTGGGCGCCGAGCCTCTGCCTGGGTGGAGGCCGCCCGGTTTCAAACTTTGGGCGCAGTATCTGCCTGGGCGGAGGCCGCCCGGATTCAAACTCTGGGCGCCGAGTTTCTGCCTTGGCGGGGGCCGCCCGGATTCACACTCTGGGCGCCGAGTATCTGCCTGGGCGGAGGCACCCCGGATTCACACTGGGGGCGCCGAGCATCTGCCTGGGCGGAGGCCGCCCGGATTCACACTCTGGGCGGCGAGTCTCTGCCTGGGCGGAGGCCGCCCGGATTCACACTCTGGGTGCCGAGTCTCTGCCTGGGCGGAGGCCGCCCGGATTCACACTCTGGGCGCCGAGTATCTGCCTGGGCGGAGGCCGCCCGGATTCACACTCTCGGCGCAGAGCCTCTGCCAGGACGTAGGCCGCCCGGATTCACACTCTGGGCGCAGAGTCTCTGCCTGGGCGGAGGCCGCCCGGATTCAAACTCTGGGCGCCATATTATTTGCCTGGACGGAGGCCGCCTGGATTCACACTCTGGGCGCCGAACCTTTGCCTTGGCGGAGGCCGCCCGGATTCACACTCTGCCTGGGCGGAGGCCGCCCGGATTCACACTCTGGGCGCCGAGTCTCTGCCTGGGTGGAGGCTGCCCGGATTCAAACTCTGGGCGCCGAGCCTCTGCCTTGGCGGAGGCCGCCCGGATTCACACGCTGGGCACCGAGTATCTGCCTGGGCGGAGGCCGCCCGGATTCAAACTCTGGGCGCCCTATTATTTGCCTGGGTGGAGGCCGCCCGGATCCACACTCCAGGGGCAGAGCCTCTGCCTAGGCTGAGGCCGCCCAGATTCACACTCTGGGCGCCGAGTCCCTGCCTGGGCGGAGGCCGCCCGGATTCACACTCTGGGCGCCGAGCCTTTGCCTTGGCGGAGGCAGCCCCGATTCACACGCTGGGCGCCGAGCCCCTGCCTGGGCGGAGGCCGCCCGGATTCACACTCTGGGCGCAGAGTATCTGCCTGGGCGGAGGCCGTCCGGATTCACAATCTGGGCGCAGAGTCTCTGCCTGGGTGGAGGCCGCCCGGATTCACACTCTGGGCGCCGAGGCTTTGCCTGGGCGGAGGCCGCCCGGATCCACACTCCAGGCGCAGAGCCTCTGCCTGGGCGGAGGCCGCCCGGATTCACACTCTGGGCTCCCCATCCTCTACCTGGGCGGAGGCCGCCCGGATTCACACTCTGGGCGCCGAGCCTCTGCCTGGGCGGAGGCCGCCCGAATTCACACTCTCGGCGCAGAGCATCTGCCTGGACGGAGGCCGCCCAGATTCACACTCTGGGCGCCGAGTTTCTGCCTGGGCGGAGGCCGCCCGGATTCAAACTCTGGGCGCCATATTATTTGCCTGGTCGGAGGCCGCCCGGATTCACACTCTGGGCGCCGAGCCTCTGCCTGGGCGGAGGCCGCCCGGATTCACACTCTGGGCGCCGAGCCTCTGCCTGGGTGGAGGCCGCCCGGATTCAAACTTTGGGCGCAGTCTCTGCCTGGGCGGAGGCCGCCCGGATTCACACTCTGGGCGCCGAGTTTCTGCCTTGGCGGAGGCCGCCTGGATTCACACTCTGGGCGCCGAGTCTCTGCCTGGGCGGAGGCCGCCCGGATTCACACTCTGGGCGCCGAGTCTCTGCCTGGGCGGAAGGCCGCCCGGATTCACACTCTGGGCACCGAGCCTCTGCCTGGGCGGAGGCCGCCCGAATTCACACTCTCGGCGCAGAGCATCTGCCTGGACGGAGGCCGCCCAGATTCACACTTTGGGCGCCCAGTTTCTGCCTGGGCGCAGGCCGCCCGGATTCACACTCTGGGCGCCGAGTCTCTGCCTGGGCGGAAGGCCGCCCGGATTCACACTCTGGGCGCCGAGCCTCTGCCTGGGCGGAGGCCGCCCGAATTCACACTCTCGGCGCAGAGCATCTGCCTGGACGGAGGCCGCCCAGATTCACACTTTGGGCGCCGAGTTTCTGCCTGGGCGCAGGCCGCCCGGATTCACACTCTGGGCGCCGAGCCTCTGCCTGGGTGGAGGCCGCCCGGTTTCAAACTTTGGGCGCAGTATCTGCCTGGGCGGAGGCCGCCCGGATTCAAACTCTGGGCGCCGAGTTTCTGCCTTGGCGGGGGCCGCCCGGATTCACACTCTGGGCGCCGAGTATCTGCCTGGGCGGAGGCACCCCGGATTCACACTGGGGGCGCCGAGCATCTGCCTGGGCGGAGGCCGCCCGGATTCACACTCTGGGCGGCGAGTCTCTGCCTGGGCGGAGGCCGCCCGGATTCACACTCTGGGTGCCGAGTCTCTGCCTGGGCGGAGGCCGCCCGGATTCACACTCTGGGCGCCGAGTATCTGCCTGGGCGGAGGCCGCCCGGATTCACACTCTCGGCGCAGAGCCTCTGCCAGGACGTAGGCCGCCCGGATTCACACTCTGGGCGCAGAGTCTCTGCCTGGGCGGAGGCCGCCCGGATTCAAACTCTGGGCGCCATATTATTTGCCTGGACGGAGGCCGCCTGGATTCACACTCTGGGCGCCGAACCTTTGCCTTGGCGGAGGCCGCCCGGATTCACACTCTGCCTGGGCGGAGGCCGCCCGGATTCACACTCTGGGCGCCGAGTCTCTGCCTGGGTGGAGGCTGCCCGGATTCAAACTCTGGGCGCCGAGCCTCTGCCTTGGCGGAGGCCGCCCGGATTCACACGCTGGGCACCGAGTATCTGCCTGGGCGGAGGCCGCCCGGATTCAAACTCTGGGCGCCCTATTATTTGCCTGGGTGGAGGCCGCCCGGATCCACACTCCAGGCGCAGAGCCTCTGCCTAGGCTGAGGCCGCCCAGATTCACACTCTGGGCGCCGAGTCCCTGCCTGGGCGGAGGCCGCCCGGATTCACACTCTGGGCGCCGAGCCTTTGCCTTGGCGGAGGCAGCCCCGATTCACACGCTGGGCGCCGAGCCCCTGCCTGGGCGGAGGCCGCCCGGATTCACACTCTGGGCGCAGAGTATCTGCCTGGGCGGAGGCCGTCCGGATTCACAATCTGGGCGCAGAGTCTCTGCCTGGGTGGAGGCCGCCCGGATTCACACTCTGGGCGCCGAGGCTTTGCCTGGGCGGAGGCCGCCCGGATCCACACTCCAGGCGCAGAGCCTCTGCCTGGGCGGAGGCCGCCCGGATTCACACTCTGGGCTCCCCATCCTCTACCTGGGCGGAGGCCGCCCGGATTCACACTCTGGGCGCCGAGCCTCTGCCTGGGCGGAGGCCGCCCGAATTCACACTCTCGGCGCAGAGCATCTGCCTGGACGGAGGCCGCCCAGATTCACACTCTGGGCGCCGAGTTTCTGCCTGGGCGGAGGCCGCCCGGATTCAAACTCTGGGCGCCATATTATTTGCCTGGTCGGAGGCCGCCCGGATTCACACTCTGGGCGCCGAGCCTCTGCCTGGGCGGAGGCCGCCCGGATTCACACTCTGGGCGCCGAGCCTCTGCCTGGGTGGAGGCCGCCCGGATTCAAACTTTGGGCGCAGTCTCTGCCTGGGCGGAGGCCGCCCGGATTCACACTCTGGGCGCCGAGTTTCTGCCTTGGCGGAGGCCGCCTGGATTCACACTCTGGGCGCCGAGTCTCTGCCTGGGCGGAGGCCGCCCGGATTCACACTCTGGGCGCCGAGTCTCTGCCTGGGCGGAAGGCCGCCCGGATTCACACTCTGGGCACCGAGCCTCTGCCTGGGCGGAGGCCGCCCGAATTCACACTCTCGGCGCAGAGCATCTGCCTGGACGGAGGCCGCCCAGATTCACACTTTGGGCGCCCAGTTTCTGCCTGGGCGCAGGCCGCCCGGATTCACACTCTGGGCGCCGAGTCTCTGCCTGGGCGGAAGGCCGCCCGGATTCACACTCTGGGCGCCGAGCCTCTGCCTGGGCGGAGGCCGCCCGAATTCACACTCTCGGCGCAGAGCATCTGCCTGGACGGAGGCCGCCCAGATTCACACTTTGGGCGCCGAGTTTCTGCCTGGGCGCAGGCCGCCCGGATTCACACTCTGGGCGCCGAGCCTCTGCCTGGGTGGAGGCCGCCCGGTTTCAAACTTTGGGCGCAGTATCTGCCTGGGCGGAGGCCGCCCGGATTCAAACTCTGGGCGCCGAGTTTCTGCCTTGGCGGGGGCCGCCCGGATTCACACTCTGGGCGCCGAGTATCTGCCTGGGCGGAGGCACCCCGGATTCACACTGGGGGCGCCGAGCATCTGCCTGGGCGGAGGCCGCCCGGATTCACACTCTGGGCGGCGAGTCTCTGCCTGGGCGGAGGCCGCCCGGATTCACACTCTGGGTGCCGAGTCTCTGCCTGGGCGGAGGCCGCCCGGATTCACACTCTGGGCGCCGAGTATCTGCCTGGGCGGAGGCCGCCCGGATTCACACTCTCGGCGCAGAGCCTCTGCCAGGACGTAGGCCGCCCGGATTCACACTCTGGGCGCAGAGTCTCTGCCTGGGCGGAGGCCGCCCGGATTCAAACTCTGGGCGCCATATTATTTGCCTGGACGGAGGCCGCCTGGATTCACACTCTGGGCGCCGAACCTTTGCCTTGGCGGAGGCCGCCCGGATTCACACTCTGCCTGGGCGGAGGCCGCCCGGATTCACACTCTGGGCGCCGAGTCTCTGCCTGGGTGGAGGCTGCCCGGATTCAAACTCTGGGCGCCGAGCCTCTGCCTTGGCGGAGGCCGCCCGGATTCACACGCTGGGCACCGAGTATCTGCCTGGGCGGAGGCCGCCCGGATTCAAACTCTGGGCGCCCTATTATTTGCCTGGGTGGAGGCCGCCCGGATCCACACTCCAGGCGCAGAGCCTCTGCCTAGGCTGAGGCCGCCCAGATTCACACTCTGGGCGCCGAGTCCCTGCCTGGGCGGAGGCCGCCCGGATTCACACTCTGGGCGCCGAGCCTTTGCCTTGGCGGAGGCAGCCCCGATTCACACGCTGGGCGCCGAGCCCCTGCCTGGGCGGAGGCCGCCCGGATTCACACTCTGGGCGCAGAGTATCTGCCTGGGCGGAGGCCGTCCGGATTCACAATCTGGGCGCAGAGTCTCTGCCTGGGTGGAGGCCGCCCGGATTCACACTCTGGGCGCCGAGGCTTTGCCTGGGCGGAGGCCGCCCGGATCCACACTCCAGGCGCAGAGCCTCTGCCTGGGCGGAGGCCGCCCGGATTCACACTCTGGGCTCCCCATCCTCTACCTGGGCGGAGGCCGCCCGGATTCACACTCTGGGCGCCGAGCCTCTGCCTGGGCGGAGGCCGCCCGAATTCACACTCTCGGCGCAGAGCATCTGCCTGGACGGAGGCCGCCCAGATTCACACTCTGGGCGCCGAGTTTCTGCCTGGGCGGAGGCCGCCCGGATTCAAACTCTGGGCGCCATATTATTTGCCTGGTCGGAGGCCGCCCGGATTCACACTCTGGGCGCCGAGCCTCTGCCTGGGCGGAGGCCGCCCGGATTCACACTCTGGGCGCCGAGCCTCTGCCTGGGTGGAGGCCGCCCGGATTCAAACTTTGGGCGCAGTCTCTGCCTGGGCGGAGGCCGCCCGGATTCACACTCTGGGCGCCGAGTTTCTGCCTTGGCGGAGGCCGCCT
Source organism: Lithobates pipiens (assembly GCF_037356315.1). Lineage (NCBI taxonomy): Eukaryota > Metazoa > Chordata > Amphibia > Anura > Ranidae > Lithobates > Lithobates pipiens. Next base: position 148,361,937 of record NW_027507789.1, read on the forward strand.
GGATTCACACTCTGGGCGCCGAGTCTCTGCCTGGGCGGAGGCCGCCCGGATTCACACTCTGGGCGCCGAGTCTCTGCCTGGGCGGAAGGCCGCCCGGATTCACACTCTGGGCACCGAGCCTCTGCCTGGGCGGAGGCCGCCCGAATTCACACTCTCGGCGCAGAGCATCTGCCTGGACGGAGGCCGCCCAGATTCACACTTTGGGCGCCCAGTTTCTGCCTGGGCGCAGGCCGCCCGGATTCACACTCTGGGCGCCGAGTCTCTGCCTGGGCGGAAGGCCGCCCGGATTCACACTCTGGGCGCCGAGCCTCTGCCTGGGCGGAGGCCGCCCGAATTCACACTCTCGGCGCAGAGCATCTGCCTGGACGGAGGCCGCCCAGATTCACACTTTGGGCGCCGAGTTTCTGCCTGGGCGCAGGCCGCCCGGATTCACACTCTGGGCGCCGAGCCTCTGCCTGGGTGGAGGCCGCCCGGTTTCAAACTTTGGGCGCAGTATCTGCCTGGGCGGAGGCCGCCCGGATTCAAACTCTGGGCGCCGAGTTTCTGCCTTGGCGGGGGCCGCCCGGATTCACACTCTGGGCGCCGAGTATCTGCCTGGGCGGAGGCACCCCGGATTCACACTGGGGGCGCCGAGCATCTGCCTGGGCGGAGGCCGCCCGGATTCACACTCTGGGCGGCGAGTCTCTGCCTGGGCGGAGGCCGCCCGGATTCACACTCTGGGTGCCGAGTCTCTGCCTGGGCGGAGGCCGCCCGGATTCACACTCTGGGCGCCGAGTATCTGCCTGGGCGGAGGCCGCCCGGATTCACACTCTCGGCGCAGAGCCTCTGCCAGGACGTAGGCCGCCCGGATTCACACTCTGGGCGCAGAGTCTCTGCCTGGGCGGAGGCCGCCCGGATTCAAACTCTGGGCGCCATATTATTTGCCTGGACGGAGGCCGCCTGGATTCACACTCTGGGCGCCGAACCTTTGCCTTGGCGGAGGCCGCCCGGATTCACACTCTGCCTGGGCGGAGGCCGCCCGGATTCACACTCTGGGCGCCGAGTCTCTGCCTGGGTGGAGGCTGCCCGGATTCAAACTCTGGGCGCCGAGCCTCTGCCTTGGCGGAGGCCGCCCGGATTCACGCGCTGGGCACCGAGTATCTGCCTGGGCGGAGGCCGCCCGGATTCAAACTCTGGGCGCCCTATTATTTGCCTGGGTGGAGGCCGCCCGGATCCACACTCCAGGCGCAGAGCCTCTGCCTAGGCTGAGGCCGCCCAGATTCACACTCTGGGCGCCGAGTCCCTGCCTGGGCGGAGGCCGCCCGGATTCACACTCTGGGCGCCGAGCCTTTGCCTTGGCGGAGGCAGCCCCGATTCACACGCTGGGCGCCGAGCCCCTGCCTGGGCGGAGGCCGCCCGGATTCACACTCTGGGCGCAGAGTATCTGCCTGGGCGGAGGCCGTCCGGATTCACAATCTGGGCGCAGAGTCTCTGCCTGGGTGGAGGCCGCCCGGATTCACACTCTGGGCGCCGAGGCTTTGCCTGGGCGGAGGCCGCCCGGATCCACACTCCAGGCGCAGAGCCTCTGCCTGGGCGGAGGCCGCCCGGATTCACACTCTGGGCTCCCCATCCTCTACCTGGGCGGAGGCCGCCCGGATTCACACTCTGGGCGCCGAGCCTCTGCCTGGGCGGAGGCCGCCCGAATTCACACTCTCGGCGCAGAGCATCTGCCTGGACGGAGGCCGCCCAGATTCACACTCTGGGCGCCGAGTTTCTGCCTGGGCGGAGGCCGCCCGGATTCAAACTCTGGGCGCCATATTATTTGCCTGGTCGGAGGCCGCCCGGATTCACACTCTGGGCGCCGAGCCTCTGCCTGGGCGGAGGCCGCCCGGATTCACACTCTGGGCGCCGAGCCTCTGCCTGGGTGGAGGCCGCCCGGATTCAAACTTTGGGCGCAGTCTCTGCCTGGGCGGAGGCCGCCCGGATTCACACTCTGGGCGCCGAGTTTCTGCCTTGGCGGAGGCCGCCTGGATTCACACTCTGGGCGCCGAGTTTCTGCCTGGGCGGAGGCCGCCCGGATTCACACTCTGGGCGCCGAGTCTCTGCCTGGGCGGAAGGCCGCCCGGATTCACACTCTGGGCACCGAGCCTCTGCCTGGGCGGAGGCCGCCCGAATTCACACTCTCGGCGCAGAGCATCTGCCTGGACGGAGGCCGCCCAGATTCACACTTTGGGCGCCCAGTTTCTGCCTGGGCGCAGGCCGCCCGGATTCACACTCTGGGCGCCGAGTCTCTGCCTGGGCGGAAGGCCGCCCGGATTCACACTCTGGGCGCCGAGCCTCTGCCTGGGCGGAGGCCGCCCGAATTCACACTCTCGGCGCAGAGCATCTGCCTGGACGGAGGCCGCCCAGATTCACACTTTGGGCGCCCAGTTTCTGCCTGGGCGCAGGCCGCCCGGATTCACACTCTGGGCGCCGAGCCTCTGCCTGGGTGGAGGCCACCCGGTTTCAAACTTTGGGCGCAGTATCTGCCTGGGCGGAGGCCGCCCGGATTCACACTCTGGGCGCCGAGCATCTGCCTGGGCGGAGGCCGCCCGGATTCACACTCTGGGCGCCGAGTCTCTGCCTGGGCGGAGGCCGCCCGGATTCACACTCTCGGCGCAGAGCCTCTGCCTGGACGTAGGCCGCCCGGATTCACACTCTGGGTGCCGAGTCTCTGCCTGGGCGGAGGCCGCCCGGATTCACACTCTGGGCGCCGAGTATCTGCCTGGGCGGAGGCCGCCCGGATTCACACTCTCGGCGCAGAGCCTCTGCCAGGACGTAGGCCGCCCGGATTCACACTCTGGGCGCAGAGTCTCTGCCTGGGCGGAGGCCGCCCGGATTCAAACTCTGGGCGCCATATTATTTGCCTGGTCGGAGGCCGCCCGGATTCACACTCTGGGCGCCGAGCCTCTGCCTGGGCGGAGGCCGCCCGGATTCACACTCTGGGCGCCGAGCCTCTGCCTGGGCGGAGGCCGCCCGAATTCACACTCTCGGCGCAGAGCATCTGCCTGGACGGAGGCCGCCCAGACTCACACTCTGGGCCCGAGTTTCTGCCTGGGCGGAGGCCGCCCGGATTCACACTCTGGGCGCCGAGTCTCTGCCTGGGCGGAGGCCGCCCGGATTCACACTCTGGGCGCCGAGTCTCTGCCTGGGCGGAGGCCGCCTGGATCCACACTCTAGGCGCAGAGCCTCTGCCTGGGCGGAGGCCGCCCAGATTCACACTCTGGGCGCCGAGTATCTGCCTGGGTGGATGCCGCCCGGATTCACACTCTGGGCACCGAGTATCTGCCTGGGCGGAGGCCCCCCGGATTCACACTCTGAGCGCCGAGCATCTGCCTGGGCGGAGGCCGCCCGGATTCACACTCTGGGCGCAGAGTCTCTGCCTGGGCGGAGGCCGCCCGGATTCACACTCTCGGCGCAGAACCTCTGCCTGGGCGGAGGCCGCCCGGATTCACACTCTCGGCGCAGAGCCTCTGCCAGGACGTAGGCTGCCCGGATTCACACCCTCGGCGCAGAGCCTCTGCCAGGACGTAGGCCGCCCGGATTCACACTCTGGGCGCAGAGTCTCTGCCTGGGCGGAGGCCGCCCGGATTCACACTCTGGGCGCCGAGTATCTGCCTGGGCGGAGGCCGCCCGGATTCAAACTCTGGGCGCCATATTATTTGCCTGGTCGGAGGCCGCCCGGATTCACACTCTGGGCGCCGAGCCTCTGCCTGGGCGGAGGCCGCCCGGATTCACACTCTGGGCGCCGAGCCTCTGCCTGGGCGGAGGCCGCCCGAATTCACACTCTCGGCGCAGAGCATCTGCCTGGACGGAGGCCGCCCAGATTCACACTCTGGGCGCCGAGCGTCTGCCTTGGCGGAGGCCGCCCGGATTCACACTCTGGGCGCCGAGCCTCTGCCTGGGCGGAGGCCGCCCGGATTCACACTCTGGGCGACTAGCCTTTGCCTGGTCGGAGGCCGCCCGGATTCACACTCTGGGCGCCGAGCCTCTGCCTGGGCGGAGGCCGCCCGGATTCACACTCTGGGCGCCGAGCCTCTGCCTGGGCGGAGGCCGCCCAGATTCACACTCTGGGCGCCGAGTGTCTGCCTGGGCGCAGGCCGCCCGGATTTACACTCTGGGCGCAGAGTTTCTGCCTGGGCGGAGGCCGCCTGGATTCACACTCTAGGCGCAGAGCCTCTGCCTGGGCGGAGGCCGCCCAGATTCACACTTTGGGCGCCCAGTTTCTGCCTGGGCGCAGGCCGCCCGGATTCACACTCTGGGCGCCGAGCCTCTGCCTGGGTGGAGGACGCCCGGTTTCAAACTTTGGGCGCAGTATCTGCCTGGGCGGAGGCCGCCCGGATTCACACTCTGGGCGCCGAGTTTCTGCCTTGGCGGAGGCCGCCCGGATTCACACTCTGGGCGCCGAGTATCTGCCTGGGCGGAGGCACCCCGGATTCACACTCTGGGCGCCGAGCATCTGCCTGGGCGGAGGCCGCCCGGATTCATACTCTGGGCGCCGAGTCTCTGCCTGGGCGGAGGCCGCCCGGATTCACACTCTCGGCGCAGAGCCTCTGCCTGGACGTAGGCCGCCCGGATTCACACTCTGGGTGCCGAGTCTCTGGCTGGGCGGAGGCCGCCCGGATTCACACTCTGGGCGCCGAGTATCTGCCTGGGCGGAGGCCGCCCGGATTCACACTCTCGGCGCAGAGCCTCTGCCAGGACGTAGGCCGCCCCGATTCACACTCTGGGCGCAGAGTCTCTGCCTGGGCGGAGGCCGCCCGGATTCAAACTCTGGGCGCCATATTATTTGCCTGTTCGGAGGCCGCCCGGATTCACACTCTGGGCGCCGAGCATCTGCCTGGGCGGAGGCCGCCCGGATTCACACTCTGGGCGCCGAGTCTCTGCCTGGGCGGAGGCCGCCCGGATTCACACTCTCGGCGCAGAGCCTCTGCCTGGACGTATGCCGCCCGGATTCACACTCTGGGCGCCGAGTCTCTGCCTGGGCGGAGGCCGCCCGGATTCACACTCTGGGCGCCGATTATCTGCCTGGGCGGAGGCCGCCCGGATTCACACTCTCGGCGCAGAGCCTCTGCCAGGACGTAGGCTGCCCGGATTCACACCCTCGGCGCAGAGCCTCTGCCAGGACGTAGGCCGCCCGGATTCACACTCTGGGCGCAGAGTCTCTGCCTGGGCGGAGGCCGCCCGGATTCACACTCTGGGCGCCGAGTATCTGCCTGGGCGGAGGCCGCCCGGATTCAAACTCTGGGCGCCATATTATTTGCCTGGTCGGAGGCCGCCCGGATTCACACTCTGGGCGCCGAGCCTCTGCCTGGGCGGAGGCCGCCCGGATTCACACTCTGGGCGCCGAGCCTCTGCCTGGGCGGAGGCCGCCCGAATTCACACTCTCGGCGCAGAGCATCTGCCTGGACGGAGGCCGCCCAGATTCACACTCTGGGCGCCGAGCGTCTGCCTTGGCGGAGGCCGCCCGGATTCACACTCTGGGCGCCGAGCCTCTGCCTGGGCGGAGGCCGCCTGGATTCACACTCTGGGCGACTAGCCTTTGCCTGGTCGGAGGCCGCCCGGATTCACACTCTGGGCGCCGAGTCTCTGCCTGGGCGGAGGCCGCCCGGATTCACACTCTCGGCGCAGAGCCTCTGCCTGGACGTAGGCCGCCCGGATTCACACTCTGGGTGCCGAGTCTCTGCCTGGGCGGAGGCTGCCCGGATTCACACTCTGGGCGCCGAGTATCTGCCTGGGCGGAGGCCGCCCGGATTCACACTCTGGGCGCCGAGCCTCTGCCTGGGCGGAGGCCGCCCGAATTCACACTCTCGGCGCAGAGCATCTGCCTGGACGGAGGCCGCCCAGATTCACACTCTGGGCGCCGAGTTTCTGCCTGGGCGCAGGCCGCCCGGATTCACACTCTGGGCGCCGAGTTTCTGCCTGGGCGGAGGCCGCCTGGATTCACACTCTAGGCGCAGAGCCTCTGCCTGGGCGGAGGCCGCCCAGATTCACACTTTGGGCGCCCAGTTTCTGCCTGGGCGCAGGCCGCCCGGATTCACACTCTGGGCGCCGAGCCTCTGCCTGGGTGGAGGCCGCCCGGTTTCAAACTTTGGGCGCAGTATCTGCCTGGGCGGAGGCCGCCCGGATTCACACTCTGGGCGCCGAGTCTCTGCCTTGGCGGAGGCCGCCCGGATTCACACTCTGGGCGCCGAGTATCTGCCTGGGCGGAGGCACCCCGGATTCACACTCTGGGCGCCGAGTATCTGCCTGGGCGGAGGCCGCCCGGATTCACACTCTGGGCGCCGAGTCTCTGCCTGGGCGGAGGCCGCCCGGATTCACACTCTCGGCGCAGAGCCTCTGCCTGGACGTAGGCCGCCCGGATTCACACTCTGGGTGCCGAGTCTCTGCCTGGGCGGAGGCTGCCCGGATTCACACTCTGGGCGCCGAGTATCTGCCTGGGCGGAGGCCGCCCGGATTCACACTCTGGGCGCCGAGCCTCTGCCTGGGCGGAGGCCGCCCGAATTCACACTCTCGGCGCAGAGCATCTGCCTGGACGGAGGCCGCCCAGATTCACACTCTGGGCGCCGAGTTTCTGCCTGGGCGCAGGCCGCCCGGATTCACACTCTGGGCGCCGAGTTTCTGCCTGGGCGGAGGCCGCCCGGATTCACACTCTGGGCGCCGAGTATCTGCCTGGGCGGAGGCCGCCCGGATTCACACTCTCGGCGCAGAGCCTCTGCCAGGACGTAGGCCGCCCGGATTCACACTCTGGGCGCAGAGTCTCTGCCTGGGCGGAGGCCGCCCGGATTCAAACTCTGGGCGCCATATTATTTGCCTGTTCGGAGGCCGCCCGGATTCACACTCTGGGCGCCGAGCCTCTGCCTGGGCGGAGGCCGCCCGGATTCACACTCTGGGCGCCGAGCCTCTGCCTGGGCGGAGGCCGCCCGAATTCACACTCTCGGCGCAGAGCATCTGCCTGGACGGAGGCCGCCCAGATTCACACTCTGGGCGCCGAGTTTCTGCCTGGGCGGAGGCCGCCCGGATTCACACTCTGGGCGCCGAGTCTCTGCCTGGGCGGAGGCCGCCTGGATTCACACTATAGGCGCAGAGCCTCTGCCTGGGCGGAGGCCGCCCAGATTCACACTCTGGGCGCCGAGTATCTGCCTGGGTAGATGCCGCCCGGATTCACACTCTGGGCACCGAGTATCTGCCTGGGCGGAGGCCCCCCGGATTCACACTCTGGGCGCCGAGCATCTGCCTGGGCGGAGGCCGCCCGGATTCACACTCTGGGCGCCGAGTCTCTGCCTGGGCGGAGGCCGCCCGGATTCACACTCTCGGCGCAGAGCCTCTGCCTGGACGTAGGCCGCCCGGATTCACACTCTGGGCGCCGAGTCTCTGCCTGGGCGGAGGCCGCCCGGATTCACACTCTGGGCGCCGATTATCTGCCTGGGCGGAGGCCGCCCGGATTCACACTCTCGGCGCAGAGCCTCTGCCAGGACGTAGGCTGCCCGGATTCACACCCTCGGCGCAGAGCCTCTGCCAGGACGTAGGCCGCCCGGATTCACACTCTGGGCGCAGAGTCTCTGCCTGGGCGGAGGCCGCCCGGATTCACACTCTGGGCGCCGAGTATCTGCCTGGGCGGAGGCCGCCCGGATTCAAACTCTGGGCGCCATATTATTTGCCTGGTCGGAGGCCGCCCGGATTCACACTCTGGGCGCCGAGCCTCTGCCTGGGCGGAGGCCGCCCGGATTCACACTCTGGGCGCCGAGCCTCTGCCTGGGCGGAGGCCGCCCGAATTCACACTCTCGGCGCAGAGCATCTGCCTGGACGGAGGCCGCCCAGATTCACACTCTGGGCGCCGAGCGTCTGCCTTGGCGGAGGCCGCCCGGATTCACACTCTGGGCGCCGAGCCTCTGCCTGGGCGGAGGCCGCCCGGATTCACACTCTGGGCGACTAGCCTTTGCCTGGTCGGAGGCCGCCCGGATTCACACTCTGGGCGCCGAGTTTCTGCCTGGGCGGAGGCCGCCCGGATTCACACTCTCGGCGCAGAGCCTCTGCCTGGACGTAGGCCGCCCGGATTCACACTCTGGGTGCCGAGTCTCTGCCTGGGCGGAGGCCGCCCGGATTCACACTCTGGGCGCCGAGTATCTGCCTGGGCGGAGGCCGCCCGGATTCACACTCTCGGCGCAGAGCCTCTGCCAGGACGTAGGCCGCCCGGATTCACACTCTGGGCGCAGAGTCTCTGCCTGGGCGGAGGCCGCCCGGATTCACACTCTGGGCGCCGAGCCTCTGCCTGGGCGGAGGCCGCCCGAATTCACACTCTCGGCGCAGAGCATCTGCCTGGACGGAGGCCGCCCAGATTCACACTCTGGGCGCCGAGTTTCTGCCTGGGCAGAGGCCGCCCGGATTCACACTCTGGGCGCCGAGTCTCTGCCTGGGCGGAGGCCGCCTGGATTCACACTCTAGGCGCAGAGCCTCTGCCTGGGCGGAGGCCGCCCAGATTCACACTCTGGGCGCCGAGTATCTGCCTGGGTGGATGCCGCCCGGATTCACACTCTGGGCACCGAGTATCTGCCTGGGCGGAGGCCCCCCGGATTCACACTCTGGGCGCCGAGCATCTGCCTGGGCGGAGGCCGCCCGGATTCACACTCTGGGCGCCGAGTCTCTGCCTGGGCGGAGGCCGCCCGGATTCACACTCTCGGCGCAGAGCCTCTGCCTGGACGTAGGCCGCCCGGATTCACACTCTGGGCACCGAGTCTCTGCCTGGGCGGAGGCCGCCCGGATTCACACTCTGGGCGCCGATTATCTGCCTGGGCGGAGGCCGCCCGGATTCACACTCTCGGCGCAGAGCCTCTGCCAGGACGTAGGCTGCCCGGATTCACACCCTCGGCGCAGAGCCTCTGCCAGGACGTAGGCCGCCCGGATTCACACTCTGGGCGCAGAGTCTCTGCCTGGGCGGAGGCCGCCCGGATTCACACTCAGGGCGCCGAGTATCTGCCTGGGCGGAGGCCGCCCGGATTCAAACTCTGGGCGCCATATTATTTGCCTGGTCGGAGGCCGCCCGGATTCACACTCTGGGCGCCGAGCCTCTGCCTGGGCGGAGGCCGCCCGGATTCACACTCTGGGCGCCGAGCCTCTGCCTGGGCGGAGGCCGCCCGAATTCACACTCTCGGCGCAGAGCATCTGCCTGGACGGAGGCCGCCCGGATTCACACTCTCGGCGCAGAGCCTCTGCCTGGACGAAGGCCGCCCAGATTCACACTGTGGGCGCCGAGTCTCTGCCTGGACAGAGGCCGCCCAGATTCACACTCTGGGCGCCGAGTCTCTGCCTGGGCGGAGGCCGCCCGGATTCACACTCTGGGCGCCGAGCCTTTGCCTGGGCGGAGGCCGCCCGGATCCACACTCCAGGCGCAGAGTCTCTGCCTGGGCGGAGGCCGCCCGGATCCACACTCCAGGCGCAGAGCCTCTGCCTGGAAGGAGGCCGCCCGGATTCACACTCTGGTGAAATAAATATACTTGTAATGTTCAAATATTTCAAAGTCTTAAGTATATATGTTGAGATCGATTAATCTTGTGAGACGAATTTCCCTAATTAGTTCTGAGTCAGCGTAATTCAAAAATGTGTTTTTATTTGTACACATTTAAATAGAAAAGAATGCTTACAAAAATAGTACAATAATAATCATTTGTATCTTTAAAAATTATCTTAGAAAGATTTAAGGTTATGCCATGTGGCCTATCTAAAATGGCGGAATAACCCTTTGTCTGCTGTTAAGTTCTGTGTATAAGAGATGTATGTCTTTCTTCTATGCTGCTGAGCTTCCAAGAGACATCTGCCTCGTTGTGTGAGTAGGATTCAACAGGAAGTCTCACTCCCAGCTCTTAGGCCGCGTACACACGGGCGGACTGTCCGCCCAACTAGGTTCGTCAAACAGTTTGACAAACAGTCCGTTCAAAATTAGCATGAACGGACTTGACCACACACGACGAACGAACAGTCCGCTGAAAACTTGCGCAATGACGTGAACGGCACGTACGACGGGACGAGAAATTCGGCGTCCGATACACTGCAATGCAACCTTCGCCGTGTAAATTCTTTCTGAGCATGCGCGAGACTTAGTTTGCCAAACAAGCCTACACACGAGCGGACTGTCCGCTCAAACCAAGTTTCAGCTGACAGTCTTACGGAAATTCCGAAAAACTTTGTTCGTCAGACTGTCCGCTGAAACTGTCCGCTGAAGCCCACACACGAACGGACTGTCCGCTGAAACACTGTTCAGCGGACAAAGTTGGACGAACAGTCCGCCCGTGTGTACACGGCCTTACCATTATATTAACCAGGCTCTAATCTCCCGCCCGAAAGATAACTCCTCCTTTACAAAGGTGTGGGCTAATGAGTGATTACCATAGCAAAGCTAACATGTGTTACCACGTAAAACACAATTCTACCTTCTAAAATGACCGGATGTAAGGGGGAAGGGTGAATTTCAGACTCTATGCAAACTTTCATTTACATTTAAGAAAAGCTTATATAAAATATACAATATTCCTCAAAATCCTGACAGGTTTTAAATATTTACTTCTTCAATTATCGCAAGTCATAACATAGAATTTATTGTCTCAAAGTTCTCTTTCACACAATATGGAAAACTTATATTCTGAATAAAGTATAATAAAGCCAATTAAAATTTAGATATTAAGAATATAACATTCCCCTCTGAAATATGAATACTAATCATATTTTTCAGATTAAAAATTCATTCATCACCAGTCATGTCACATTTAAACAAACTTTGATTCAATAACTCCAAATGTTTTGTCATGCACAATTGGATTCGCACCTTCAAAACCCATTTTCCTCTTCAATTTACTTTGTAACAAATCATCTCCTTTCTTAATATCACTTCTAATTCGATAATATAATTTTTTCATTCTAAACATCAAACATAACTGGAATATAAGAAATAACATGATAATAATAAAAATAATTACAATAGGATGTGATAAAATATTTCCTGCTGCTGAAGTTATCGAAGTTTTCCCCACATGGATACACTATTACTAAATTTTTTCTACCAATTACTTCCTGAAAATTCTGACCATTGATGCGATATTTCTTGCAAATTACCTTGTTCATGTTTAAACAGTACTTCTGCATTCTTCAATTCCTTAGCCAAAGCTATTAATAAACCTTGATCCTTTTGAATTATATTTGCCCATTTTTCCCATGGAAATTCATCTATTTGGAAAATATTATACTGTGTAGGAAGAGCACTAATATTTTTCATAAACATATTTGTTAATTTGTTCTCAACCCATTAATACTTATTGCAACAATATCTCCTTCTATACAATACAACCCTTGATTTAGGTTTTCTGTATTTGTACAAGAAGAGAAAAAAGTTTTAACCCTTTCTGTATCTGACATAATCTGAAAACAAACCTTCTTTTTATCTACACGAGTAATTAATTCAGAATTAATTATATTTTCAATTCTTGCTGAACATAATGTACGATTATGATAACAAGAATGAAATATGCTTTTATCGTGATTAGGTAAACATATAATTTTAGACTGGAATTGTAAACATGATGACAAATCTAATTGTTCCAATTCAGAATTTTCATTGTTAAATACAAAATCTGTATACTGTAATTTATAGTATAATAATTGTGTATTACTGACAGGTAATCCCAAGACAGTAATTGGAACCAAAATTTGTTCTTTTCCGGCTATTAGAATCATAGAAGAACTATAACATATGTTCTGCTTGCATCCTATCCATTTATTTACCCATAAATCTGTATGATTTATCGCATATAAATATTCTTTGGGTAAATACTGTAAAATGCCAAGAGGAGTTATTCCACTCTGAAATGCTTGCGCAATTATTTTTAAATTAGTGGAATATTCCGTTTGAATCTCTAAGCATGCTCTGGCTATATGAGAATGTTGTTCACTTCTCATCAAATCAAGAGTAATATTTTGAAGATGTAAAATAGATGGACCCATTATATTAGCAGTTTTAATTACCATATTTTCTAAAATCTGATTTAAATGTCTTTGTATTTTAATACCATTACTTCCCACTAAACCAGTGGTTTCTAGATCAGACTTTAAAGTATTAATATCCATACTATTTGTTATACTCCCGATTGTGCCAATCCCTCCTAAAATACCTTCAACAATACCACGCTTATTTCTGTTATGATTTCTATTATTAATTCCAAACCATCTCTCAATACCCAATTCCATATTAACCAAATGTCCTTGACATTGTGGAAACCTTATAGAAATTTTCCATTCTGAAACATTAAAATTCCACAAAATAATGACAAACTTTCCCTCTCTCAAAAGAGTTCTGGATTGGAAATGGTTAATCTGAAAAGGGCTTGCAGAGAAACTTTTCTTATTGACACATGAAGTTTTCCTTGGAGACATAACAATAACACTTGCCTTTGCACATTTCACCGGATAATTTTCTATTGATATGCAACATTCATATATGCCAGTATCATTCAAAGATACTCTTATTTGTTGATAAACAAATGTATCATTGATCCAATTCACACTACCAAAAATTCCTTTATGAATTATGATAGTAGAACTATAAAGAAAACTACCCAAAAACTCATCATTCCTTTTCCAAGTCAACAATGAATTTTGAGGTAAAGATTTTTGTATCACATATCAAATGCAAATTATCTTTATCTTCCATAATTTTCAAAGATTGTGGGAAAATATTAATTTCTGGAACAATCTTATCAACTATAAAGATATCAATTTTGACCCTTATTTGAGTAAATTTTCTTGTTACTTTAAAATCCCATGTTCTTACAGCATCTCCTTTTTCATCTCCAATGATGTTTAAATATTTTGGATTTAATATCTTTACAAAACTTTGAAAAAGATAATAAAATTGATCAAAGGAATAAAGTATTTTCCCAGATCTTGTCATAATATTAGTAACCTCTCCAGACCAAATTGTTGACTCATTACCCTTTAAAAATATAGACCAGAAACTCCTCAACAATATGTTACATTCAAAAGTTACGGTTTTGTTATTTAGTCTATAAGATCCCTGCATTTTAACAAACTTTTTTTTGGATTCTATTTTAACTATGATTTCAATATCATTGCTGTGAATGAAATACAATTGTAAACAACAATGATATCCATCTCCAATACATAAAAATCCATACAAATTTTCTGCTGTATTAATATCAACATCTCTAAAATTATGATTTTTATCATATGCACTAATATCAATAACTCTATCATTTTTGTCCTTTGTAATGATATCAATGTTCTTATTTTTCAGTTCATCTACATTGATATCAATGTCTACATCTCTCTTATTTCTGAATAACATATGATCTTTGTTGTGTAATTCTTCATTCCTGTTAGTCTTTGCATAACTTGAGCAGTTCTTGATATATCTTATCACAAATAAAATTGTCACTAGGGAAAAGATGCATCCTGTAGTGATGATACACTTTCTCTCTTTAACACTTTTCATTTGTTGTGCTGACATCTTTTTCTTTTGGAATACGCACTTTCTTCAGGTTCAATTTTTATATTTAATTCCTGAAAAAAAGAAAGGCAGCATCATTATCTAGGAATATAAAATTTGTTATACCCACATATTTCTTTCTACATACTTGTTTCACTGAAGTGAGAAAGTATTTGTACCCCTTGAACATCCCAAAATGTCCATGAACTTTCCCAATTACTTTTCCATGTTTCAACTCCTGACACTCTGTGACGTGCATTTCACCATCTCTGGGTGTGACCTCACATGTAACAATTCTTTAATCATCTTTTATCTTTTCTGTCTTAGACTTGTGTCAACAATATCTAATTTTATTTTAAATAAACCTTTCTGTTCCTGGTCTACTTAATAGACCGCTTATCTTGTATAAAAGATAATTTTTGGTTTAACAACAAAATAACAAAATGTTACAAAAAACAATATCAATTGTAAAATATCAAAAAATAGATTATTCTTACAATGAAGATTAAGGCTGGGTTCACACTGCTGCGGGGGGAGATCCGGATGTGATTAGCACCGCAAATCACATCCGATCTCCGTAGCGATGCGAGTTCAGCCATACAGATAGTATGGCTGAATTCGCATCGCTCCCGCAGCAAACTCGCACGGGACCCTTTTTTTGGTCCGCAACAGAATCGGATCGCATGGGGGTTCACACCATGTGATCCGATTCCTGTGTGAGTCGGCAGATCGCACTGCGATATGCGGACGGATCTGGGGGTGTCATTAACATATCATTGACACTCCCAGCCGTCCGCATAGGGCAGTGTGAACTGCCGGCGGGAGTAATGCGATGCGGCAAAACGCCGCGGATTCGTGGCGTTCCCACATCGCAGCGGTGTGAACCCGGCCTAAATCCGATATGTGCGTGGATTTAATAACAATCCTTCATGATATATATAAATATATATCTGTCTTATGTGTACTGGAATGAAACTTTCACTGGAATGTGTGTACTTAATTGTCTGTGTCCACTCCTAAACAAAAAACCAGCCCCCACCTTACAGAATGAGTATTTTCCCTCCCACCTTTCTAAAACAAAACAATGGGTGTTACTCATTCTAAATTCCTAAGGGTTGCTATGAATAACCCTTTGTATAAAACCATTTTAAACATACACAAACCTTTTTACCTTATCACTATATATACAAATTATTTCTTAATCTCTTAATCAAGAAACATTGTAATATAAAAACTTATATTTTTAACTAACAAAGACACTTTTTATCATGAATTAACTTTCTTTCTCAAACTTAGAAATATGAGGAGGAACCATTTTGTATACCTTCTTCAACCAATTTTGACTCCACGAGGCAACACAAACGCCATTTTACTTTCTCCACTGAAAATTTATAGAGAAACCATTTTGTATCACTTCTTAAACCAATTTTGACTCCACGAGGCAACACAAACGCCATTTTCCTCTCTTTTAAACTCAAAAGGAGAATACTTTGTAGCATCAGAAATTGTGCTTCTTACATCCATTAAAAATAACTGTAACAACATCAACCCAAATATTTTCTTTGTCCAACAAAATTTATGCAATTCTAAATTTAATTATCCAATACATCCTCACAATAATACCTGCAGACTGTGGATGCTATCATACATGAAATCTCTGTTCTATTCCCTGATATTACACATCCTCTGTCACTACTGAGGTTTACTGATATACCCCAAACTAGAAAAACATGATTAATCAACATCTAAACAATAGTTAAACCATCATCATTAGTGAATCCCACCTGTAGGTGTTGTGAAATATAAAAACACAAAAATCCTTTTTTGTCATGACACAAACTTATGGTCTAATGACCAAAATGATAATTTTGTGACATCCGATGAAGACTAAAAAAAGCTTGTGACCTTTTTTTCCTCTGAAATTAAAGGAATATGTGTGTCCATTTTCTTCACAACATTAATTGATACCATTTCAGGTTGAACTACTAACTCTCCATGCAAAAGCTGCTTCCTTTGCCAATAAATCTGCTGTTCTATTACCTACAGATAACTCACTATCTTTTTTATGTGCTGGAATTTTTACAATATCATATGCAAAAGAATTACTCTCTGCAAGGTCAAAAATTGCTTCTAATGTCTCTTTCTGCACAAGAGTCTTATTGGATGAATCCACAAAACCTCTACATTTCCAAATAGGTAACGTACAACATATGAACTATCACTATAAATCACTAGTGAACCTCTCTTCTCTTTCTTGTCAATAATCAATGCAGTTTTCATCAACAAATACAAGCTCATCAATTTTCTCTGTCTCTCTTTGTTGTCTTATTCATTCAATTGCTAATTGAGTACCATGCTGACTGAATACAAACCTATTCTTTACTCTTCTTTTCAAGTGAACTAAATCTTTCAATGTTCAGCCAGAACAAAACAAAAATAAAAACTTAATACTCATGACAATGAAACATTGATAAAAAATAATAATCCAATAGATTATCCTTGAAAATATTAAAATTATATCAAAGTCCTCAATAATATTCCAAACGTCAAAACCAAATCTTTTAAACTCAAATCAATCCTTTATTCATAGCCAGTAAACATCAACCAGAAAATTCTTACCATATCTGCAGTTAATTTAAGGACTGCTGACTGTTTTCAGAGTGTTATATGCTACATAATTAAACCTTTCCTGTCTTAATGGACTATTTTCAGTTTGCAATCTTTGTCTTTGGGTCTTAGAAGAAAAATAAATTTGATTATTATGACCTTTATACCTCAGATTACTGTGCCAACGTACAGAATAACTTCTTGACGCCTGGGCAAAATTTTCGGATAATACAACCTCTTTTGTGTATTATTATTATTCAACTTTTTATAGACTTTCCTCTGAGCATATGGCGATGAAAATCTACATTTCTGCTTAATATCAGTATTATTGAAGTCAACTGACTTCCCACTCTCATTGTCTGAGGAAATATTAACATTGGACTCATTACAGGATATGATGTTCACGTCTGCCTTTGTCACATGTTCACCATCCTCCATTTTTGAGCACTGAGCATGTGCAGGAATCTCAGCTTGCAGTAATTGGGTCTTAAGCAAATTTAAAATATTCTCATGCACACAGCTTTCCTGAGTCAAAAAACCTATTTGATTTTCATTTTCTTTAAGAGATTGCAATAATGCATCAATTTTATGTTCCAATTCAATTTTCTCAGTCAATAATTGTTCAGTATATTTCTTCTCCTGCTTTGCTGCAATTTCTATTGCATTCTCTAAATGCTCAATATACGTGCAAAAAGTTTCACATCTTGAACAACTAGGTTCAAAAAGTACATTTTCAGTTACACTTTGACTTTGTTTTCCTGGCATATCAAACACCATAATATTATAACTTTTAACAAGTTTCATTACATTACGTACTTTTTTCTTTGTTTTAACTAATGAGAATCTATCCTTCTCAATGTCAGCATTTGCCTGAAAGCATTGATCATACATTAATTTCCATAAAACCGCATCAGAGACCTGTTTCGATAAACCTTTAAATTCTAATGTACTTTCATCAGCTAAAACATCTACAAATTCCATATTACTTTTCTACTCACCAAATAAAAACTCGTCAGTTTTTCCCGCTGTTGAAATTCACATCTGTCAAGACTTCTGTATATCTGAAATTCTCCGGTCTTTCACAATCAATCGATCGATTTTTCTTCTAGGTTCTTTTTCAATCTTTGCGAAGCTTAATCTCTGTTCATCACTTCCCCTCTGATCAAAGGATGGAAGTTGAAAAAAAAAACTTCCGACTTATGATTGACTGTCTGGCTTCGCCAATGAAATAAATATACTTGTAATATTCAAATATTTCAAAGTCTTAAGTATATATGTTGAGATCGATTAATCTTGTGAGACGAATTTCCCTAATTAGTTCTGAGTCAGCGTAATTCAAAAATGTGTATTTATTTGTACACATTTAAATAGAAAAGAATGCTTACAAAAATAGCACAATAATAATCATTTGTATCTTTAAAAATTATCTTAGAAAGATTTAAGGTTATGCCATGTGGCCTATCTAAAATGGCGGAATAACCCTTTGTCTGCTGTTAAGTTCTGTGTATAAGAGATGTATGTCCTTCTATGCTGCTGAGCTTCCAAGAGACATCTGCCTCGTTGTGTGAGTAGGATTCAACAAGAAGTCTCACTCCCAGCTCTTACCATTATATTAACCAGGCTCTAATCTCCCGCCCGAAAAGATAACTCAGCCTTTACAAAGGTGTGGGCTAATGAGTGATTACCATAGCAAAGCTAACATGTGTTACCACTTAAAACACAATTCTACCTTCTAAAATGACCGGATGTAAGGGGGAAGGGTGAATTTCAGACTCTATGCAAACTTTCATTTACATTTAAGAAAAGCTTATATAAAATATACAATATTCCTCAAAATCCTGACAGGTTTTAAATATTTACTTCTTCAATTATCGCAAGTCATAACATAGAATTTATTGTCTCAAAGTTCTCTTTCACACAATATGGAAAACTTATATTCTGAATAAAGTATAATAAAGCCAATTAAAATTTAGATATTAAGAATATAACATCTGGGCGCCGAGTCTCTGCCTGGGCGGATGCCGCCCGGATTCACACTCTGGGTGCCCTATTCTCTACCTGGGCGGAGGCCGCCCGGATTCACACTCTGGGCTCCGAGCCTCTGCCTGGGCGGAGGCCGCCCGGATTCACACTCTGGGCGCCGAGCCTCTGCCTGGGCGGAGGCCGCCCGGATTCACACTCTGGGCGCCGAGTCTCTGCCTGGGCAGAGGCTGCCCGGATTCACACTCTGGGCGCCGAGCCTCTGCCTTGGCGGAGGCCGCCCGGATTCACACTCTGGGCGCCGAGTCTCTGCCTGGGTGGAGGCCCCCCAGATTCACACTCTGGGCGCCGAGCATCTGCCTGGGCGGAGGCCACCCGGATTCACACTCTGGGCGCCGAGTCTCTGCCTGGGCGGAGGCCGCCCGGGTTCACACTCTGGGCGCCGAGCCTCTGCCTGGGCGGAGGCCGCCCGGATTCACACTCTGGGAGCCGAGCCTCTGCCTGGGCGGAGGCCGCCCGGATTCACACTCTGGGAGCCGAGCCTCTGCCTGGGCGGAGGCCGCCCGGATTCACACTCTGGGGGCCCTACTCTCTACCTTTGCGGAGGCCGCCCGGATTCACACTCTGGGCGTTGAGCCTCTGCCTGGGCGGAGGCTGCCAGGATTCACACTCTGGGCGCCGAGCCTCTGCCTGGGCGGAGGCTGCCCGGATTCACACTCTGGGCGCAGAGTCTCTGCCTGGGCGGAGGCCGTCCAGATTCACACTCTGGGCACCGAGCCTTTGCCTTGGCGGAGGCCGCCCGGATTCACACTCTGGGCGCCGAGTCTCTGCCTTGGCGGAGGCCGCCCGGATTCCCACTCTGGGCGCCGAGCGTCTGCCTGGGCGGAGGCCGCCCGGATTCACACTCTGGGCGCCGAGTCTCTGCCTGGGTGGAGGCCCCCCGGATTCACACTCTGGGCGCCGAGTATCTGCCTGGGCGGAGGCCGCCCGGATTCAAACTCTGGGCGCCCTATTCTCTGCCTGGACGGAGGCCGCCCGGATTCACACTCTGGGCGCCGAGCCTCTGCCTGGGCGGAGGCCGCCCGGATTAAAACTCTGGGAGCCCTATTCTCTGCCTGGGCGGAGGCCGCCCGGATTCAAACTCTGGGCGCCCTATTCTCTGCCTGGGCGGAGGCCGCCCGGATTCACACTCTGGGCGCCGAGCCTCTGCCTGGGCGGAGGCCGTCCGGATTCACACTCTGGGCGCCGAGACTCTGCCTGGGCGGAGGCCGCCCGGATTCACACTCTCGGCGCAGAGCCTCTGCCTGGAAGGAGGCCGCCCAGATTCACACTCTGGGCGCCGAGTCTCTGCCTGGGCGGAGGCCGTCCGGATTCACACTCTGGGCGCCGAGCCTTTGCCTTGGCGGAGGCCGCCCGGATTCACACTCTGGGCGCCGAGCCTCTGCCTTGGCGGAGGCCGCCCGGATTCATACTCTGGGCGCCGAGTATCTGCCTGGGCGGAGGCCGCCCGGATTCAAACTCTGGGCGCCCTATTCTCTGCCTGGGCGGAGGCCGCCCGGATTCACACTCTGGGCGCCGAGCCCCTGCCTGGGCGGAGGCCGCCCGGATTAAAACTCTGGGCGCCCTACTCTCTGCCTGGGCGGAGGCCGCCCGGATTCAAACTCTGGGCGCCCTATTCTCTGCCTGGGCGGAGGCCGCCCGGAGTCACACTCTGGGCGCCGAGCCTCTGCCTGGGCGGAGGCCGTCCGGATTCACACTCTGGGCGCCGAGACTCTGCCTGGAAGGAGGCCGCCCGGATTCACACTCTGGGCGCCGAGTCTGCCTGGGCGGAGGCCGCCCGGATTCACACTCTGGGCGCCGAGTCTCTGCCTTGGCGGAGGCCGCCCGGATTCCCACTCTGGGCGCCGAGCGTCTGCCTGGGCGGAGGCCGCCCGGATTCACACTCTGGGCGCCGAGTCTCTGCCTGGGTGGAGGCCCCCCGGATTCACACTCTGGGCGCCGAGTATCTGCCTGGGCGGAGGCCGCCCGGATTCAAACTCTGGGCGCCCTATTCTCTGCCTGGGCGGAGGCCGCCCGGATTCACACTCTGGGCGCCGAGCCTCTGCCTGGGCGGAGGCCGCCCGGATTCACACTCTGGGCGCCGAGCCTCTGTCTGGGCGGAGGCCGCCCGGATTCACACTCTGGGCGCCAAGTCTCTCCCTGGGCGGAGGACCCCCGCATTCACACTCTGGGCGCCGAGCCTTTGCCTGTCCGGAGGCCGCCCGGATCCACACTCTGGGCGCCGAGTCTCTGCCTTGGCAGAGGCCGCCCGGATTTACACTATGGGTGCAGAGTCTCTGCCTGGGCGGAGACCCCCCGGATTAAAACTCTGGGCGCCCTACTCTCTGCCTGGGCGGAGGCCGCCCGGATTCAAACTCTGGGCGCCCTATTCTCTGCCTGGGCGGAGGCCGCCCGGAGTCACACTCTGGGCGCCGAGCCTCTGCCTGGGCGGAGGCCGTCCGGATTCACACTCTGGGCGCCGAGTCTGCCTGGGCGGAGGCCGCCCGGATTCACACTCTGGGCGCCGAGTCTCTGCCTTGGCGGAGGCCGCCCGGATTCCCACTCTGGGCGCCGAGCGTCTGCCTGGGCGGAGGCCGCCCGGATTCACACTCTGGGCGCCGAGTCTCTGCCTGGGTGGAGGCCGCCCGGATTAAAACTCTGGGCGCCCTATTCTCTGCCTGGGCGGAGGCCGCCCGGAGTCACACTCTGGGCGCCGAGCCTCTGCCTGGGCGGAGGCCGTCCGGATTCACACTCTGGGCGCCGAGACTCTGCCTGGAAGGAGGCCGCCCGGATTCACACTCTGGGCGCCGAGTCTGCCTGGGCGGAGGCCGCCCGGATTCACACTCTGGGCGCCGAGTGTCTGCCTTGGCGGAGGCCGCCTGGATTCCCACTCTGGGCGCCGAGCGTCTGCCTGGGCGGAGGCCGCCCGGATTCACACTCTGGGCGCCGAGCCTCTGCCTGGGCGGAGGCCGCCCGGATTCACACTCTGGGCGCAGAGTCTCTGCCTGGGCGGAGGCCGTCCGGATTCACACTCTGGGCGCCGAGCCTTTGCCTGGGCGGAGGCCGCCCGGATCCACACTCCAGGCGCAGAGCCTCTGCCTGGGCGGAGGCCGCCCGGATCCACACTCCAGGCGCAGAGCCTCTGCCTGGAAGGAGGCCGCCCGGATTCACACTCTGGTGAAATAAATATACTTGTAATGTTCAAATATTTCAAAGTCTTAAGTATATATGTTGAGATCGATTAATCTTGTGAGACGAATTTCCCTAATTAGTTCTGAGTCAGCGTAATTCAAAAATGTGTATTTATTTGTACACATTCAAATAGAAAAGAATGCTTACAAAAATAGTACAATAATAATCATTTGTATCTTTAAAAATTATCTTAGAAAGATTTAAGGTTATGCCATGTGGCCTATCTAAAATGGCGGAATAACCCTTTGTCTGCTGTTAAGTTCTGTGTATAAGAGATGTATGTCTTTCTTCTATGCTACTGAGCTTCCAAGAGACATCTGCCTCGTGTGAGTAGGATTCAACAAGAAGTCTCACTCCCAGCTCTTACCATTATATTAACCAGGCTCTAATCTCCCGCCCGAAAGATAACTCAGCCTTTACAAAGGTGTGGGCTAATGAGTGATTACCATAGCAAAGCTAACATGTGTTACCACTTAAAACACAATTCTACCTTCTAAAATGACCGGATGTAAGGGGGAAGGGTGAATTTCAGACTCTATGCAAACTTTCATTTACATTTAAGAAAAGCTTATATAAAATATACAATATTCCTCAAAATCCTGACAGGTTTTAAATATTTACTTCTTCAATTATCGCAAGTAATAACATAGAATTTATTGTCTCAAAGTTCTCTTTCACACAATATGGAAAACTTATATTCTGAATAAAGTATAATAAAGCCAATTAAAATTTAGATATTAAGAATATAACATCTGGGCGCCGAGTCTCTGCCTGGGCGGATGCCGCCCGGATTCACACTCTGGGCGCTGAGTATCTGCCTGAGAGGAGGCCGCCCGGATTCATACTCTGGGCGCCCTATTCTCTACCTGGGCGGAGGCCGCCCGGATTCACACTCTGGGCTCCGAGCCTCTGCCTGGGCGGAGGCCGCCCGGATTCACACTCTGGGCGCCGAGCCTCTGTCTGGGCGGAGGCCGCCCGGATTCACACTCTGGGCGCCAAGTCTCTCCCTGGGCGGAGGACCCCCGCATTCACACTCTGGGCGCCGAGCCTTTGCCTGTCCGGAGGCCGCCCGGATCCACACTCTGGGCGCCGAGTCTCTGCCTTGGCAGAGGCCGCCCGGATTTACACTATGGGTGCAGAGTCTCTGCCTGGGCGGAGACCCCCCGGATTAAAACTCTGGGCGCCCTACTCTCTGCCTGGGCGGAGGCCGCCCGGATTCAAACTCTGGGCGCCCTATTCTCTGCCTGGGCGGAGGCCGCCCGGAGTCACACTCTGGGCGCCGAGCCTCTGCCTGGGCGGAGGCCGTCCGGATTCACACTCTGGGCGCCGAGTCTGCCTGGGCGGAGGCCGCCCGGATTCACACTCTGGGCGCCGAGTCTCTGCCTTGGCGGAGGCCGCCCGGATTCCCACTCTGGGCGCCGAGCGTCTGCCTGGGCGGAGGCCGCCCGGATTCACACTCTGGGCGCCGAGTCTCTGCCTGGGTGGAGGCCCCCCGGATTCACACTCTGGGCGCCGAGTATCTGCCTGGGCGGAGGCCGCCCGGATTCAAACTCTGGGCGCCCTATTCTCTGCCTGGGCGGAGGCCGCCCGGATTCACACTCTGGGCGCCGAGCCTCTGCCTGGGCGGAGGCCGCCCGGATTAAAACTCTGGGCGCCCTATTCTCTGCCTGGGCGGAGGCCGCCCGGAGTCA
Organism: Lithobates pipiens; assembly: GCF_037356315.1. Classification (NCBI taxonomy): domain Eukaryota; kingdom Metazoa; phylum Chordata; class Amphibia; order Anura; family Ranidae; genus Lithobates; species Lithobates pipiens. The sequence goes on from NW_027507789.1 coordinate 148,384,956, forward strand.
CACTCTGGGCGCCGAGCCTCTGCCTGGGCGGAGGCCGTCCGGATTCACACTCTGGGCGCCGAGACTCTGCCTGGAAGGAGGCCGCCCGGATTCACACTCTGGGCGCCGAGTCTTTGCCTGGGCGGAGGCCACCCTGATTCACACTCTGGGCGCCGAGTCTTTGCCTGGGCGAAGGCCGCCCGGACTCACACTCTGGGCGCTGAGTCTTTGCCTGGGTGGAGGCCGCCCAGAATCACACTCATGTGTGGCATGGGATGTGACTGTATTAGTCAGCCTTTAAACTGCTGTGTACCTCTTATCGTCTGCCCTCTGTGTGTGTGATAGGCAATTTGATAATGCCAGATTGTTGAGGTTGAAGTTTGTATTTTTGTCATCTGAGATCCTTTGGGGATGGTCAGTATCCTCCGGTTCTCTTACCATGTCCTCTGAGACTGATGGGGAATCCTCCTCACTGTTTTCTGCCTCGTGTCTTATCAGTGAGTCTGGTTACTGAAAAGCTCCGGTATGCTGCGGGAGCCAGGCGTGGGCAAGCAGGCAATTTGCCTTGGCTGAGTTTTATTAGGCTGGAAGGGGTTGTGTGTCGCGGTCTAGCAGAGCTCAGTTAGGTAGCGTCCATTCCCGCCGAACTCCAAGCCACGCCCCCCCCCGTGCCCCTCTTTATTATTTGTGTCTTGTATTATAGGAATGTTATATATTATAGATTATGGTAAATTTGTATATGTTGTGGAGGTGTTATTCTTTGGGTCTGTTTTGGAGTGTGTGTTTGTGTGTGTGTGTGTATAATAATAATATAAATGTATATTTGTAGTTAAGGATAAGTTTTGTGTTTTTTTGGATTTCTTCTGGTGGTGCTTTAAGTGGACAAAACGGGTTTGCTCAGCAGGGGCGGGCCTTAGAGAACAGAGGCCACATATGGGCAGCACAGAGGCTTAGGGGTTTGCTTTGCAGCACTGGGGTCCTTGTTTCAGATTCTGACCAGGACACTATCTGCATGGAGTTTGCATGTTCTCCCTGTGCTTGCGTGGGATTCCTCCCACACTACAGACATGCTACCTTGCATTGGTGGTGCAGTGGTGAGCATAGCTGCCTTCCTAGCAGCTGACCCGGTTCAATTCCCGGCCAACCCCATCTCCAATACTTGGAGTCCTCAGAGAGAAGCGCTATACAAGGTCAATGCCAAGTATATATTAGCAGTGGAATAAAGAATGCAGTGAATGTGTGGTATGTTTGAGGAAGAAAATGTTCCCTCAGAATCTATAGAAGGTGAACCCAGCAACTTATAGCTGCTTAGGCTGTGCTTACACCTAGGCCTTCTAGGTCGCGGGTGGAATTACTGCAATTCCCGAATTGCTAGAAAACACTCGACATGCTTGCGATCCCATTACTTTCAATGGCACCCTAATCACGCGACAATATTTTCACCTGACAAATCGCGCTAACAAAATCGTGGGACGCCCAAAAGCAGTCCTGCAATTTTTTTTGCGATTTTTAAGGCGACTATCGCAGCAAAATCACACCTCGATTGGGGTGATGTTGAAAGTAAATGTATCACAAACACGTCCTGCAGCGATTCCGGAACACCTGGGTGTGAACAGAGCTTCGCCGTGTCCATCGTATGACGAGAACTTTCTGCACAGATGTCACCCCAGCAGGAATATTACACCCATACTTCCCCCAGTAAGAATAATACACCAATACTCCACCCCAGCAGGAATATTGAACCCATACTTCCCCCAGCGGGAATAATACACCATTACTCCACCCCAGCAGGAATATTATACCCATACTTCCCCCAGCGGGAATAATACACCAATACTCCACCCCAGCAGGAATATTGCACCCATACTTCCCCCAGCAGGAATAATACACCAATACTCCACCCAGCAGGAATATTACACCCATACTTCCTCCAGCAGGAATAATACACCAATACTCCACCCCACCAGGAATATTGCACTTGAAATGGATAAGAACTACAAATTAGTTCGAGGTTATCTGCTGCTATTTCTAATTAAAAAGTATAAATGTGCATGCACATTAGAAGTAAACACTCTCCGAGACATGTTCAGCCCGGATTCACACTCTGGGCGCAGAGTCTTTGCCTAAGCAGAGGCCGCCCGGACTCCGGGCGCCGAATCTTTTCCTGGGCGGAGGCCGCCCGGATCCCGGGTGCCGAGTCTTTGCCTGGGTGGAGGCCACCTGGATTCACACTCTGGGCGCCGAGTATTTGCCTGGGTGGAGGCCGCCCGGACTCGCACTCTGGGCACCGAGTCTTTGCCTGGGTGGAGGCCGCCCGGACTCACCCTGGGTGCCGAGCCTGTGCCTGGGCGGAGGCCGCCCGGATTCACACTCTGGGCGCCGAGTCTTTGCCTGGGCGGAGGCCGCCCGGACTCCGGGCGCCGAGGCTTTGCCTGGGCGGAGGCCGCCCGGACTCACCCTGGGTGCCGAGCTCTTGCCTGGGCGGAGGCCGCCCGGATTCACAATCTGGGCGCCGAGTGTCTGCCTGGGCGGAGGCCGCCCGGACCTCGGGCGCTGAGTCTTTGTCTGGGCGGAGGCCGCCCGGACTCACCCTGGGTGCCGAGCTTTTGCCTGGGCGGAGGCCGCCCGGATTCACACTCTGGGCGCCGAGTCTTTGCCTGGGCGGAGGCCTCCCCGGAATCACCCTTGGTGCCGAGCCTCTGCCTGGGCGGAGGCTGCCCGGACTCCGGGCGCCGAGTCTTTGCCTGGGCGGAGGCCGCCCGGACTCACCCTGGGTGCCAAGTGTTTGCCTGGGCGGAGGCCGCCTGGATTCACACTCTGGGCGCCTAGTGTTTGCCTGGGCGGAGGCCGCCCGGATTCACACTGTGGGCGCCGTGTTTTTGCCTGGGCGGAGACCGCCCGGACCTCGGGCGCCGAGCCTTTGCCTGGGTGGAGGCCGCCTGGACTCACACTCTGGGCGCCGAGTCTTTGCCTGGGCGTAGGCCGCCCGGATTCACACTCTGGGCGCCGAGTCTTTGCCTGGGCGGAGTCCGACCGGATTCACACTCTGGGCGCCGAGTCTTTGCCTGGGCGGAGGCCGCCCGGATTCACACTCTGGGCGCCGCGTCTTTGCCTGGGCGGAGGCTGCCTGGAGCTCGGGTGCCAAGTTTTTGCCTGGGCGGAGGCCGCCCGGACTCACTCTGGGTGCCGAGTCTTTGCCTGAGCGGAGGCCGCCCCGATTCACACTCTGTGCGCCGAGTGTGTGCCTGGGCGGAGGCCGCCCAGACTCACACTCTGGGCGCCGAGTGTTTGCCTGGGCGGAGGCCGCCCGGACCCCGGGCGCCGAGACTTTGCCTGGGCGGAGGCCGCCCGGACTCACCCTGGGTGCCTAGCCTTTGCCTGGGCGGAGGCCGTCCGGATTCACACTCTGGGCGCCGCGTCTTTGCCTGGGCGGAGGCTGCCTGGAGCTCGGGTGCCAAGTTTTTGCCTGGGCGGAGGCCGCCCGGACTCACTCTGGGTGCCGAGTCTTTGCCTGAGCGGAGGCCGCCCCGATTCACACTCTGTGCGCCGAGTGTTTGCCTGGGCGGAGGCCGCCCAGACTCACACTCTGGGCGCCGAGTGTTTGCCTGGGCGGAGGCCGCCCGGACCCCGGGCGCCGAGACTTTGCCTGGGCGGAGGCCGCCCGGACTCACCCTGGGTGCCTAGCCTTTGCCTGGACAGAGGCCGCCCGGACTCACTCTGGGTGCCGAGTCCCTGCCTGGGCGGAGGCCGCCCGGATTCACACTCTGGGAGCGAGTGTTTTCCTGGGCGGAGGCCGCCCGGACTCACACTCTGGGCGCCAAGTCTCTGCCTTTGCGGAGGCCGCCCGGACCTCCGGCGCTGAGTCTTTGCCTGGACGGAGGCGCCCAGACTCACTCTGGGTGCCGAGTCCTTGCCTGGGCGGAGGCCGCCCGGATTCACACTCTGGGCGCGAGTGTTTTCCTGGGCGGAGGCCGCCCGGACTCACACTCTGGGCGCCGAGTCATTGCCTGGGCGGAGGCCGCCTGGACTCACATTCTGGGCGCTGAGCCTTTGCCTGGGCGGAGGCCGCCCACTCTCACTCTGGGTGCCGAGCCTCTGCCTGGGCGGAGGCCGCCCGGATTCACACTCTGGGCGCAGATTCTTTGCCTAAGCGGAGGCCGCCCGGACTCACACTCCGGGCGCCGAGTGTTTGCCTGCGCGGAGGCCGCCCGGACTCACACTCTGGGCGCCGAGTCTTTGCCTGGGCAGAGGCCACCCTGATTCACACTCTGGGTGCCGAGTCTTTGCCTGGGCGAAGGCCGCCCGGACTCACACTCTGGGCGCCGAGTCTTTGCCTGGGTGGAGGCCGCCCAGAATCACACTCATGTGTGGCATGGGATGTGACTGTATTAGTCAGCCTTTAAACTGCTGTGTACCTCTTATCGTCTGCCCTCTGTGTGTGTGATAGGCAATTTGATAATGCCAGAATGTTGAGGTTGAAGTTTGTATTTTTGTCATCTGAGATCCTTTGGGGATGGTCAGTATCCTCCGGTTCTCTTACCATGTCCTCTGAGACTGATGGGGAATCCTCCTCACTGTTTTCTGCCTCGTGTCTTATCAGTGAGTCTGGTTACTGAAAAGCTCCGGTATGCTGCGGGAGCCAGGCGTGGGCAAGCAGGCAATTTGCCTTGGCTGAGTTTTATTAGGCTGGAAGGGGTTGTGTGTCGCGGTCTAGCAGAGCTCAGTTAGGTAGCGTCCATTCCCGCCGAACTCCAAGCCACGCCCCCCCCGTGCCCCTCTTTATTATTTGTGTCTTGTATTATAGGAATGTTATATATTATAGATTATGGTAAATTTGTATATGTTGTGGAGGTGTTATTCTTTGGGTCTGTTTTGGAGTGTGTGTGTGTGTGTGTGTGTGTGTGTGTGTATAATAATAATATAAATGTATATTTGTAGTTAAGGATAAGTTTTGTGTTTTTTTGGATTTCTTCTGGTGGTGCTTTAAGTGGACAAAACGGGTTTGCTCAGCAGGGGCGGGCCTTAGAGAACAGAGGCCACATATGGGCAGCACAGAGGCTTAGGGGTTTGCTTTGCAGCACTGGGGTCCTTGTTTCAGATTCTGACCAGGACACTATCTGCATGGAGTTTGCATGTTCTCCCTGTGCTTGCGTGGGATTCCTCCCACACTACAGACATGCTACCTTGCATTGGTGGTGCAGTGGTGAGCATAGCTGCCTTCCTAGCAGCTGACCCGGTTCAATTCCCGGCCAACCCCATCTCCAATACTTGGAGTCCTCAGAGAGAAGCGCTATACAAGGTCAATGCCAAGTATATATTAGCAGTGGAATAAAGAATGCAGTGAATGTGTGGTATGTTTGAGGAAGAAAATGTTCCCTCAGAATCTATAGAAGGTGAACCCAGCAACTTATAGCTGCTTAGGCTGTGCTTACACCTAGGCCTTCTAGGTCGCGGGCGGAATTACTGCAATTCCCGAATTGCTAGAAAACACGGGACATGCTTGCGATCCCATTACTTTCAATGGCACCCTAATCACGCGACAATATTTTCACCTGACAAATCGCGCTAACAAAAATCGTGGGACGCCCAAAAGCAGTCCTGCAATTTTTTTTGCGATTTTTAAGGCGACTATCGCAGCAAAATCACACCTCGATTGGGGTGATGTTGAAAGTAAATGTATCACAAACACGTCCTGCAGCGATTCCGGAACACCTGGGTGTGAACAGAGCTTCGCCGTGTCCATCGTATTTTTCTGCACAGATGTCACCCCAGCAGGAATATTACACCCATACTTCCCCCAGTAGGAATAATACACCAATACTCCACCCCAGCAGGAATATTGAACCCATACTTCCCCCAGCGGGAATAATACACCATTACTCCACCCCAGCAGGAATATTATACCCATACTTCCCCCAGCGGGAATAATACACCAATACTCCACCCCAGCAGGAATATTGCACCCATACTTCCCCCAGCAGGAATAATACACCAATACTCCACCCAGCAGGAATATTGCACCCATACTTCCCCCAGCAGGAATAATACACCAATACTCCACCCCAGCAGGAATATTGCACCCATACTTCCCCCAGCGGGAATAATACACCAATATTCCACCCCAGCAGGAATATTACACCCATACTTCCCCCAGCAGGAATAATACACCAATACTCCACCCCACCAGGAATATTGCACTTGAAATGGATAAGAACTACAAATTAGTTCGAGGTTATCTGCTGCTATTTCTAATTAAAAAGTATAAATGTGCATGCACATTAGGAGTAAACACTCTCCGAGACATGTTCAGCTCAGGCTACTTCTAACTTCTGATTTATTGGTGGGCGGTGTTGATATTTTATACAGAAAGATACGTCATTGCTATGTCAGTCTAATTGGTACATCTTATTGGTTACAATACAAGAGAAATGAAGAAACTTGATGCTTGAAGTTTGGTTGAAGCTGGTTCCCTTATCTCAAATGCATTCTTCTAACGCGGGGGATGTAGGGGGTAGACGCCATCTTTAAGTCCGCACAGAGAAGTCAATCTGTATACTACATAATAAGTAAGGAACATGTATACACATAAGCAAATAGACATTTTCTGATTATCATTATGTACATTAGATTCCTTAACCACTTCCCGACCAGCGCACGACGATGTACGTCGACAGAATGGCACGGGCAGGCATATTGGCGTACAGGTACGTCCAATATTCGATGCCGCCCTGCCATTGGGAGCGCGCCGCCGGCGGCGCGCTCCCGCGCTGGTCGGGACCCCCGTGAGTCCAGTCGCGGGACCCGCGGACTCGATCGCCGCGGGCATCCCCGCGATCGTCTCACGGAGCGGCCGAATGGAGGAAATGCTGTGTAAACAACATTTTTCCATTCTGCCTAGCAACTAGTGACGCTGATCTCTGCTCCATGTGATTGGAGCAGAGATCAGTGTACACTAAATGAAAGCCCAACCCCCCCACAGTTAGTAACACACCCCAGGAACACTTAACCCCTACACTACCACCCACTGGTTAACCCTTTCACTGCCAGTGTCATTTACACAGGAATCACTGCATTTATATAGCAGTGATTACTGTATAAATGACAATGGTCCCAAAAATGTGTCAAAAATGTCCGATGGGTCCCCCACAATGTCGCAGTCACAATAAAAATCGCAGATCGCCGTCATTACTAGTAAAAAAAAAAAATAATAAAAAAATTATTAATAAAAATGCTATAAAACTATCCCTATTTTGTAAACGCTATAACTTTTGCGCAAACCAATCAATAATCGCTTATTGCGATTTTTTATATCAAAAAAATATGGAGAAGAATACGTATCGGCCTAAACTGAGGGAAAAAAATGTTTTTTTATATATTTTTGGGGGATATTTATTATAACAAAAAGTAAAAAATAATGCATTTTTTTCAAAATTGTCGCTCTATTTTTGTTTATAGCGCAAAAAATAAAAACCGCAGGGGTGATCAAATACCACCAAAAGAAAGCTCTATTTGTGTGAAAAAAAGGACGTCAATTTTGTTTGGGAGCCACGTCGCACGACTGCGCAATTGTCAGTTAAAGCGACGCAGTGCCGAATCGCAAAAAGTGGTCTGGTCTTTGACCAGCAAATTGGTCCGGTCTGAAAGTGGTTAACAGTCCCCCCTAAAATGGCTTTTTTCTTCTGTCTCTCATCTAAAGGTCCTACTCACCTGGCCTATTCTCCTCAGCAACTCTTTTTAAGCTGTATATAGAGTTAGGCAGCAACTAGTTCACTACCCCCCTCGATACAGCTGGAGAAGGGCAACCAGGTGCTATCTATCCCTATAACCCTAGAGGATAGTGAGATTTTGGACAGGGAGTGACTGTAGAGGAGTGAAGGGTTTGTCATCCTCCATCATAAGAGGATCCTCTTCTTCTTGGTGGAGAAATGTAGGTGGGCTGTCGTCTACAGCCTTGCTCATTAACTTCTTTACGAAAGGTAGAATACAACATACAATCGGGGCTAAAAGAACCAGGATTATTAATCCCGTTACCCCTATCTGGGCGACCACCTTCTGCCACACACTCATCCAGCTAAAATATTGATCCCATGGGTCTGTAATACCGGAGTTCTTCTTCAACTCCAATGACAAATCTCCTAATTTCTTTATAGCCTAAGTTACTTTACCATTTGGGCCGGTATTATCAGGAATGTAGGTGCAACAGATTCACGTTTTTTCTATGATTTTACAGACACCTCCTTTCTCAGCTAACACCATGTCTAAGGCCATCCGGTTCTGGAATGTCATGTAGGAAGTTGGGGGCTAACTGGTCAGCAATTCCCTGGAGGGCATCTTTAGTGTAATTCATGAATCTTTGTTGGTTGTAGTATCTGTAATTGATCCAATATACATTCTTGTTCACAGTTATTATGGGGATCAAAGACTCAAAACCAACTTTTACCTGATCCCTGGATTTGAATTCATCAGGGACCCCCCTTGCAACTCCTATAGCATCTATGTACACATGAGGGTCAAAGCTTCTGGAGAGAGCTGCTCGCTTCCTCCTCTGACTGTATGCTGGGTCGGTGTATGTATCAGGAGTATCTTCTGCTAGGATATGAAGGGGCATAATGACCTTTTCAAGGGCACATTCACCGGTCCAGATACCCTCTAATCTGGTCCTAGGTTCCAACCCACTGTCCCTCCCAGGAACCACAATTCTGTCCCACCCCAGTAACTGTCTGTAAAACACACATATATATCCTTACCATCAGGGATGTCACTGTACCAATGGCATTGCCATGAAAGAGTCAAACGGACAAGGTGCTATGTCACAGTAATCAAAGGTAAAGGTGGTCACATGTGTACCTGAAGAGTTATACCAAAATGTAATTATATTATCATTTTTTGTGATGGCCACCTCCTGGGCCTCCCCCTTAGACCAAACAGAAAAAGGATATGCAGCATGATCGTCATGAAGTGGGCAGGATCTTGTCCTCAGGGGTTGGAGCTTTCTTGGCCAATTCGACTGAGGTGGCTGTGGTCCGCAAAACTTGGAATGGACCATCATATCTGGGTTCAAGAGAATGTTTTCTCACAAATGTATTTACCAGCCCCCAATCTCCAGGCAGTAGTTGGTGTGTTCCTATATCTAATTCAGGATCTAAAAATCAGAATTGTGTGAGGTATAAATTAAGATCCGCTTAGTAGTAGCCAACATCCCAACATGAAATACTATAGAAGTTTTCCCCTTAAAAAAGGCGGGACTTTTTAGGCATAGACTGTGACACCAATTGATTTGGTAAAAATATATAAAAAAATAATTTTATTTCAACATAAACAAAGAATAATATATTAACATACATTTCCGAACAGGAGAAAGGGACACATTACTTCCTCCATGTGCATATATTTATAGAACCAGAAAACATTTGCTTCCTACATCTTATTTAAAAAGAACAGACTTCTATGACATTGTATATAGGCGTATTCAAAGCATTCTACAAACAAGGTCAAATTGCGTTAATACTGTGCATCCAATGTAACCTACGCGTTACGGAGTTATCTTACTGCTTCTTCAGGGATGATCCATTTTAGCACACTTAAATTTACAAAATAGTAGAATCTATAAAAAACATAAGAAATAATTATATATACGTACAATAATAAAAAAAAAAAACACAACGCACCACTAAAACGCACCACCTATATATACGATCTTCACTCCAAGATGCAGGTCTAGGCTCATAATGAGGGGGGGATGTTTGACCACCTTCTTGGATGGGAACCGGGACCATAGTGATAGGCGGACTGTAAGGGAGGAGGTGTACAAGTAAAGTAAATGCATGTCAAATTTTCACATGCCTAGATTTTAAATAAGTATTGCATGTATTTTACTGCAGCGCCAATAATGGCAGATAAAGGTTCTATATGTTAACCCTCTTGTATGACTTCCGTCATTACATTTGTACTAAGAGGCAAACACCCCTAAAGAAAGGGAGGGGGGAACTTTATCTAAAAAAAGCTATCTCATAGTGATCATTCACAAAGATAATAATATTAAAAAATCTTTTAAAAATCTTACCCAAAAGCGTTTCATAGAGTAGTTTGCTGTGTCCCGAAGAGAAAACACCTGAGATTCCTATGTTAGAATTGTTAAAATGAGATGCCCAAATGTTGCAACTCTTTTAAATGTTTAAGGCAATCTATTTGGCTTAAAGTCACCGCAATCTCTCTGTAGTCCAAGGAATTTGGTGCTATGGGAGAAAAAGATTCCCCCCAGAGATAGACGTGTCAGGTCCAGCCTAAAATGAGAAGGGGAAGGACAGTTATATCCGTTAATTCCCCTTCATTTTTCCATAAGGCTGCATACAGACCGACATAAAAAAGTATATATATTTCCTTACCTTAAATTGTATCTCTCAGCAAGTCACCTCCTCCATGGCCATTGCAGACTGATAACAGACTGCTCCTGGCCCATTAAAGTATCTCACTGCCCCACCTCCTTCCCTCCCCTTCCAGGTGAAGTAAATATTACTCACCTGTGAGTCCTATCACCTAAGCGCGGTCCCCCGGGTGTGCGGCGCACGACGTCGCCCCATGCCTACATCCAAAATGGCTCCGTGGGAGGAGTGACGTCATGTGTCACGCTCCCACCGACACGCATGCGCAGATCGTACCTTAGCCCTGGAGTTGGCCAGACAGTGTTGTTCACTAAACTACTTCCCCTAGGAAGCACAGCACCAGCAAAAGTGTCAGCAACTGCACATTCATGTAGGATGTGTAAACGCATTTAACCTCACGTTCGTCCAAGATGTCTATAGGGCGAGCGTGGGTGGAAAACCTAGGGAGACAGAGAAACGGGAAGCTGGGGTGATCAGACCCACATCCCATTTCTGTTACAGGTATACCGATGACCGAGAAAAAAGGCCACCAGGGGGAAAAAACGAAAGGTACCTGCCAACCAAGGGCAGGGTTCTCCCCTCCATAGTGGCCTTAGCGTGCCGGGATCCCATCCAAAAGATCCCCATGGTGTTCGAAGAGCCAAAATTCACCTAATCGAGGGGGGAAGAAAAGTACATAAAAAAAAAAAAAAAGAAGGCTACTGCATTAGAATTAAAACTAGGTGAGGGATATTGGTCTGATTTTTTCTTTAATAGGGATTTAGGTTTTTTCACCCTTTCTTCTAAATTGCCCTCTTGTATGGATAAAAGTTTTTCAATATCAAGGCTGTCAATTAAGTCAGCCTGATCATCGTTTTCATCGAGGAGAGAGACCAGTAAGTTGATCGCATTTTCCTCCTCCTTACTCAGTTGTTTATCTGAATCAGATGTCTCGTTATACGTATTTTTTAAAAGAAGTTTTCTTATAAAGAGGTTGAGGTCCCTTGCTACCTCAAATTTATTCAAATTTTCATTTGGGCAGAATCCCAGACCCTTCAGAAGTACTTCTGTTTCTAGATTGGTTAAAGTGTAAGAAGATAAATTAATTATATTCATCTGTGTATTCAAAGGAATTATCATAGAGTGATTTATGTAGTTGTCGGCACATACGCCATTTTGTTCCCTTATGCCGCGTACACACGAGCGGACTGTATGGCGTACTTAGTCCATCATACAATCCGACGGACAGTCCGTCATACTTTCGACTGAACGGACTTGACCACACACTTGATACCCAAACAGTCCGTCGAAAGCTTGCGCGATGACGTGTACAGCACGTACGACGGGACTAGAAATAGGAAGTCCAATACACAGCAAAGCACCCTTCCGCCGTGTAAATCCTTTCTGGGCATGCGCCATTCTTAGTCCGTCGAACTAGCCTACTGACGAGCGGATTGTCCGCTGAAACCAAAGTACGACGGACAGAATTTCGAAAAATCCAAAATACTTAGTACGCCAGACTGCACGCTGAAAAAGTCAGCTGAAGCCCACACACGAGCGGACTGTCCGCTGAAATGTGTTTCGACGGACTAAGTACGCCATACAGTCCGCCCGTGTGTACGCGGCATTAGATTATATTTGAGCTCAGGCGGCTTGGAAAAGAAGAAGAGGAAAAGATAGGTGCCATAGGGGTGGAGTTCGTGTCTCTGCGATCGGTGTATTGTCGTAAGTTAGTGCAATCTTGTGCCTCTTCACAGGGGGAAATAGAAGAAAGTTCTACAGAGATCTCTCTCTGTGAATTACCTGTCACCGAAAGATTAGATGTGCCCGAAGTCTGTGAGATCGGTGTTGGATGTGTGTTATGTCCTCGTAGTTACAGTCCGCCTATCACTGCGGTCCCGGTTCCCATCCAAGAAGGTGGTCAAACATCCCCCCCTCATTATGAGCCTAGACCTGCATCTTGGAGTGAAGATCGTATATATAGGTGGTGCGTTTTAGTGGTGCGTTGTGTTTTTTTTTTTTATTATTGTACGTATATATAATTATTTCTTACGTTTTTTTATAGATTCTACTATTTTGTAAATTTAAGTGTGCTAAAATGGATCATCCCTGAAGAAGCAGTAAGATAACTCCGTAACGCGTAGGTTACATTGGATGCACAGTATTAACGCAATTTGACCTTGTTTGTAGAATGCTTTGAATACGCCTATATACAATGTCATAGAAGTCTGTTCTTTTTGAATAAGATGTAGGAAGCAAATGTTTTCTGGTTCTATAAATATATGCACATGGAGGAAGTAATGTGTCCCTTTCTCCTGTTCGGAAATGTATGTTAATATATTATTCTTTGTTTATGTTGAAATAAAATTATTTTTTTATATATTTTTACCAAATCAATTGGTGTCACAGTCTATGCCTAAAAAGTCCCGCCTTTTTTAACCACTTTCAGACCGGACCATTTTGCTGGTAAATGACCAGAGGTCTTTTTACACTTTGGCACTGCGCTGCTTTAACTGGTAATTGCGCGGTCATGCAATGTTGTACCCAAACAAAATTTGCGTCCTTTTCTTCCCACAAATAGAGCTTTCTTTTGATGGTATTTGATTGCCTCTGCGATTTTTATTTTTTGCGATATAAACGTAAAAAGACCGCAAATTTTGAAAAAAAATGATATTTTCTACTTTTTGTTATTAGAAAAATCCAATAAACTCAATTTTAGTCATACATTTAGGACAAAATGTATTCAGCCACATGTCTTTGGTAAAAAAAAAGTCAATAATTGTATATTTATTGGTTTGCGCAAAAGTTGTCACATCTACAAACTAAGGTACGTTTTCTGGAATTTACGCAGCTTTTAGTTTACGACTGCCTATCTCATTTCTTGAGGTGCTAAAATGACAGGGCAGTACAAAACCCCCCCAAATGACCCCATTTTGGAAAGTAGACCCCCTAAGGAAATTGATAAGAGGCATGTTGAGCCCATTGAATATTTTATTTTTTTGCCTCAAGCGATTGAATAATGACAAAAAAAAAATTTTTTTTTTTTTTTTACACAAAGTTGTCACTAAATGATATATTGCTCACACATGCTATGGGCGTATGTGAAATGACACCCCAAAATAAATTCTGCTGCTTCTCCTGAGTACGGGGATACCACATATGTGGGACTTTTTGGGAGCCTAGCCGCGTACAGGGCCCCGAAAACCAAGCACCGCCTTCAGGCTTTCTAAGGGCGTCAATTTTTGATTTCACGCCTCACTACCTATTACAGTTTTGAAGGCCATAAAATGCCAAGATGGCACAAAACCCCCACAAATGACCCCATTTTAGAAAGTAGACACCCCAAGCTATTTGCTGAGAGGCATGTTGAGTCCATGGAATATTTTATATTTTGCCACAAGTTGCGGGAAAATTACAAACTTTTTTTTTTTTTTTTTTTTTTTCACAAAGTTGTCACTAAATGATATATTGCTCATGCATGCCATGGGCATATGTGAAATGACACCCCAAAATAAATTCTGCTGCTTCTCCTGAGTACGGGGATACCACATATGTGGGACTTTTTGGGAGCCTAGCCGCGTACGGGGCCCCGAAAACCAAGCACCGCCTTCAGGCTTTCTAAGGGCGTAATTTTTTGAGTTCACTTCTCACTACCTATTACAGTTTTGAAGGCCATAAAATGCCAAGATGGCACAAAACCCCCACAAATGACCCCATTTTAGAAAGTAGACACCCCAAGCTATTTGCTGAGAGGCATGTTGAGTCCATGGAATATTTTATATTTTGCCACAAGTTGCGGGAAAATTACAAACTTTTTTTTTTTTTCACAAAGTTGTCACTAAATGATATATTGCTCACGCATGCCATGGGCATATGTGAAATGACACCCCAAAATAAATTCTGCTGCTTCTCCTGAGTACGGGGATACCACATATGTGGGACTTTTTGGGAGCCTAGCCGCGTACGGGGCCCCAAAAACCAAGCACCGCCTTCAGGCTTTCTAAGGGCGTTACAGTTTTGAAGGCCATAAAATGCCAAGATGGCACAAACCCCCCCCCCCCAAATGACCCCATTTTAGAAAGTAGACACCCCTAAATTTAGGGGTACACTAGTGAGACTAGGTAATAAATGGCGGGTGCCCTGAAACTATAAAAAAATAACTAACCAACCAGCGTCACCTGTAACAGTTATATGGTGATCACTGGTGAAAGGGTTAACTAGGGGGCAATCAGGGGGCTTTATGCGGTAGTATATGGGGGTCCCTGGCGCTATAAAAAGCTGCGGCGAACCTAAATACCTACCTGCCTAACTAGCGTCACCTGTGACACTAATACAGCGATCAGAAAAACGATCGCTTATTAGGCTGGGTTCACACTGGAGTGATGCGGGAACGCCACGAATGCGCGGCGGGTTCCCGCATCGCATGCCTCCCGGCGGCAGTTCACACTGCCCTATGCGAACTGCTGGGAGTGTCAGTGAAATGTTAATGACACCCCCAGATCAGTTCGCATATCGCAGTGCGATCTGCAAACTTGGATCGCATGGTGTGAACACCCATGCGATCCGATTCTGCTGCGGACCAAAAAAAGGGTCCCGTGCGAGTTTGCGGCGGGTGCGACACGAATTCAGCCATACTATCTGTATAGCTGAACTCGAATCGCACAGAGATCGGATGTGATTTGCACTGCAGTGCGGTGCGAATCACATCCGTTCTCATAAACCGCTGCAATGTGAACCCAGCCTTAGTGACACTGGCGACGGGGGGTGATCACGGGGTTAAACCTTTATTGGGGGGGTTAGGGGGGTACCTTAGAACTAAAGGGGGCTAACCCTAACTGCCCTAACAGTTATTAGTCACAAATGACACCTGCCGGGTGATCAGGGGGTTAAACCTTTATTAGGTAATAAATGGCGGGTGCCCTGAAACTATAAAAAAATAACTAACCAACCAGCGTCACCTGTAACAGTTATATGGTGATCACTGGTGAAAGGCTTAACTAGGGGGCAATCAGGGGGCTTTATGCGGTAGTATATGGGGGTCCCTAGCGCTATAAAAAGCTGCGGCGAACCTAAATACCTACCTGCCTAACTAGCGTCACCTGTGACACTAATACGGCGATCAGAAAAATGATCGCTTATTAGGCTGGGTTCACACTGGAGCGATGCGGAAACGCCGCGAATCCGCGGCGGGTTCCCGCATCGCATGCCTCCCGGCGGCAGTTCACACTGCCCTATGCGAACTGCTGGGAGTGTCAGTGAAATGTTACTGACACCCCCAGATCAGTTCGCATATCGCAGTGCGATCTGCAAACTCGGATCGCATGGTGTGAACACCCATGCGATCCGATTCTGCTGCGGGCCAAAAAAAGGGTCCCGTGCGAATTTGCGGCGGGTGCGGCGGGTGTGGCGGGTGCGGCGGGTGCGGCGAATGGCTGAACTCGAATCGCACAGAGATCGGATGTGATTTGCACTGCAGTGCGGTGCGAATCACATTCGTTCTCATAAACCGCTGCAATGTGAACCCAGCCTTAGTGACACTGGCGACGGGGGGTGATCACGGGGTTAAACCTTTATTGGGGGGGTTAGGGGGGTACATTAGAACTAAAGGGGGCTAACCCTAACTGCCCTAACAGTTATTACAGTCACAAATGACACCAATGCAAAAAAAAAAAAAAAAAAAAAAAATGACATTGGTGTCACTGTGACTGGGGGGCAGGGGTAATTGGGGGGGTGATCGGGGGGTAAAGGGGGGGTGTGAGTGTGCCTGGCATGTTCTACTGTGTGTGGGATGTGTTGGTGCAACTCACTGATCCGCTCTCCTCCGTGTCGGAACGAAAAATACCGACACGGAGGAGAGAATACATCACTTCCTCTCCTGTGTTTACATTACAGGAGAGGAAGTGATGTCACCGGGGATTTCCATTCGTCGGGAGCGATCGCGAGGGGGTGGCCATGAATGAATGGCCGTCCCCTCGTCCGGGATCGCTCCCGAACGAAAACCGACCGCCGCAGGCACCGGGCGGGGGCCCGATCGGGCCCCCGACCCGCGGGAGGCAAAGGACGTACATATATGTGCTTATGCCTGCCCGTGCCATTCTGATGACGTACATCGGCGTGAGGCGGTCGGCAAGTGGTTAAGGGGAAAACTACTAATTCAGGATCTGGAATGGAAGAAAACACCTGGACATTCATTTGGGTTAATTCTCGTGATAATGCGGTTACATAATTAGTCAACACATCAGATTGCAACTGTAACTGTTGGGGAAAGTGACAGCCAAGTCTGGGGGCTGAACCAATCAAAATTTTATAAGGGGATAGGGCCTATTTCCCCCCCGGGGTGTGTGTCTGACACTGAACAGGGCAATGGGCAAACTGTCTGGCCGACTCATGTTAGTCTTTTGGGCCATCTTTAACATCCTGTTTTTCTAGTGTCCCTTTCATCCTTTCTACCTTCCCGCTACTTTGAGGGTGGTAAGGGGTGTGTAGAGCCAACTGAACCCCCATTGCTGCCCTAATCTTTTGTAAGGGTTGCTGTGAAGGCTGGGCCTGATCGCTCTCTATCACATCTGGGACCTCAAATCTACATACTATCTCACTCAGTAGTTCCTTAGCTGTGGTCCTGGCAGTCATGTCCACCTCCACTAGGGCGTATTCAAATCTGTCACTCCTTTGGCATTTGGGAGTGATCAATTTGTATCCTCTGGAAGGGGTATAGAGCTTTTGCGAGGTGCTTCTTCTGTGCCTTTTCTGTACATTCTGGGTTACATTTGTTGCAGATAGTGCATGATCTGCAGAAGTTGTTGGTCAATGGAGTAACTCATAAGTTCATAAGAGTCTTTGTCAAGTGGGCAGCTCCATTTGCCCATTGCACCATGGCTGGGTACATACTCCTGGGTAGACAAGGCTTCTTGTTGCACTCGAATAGTCCATCTCTGAGAGTTCCTCCTCTCCGTTTCCAGCTTTCCTTCTCATCCGGACTTGCTGCTTCCTGTAATTCTTTCAGATAAACTCTGTCCACTGGGAGAGTCTGTAGGGTAAGCATGGAGTGGTCTTCTTCTACCACCCTGCTTTCCACTTCCCGGGGACCACTGGCTGTCTGTCTGGCAGCTGAATCGGCTAGATTGCCTCGAGCTTCCTTCGAGTTGAGTTTGTCGTGTGCTTTACTTTTAGAATAGTCACTTGGGTTGGGAGAAGCAGGGCGTCCATCAAGTCCTTGATGGCTGAGCTATGTTTCACAGGTGTTCCTTCAGCCATCAGGAACCCTCTGTCTTTCTAGATAACACCAAAATCATGGGCAACGCTGAAAACATATTTTGAGTCCGTATGAATATTGGCTCTTTTTCCCTCTGCCAATTTACATGCTGTAGTAAGTGCTTGCAGCTCTGCCACCTGTGCAGACATCACCAGCGGTAAGGTTTCAGTTTGGAGAACTGAGTTTTCAGTGGTGACCTGGATCCTGCAGGGGTATTTCACTCACGATGGGGAGATGCGTGGTTTCCAGCCACGTTAGTTTGATGCAGTCATGGGGTGACAAGTCAAGACTCGACTCCTCCTCCTTTCCCCCCTCGAGAAGTGAAAGAAGGGTGGTAGGTTTCAGTGTTTGACAACGTAATAGAGTAATGCTGTCTAGAAGGTAGGAACACAGGAGTCTCAAGTGTCTGGCAGTGGACAGATGTTTCGGCTGGATCTTGGTGGAGTATGGGAGCAATGTCATGGGGAGCAAGCAGAACGAGGCAGAGTCCGAGGACCAAGCCCAAAGTTTTGTCAAACAAGGCTTGTGCAGCAAAGACAGCTCCCAGATACTATGGGCCTCCTCTTGCTATCGCATCCAGCTGACAGGAATAATATCCTATAGGGCGTAGGCAGATGCCGTGTGATTGGATGAGTACACCTGTAGCATGTCCCAGATGTTCGGATACAAAGGGCTTGAACGTTTTGTCGTAGTCTGGAAGCCCTAGCGCCAGAGATGGTGTGCTTGAAGGCCTCAAAGTTGTATATTGCTTCAGGAGACATCTGGAAGGGGTCTGCTTTCAGGGCATCATACAAAGCTTGCATCAGTAGGGAGCCTTCTGGAATCCATGCTCTGCAATAGTAAATTAGTCCAAGGAAGGAATGAAGGGGCTTCTGGCCTTGTGGCAGTGGGATGTCGGAGATTGCTTTCACCCTGTCTTCAGTGAGGTGTCTTGTCCCATGGGACAAGACAGTGTCCAAGAACAATTACAGATGTTGAGCACCACTGCAATTTGGGCTTTCAGGCTTTGCAACCCTGTTTGGCAAGATAGCCCAACTGGCTTTCTGAGGTGACTTCAACAGTGGGTAAGTCAGCTGCACAGTGGAGAAGGTCATCAACATATTGGAGGAGAGTCACTTCCAGGTGATCCTCTTATGTGTCAAGGATGATAGCCATAGCGTTTGCAAACTAGCTTGGAGAGTTCTGTGCCCCTTTTGGCATAACTGGCTAGGTATGTTGCTGTCTTTTCGTGGGTGAATGCAAAAGGTACCAGCAAGGGGGGTGTAGGTGGACACTGAAGAGAGCGTTTGCATGGTCCACCACTGTGAGGTACTTTGCAGTCCGGGACACCCCCGCAAGTAGCTGGTTCTCTTTTAGGGGTTCTCTTCTTCCTAGAGAACAGAGGTGTGTTGCATGGAGGTGCACAGGGTATCAGGGCTCCATTTGACACGAGGGCCTTGACATGCTTCAAAATAGCTGCAGATTGAGCTAACTTTGGGGGGGGGGGGTATTGTGGTTTCTGGGGAAATGATGCGCCCTCTTTGAACTAAAATGGATCATCCCTGAAGAAGCAGTAAGATAACTCCGTAACGCGTAGGTTACATTTGATGCACAGTATTAATGCAATTTGACCTTGTTTGTAGAATGCTTTGAATACGCCTATATACAATGTCATAGAAGTCTGTTCTTTTTGAATAAGATGTAGGAAGCAAATGTTTTCTGGTTCTATAAATATATGCACATGGAGGAAGTAATGTGTCCCTTTCTCCTGTTCGGAAATGTATGTTAATATATTATTCTTTGTTTATGTTGAAATAAAATTATTTTTTTATATATTTTTACCAAATCAATTGGTGTCACAGTCTATACCTAAAAAGTCCCGCCTTTTTTAAGGGGAAAACTACTAATTCAGGATCTGGAATGGAAGAAAACACCTGGACATGCATTTGGGTTAATTCTCGTGATAATGCGGTTACATAATTAGTCAACACATCAGATTGCAACTGTAACTGTTGGGAAAAGTGACAGCCAAGTCTGGGGGCTGAACCAATCAAAATTTTATAAGGGGATAGGGCCTATTTCCCCCCCGGGGTGTGTGTCTGACACTGAACAGGGCAATGGGCAAACTGTCTGGCCGACTCATGTTAGTCTTTTGGGCCATCTTTAACATCCTGTTTTTCTAGTGTCCCTTTCATCCTTTCTACCTTCCCGCTACTTTGAGGGTGGTAAGGGGTGTGTAGAGCCAACTGAACCCCCATTGCTGCCCTAATCTTTTGTAAGGGTTGCTGTGAAGGCTGGGCCTGATCGCTCTCTATCACCTCTGGGACCTCAAATCTACATACTATCTCACTCAGTAGTTCCTTAGCTGTGGTCCTGGCAGTCATGTCCACCTCCACTAGGGCGTATTCAAATCTGTCACTCCTTTGGCATTTGGGAGTGATCAATTTGTATCCTCTGGAAGGGGTATAGAGCTTTTGCGAGGTGCTTCTTCTGTGCCTTTTCTGTACATTCTGGGTTACATTTGTTGCAGATAGTGCATGATCTGCAGAAGTTGTTGGTCAATGGAGTAACTCATAAGTTCATAAGAGTCTTTGTCAAGTGGGCAGCTCCATTTGCCCATTGCACCATGGCTGGGTACATACTCCTGGGTAGACAAGGCTTCTTGTTGCACTCGAATAGTCCATCTCTGAGAGTTCCTCCTCTCCGTTTCCAGCTTTCCTTCTCATCCGGACTTGCTGCTTCCTGTAATTCTTTCAGATAAACTCTGTCCACTGGGAGAGTCTGTAGGGTAAGCATGGAGTGGTCTTCTTCTACCACCCTGCTTTCCACTTCCCGTGGACCACTGGCTGTCTGTCTGGCAGCTGAATCGGCTAGATTGCCTCGAGCTTCCTTCGAGTTGAGTTTGTCGTGTGCTTTACTTTTAGAATAGTCACTTGGGTTGGGAGAAGCAGGGCGTCCATCAAGTCCTTGATGGCTGAGCTATGTTTCACAGGTGTTCCTTCAGCCGTCAGGAACCCTCTGTCCTTCCAGATAACACCAAAATCATGGGCAACGCTGAAAACATATCTTGAGTCCGTATGAATATTGGCTCTTTTTCCCTCTGCCAATTTACATGCTGTAGTAAGTGCTTGCAGCTCTGCCACCTGTGCAGACATCACCAGCGGTAAGGTTTCAGTTTGGAGAACCGAGTTTTCAGTGGTGACCTGGATCCTGCAGGGGTATTTCACTCACGATGGGGAGATGCGTGGTTTCCAGCCACGTTAGTTTGATGCAGTCATGGGGTGACAAGTCAAGACTCGACTCCTCCTCCTTTCCCCCCTCGAGAAGTGAAAGAAGGGTGGTAGGTTTCAGTGTTTGACAACGTAATAGAGTAATGCTGTCTAGAAGGTAGGAACACAGGAGTCTCAAGTGTCTGGCAGTGGACAGATGTTTCGGCTGGATCTTGGTGGAGTATGGGAGCAATGTCATGGGGAGCAAGCAGAACGAGGCAGAGTCCGAGGACCAAGCCCAAAGTTTTGTCAAACAAGGCTTGTGCAGCAAAGACAGCTCCCAGATACTATGGGCCTCCTCTTGCTATCGCATCCAGCTGACAGGAATAATATCCTATAGGGCGTAGGCAGATGCCGTGTGATTGGATGAGTACACCTGTAGCATGTCCCAGATGTTCGGATACAAAGGGCTTGAACGTTTTGTCGTAGTCTGGAAGCCCTAGCGCCAGAGATGGTGTGCTTGAAGGCCTCAAAGTTGTATATTGCTTCAGGAGACATCTGGAAGGGGTCTGCTTTCAGGGCATCATACAAAGCTTGCATCAGTAGGGAGCCTTCTGGAATCCATGCTCTGCAATAGTAAATTAGTCCAAGGAAGGAATGAAGGGGCTTCTGGCCTTGTGGCAGTGGGATGTCGGAGATTGCTTTCACCCTGTCTTCAGTGAGGTGTCTTGTCCCATGGGACAAGACAGTGTCCAAGAACAATTACAGATGTTGAGCACCACTGCAATTTGGGCTTTCAGGCTTTGCAACCCTGTTTGGCAAGATAGCCCAACTGGCTTTTTGAGGTGACTTCAACAGTGGGTAAGTCAGCTGCACAGTGGAGAAGGTCATCAACATATTGGAGGAGAGTCACTTCCAGGTGATCCTCTTATGTGTCAAGGATGATAGCCATAGCGTTTGCAAACTAGCTTGGAGAGTTCTGTGCCCCTTTTGGCATAACTGGCTAGGTATGTTGCTGTCTTTTCGTGGGTGAATGCAAAAGGTACCAGCAAGGGGGGTGTGGGTGGACACTGAAGAGAGCGTTTGCATGGTCCACCACTGTGAGGTACTTTGCAGTCCGGGACACCCCCGCAAGTAGCTGGTTCTCTTTTAGGGGTTCTCTTCTTCCTAGAGAACAGAGGTGTGTTGCATGGAGGTGCACAGGGTATCAGGGCTCCATTTGACACGAGGGCCTTGACATGCTTCAAAATAGCTGCAGATTGAGCTAACTTTAGGGGGGGGGGGGGGGGTATTGTGGTTTCTGGGGAAATGATGCGCCCTCTTTGAACTTGACTGAAACTGGTGGCACCTTTAAGTGACAGTTGTCTTCCGGTCCTGTGGATCATAGGCACGCAGGGATTCTGTCAAGTACTTCCTGTGGTATTGAACTTGGAGTTATTGCTTCATGAAGTGTCATCAGAAGAGGCAGAGAATACAAAGCAGATGAGTCTTCCAAGGATAGGGGAGTATGTAACTTCACTCCCCCTTCAGGTGTGAAAATGATTGACGCCTGTAGTCTGGACAGCACATCAGCTCCTTGTAGATTCAAGGGACATGTAGAGGACACCACAAATATGGCAAGCAAATCAGGAAATGTCCCCACTTGGAGAGGCTCATTGGACTGGAGCGGGGCACCCCATACACTCCCACGCAGGAAACATCAATAGTGGAAAGGAAAGAATTATCAGGCAGGTCCTCAGCCCTCAACACACTCCTGGCTGCACTCATGTCAATGAGAAAAGTGGTAGGTAGGGGCGTTGTTTTTTTTTTTTTTTCCTTTTTGGTTTTCTATCCCTCTGGCCACCAACAGTAAATCGGACATTTTCATTGAGCGATATTCAGGGTGGGCCACCATCAGGCTTTTTCTGATATCCTCTCTGAGTCCTGAGACAAAAGCAGATGATAACATGTGTGTGTGTCTTTTCATAGAGGGAGAAGCCCAGATCATCAAAGGCCTGTATAAGTCTAGCATGATACTTCTCCACAGACTCCCCTTTATCTTGGGCAATATCTTGGATTGTGGTGGTCTGATCTGCCAATTTCTCCTTTGCCCAGTCGCGGAGTTGTGCACAGAACTCCACGCCTGAGGTGTAGGAAGTGGCACTTGTCAGGCAGACATCATAGTAGGGCCGCCTGCATAACCGGCCAAAAGACATGTCCTGCTTTAATTTGGCATAGGCTGATCAAGTCTCTCCAGGCAGCTTAGTAAGTTTCTTGTATCTGCACTATCCTGCGGTAGAAGGGCATTGGCTGTTTCTCTGGGTCAAGCAGACTTGTAACTAAGGTTGCTGCTTGTGATGGGGTAAAAGCAACATACATCACCAGTGCCCCTTCTGGTAACCAAGACTGGTGTTGGGGCGGGGGCTGAGAATGGGCACTGTTTCTTATGGTTGTCAGCATACGTTTGAGATCCTTCCGGAACTGTGAGTCTGGAGCCGGATTGGGGGTTAAATCAGCAGGTGGCCTTGCTGCCTGTTGTTGGCCTTCCCACTCGGACACTTCTTCATCATTAACATATCCGGCTTGTGAAGGTAGTGCTTCCATATTAGGGAAGACAGGCGTGTGGTAGGAACCATCCTGGTTTAAAACAGGAAGAACTTGGTATAGGCCATGGCTGGGCCTACTGGGTGTACCAAGATGGCCGCCGGCAGGAAGTGCACTGGGCTGGGCAGAAAGTGAAGGTATGGGTGCACTAAGATGGCTGCCAGGTGAAGTTGTCACAGTGGGTTGTGCTTGGGCTGGAGTTTTAAGAAGGGAGTGGGTGTAAGGCGGATGGCAGGGTTGTCCCTCTCCTCCTTTGTTCCAGTTTTAGTATATGGGGGCGGTACAGCCACATTATTAACTCTGTGATACACATACATAGTACAATTGGCATCTTTCTTGATTTCCTCTTCTATCCAACCCTCTTTGCAATGCCCTTGCCGTCCTGTACCATGCTTCTGCCACATCCAATAAGCCGTTATCACACAGAGCGCCCCTTTATTCTCTTATCAGCACACACCATTCCTCTGCTTCCTGCAACATCTTCTCTCCTCTTCACAATATCACATGCTAGCATTCCCTTCTCTCTCTCTCTCTCTCTCTCTCAGCAGACGGCTTAAGAGGAGAATACAGGCAACTAATGGGTTAATATTCCTCTGACTGCTGTCTTATCAAAGAATTCCTAGGGTGGGGGCTCGCATCCCTGCGAGCCATCCTGTCTTCCTGTCTCCTCGCAGGCTCCCGGCTGTTCTCTTCGAGGGTCAAAACTAGCACGTCAGAGGTGGTGTGGAGCAGTGGCTTATGGCCCAACTGATCCTTCAGGTAGCCACCTTCTCCCCAACCCTCCTCATGTATGGCAAACAGTAATCCACAAATACACTCAGGACATTACACCTGACACTGTTTGAACTGCAAAGATAGCTCTCGGGAAAAGCTCACCAGAGTTACAAAACTGCCAAATTCCAGCTAGCCTTCGTTCAGTCTGCCCAATCCGCAGCTGAGATTAACCCTCAAGAAAAGCTCACCCGAGAAGAACGTTTATAGACGTTTGCAAGACTGCCACTTCCGCAAGCCTTCTTTCAAACTGCCCTAATTCGCAGCTTGAGATTAACCCTCAGAGGTCCTACACAGCCAACCTCGAGTAACCCCGTCTATAAACGCCTGCAGAATTCCACCCCACCACTAGAGGTAGAATCTAGGGGTGAGGATGGACACACGCCTGCAGCTGCACTTTCAGTCTGCTAAATTTGCAGTCCTTCAGAATGACAGACACTGAACAGATAATAGTCAGCAGAAAACCATTAGCAGGTTTGTTAAAACAGCTCCAGGCGAGAAATAAGTTACCTGCCTCTTTGAACAATCGAAAGGAGCCAACAAGACAAAATCAACCGGCCCAACCAGAGAAGTCGTACAATGGTAAGGATAAATATGCTTACCGTACTGTTAGGGCTGCGCGCTTAACCCCCTTCTCTGATCTGGCCAGCTGTTCAGTCCTGGAATGCGGTCTCCCTTCGATTGTGACCTGAAGCCCCCACGCTCGGCGCCAGTTGAAATGGATAAGAACTACAAATTAGTTTGAGGTTATCTGCTGCTATTTCTAATTAAAAAGTATAAATGTGCATGCACATTAGAAGTAAACACTCTCTGAGACACGTTCAGCTCAGGCTACTTCTAACTTCTGATTTATTGGTGGGCGGTGTTGATATTTTATACAGAAAGATACGTCATTGCTATGTCAGTCTAATTGGTACATCTTATTGGTTACAATACAAGAGAAATGAAGAAACTTGATGCTTGAAGTTTGGTTGAAGCTGGTTCCCTTATCTCAAATGCATTCTTCTAACGCGGGGGATGTAGGGGGTAGATGCCATATTTAAGTCCGAACAGAGAAGTCAATCTGTATACTACATAATAAGGAACATGTATGCACATAAGCAAATAGACATTTTCTGATTATCATTATGTACATTAGATTCCTTAACACACTGACACCCCACCATCCTGACACTGATGGGGATCTCTACTGACCTATTGTGTGCTGATAACAGGAATCCTGCTGCAGGTATCTGGGGACATTTTATAGCCAGCATCACTCTGCTCTCTCCTATCAGCATGTTCCCTGTCGTCATATTGGCACACAACTCCTCTGACTGGCTCCTGCAAATAAATAAAATAAATAAAAATGACTATTAATCACTTCCCCCGGGTCGCTGTCATGATGCCTTGACTTTCAGTGGAGATATCAGGGTGACTGGTGCAGCTGCAGGCATCATCAAAATACTGTATCTTTGTTTTCAGCCGGTGATTCCCTGCAATATAAAAGCCGTCAAAGCATCGGTTTAGCTATATGATTGCTTTTACAGGCAGTGAGAGGGGATTGGGTCCTTGAGGTGTTTGGGGTCAGGGGGTTGAGCCCTCGGAGTGTTTGGGGTGAGGGGAATGGGCACTTAGGGTGCTGTGTATCGGGACAGTGGGCACCACACTTGGCTAGGATGAGGGCGGCCCGCGGTTTGCTGAGTTGAATGGTGTCATGTTCTCCTCTCACATGTTGCCCCATCACCCCATCGATAAAAGGAGGTCAGACGTGTTCCTGTCTGGGGGTCGTATCTATAATGTCACACTATGGGGGGAGAGTGCTTTCTAGTATACCCACTCCTATGCTGACAATCCCTGCACAGCACACCTGGTCTATGCCCCCTCCGGGGGGGGGGGGGGGATGGGTGTATCTCCAGTGTTGGTTCCTGCGCTCTTCTCAGTGCTGGAAGACATAACAATCTCATCTCTGGTATCCTATTAGGACAGAACGGATTGGCCCAGTGCTGTCACCTCACCAGGTCACACACTCCTCCGTCCCTTGAATGAGAAGGTATTTCCTTCAGCTACACACTGGAGAAGGGGAGGGGTGAGTGAAGGAAAGGGGAGTGTACATTGGGGTGTAGGGAGGTAAAGGTGAACTCTGCTGTTGAAGTGAAGAATGTCTTTGTAGAGTATAATTTTCCTTCCATTCTATTGCAGTTTCCATCATGTCTGTGGAGTTCACCGTCCCTCTGGCCTTCAGAAACCTCCTGAAGAGTGGTGGTTTGGGGCTGTATGTGGTCCAGGAGGTCCAGCCCGTGCGGCAGATGCCGTCCCAGCTCAGTGATGAGACCTTCTATTATCCCATGTCCTTCTCTGTTCCTCGCCCTTCTTCTCTGTTCCTCGCCCTTCTTCTCTGTTCCTCGCCCTTCTTCTCTGATCCTCGCCCTTCTTCTCTGATCCTCGCCCTTCTTCTCTGATCCTCGCCCTTCTTCTCTGTTCCTCGCCCTTCTTCTCTGTTCCTCGCTCTTCTTTTCTGTTCCTCTCCCTTCTTGTGTTATCGGTGTCACTGGTAAACACTGAATGGGTATAGTGAATGGCAGGACACCAAACACCCCCTCAACTCTCTAGATTTACATTAAAGTTTCAAATACAAAAATCCTTCATTGCTGCAGACCTCAGCACACACCAATATATACAGTATCTCACAAAAGTGAGTACACCCTTCACATTTTTGTAAATATTTTATTCTTTTCATGTGACAACACTGAAGAAATGACACTTTTCTGCAATGTAAAATAGTGAGTGTACAGCTTGTATAACAGTGTAAATTTGCTGAACTCAACACACAGCCATTAATGTCTAAACCGCTGGCAACAAAAGTGAGTACACCACTCAGTGCAAATGTCCAAATTGGGCCCAAAGTGTCAATATTTTCTGTGGCCACCATTATTTCTCAGCACTGCCTTAACCCTCTTGGGCATGGAGTTCACCAGAGCTTCACAGGTTACCACTGGAGTCCTCTCCCACTCCTCCATGACGACATCACAGAGCTGGTGGATGTTGGAGACCTTGCACTCCTCCACCTTCCATTTGAAGATTCCCCACAAATGCTCAATAAGTTTTAGGTCTGGAGACCAGCTTGGCCAGTCCATCACCTTTACCCTCAGCTTCTTTAGCAAGGCAGTGGTCTTCTTGGAGGTGTTTGCGGTTGTTATGTTGAAATACTGCCCAGCGGGCCCAGTCTCCGAAGGAAGGGGGTCATGCTCAGCTTCAGTATGTCTTCCCCTACTCAAAGCACCTCCCCCCATAGTGAGAAAACACTGGCTATAAACACATTTAACCCTTTGATCGCCCCTGATTTTAACCCCTTCCCTGCCAGTGTCAGTACAGTGACAGTGCATATTTTTAGTACTGATAACTGTATTGGTGTCACTGGTCCCCAAAAAGTATTAACTGTTGGTTACTGTCTGATTTGTCTGCTATAATATCGCAGTCAAGTCGCTGATCGCCGCCATTACTGGTTGGGGGAAATTGTGTGTGCGTGTTATACGCTGATCCCTGCTACTTGGAGTGGAAGGAGGGAACGAGTGCCGCTGGATGACAGAGCCGCGATCTCCTGTGTATCTGCCACTGTCACACAGTCCGGCATTGGACCACTGTTCTGTCCATTCTATGAGCCAGGCGAGACTGTGAGTGACTGAGCACCGGATAAACGGGAGATCGCAGATCTCTGTCATCCAGCACTGGTGCGGCTGCAACCATCTGCAAAGGTGACTCTGCAGATTTGTATTAAACAGACGGCAATCATGGACATAGATCAGGCTGCATTGATGGGCACTGGACAGGTAAGTGTCCTAATATTAAAAGTCAGCAGCTACAGTATTTGTAGCTGCTGACTTTCAGTTTTTTGGTTGTGGGGCGGCTGGAGCTCCCCTTTTAAAATCTTTATTTAAAAAACTGTGAGCAGGCAGGCTCTTTATTGCCTTTTCTTCAATAAAATAAACTTGCTTGCCTGTTTGCTGTCTTCATTAGAATGTACACTAAGCTGCGCATGCACAGCTCAGTTTACAGTCTGGCACAGATCCTGTGTGCAGAAATTACTGTACTCATGTGCAGGAATTATGTCATCCTGCGCCGGCCAATCAAGATGGCTGGAGACAAGCAGCTGAAAGAAATCTAGGAGAAGATGTCAATGAGGGACCTCAGATGGTTGAAGCAGAGGAAAGTATTAGGGCTTTAGTTCCACTTCAATGTTTAAGTCTCCAAACCAGTATCTTTCTGTTACTAATATAAATACTGGTGTAGTAAAGTTAGTGTATCATCATTTTTGCTGCTGTACCAGGTTTTTTTATTTATCAGTAATATATATATATATATATATATTTTTTTTTTTTTTTTTTTTTTTATTAATGTTTCTTCAGATTGCTACCTGTGAAAGATTTTCTTACAAAGGCAAGTCACCAGTACCATTGTTACAGGACTTGTGGGCACTTACAGCTGGATATGGACCAGTAAGTATCTCTAGATCTGCAATTGAGCTCTGAGAAAGATGCCAAAACTGACAGATATTCATTTTACTTTGCTACCCCTGCCCCCTCCAAATGAAATGAAATTTGAAATATATGAACGGACTAGGGACAGAATATGAGTTGAGTAAAGAGGCACTGACAGCCTCAATAACTGTAATCCGGAAGGAAGGAAAAGACGAGACTAGGTGTTCCAGCTACAGACCAATATCACTGCTGAATGCAGATACTAAATTATTTGCCAAAGTATTGGCAAGTAGAATGAAGACGACAATGAACTCACTGGTACACCCGGACCAGGTAGGGTTTGGACCTGGCAAGGAGGGCAAAGATAATGGGGTGAGAACCCTATTGTTGCTATCTCAAAGGGAAGAGACGGGACCCCCGGCCTTACTACTGTCGACGGATGCTCAAAAGGCCTTCGACAGGGTTGACTGGGGATTTATGTTTCAGACAATCGAAAAAATGGGTTTTGGACCAAGGATGGCCCAATGGATTAAAACACTGTATTACCATCCTACAGCAACTATAAAGATAAATGGGTCACCCTCCCCTCCCTTTGAGATGGAAAACGGGACTAGACAAGGCTGCCCACTGTCACCCCTTCTTTTTGTGCTGTCGCTGGAACCTTTACTCTCGACGATCAGAAACAAACCAGAAATTGCAGGAATCACGGCGGGGCAGGAGGAGCATAAATTTGCAGCATATGCGGACGACGTATTGTTTTATATTAGCAAACCTAAAAGCTCAATGCCTAAGTTAATTGAGGCCCTCGATGATTATGGGAAATTGTCAAATTTTAAAATTAATCAAATGAAATCTGAAATTCTTAATATAAATGTTAGTAAACAAGAAGTACAACTGATCCAAGAGCAATGTAAATTTACGTGGGGGAAAGAGTTGAAATACTTAGGAATAAAATTGTCTCGCTCCTTGGGAAAGATTTACCAATTAAATTACATCCCATTATTAAATTAAATTAAATCTGAACTCAGAAGGGTAGCCAATAGACCACTATGCTGGTTGGGTCGAATAAATGTGTTTAAAATGTTTATCCTCCCAAAAAATTTATATAAATTTCAGATGATGCCGATCGCAATACCTCCCAGTTACTTTCTAAAGCTGAAATCCCTAATGAGTAAATATATATGGAATAACAAAAAACCAAGGATCTCCCATATTGTATTAAAACAAGAGAAAAGGCGAGGGGGATTGGCAGTCCCAGATTTGCAATACTATTATAAGGCGATAGTGTTATCTAGAATTGTTGAATTGGTAAGGGAGAAAAAAGATGAGAAAACGTGGGTGAACCTAGAGTGTATATATAGTAAGGCACAACTTAGTAAGATAGTATGGAATCCTCCAAAATTTAGGGCACTAGATTCAGACACAAACAAGTTGACACGGATTGCATTTAGGATTTGGGATGAGGTTTACAAAAAATTTAATGGACACTATAATTCACCTCTTATAGCACTGAAAGAAAACGAGTATTTCCCTCCTGGTAGAAGGGAAATAGGTGGGAATTGGATAAAAAAGGAAAAATTACAAATAAAAGATATAATTAAAAAAGGGAAACTTATTTCACATGGAGATTTAGAACACAAGGGATTAATGTTGATTGATAGGTGGCATTATCTCCAACTAGCTCACTTCATAGGAAGGTTACCTCAACCAATAAGATCGGAAGATGAGCTGACTGGATTGGAGCAACTCTGTACATCAGATAGTGTTAAAGGTACCATTTCTAGGATGTATGGGTTGTTGATGTCAGCTAGCCAGCTGGAGATTCCGCCATATATAAAAAAGTGGGAAAAGGAATTAGGAACACAGAGGGATAAAGAAACAATAAGTAAAATACTGAAATTAACACACAGTTCGGCAATAGACAACAAATCTGCCGAGATGAATTACAAATTTCTATCTCGATGGTATAATACCCCGGAAAAGACTGCTAAATATCAACAGGGAAGATCGGCTGAGTGTTGGAGAGGCTGTAAAGCAATAGGAACAATGACACATTCATGGTGGGGATGCCCAAAAATCAAGATATATTGGGGAAAGAACTTACAAAAGATAAAAGAGATAACTAAAATAACAGTGAAAGTGGATCCCTGGATAGTACTTTTCCACGGTACAGAGGGAGGGGGGGGGGGGTAAAACAATACTAAGACACAATTATGCCACACCTCCTTAATGCAGCGAAAAAACTGATCCCTAAGAAATGGCAGGAGGTCGAATGTCCAACGATGTGGGAGTGGGTAGACGCGGTGGAGGATATATTTAATATGGAAAGCCTAAGTATTGGAGATGAAAGTAAAAGAGCAGTATTTAAAAAAAAATGGAGAGGTTGGAAAGATTTTAAGAGAGAATGGAGTTATGTAGCACAATTAAGACCATAAAGACCTTTAAGAGAGGAAGACACCGAAAGAGAAAAATTTATGACATTATGGGGTCAGGGAGGGAAGGAAGGTTAAGGGGTAAAATAAATATAATGGGAATGTGAATAAATTACTTGTAATTAAAAAGAAATACATTTATATATAAAAAAAAAAACAAAGAGAAAGAAATAAACAAAAGATAAGCTACAATGATGTGAAGACTAAAAATAAGAGACAGTGATGAACGTAAAGTTGATTTAAGTCTCTCTAGAAGATTCGCTGATGTGGCAAAAAAAAAGAAAGAATGTACACTAAGCTGCGCATGCACAGCTCAGTTTACAGTCTGGCACAGATCCTGTGTGCAGAAATTACTGTACTCGTGCAGGAATTATGTCATCCTGCGCCGGCCAATCAAGATGGCTGGAGACAAGCAGCTGAAAGAAATCTAGGAGAAGATGTCAATGAGGGACCTCAGATGGTTGAAGCGGAGGAAAGTATTAGGGCTTTAGTTCCACTTCAATGTTTAAGTCTCCAAACCAGTATCTTTCTCTTACTAATATAAATACTGGTGTAGTAAAGTTAGTGTATCATCATTTTTGCTGCTGTACCAGGTTTTTTTTTTTTTTATCAGTAATATATATATATATACAGTGCCTTGCGAAAGTATTCGGCCCCCTTGAACTTTTCAACCTTTTGCCACATTTCAGGCTTCAAACATAAAGATATAACATTTTTATTTTTTGTGCAGAATCACCAACAAGTGGGACACAATTGTGAAGTGGAACGAAATCTATTGGATTTTTGAAACTTTTTTAACTAATAAAAAACTGAAAAGTGGTGCGTGCAAAATTATTCAGCCCCTTTACTTTCAGTGCAGCAAACTCACTCCAGAAGTTCAGCGAGGATTTCTGAATGATCCAATGTTGTCCTAAATGACTGATGGTGATAAATAGAATCCACCTGTGTGTAATCAAGTCTCCGTATAAATGCACCTGCTCTGTGATAGTCTCAGGGTTCTGTTGAAAGCGCAGAGTGCATCATGAAGACCAAGGAACACACCAGGCAGGTCCATAATACTGTTGTGAATGAATGAATGAAATACTTGTATAGCGCACAATGCGAACTGAATCGCCTCTAGGCGTTGTGGAGAAGTTTAAAGCCGGATTTGGATACAAAAAGATTTCCCAAGCTTTAAACATCCCAAGGAGCACTGTGCAAGCGATCATTTTGAAATGGAAGGAGTATCAGACCACTGCAAATCTACCAAGACCTGGCCATCAGCCAAGAGGCCCATGATCATTCTGGGTGAACTGCAGAGAACTACAGCTGAGGTGGGAGAGTCTGTCCATAGGACAACAATCAGTCGTACACTGCACAAATCTGGCCTTTATGGAAGAGTGGCAAGAAGAAAGCCATTTCTCAAAGATATCCATAAAAAGTCTCATCTAAAGTTTGCCACAAGCCACCTGGGAGACACACCAAACATGTGGAAGAAGGTGCTCTGGTCAGATGAAACCAAAATCGAACCTTGTGCCCACAATGCAAAACGATATGTTTGGCGTAAAAGCAACACAGCTCATCACCCTCAACACACCATCCCCACTGTCAAACATGGTGGTGGCAGCATCATGGTTTGGGCCTACTTTTCTTCAGCAGGGACAGGGAAGATGGTTAAAATTGAGGGGAAGATGGATGCAGTCAAATACAGGACCATTCTGGATAAAAACCTGTTGGAGTCTGCAAAAGACCTGAAACTGGGACGGAGATTTATCTTCCAACAAGACAATGATCCCAAACATACAGCAAAATCTACAAAGGAATGGTTCACAAATAAACGTATCCAGGTGTTAGAATGGCCAAGTCAAAGTTCAGACCTGAATCCAATCGAGAATCTGTGGAAAGAGCTGAAAACTGCTGTTCACAAACGCTCTCCATCCAACCTCACTGAGCTCGAGCTGTTTTGCAAGGAAGAATGGGCAAGAATTTCAGTCTCTCGATGTGCAAAACTGATAGAGACATACCCCAAGCGACTTGCAGCTGTAATCGCAGCAAAAGGTGGCTCTACAAAGTATTAACGCAAGGGGGCCGAATAATTTTGCACGCCCCACTTTTCATTTTTTTATTAGTTAAAAAAGTTTAAAAAATCCAATAGATTTCGTTTCACTTCACAATTGTGTCCCACTTGTTGGTGATTCTTCACAAAAAATAAAATTTTTTATATCTTTATGTTTGAAGCCTGAAATGTGGCAAAAGGTTGAAAAGTTCAAGGGGGCCGAATACTTTCGCAAGGCACTGTATATATATGTATATTTTTTATTAATGTTTCTTCAGATTGCTGCCAACCTGTGAAAGATTTTCTTACAAAGGCAAGTCACCAGTACCATTGTTACAGGACTTGTGGGCGCTTACAGCTGGATATGGACCAGTAAATATCTCTAGATCTGCAATTGAGCTCTGAGAAAGATGCCAAAACCGACAGATATTCATTTTACTTTGCTACCCCTGCCCCCTCCAAATGAAATGAAATTTGGGCTTTTGGGGGAGGTTGACTAAATGCAGTCACAGGTAGGCCGATGGCTCAATGAGAGGACTGGATGAAGTGTATGCTGTGTAAACATTTTACTGACGTCCCACAGAAATCTGAAAGTGTGGCCCTTATTCCATCAGATCAGCCAGCAATCAGATATTGTAAAAGAACTGTAATGACTGGTGGGGAAAAATAGTGCAATGTACATTACATGTGGAAGAAATCATTCAGAATGTAATTAGACAAGCACATAAAAGTGTTTTTAATATGCACTTTCTTTTCTTACATCAGGGGACACAAAGCTATAGTAGTTACTATGTGGGTTATATATCGGACCAACAGGTGATGGACACTGGCACGCCCCTAAGGCAAGGCGTGTACTCCCTATATAGCCCCTCCCACTACTGGGAGTCCTCAGTTTTTTTTTGCCAGTGTCTAAGGTGTTGGTCACGAGTAAAGATGTGCTGTGCTGAGCTCCACTGGAAGCAATCCTTGCTGGAGCCAGCCATGCTGACCGGATCTGTTCTGATGTCTTTTCATGTGCTAAATGAATGGTACCCGGGCCTCGTGTCTGAAGAAACAAGGTTTTGCTTGCAAATGCTTCTCTTTGAGAGCTGGGCCCTGGGATCCAGTCAGGCCCGGACTGGCCATAGGGCAGACCAGGCATTTGCCCGGAGGGCCGTGGGTCTCCGGCCCGCATGTCTGTGACATGCAGGGCCGGCCGCCATAGTGGGTTCCGAAATGCAGGGCCAGCCGCTAATGTTCTGCGCTGCATGCAGGGACATGCAGGGCCGGCCGCAGGGGGTGGTGGGAGGAGTGGAAGCATTCTCTGCCTACTAAGCCCATCCATGGCAACCCAGGCCACCGCTTCACGCATGCGCCCGGCAGCCGGCGGGCACATGGCAACCAGGACGCCAGGAGAGGAGAAAGGATGGAGATGCAGAGCGGCCAGTACAGCGTCCCTGTGGGACGTCAGCGTATCTCCCCTGCTCGCCTTCCCCTTCTCCCGTCAGCAGAGCACAGCTCATCTTATTTGGCTGCTCAGCTTGTTGCCGATATGTTTTTGTACCCATTGGCCACAGTGGAGGGCCAATCAGAAGAGGTTAGCCATGCATCATGGGACATGTAGTACTGAAGGATTGTAAGTCTCATTGTTAGCCACAGGCAGCAGACTTCAGCCCCCAGCATGCACTCTGCTGGAGGAAAGAGTGAGAGCCTGGAACCAGGAAGAAGCTGAGTGGACTACTAAAGGAAAAAGAGAGGACTGTGCCGGGGGAAGCCAGAGAGAGAGCCATGCTGTATCCACACCACCAAAGAGAGAGCGCCAGCACCATGCTGTACCCACACCTCCAGAGAGAGAGCCACGCTGTACCCGCACCACCAGAGAGAGCCACACTGTACCCGCACCACCAGAGAGAGCCACACTGGACCCGCACCACCAGAGAGAGCCACGCTGTCCCTGCACCACCAGAGAGAGAGCCACACTGTACCTGCACCACCAGAGAGAGAGACACACTGTACCTGCACCACCAGAGAGAGCCATGCTGTACCCACACCACCAGAGAGAGAGCTGCCTATGTGTCACCACTGGGGGCTGTATTGAGCACTCACCGCCCTGAGGCTGGAAACAGCACAGAAGCCTTCATTCTCCTCTCCTCCAGCCGCAACAGATCCTCCGGTAAGAAGGGAGGGTCTGCTTCTCTTCCTCTGCCCCCAAAATTGTTTATAGTTAGATGCCCAACTAGTTTCCTTTTTTTAAAAAAGAGACACAGACCGCGGCCGCTCAGCGGAGGATTTCCCCCCAACCCCCCCCACCGCCATGCCTGCATATCCACAGGATGCTGCTGGGGGGGCGTAATTCGTGGGGGGCGTGGCTAACAGTGTCAGACGCTGGCCACACATGGAGGAAGCTGATTTTAGCGCTGTATATGTGAACTGCTGCTGGCTGTGGAGGGACAGATCAGGAGGATGGCTTGTTCAGGTTAGTGAACACAGACTTTTCCCCTTTGACACATTATACTTTACCAGACTAGGATTAATAGCAGCTAATGGCGCTGAACTATAGCCTAGTAATGTACATTCTTTTGCATAGTGCCTCTGCTTTATGCTTCAGGCTATGAATGGTAATGGGACCAGGAACTTCTCTAAAAGGGTCAATGGTTTTCACTGTAAACTGAATCCATTTCCAAAAGAATGTCTTCCTCCTCTGAGGGATGCAGCTGGTCAGATTGAGTTGTCAGGGGAAACTGTTGTTGCATAAAACACTTCAGTCCCTGTATATATCCTACAAAAGGTTTTTTTCATCTATAATTTCTAAATTGGAAAGAAGATTAATGCTATGATGTCTCCCCATAGTGGGACTAAACATAGCAGATTCCCATCTAGTGCTCAGAACCCTCTTGTTGAAGTGCAGGAGGTTGGGGATCAGGTAGATCTTCCCAAATATTTGGAAGATAATTATTTATCCTCTTCGGAGGATCCTAATATAGAAGGAGTAGCATCACAAGACAGGTTGCTTGTGTACTCCCTTACTCAACCTTTTTTGCTGCCTGCAGCACAGGCTCTTGAGGTACCTACCTCTAATTGGGTTCATTAGAACCTTCCCCATCTGGGGATGTTTTTTTCTATTCATGCATGGCTAAAAAAGCTTATGTATTCTGAATGGGAACATCCGGATAAACAATATTATACAATAATATTATACAATAATAATAATATTATTATTATTATTATATTAGGAGAGGCTTCACCAAGCACAATCTTTCTAGACATTATGCTAAACATCATGATAAACAAATTAAAGGTACTTTATTTCTTCCGATTGACAAAATTCATCTGCATTGGAGGGGTACTAATAAAGTCAGGGTGATTTCTAGACTCAAAACGAAATGGATTTTTGACTTAAAAACGTATGCGCCATTTGGATTAAATGTTAATTGGGATATTAATTGTTTTCTTAATAATGCTTAAAACGCTTTTTTGGTCTTTTGTTTTTTTATCTGTTTTATCAAAGTAATTTTTGTATTATTGTTATTTTATAATTTTACATTTCAAGTATCAATTTGTATGGTTTTATCAAAATTTGTAAATTTTATGCTAATGTATCATGGTTGATCCCAGTATGACTCTCTTGCTGCATTGTCTGATGTGTTTTTGTTATTAATATAGTTGCTTTACATTTCTCCTAACCAGTAGTTGGTGCTGTGACAATGTTTTTTATCTTCATATTTGTCCCGCTCGTTCTGGCATACTATGAATATCGATGTCTTGTGATAACTCAGAAGCCTCAGCCAATCCCCAGATGCCGTCCTTTTGTAACAAAACGCCGTGTAATGAGGTGCTCTGACGTCATTACGTTTGCCTCGTTGGAGGTGTAGCTTTGCGGAGGACAGCGAGCAGGGAGAGTGTAAAGCCCCATACACACTATCAGATTTTCTGATGAGTTTTTCCTTCAGATTTACCAAAACCATGTAGTAGAAGGGCCTGCCTGATTGCATACACATTGAAACTCCTAAGGTTTGACCTCATATTATATGGTTTTGGTAAATCTGAAGGAAAAACTCAGCAGACAATCTGATAGTGTGTACGGGGCTTTATGGGACACCGATGATTTTACACTGCACTTACAAGAAAGTTGCAATATAGCGCAATCTATTTATTTTTATTAAATCTTTTATTTAAATACTACACAATGGGATTTTTTATTATTTATATTACCTGAGTGGTACCAATCCAGGATCAGCTGTATTGCGGCATAGGTTTTTGGGAGACCGAATTCCATGGGCTTGCTGAGACTATTCTATTGGTCTTTGGAGTCGGTAAGGAGAATATTTGCTCACTTTTTGGGTGTTTTGTCACTTGGCAAAGGGATTTCATACTCACAGACCTTTGTTGGCAATTCACCTAAGGACTTGTATCTATGGACTGATTTTCACTATATTTTCACCTATTGGGACTCTGCCTTATTTTTACACTTTCAGCATTTTTTCACCAGACATTTCTAGTCACATTAAAAACATATTTTTTCTTTGATGTTTATTATATATAATCAGTGTGCAAATCTATTATATTTGAGCAAAGTTTGTGCTATTAATCCAGCATATTTCTTGATTTCATGATATATAATTATTGAATGTAAATGTTTTCTTTAATTTGTGTTTTATCACTTAACACTGCACCTATTTTTTATTTGTTAAGCAATATTATCCTCCCAAGAAATTCTCCACACTTTATCTATGAAAGAGGATTTCTATGAAGAAAATGGGGGGTTCCAGCAATTTATGCTGCAATCACCTCAGTGAGCAGTGGGGATGAACTGAACAGCCCCCGATTCGGTTCGCACCAGAACTTTCGAACGGACCGAAAATTTGTGCGAACATTAGAACCCCATTGAAGTCTATAGGACTCGAACATTCGAAATAAAAAGTGCTAATTTTAATGGCTAATATGCAAGATATTGTCCTAAAAAGGGTTTGGGGACCAGGCTCCTTCCCCAGGGGACATGGGTCAATGCCTAAAATGTTTTTTAAAACGGCCGTTTTTTCAGGAGCACTGATTTTAATGACGATTAAAGTGAAAAAAAATTTGAAATATTCCTTTAAATATCGTGCCTGGGGGTGTCTATTGTATGCTTGTGAAGTGCCACGTGTTTCCCGTGTTTAGAACAGTCCCTGCACAAAATGGCATTTAACGGAAAAAACGTCATTTAAAACTGCTTGCGGTTTTAATGTTATATCTGGTTCCTGCAATATGGTTGAAAATCATTGAGAAAAATGGCAGGTG
This sequence comes from Lithobates pipiens, assembly GCF_037356315.1. Classification (NCBI taxonomy): domain Eukaryota; kingdom Metazoa; phylum Chordata; class Amphibia; order Anura; family Ranidae; genus Lithobates; species Lithobates pipiens. The sequence goes on from NW_027507789.1 coordinate 148,423,270, forward strand.
TAGGTTTGTTGTGTTAAGTTGAATCTGTTTGTAATTTTCAACTGGTACATTTTTAAAGTGTAGCTCCAGTCAAAAAAACTATTTTTAAGCTTTTTGGAAAACATAGGGAAGGGTTATCACCCCTGTATAATTTGTTTTGCCGTCCGTCTTTTTTCATCTCACTTGCTGTTGTCTCCTTCCGTTTGCAAGTAGGAGATGTTTGTAAGTTGGATGTTTGAAAGTAGGGGCCTGCCCTATATGCTCTGCAGAAATGGCGGAACAAGGTGTTGGTTTTGCCCCAACATTGTAAGCCCTCAAAGTGACTCTTGGTGGACGCTGGAGCGCCCTGCTGTGAACTATTATATCAAGAATTGTAATTACATGCCATTGTTAAACAGTGGTAGAAAAATTGACCTTTGGTGGTTGTGGTGCTGCGGTACTGCGGTGCTGCGGTACTGCTGTTTTAGGCTGGGTTCACACTGCAGCGATGCGGGAACGCTGCGAATCCGCTGCGGGTTCCCGCATCGCATGCTTCCCGATGGTAGTTCACACTGCCCTATGCGAACTGCTGGGAGTGTCAGTGAAAAGTTAATGACACCCCCAGATCAGTTCGCATATCGCAGTGCGATCTGCAAACTCGGACAGGAATTGGATCGCATGGTGTGAACAACCATGTGATCCGATTCTGCTGCGGACAAAAAAAAGGGTCCTGTGCGAGTGTGGGCCAGATGCAATGTAAATTCAGCCATACTATCTGTATGGCTGAACTCGCATCGCACAGAGATCGGATGCGATTTGCACTGCAGTGCGGTGTGAATCACATCCGATCTCATCACCGAAGCAGTGTGAACCCAGCCTAAATGTAATATCTAGTTCCGGCAATACAGATGAAAATCATTGAGAAAAATGGCATGGGTAGCCCCCCTGCCCATTACCAGCCCCTTTGGGTCTTGTACGGATATTAGGGGAAGGTACGCAGTGACGCCACCACGCTTTACGAGGGGAGGACGGGACGCTCTTTTGAATGCCGGCCGGCTTTCTGTGATTTAGTTTGATGCTGTTTTAAAGAAATCTTTTCGTAAGTGCGATATTTTTATCTTAATAAAATATTTGAATGGTTTTACACTATGGAGGCATCTTTTTCTTTCTGGGGTTGATGCTGGTGACATACGCGATTGCTGACAGTTGAAGTTTTAGTGCTGTGATACTGCCATATACCGGTGATAGTGGAATCGTGATGCAAGAATTATGATCGGATGTTTTATTACTAAGACCACAACCTGTTTCGGATAAATATTACTAAGGCTACTATCTAATCTGCATCTGGTAAGCACATCAAAATCCTGGTGACGGGCACTGGTTTGCAGCTTTGTTTGGACTCACTGCGGTGACTTGATAAGCACTGATATATTGGACTTTATCTTCCAGTCCCAGCTTTTTGCAAGCTGTTTTTTCTGTTATATGCTATTTTTACACTTCTTATAATTGTTTGGTGGTTTAACTTGTGCAATGTTAATGCTACTTTATTGGCAACAAATATTCATTTTGTGTGTGTGTGCTATTAACTCCTTATTGACATTTCATTGGAGATGTCTTTTATTATTAAATAGGACCAGTGGCGCAGCTTTCCAAACTTTCGGATATTAGGGGAACCCCGTACCCAAATTAAAAAAAGGAAAGGTGTGGGGCCCCCAGGCTCTATATACTCAGAACAGCAGTATACAGGCAGTGCAAACAAGACAGGGACTGTGTAGGTTTGTTGTGTTAAGTAGAATCTGTTTGTAATTTTGAACTGGCACATTTTTAAAGTGTAGCTCCAGTCAAAAAATCTATTTTTAAGCTTTTTGGAAAACATAGGGAAGGTTTATCACCCCTGTATAATTTTTTTTGGCTGTCCGTCTTTTTTCATCTCACTTCCTGTTGTCTCCTTCCGTTTGCAAGTAGGAGACGTTTGTAAGTTGGATATTTGAAAGTAGGGGCCTGCCCTATATGCTCTGCAGAAATGTGGCCCTAAGGTGTTGGTGTTGCCACAAGTTAACACTGTAAGCCCTCAAAGTGACTCTTGGTGGGCACTGGAGCGCCCTGCTGTGAACTATTATCTCAAGAATTGTAATTACATGCCATTGTTGAACAGTGGTAGAAAAATTGGGCCTTTGGTGGTTGTGGTGGTGGTGGTGCTGCTGGTGCCACAACACTATAAGTCCTCACAGTTACTCTCGGTGGGAGCAGGAACAGGCCCTGCTGTGAAATATTATATCAAGAATTGTAATTACATGCCCCTGTTAAACAGGGGCTGAAAAATTGGGCCTTAGGCACTGGTGCTGGTGCCACGACACTGCAACCTCTCCCATATACTTTAGTTGAAGTGCAGGAATGAGCCCTGCTGCAAAGCATTGCATCAAAAATTGTATTACATGCCCCTGTTAAACAGGGGCTGAAAAATTGGGCCTTAGGCACTGGTGCTGGTACCACGACACTGCAACCTCTCCCATATACTCTAGTAAGGCCGCGTACACACGGGCGGACTGTTCGTCCAACTTTGTCCGCTGAACAGTGTTTCAGCGGACAGTCCGCTCGTGTGTGGGCTTCAGCGGACAGTTTCAGCGGACAGTCTGACGAACAAAGTTTTTCGGAATTTCCGTAAGACTGTCCGCTGAAACTTGGTTTGAGCGGACAGTCCGCTCGTGTGTAGGCTTGTTCGGCAAACTAAGTCTCGCGCATGCTCAGAAAGAATTTACACGGCGAAGGTTGCATTGCAGTGTATCGGACGCCGAATTTCTCGTCCCGTCGTACGTGCCGTTCACGTCATCGCGCAAGTTTTCAGCGGACTGTTCGTTCGTCGTGTGTGGTCAAGTCCGTTCATGCTAATTTTGAACGGACTGTTTGTCAAACTGTTTGACGAACCTAGTTGGGCGGACAGTCCGCCCGTGTGTACGCAGCCTTAGAGTGCAGGAATGAGCCCTTGTCAGGAACCATGAAACAGACAGAGACAGAAGTACAATCAAATCACACTTGTTTATTAATAAAAATAAAAAGGTAAATAGAAAAAAGCGTAGTTAAACATAGCCAGAGTCCAGTAGCCAGATCGGGTAGTCAGCCAGTCCAGACGTCAGAGATTCAAGGAGAGCAACTGCAAGCAGGATAGAAGCCAGGAGGGATGTCAGCAAGCCAGTCTTGAAACAAATAGCAGGAGATGGTTCCTAGTGATGTGACCAACGTGAAGGCAAAGGAAAGAGTGAGGTGGAAGGCTTTAAATAGGCAGGTCAGACGAGCATCATCAGGAACAGCTGGTAACTGGAAAGAGAAGGGAGCTGGCAATTGGCTGACAGCTGAGCGGCCAGCCCAGAGGAGGAAGGGCTAAGCCAGCCCTGACAGCCCTGCTGCAAAGCATTGCATCAAAAATTGTAATTGCACGACCCTGTATAACAGGGGCTGAAAAATTGGGCTGGTGGCATCACCCAGAACCAAAAATGTTCTTCCAAGATATCAGCAGGATCATTGAGGAGGAAGAGGATAGTCAGTCAACATAACAGGACAGTCACTCAGCATCAGCATAGGCAGTCTTGAAGGGATGTGACATTTCAAAAAAAAATATTCGGTTACATCAGCTTCAGGTGCTTGGTAGCTGGTGCTGATCCAAGACTGATTCATCTTTATGAAGGTCAGTCGATCAACCGAGTTGGTGGACAGGCGCACCCTGTGATCGGTTACAAAGCCACCAGCAGCACTGAAGGTGTGTTCCGAAAGAACACTGGATGCAGGACAGGCCAGTAGCTCAATTGCATATGGTGCAAGCTCTGGCCAGTGATCCATCCTCAAGACCCAGTAAGCCAAAGGATTTTTCATTGGGAAAGGTGTCCAAGTCTGACCTTGCCCCTAGGTATTCCTGCACCATGTTAATCAGACGCTAGCGATGGTTGCTGGAACCGATCATACCTTGGGGCTGCGGACTAAAAAATTGTCTGAACGCATCGGCCAGATGGCCACCTCTCCACCGCTCCTTCTGTGATTGACCGAAGCCTCAGCAAAACGTTGTCCAGGACCAGGAGTTTGTAACCTCCCAGTCTCTGGGAAAGCGTTGCACAGACCTTTCTGCAAGGCCTCCCGGAGATATCTCATCCTCTGCGACGGCAAGATAAGGTCCGCAAAAAGAGGGGGGAAGTGATTTTAAAATACTTTTTTTCCTTGCAAAATGACACTTTGTGCAGGGACCCCTCTTTTCCTGCGGCCTGCCAGGTTGCGTGCTCGGATAAAGGGTCTGGTATGGATATTTAGGGGGACCCCCACATCAATTTTGTTTTAAAAATTTGATACGGGGTTCCCCTTAATATCCATACTAGACCTGAAGGGCCTGGTATTTGAATTTAGGGGAACTCCCACACTTTTTTTTTTATCAATGAATGAATTGTCGGCTAATACAGAGAACACTCATTGAGTGTTCTCTTTATTACGGGAGCCGACAATGGAAAGTGATTTTAAAAGACCTGAAGGGTCTGGTATGGATATTTAGGGGGACCCCCACGTCAATTTTAAAAAAAAATTGATACGGGGTTCCCCTTAATATCCATACTAGACCTGAAGGGCCTGGTAATTGAATTTAGGGGAACCCCCGCGCTTTTTTTTTATCAATGAATGAATTGTCCGCTAATACAGAGAACACTCATTGAGTGTTCTCTGTATTACGGGAGCCGACAATGGAAAGTGATTTTAAAAGACTTTTTTTCCTTGCAAAATTACACTTTGTGCAGGGACAGTTCTAAGAATGGGAAACATGAGCCCCTTCACAGGCATACTATAGACACCCCCCAGGTACAAAATTTAAAGGAATATTACACTTTTATTGTTTCACTTTAATCATTATTAAAATCACTGCTCCTGAAAAAATGGCCAACTTTTTTTTGCATTGATCCATGTCTCCTGGGGCAGGACCCGGGTCCCTAAACACTTTTTAGGACAGTAACTTGCATATTAGCCTTTAAAATTAGCACTTTAGATTTCTCCCATAGGCTTGTACAGGGTGTTCCGACTTTTCAAATTTGCCGCGCCCAAATTGTTCACTGTTCGCTGAACAGGCGAACAGGCAATGTTCGAGTCGAACTCGAAGCTCATCCCTAGCTTCCACATGCCGGTAGAGAGCCGGAATCGCCTTCCATGACAAAAAGTGGCATTTGGGGACCTGCCACTGAGGAATCGCACATTGCACAAACTCGCGGAAGTGGGCCGAGTTTACCAACTGAAAAGGTAGCAGTTGAAGTGTTAGCAACTTAGCCAAGCTAGCATTCAATCGCTGGGCATGTGGATGGCTGGGAGTGAACTTCTTTCGATGGTCCAGCAGCTGGGGCAGGGAAATTTGCCCACTACAATCGGATGCCGGTGTACTGCTAGCAGAGTGCCCGCAAGTACTTGGCTGTGACACACCTAATTCTACACCTTCATTCCTCTCAGTGCAGGTTTCAGAGAGGACTGAAGGTCTAGTGGGGTTAGAGATCCCAGCTGATGAGGAGCAAGGAGAGGTCCACTTTTTTCTTTGGTGTGGGACTTTAAGATACGCTTGCCAACGAGCTGCATGACAGGTCAATATATGTCTGGTCAAGCATGTGGTGCCCAAGCAGGTGATGTTTTGGCCACAGTAGATTCGCTTGAGACATATTTTGCAAATAGCAGCGGTGCGATCTGATGCACTGGTCTCAAAAAAGGCCCACACCAAAGAACTTTTGGAATAACGTGCAGAGGCAGCGCCCTGCACAGGCAGAGCTCTGCGGTGTGATTGAGTCGGTGTGCTGCCTCGGAGTTGTGCCTCCTCTCTCCTATCAGGCACCCACGTGGAGACAGTGACCTCATCACCCCCTCCCTCTTCATCACTGGAGTAAACCTGGCAGTATGCTGCAGCTCATGGAACATGACTGCCAGATTGCTGTCCTTCTTAAGCATCCCCTCTCTCTCCGCTCACGCTACTGCCTTCTTCTAGCTGGGTATCATCAAGAGAGCCTTCAAAATGCTGGGCATCCTCCTGGAGCATGTACCCAACACTGTGCTCAAACAGTTCTGGGGACTCCTCAGGAGGACATGGTGGGTCTAGGGAAGGAGTGACTGATGACATTGGGACGAGGGAAGAGGACGCACTGGCAGCTGCTTTGCTAGTACCCTGAGCCTGGGTGAGAGAGGATGAGGAGGGCTTGGTCATCCACTCTACCAAGTCTTCGGCATGATGCGGCTCAACACGCTCAGCTGCCGAAAATAAGGACGAGCGTGTCTCATGGCCACGTGCTGATGACGATGCATTGCGTCCACGACCAGCACTGTTGTCTCTAGACAAAGAGCCTGCTTGCCTTCTTTTATTGGCTCGTGACTGTCTGCCTCTCCTTGTTGGCCTTCCAGACATAGTAATGGCCTCCAGGGAGATGGGAAAACCAGCAATTGGATTGGAGATTGGAGAATACCAGCAAAAAATGGTAGATACAGGTGTATACTGTGCTGGAGACACACAACACCCACTAACTCCTGCAGATGCCTGTATTAGAGAACACCAGCAAAAAAGGGTAGATACAGGTGTATACTGTGCTGTGCTAGAGGCACACAACACCCACTAACGCCTGCAGATGCCTTTATTAGAGAACACCAGCAAAAAAGGGTAGATACAGGTGTATACTGTGCTGGAGGCACACAACACCCACTTTAACTCCTGCAGTTGCCAGTATTAAAGAACACCAGCAATAAAGAGTAGAAACAGGTGTATGCTGTGCTGGAGGAACACAACACCCACTAACTCCTGCAGATGCTGTATTAGAGAACACCAGCAAAAAAGGGTAGATACAGGTGTATACTGTGCTGTGCTAGAGGCACACAACACCCACTAACTCCTGCAGATGCTGTATTAGAGAACACCAGCAAAAAATGGTAGATACAGGTGTATACTGTGCTGGAGGCACACAACACCCACTTTAACTTCTGCAGACGCCTGTATTAGAGAACACCAGCAATAAAGGGTTGATACAGGTGTATACTGTGCTGTGCTGGAGTCACACAACACCCACTAACTCCTGCAGATGCTTGTATTAGAGAACACCCGCAATAAAGGGTAGATACAGGTGTATACTGTGTTGTGCTGGAGGCACACAACATCCACTAACTCCTGCAGATGCCTGTATTACAGAAGACCAACAAAAAAGGGTAGCTACAGGTGTATACTGTGCTGAAGGCACACAACACCCACTTCAACTCCTGCAGATGCCTGTATTAGAGAACACCAGCAATAAAGGGTAGATACAGGTGTATACTGTGTTGTGCTGGAGGCACACAACATCCACTAACTCCTGCAGATGCCTTTTTTAGAGAACACCAGCAAAAAAGGGTAGATACAGGTGTATACTGTGCTGTGCTGGAGGCACAGTGCATTGTGGGCCGTGAGCGTCACACGAATTTGGCACGAACGGCCCATAACGTTCGTATTCGCCGAACGTGCGAACAGCCGGTGTTCGAGTCGAACGCATGTTCGACTCGAACACCAAGCTCATCCCTAGTGAGCAGAGTCTCACATGTCCGGTGGATAATGCACTGATGTTAAAGGATCCAACAAATAAAAAAGTTGGAACTTATTTTTAAAGACAATATTTTCCCGCTCACCAGAAATTTCTGCGTTTTGAAATATAAAATTATCTTTTCAGTTGTGGCCCTGCCGCTCGGTTTAGCCACAGCACCACGAGTGTACTGAACGATTCTGGCACCTCCTTTCACCAGATTAAGGGCTCAAGGCATAAAGGTTATAGCCTATTTAGAAGATCTGCTTTTAATAGATCATTCAGTCTCGGGTCTAAAACCAGAGTCTGATCACAGCCGTAACTACCTGAACTCTCTGGGTTGGATACTCAACCTAGGAAGATTCTCCTTAAAACCATCAAGCAGATTACAGTACTTGGAGGCTGGTTATAAATACCATACAGAAGAAGGTATTCGTACCCCAGACAAGAATCAGTTCCATTGTAGGACTATTTCAACTTATCAAAACAAAGGAAAATGTCCTTCCATTCGGCTGTGCAGGAGATTTTTAGGGGAAATGATGGCCCCTTCAAGGCTGTCCCTTATCACCAGGGGGGGCACAAGAGGTCGTGTAGCCCAAAAAGAGGTGAATAATGTTCTAGCTTGGGCAGAGCACAACTTTCCTCGCCTATTGTTATGTCCCATTGACAGAGGGTCTCTCAGGATGTTGCTAGCAATGCTGCCAGTGTCTGCTCAGCAAGTGACACACAGGATGGATGCACTTCTTAACCAGGGAAGGGTTTATTACTCACTCAGAAAGCAATGTACATTCTTACATGGAGAAGTCATATACACAGGGTCTTCCTCTAAGTATCATGCTGCTGCTTCCAGTCCCACACACACTGTGACTGAATTCCTGGTACAGCCCCTCCCCCAGCATGCATCAGGAGAAATGGGTTAAGGGTCACAGTGATTCTGCATAAACATTACACCTATCAACAATTTTCATTTCAGGAATAGAGAATTGGCAGGTGTACTACTTGAGTCGCCAACAATTATTTCCAGGAGAATGATCTCTTCGCCCCGACATCTTCCTAGCGATATGTCAGAGATGGGGTATTCCGGACATGGACCTATTCGTGTCCAGATTCATCAACAAAGTCAACAACTTTGAGTCGAGAACAAGGAATCCACTAGCAGGTGGAACAGATGCATTAGTCTTCTCATGGGATCAGTTTTCACTTATCTATGCATTTCCTCCAGTTCTGCTACTTCCGTGCCTTCTCCACAGGATCATGCAGGAACTAAATGAGTTGATTCTGGCGGCCCCAGTGGGTCCCAGAAGATCTTGATTTACCAAGATCATAATGATGGCAGTAGGAGTCCTTTGGACACTGCCATTATAGCCAGACCTTCTCGCACAAGGTCCGGTATTTCAGCCTACCTTACGACCCAGTTCACACTGAGGCAGCATGACTTGCAAAGCGACTGCCTCAGGCGACCGGGATCCGACTTTAGCGGTGACTTGCAAAATGACTTCTGTATAGAAGTCAATGCAAGTCACCCCAAAAGTCATACAGGAACCTTTTTCTAAGTCAGAGCGAATTGAGTCGCTCCGATTAGAATGGTTCCATTGCACAGAACGGGGTGCGACTTGTCAGGCGGCTAAGTCGCCTGACGAGTCGCCCCTGTGTGAACCGGCTGTACAGATGAGAAAATTTAACAGGTTTGACTGTTGAATCCCACTCTATAAAAGATCGTGGGTGATCTCCTTCGGTAGTGTCTACTGTGATTAATGCCAGGGACCCGGCTTCCAGAATCACTTACTATAGAGTCTGGAAGGCATATGTTTCTTGGTGTGGATCCAGGGGTTGGCACCCCAAGAAGTATATCATAGGCAGGGTCCTCAATTTCCTGCATATGGGATCTGAAATGAAGCTGGCCTTGACTTCTATCAAAAGCCAGATTCCGGCCTTGTCAGTGTTTTCAATGGCCTCTTGCTTCCCAATCTTGGTGCGTAGCTTATTCAGGGGGGTAAAACAAATGAATCCCCCTATCAAGGCACCTCTAATTCCTTGGGATTTAAATTTGGTTTTATCGGCTTTGCTGAATGAGCTACTTGAACCTTTACCAGAAATTTCCTTGGTTCTATTGACAAGAAAGATAATCTTTCTGGTTGCCATTTCTTCAGCTAGAATAGTATCGGAACTAGCAGCTCTGTCTTGTAAAGAGCCATTTTTGATCATGCATAAGAATGAGGTTTTTTTTTGTCCTCATCCTGAATTCCTACCAAAAGTGGTAACAAGTTTTTTTCATTTAAACCAATATATTATTCTTGCTTCTTTCTCCCCAGAGCATCAATCTAGGGAAGAGAAGGCACTATATTCCCTTGATGTAGTAAGAGTTAGCCCTTGTACACACGGTCGAATATTCCGACAACCAAATCTGTCGGATTTTGTCCGTCGGATTTTGTCCGATGGATCTTGTCCGATGGATCTTGTCCGAAACTGTTGCATACACACGGTCGGACAAAGTTGTCGAAAAATCCGATCTTTCAGAACGTGATGACGTAATTTCGTTATGATGGGACTACGTTTAGGCTAGTAGCCAATAACTTTGATGTAGGAATTTGATCTGAGCATGCGTGGCACTTTGTCCGATCGGAATTCTCTACACATGATCGGAGTATGTCCGATCGGAGCAGTTCGTCGGAAAATATTTCCAGCAAGTTGGAAAATTTAGTCCGACGGATATTCCGATGCATACCACACACAGTCGGAATATCCAAAGCGCTCCGATCGGACACATTCCTGACGGATTCTCCAACCGTGTGTACAAGGGCTAAGAGTGATCAGAGTCTATTTAAAGGCGACCACTCAGGTTCGCAAAACACATGTTTTGTTTGTACTGCCAGAGGGGCCAAGATGTGGACAGGCAGCGTCAAAATCCACTATTTTCCAAATGGATTCATCAAGTGATTGTGTAAGCTTCAGCTTAAAGAAGAAAATTCTTCCTTCTCATTAGGGATGAGCTTCGTGTTCGAGTCGAACGTACGTTCGACTCGAACATTGGCTGTTCGTCCGTTCGGCGAAATCCGAACTCTTGGTCTGTTCGCGTCAAAATTCGTGTGGCGCGCACGGCCCACAATGCACTGCGATGGCGCAGTGCATTGCTGGCTCGTGATTGGTCAAGCATGCACTGTGACCCCGCATGCTTGGCCAATCGCAGCGCCAGCAGCGAGGAGAGCCATGATTGGCCACAGGCAGGATGCCTGTGGCCAATCATAGCTCAGGCTGTGTAGTGCACGCCCCACACTATATAAGGCCGCCTTTGAGGCGGCCTCGTGTAGTGTGTTGGCATCTGAAGCAGTGGGTGTTCTGTGTACCTTCAACACAGTTACACACCAATCGTTTTTGGCTGATTTCCTATCTTGCTCTTGTGTAGTGGTTATTGTCTGTGCCCTGACCGCAGTATACACCACTATATTCACCTCACCTATATAGCTAGTGATCTAGCTTTAATAATAGAGCTTGCAGTCAGTAGTGTTAGGAGATAGTGCGTGCTGTCTGCGTGCTCTGTACCCAGTACATACCGCTATAATCCACCTATATAGCTGTTCTCTATTTGAGCCCAATTGTCATCTGCAGGAGTTATTGGAAATTGTGTGTGCTTCCAGCACAGCACAGTATACATCTGTATATACCCCTTTATCTCTGCTGTTTTCTGGTTATTGTCTGCGTGCCCTGACCGCAGTATACACCGTGATATTCACCTCACCTATATAGCTAGTGGTCCATCTTTAATAATAGAGCTTGCAGTCAGTAGTGTCAGGAGATAGTGCGTGCTGTCTGCGTGCTCTGTACCCAGTACATACCGCTATAATCCACCTACATAGCTGTTCTCTATTTGAGCCCAATTGTCATCTGCAGGAGTTATTGGAAGTTGTGTGTGCTTTCAGCACAGCACAGTATACATCTGTATATACCCCTTTATCTCTGCTGTTTTATGGTTATTGTCTGCGTGCCCTGACCGCAGTATACACCGTGATATTCACCTCACCTATATAGCTAGTGGTCCATCTTTAATAATAGAGCTTGCAGTCAGTAGTGTCAGGAGATAGTGCGTGCTGTCTGCGTGCTCTGTACCCAGTACATACCGCTATAATCCACCTACATAGCTGTTCTCTATTTGAGCCCAATTGCCATCTGCAGGAGTTATTGGAAGTTGTGTGTGCCTCCAGCACAGCACAGTATACATCTGTATATACCCCTTTATCTCTGCTGTTCTATAAAAAAGGCATCTGCAGGAGTTAGTGGGTGTTGTGTGCCTCCAGCACAATATAAACTACCCAACTACTGTTTTACCCAACTCCCTTCAGGCCATTACCATGTCTGGAAGGCCAGCAAGGAGAGGCAGACAGGCGCGAGCCGATAAAAGAGGGCAAGCAGGCTCTGTGTCTAGAGACAACAGTGCTGGTCGTGGACGCGGTGCATTGTCATCAGCACGTGGCCATGGGACATGCTTGTCCTTCTTTTCTGCAGCTGGACATGTTGAACCGCAACATGCCAACGACTTGGTAGAGTGGATGACCAAGCCCTCTTCATCCTCCTCATCCTCTCTCACCCAGTCTCAGAGTAGTAGCAAAGCAGCTGCCAACGCATCGTCTTCCCTCCTCTCAATGTCATCATCAGTGACTCCTTCCCTAGACCCACCACGTCCTCCTGAGGAGTCTCCTGAACTCTTTGAGCACAGTGTTGGGTACATGCTCCAGGAGGATGCCCAGTGTTTGGTGGGCTCTGATGATGACACTCAGCTAGAGGAAGGCAGTAGCGTGAGCGCAGAGAGAGGGGATGCTCAAGAAGGACAGCAATCTGGCAGTCATGTTCCACAAGCTGCAGCATACTGCCAGGTTTGCTACAGCGATGAAGAGGGAGGGGATGATGAGGGCACTGACTCCACGTGGGTGCCTGGAAGGAGGGAGGAGGAGGAGGCACATGTCCAACGAGTCAGGATGCCCTCCGGGGGCCAGATTAGGGGCAGCACACCGACTGAATCACACCGCAGAGCTCCGCCTGCGCAGAGCGCTTCCTCTGCGCGTTATTCTAAAAGTTCTTTGGTGTGGGCCTTTTTTGAGACGAGTGCATCAGATCGCACCGCTGCTATTTGCAACATATGTCTCAAGGGTATCTCACGTGGCCAAAACATCAGCCGCTTGGGCACCACATGCTTGACCAGACATATGTTGACCTGCCATGCAGCTCGTTGGCAAGCGTACCTCAAAGACCCACACCAAAGAACAAAGCGGACCTCTCCTTGCTCCTCATCAGCTGGCATCTCCAACCCCACTAGACCTTCAGTCCTCTCTGACACCTGCTCTGAGAGGAATGAAGGTGTAGAATTAGGTGTGTCACAGCCAAGTGCTTCCGGGAACTCTGCTAGTGGTACATCCACGTCCGATTATAGCAGGCAAATGTCCCTGCCCTAGCTGCTGGACCGGCGGAAGAAGTTTACTCCCAGCCATCCACATGCCCAGCGGTTGAATGCTAGCTTGGCTAAATTGCTAGCACTTCAACTGCTGCCTTTTCAGTTGGTAGACTCGGCCCCCTCCCGTGAGTTTGTACAATGTGCGGTTCCTCAGTGGCAGGTCCCCAAACGCCACTTTTTCTCACGGAAGGCGATTCCGGCTCTCTACCGGCATGTGGAAGGCAATATCCTTGCCTCGCTGGACAGGGCGGTCAGCGGTAAGGTGCATATTACCGCTGACTCATGGTCCAGCAGGCATGGACAGGGACGTTACCTGTCTTTCACGGCCCATTGGGTCACTCTTCTGGCAGCTGGGAAGGATGCAGGACAAGGTGCAGTAGTGTTGGAGGTTGTTCCGCCACCACGCCTCCAAAATGCTACTATTGGTTGTGACACACCTCTCTCCTCCACCCCCTCCTCTTCTTCTTCCTCCATGGCCTCTTCCAGTGCTCTGTCCTCAGAACCAGCGGTGCTCCGTAGGCGTTCCAGGGGCTACGCAAGTATACAGGCAAAACGATGCCATGCCGTGCTTGCGCTGGTTTGTTTGGGGGACAGGAGTCACACTGGGGCGGATGTTTTGTCAGCTCTGCAGGGGCAGGCCGAGAGGTGGTTGACGCCACGCCAGCTTAAGCCAGGAATGGTGGTTTGCGACAATGGCACCAACCTCCTCTCCGCCCTCCGACAGGGACAACTGACCCATGTGCCCTGTGTAGCTCACGCCCTTAACCTGGTGGTGCAGCGGTTCTTGGGCAGGTACCCCGGCTTACATGATGTCCTGAAGCAGGCCAGGAAAGTCTGTGTGCATTTCCGCCGATCATTTAATGCCTGTGCTTGTCTGGCTGAGCTCCAAAAGGAGTTGAACCTGCCCAAGAACCGCCTTATATGTGACATGCCCACCAGATGGAACTCAACATTGGCCATGCTGCAGCGGCTGCACACGCAGCAGAGGGCCATCAATGAGTACCTGTGCGACTACGGCACCAGGACAGGGTCAGGGGAGCTTGGTTTTTTCTCACCATGCCAGTGGGGCATGATCAGGGATGCATGCACTGTCCTGTCACCGTTTGAGGAGGCCACAAGGATGGTGAGCAGTGACAGTGCATGCATCAGTGACACTGTACCTCTTGTCCACCTCTTGGAGCATACGCTGCATGGAATAATGGACAGGGCACTTGAGGCAGAACAGAGGCAGGAAGAGGAGGACTTCCTTGCCTCTCAAGGCCCCCTTTATCCAGACAGTGTTCCTGCTGTGCCACCCATCACACAGGAAGAGGGTGAGGAGGAGGAAGAGGAGGAGGAGGATGATTGTGTCAGCATGGAGGTGGAGGCTGGCACTCAGCATCAGCATCAGCAGCAGTCTTATAGGGATGATTTACAGTCCCAAGAAACACGTGGACTTGTACGTGGCTGGGAGGAGGTAGCTGCGGATCATGTTGTCCTTAGTGACCCAAAGGACTCCGGACCGAATGCCTCAGCTAACCTACGCTGCATGGCCTCCCTGATCCTGCAAAGCCTGCGGAATGATCCTCGTATTCTTCGGATCAAGGAGAGGGACCATTACTGGCTGGCCACTCTCCTTGATCCACGGTACAAGGGTAAGGTTGCCGACCTTATCTTGCCGTCGCAGAGGGAGCAGAGGATGAGACATCTCCGGGAGGCCTTGCAGAAATCTCTGTGCAACGCGTTCCCAGAGACTGGGAGGTTACAAACTCCTGGTCCTGGACAACGTGTTGCTGAGGCATCGGTCATAAGGAGCGGTGGAGAAGGTGGCCGTCTGACTGATGCTTTCAGACAATTTTTTAGTCCGCAGCCCCAAGGTATGATTGGTTCCAGCACCCATCGCCAGCGTCTAATTTACATGGTGCAGGAATACCTAGGGGCAAGGTCAGACTTGGACACCTTTCCCACCGAAAATCCTCTGGCTTACTGGGTCTTGAGGATGGATCACTGGCCAGAGCTTGCACAGTATGCAATTGAGCTACTGGCCTGTCCTGTATCCAGCGTTCTTTCGGAACGCACCTTCAGTGCTGCTGGTGGCTTTGTTACCAATCACAGGGTGCGTCTGTCCACCGAATCAGTTGATCGACTGACCTTCATCAAGATGAATCAGTCTTGGATCACCCACAGCTACCAAGCACCTGAAGCTGATGTAACCGAATAATTTTTTTTGAAATACCACATCCCTTCAAGACTGCCTATGCTGATGCTGAGTGACTGTCCTGTTATGTTGATTGTCTATCCTCTTCCTCCTCCGCTGATATGTTGGAAGAACATTTTTGGTTCTGGGTGATGCCAGCAGCCCAATTTTTCTGCCCCTGTTTAACAGGGGCGTTTAATTACAATTTTTGATGCAATGCTTTGCAGCAGGGCTAATTCCTGCAATAAAACTAGAGTATATGGCAGAGGTTGCAGTGTGATGGCACCAGCACCAGTGCCTAAGGCCCAATTTTTCTGCCCCTGTTTAACAGGGGCGTTTAAGTACAATTTTTGATGCAATGCTTTGCAGCAGGGCTAATTCCTGCAATAAAACTAGAGTATATGGCAGAGGTTGGAGTGTGGTGGCACCAGCACCAGTGCCTAAGGCCCAATTTTTCTGCCCCTGTTTAACAGGGGCGTTTAAGTACAATTTTTGATGCAATGCTTTGCAGCAGGGCTAATTCCTGCAATAAAACTAGAGTATATGGCAGAGGTTGCAGTGTGATGGCACCAGTGCCTAAGGCCCAATTTTTCGGCCCCTGTTTAACAGGGACATGTAATTACAATTCTTGATATAATATTTCACAGGAGGGCCCCTTCCTGTGCCCACCCAGAGTAACGGTGAGGACTTATAGTGTTGTGGCACCAGCACCACAACCACCAAAGGTCAATTTTTCTACCACTGTTCAACAATGGCATGTAATTACAATTCTTGATATAATCGTTCACAGCAGGGCGCTCCAGCGCCCACCAAGAGTCACTTTGAGGGCTTACAATGTTGTGGCAAAACCAACACCTTGTTCCACCATTTCTGCAGAGCATATAGGGCACGCCCCTACTTTCAAACATCCAACTTACAAACATCAGACAGCAGCAAGTGAGATGAAAAAAGATGGACGACAAAACAAATTATACAGGGGTGATAACCCTTCCCTATGTTTTCCAAAAAGCTTAAAAATAGTTTTTTTGACTGGAGCTACACTTTAAAAATGTACCAGTTGAAAATTACAAACAGATTCAACTTAACACAACAAACCTACACAGTCCCTGTCTTGTTTGCACCGCCTGTATACTGCTGTTCTGAGTATATAGGGCCTGGGGGCCACACGCATTTCCTTTTTTTAATATGGGTACAGGGTTCCCCTTAATATGCGTACAAGACCCAAATAGGCTGGTAATGGGCAGGGAGGGCTACCCATGCCATTTTTCTCAATGATTTTCAACCATATTGCAGGAACCAGATATAACATTAAAACCGCAAGCAGTTTTAAATGGTGTTATTTCCGTTTAATGTCATTTTGTGCAGGGACTGTTCTAAACACGGGAAACACGTGGCACTTCACAGGCATACTACAGACACCCCCCAGGCACCATATTTAAAGGAATATTTCACTTTTTTTTTCACTTTAATTGTCATTAAAATCAGTGCTCCCGCCAAAACGGCCGTTTTTAAAACTTTTTTTTGCATTGACCCATGTCCCCTGAGGCAGGAGTCAGGTCCCCAAACCCTTTTTAGGACAATATCTTGCATATTAGCAGTTAAAATTAGCACTTTCCATTTCGAACGTTCGAGTCCCATAGAGTTCAATGGGGTTCTAACGTTCGTAACGAACGTGGGGTCCGTTCGAAAGTTCTGGTGCAAACCGAACCGGGGGGTGTTCGGCTCATCCCTACTTCTCATGTTAGAGCACACTCACCCAGGGCGATTAGTGCTTATTGGGTGGTGCATCATCAGGCCTGTATGGCTCAGATCTGTAAGGCCGCAACTTGGTCTTCGGTTCATACGTTTATCAGATTTTATCAAATCGATATTAAAGGTCATGAGGATATTGCCTTTGGGCGCAGTATACTGCAGGTTGCAGTATGAGTCCTCTGTTTTTTTATTGTGTCTCCCTTCCCTCAGTTGGCATTGCTATGGGAGATCCCACATAGTTACTACTCTGTGTCCCCTGATGTAAGAAAAGAAAACAGGATTTTTAAAACAGCTTACCTGTAAAATCCTTGGGATTTTGGGAAATTATTTTTTATATAAAATTTTGCAAAGAGCTTCTCACAGTGCCAGGGGATCAGGCTCATCTGACAGCCTTGATCCCGCGACACACTGGTTGAGAAAGGCTGTTTTAGATAGCTAGATGGGCCGTTCAAAACCAGACCGTGGGCTGCGATTGACCCACGGGCCGGACTTTGTACATGCCTGTTCTATGGTAAACCATTGTCTCCAACTGATTAATTCTCTGCCTCTTTGATTGCATGGGCGAGCCGGTGGGGGGGGGGTGCCGCGCCCCTCCCGCCGTCACCTGTAAAAGCAATCAAGCAGGTAAACATCGGTTATGATTGCTTTTACATGTGAGGGAAGCGCCCGAATGAAAGATTTCTGCAGGCATTTCGATATCGCCTCTTAAATTACAGGTTGTCATAGGATGTCCACCCAAGGATAGGTGGTTAAATGGTCATTGAAAAAGTGGAAATGAAACCAGTTTTGCTATTGTGATTGGGTTACAGCAATCAGCATGTAAAGAAAGGCCAGTTTATTTCACCTGTGATCTGGGCCCTCTGACATCATATCACGTGTTTTGTAAGCACATCCTGTAAACAATGCTGTTTATAAACAGCTTGAAGTTTCCGCCAACCCTGTGTTTTACAATGGCATGTTACAAAGGTGATTAAGGCTGGGTTCACACTGCTGCGGGGGGAGATCCGGATGTGATTCGCACCGCACTGCAGTGAAAATCACATCCGATCTCCGTAGCGATGCGAGTTCAGCCATACAGATAGTATGGCTGAATTCGCATCGCTCCCGCAGCAAACTCGCACGGGACCCTTTTTTTGGTCCGCAGCAGAATCGGATCGCATGGGTGTTCACACCATGCGATCCGATTCCTGTGCGAGTCTGCAGATCGCACTGCGATATGCGGACGGATCTGGGGGTGTCATTAACATTTCATTGACACTCCCAGCCGTTCGCATAGGGCAGTGTGAACTGCCGGCGGGAGTCATGCGATGCGGGAAAACGCCGCGGATTTGCGGCGTTCCCGCATCGCTGTGGTGTGAACCCAGCCTAAAGGAAAGTAGACAGCACTTTGTATTTCAACAGACAACTTTGCTACTGAATCTCTAAAAAGCTATAAAGTTCTCATTGGATGGTTAAGCCCCTCAACAGCCTCATGTAATTGCAAAATGGCTGGGATGATGCTTTCACTAGTATTGCTCACACATTGGGTTTTAAGGTCTTTCACTGAATGGCTAACATAATAAAACCATGTACAGGAATAAGATTTTCAGCTAACTAAGCCAACAAGCTTTTGCCATTATCAGAAGCTAGTGTGCAATGGCTGCATACAGTAATTCTCTGGTTGTGTATGTGCTTGGTTCTCCCCATACAAAGTGCTCTAAGGGACCATTGAGACATTTGCTGCTGGCAGATGAGAATGTCTTATTGGAGGTCATTCTCTGGGTTTAACGGACCTTTATTCTTTCTAGCTCTTGAAGCTGCCTGTATCTGTGCCAACAAGTACATGGTGAAGAGTTGCGGCAAGGATGGCTTCCACATCACAGTGGGCCTCCACCCGTTCCATGTCATCCGCATTAACAAAATGTTATCCTTCGCTGGGGCTGATAGGTAAATATAATATTCTGAACTCTTATCCTCGGACTCAAAGCCAACACCTTTAAGAGTTCCCCAGAATCTGTTTGATATAGAGATTCTAGCTTTGTAGGGCTTGTTAGGTTAGACCTGTTCTGGCACCATATGTTTAAGGCAGGAACACCTGGAGGAGGAGGAACCTGCACATAACTCTATGTAGATGGTAACAATGTAAGGTCGCATTGCTAACAGTTTGGCCACCTTGTTTGGCTGCAAGTACCAAAATCGTGCTAATTAGGGATGAGCTTCGTGTTCGAGTCGAACGTATGAACATCGGCTGTTCGCCCGTTGGGCGAATTCCGAACGTTATGGGCCGTTCTCGCCAAATTCGTGCGGCGCTCACAGTCCACAATGCACTGCGCCATCGCAGTGCATTGCTGGCTCATGATTGGCCAAGCATGCACTGTGACCCCGCATGCTTGGCCAATCACAGCACCGGCAGCGAGGAGAGCCATGATTGGCCACAGGCAGGATGCCTGTGGCCAAGCATAGCTCAGGCTGTGTAGTACACGCCCCACACTATATAAGGCTGCCAGCGCGGCGGCCTTGTGTAGTGTGTTGGCGTCTGTAGGAGTTAGTGGGTGTTCTGTGTACCTTCAACACAGTATACACCGATCGTTATCGGCCGATTTTTCGTTCTTGCTCTTCTGTAGTGGTTGTTGTCTGCGTGCCCTGACCGCAGTATACACCGCTATATTCACCTATATAGCTAGCTATAGTTCTCTTTTTTAATAGAGCTTGCAGTCAGTGGTAGGAGATTGTGCGTGCTGTCTGCGTGCTCTGAACCCAGTATACACCGCTATATCCACCTATATAGCTAACTATCTTGCTCGTTTTAAATAGAGCTTGCAGTCAGTGGTAGGAGATTGTGCGTGCTGTCTGCGTGCTCTGAACCCAGTATACACCGCTATATCCATCTATATAGCTAGCTATCTTGCTCGTTTTAAATAGAGCTTGCAGTCAGTGGTAGGAGATTGTGTGTGCTGTCTGCGTGCTCTGAACCCAGTATACACCGCTATATCCACCTATATAGCTAACTATCTTGCTCGTTTTAAATAGAGCTTGCAGTCAGTGGTAGGAGATTGTGCATGCTGTCTGCGTGCTCTGAACCCAGTATACACTGCTATATCCATCTATATAGCTAGCTATCTTGCTCGTTTTAAATAGAGCTTGCAATCAGTGGTAGAAGATTGTGCGTGCTGTCTGCGTGCTCTAAACCCAGTATACACCGCTATATCCATCTATATAGCTAACTATTTTGCTCGTTTTAAATAGAACTTGCAGTCAGTAGTAGGAGATTGTGCGTGCTGTCTGCGTGCTCTGAACCCAGTATACACCGCTATATCCACCTATATAGCTAACTATCTTGCTCATTTTAAATAGAGCTTGCAGTCAGTGGTAGGCGATTGTGCGTGCTGTCTGAGTGCTCTAAACCCAGTATACACCGCTATACATCCACCTATATAGCTAACTATCTTGCTCGTTTTAAATAGAGCTTGCAGTCAGTGGTAGGAGATTGTGCGTGCTGTCTGTGTGCTCTGAACCCAGTATACACCGTTATATACACCTATATAGCTCTTCTCTAATTGAGCCATCTGCCATCTGCAGGAGTTAGTGGATGTTGTGTGTGCCTCCAGCACAATATACACTACCCAATTGCTGGTTTTCCCAACTCCCTTCAGGCCATTACCATGTCTGGAAGGCCAGCAAGGAGAGGCAGACAGGCGCGAGCCCATAAAAGAGGGCAAGCAGGCTCTGTGTCTAGAGACAACAGTGCTGGTCGTGGACGTGGTGCATCGTCATCATCAGCACGTGGCCATGGGACACGCTTGTCCTTCTTTTCGGCCGCTGGACATGTTGAGCCGCAACATGCCAACGACTTGGTAGAGTGGATGACCAAGCCCTCTTCATCCTCCTCATCCTCTCTCACCCAGGCTCAGGGTACTAGCAAAGCAGCTGCCAACGCATCGTCTTCCCTCCTCTCAATGTCATCATCAGTGACTCCTTCCCTAGACCCACCACGTCCTCCTGATGAGTCTCCTGAACTCTTTGAGCACAGTGTTGGGTACATGCTCCAGGAGGATGCCCAGTGTTTTCTAGGCTCTGATGATGATACTCAGCTAGAGGAAGGCAGTAGCGTGAATGCAGAGAGAGGGGATGCTCAAGAAGGACAGCAATCTGGCAGTCATGTTCCACAAGCTGCAGCATACTGCTAGGTTTGTTCCAGCGATGAAGAGGGAGGGGATGATGAGGGCACTGACTCCACGTGGGTGCCTGGTAGGAGAGAGGAGGAGGAGGCACATGTCCAACGATGCAGGATGCCCTCCGGGGGCCAACTTAGGGGCAGCACACCGACTGAATCACACCGCAGAGCTCCGCCTGTGCAGGGCGCTGCTTCTGCGCGTTATTCTAAAAGTTCGACGAGTGCGTCAGATCGCACCGCTGTTATTTGCAACATATGTCTCAAGCGTATCTCGCGTGGCCAAAACATCAGCTTGGGCAGCACATGCTTGACCAGACATATGTTGACCTGCCATGCAGCTCGTTGGCAAGCATATCTCAAAGACCCACACCAAAGAACAAAGCGCACCTCTCCTTGCTCCTCATCAGCTGGGATCTCCAACCCCACTAGACCTTCAGTCCTCTCTGAAACCTGCTCTGAGAGGAATGAAGGTGTAGAATTAGGTGTGTCACAGCCAAGTGCTTCCGGGCACTCTGCTAGCAGTACACCCACGTCCGATTATGGCAGGCAAATGTCCCTGCCCCAGCTGCTGGACCGGCGAAAGAAGTTCACTCCCAGCCATCCACATGCCCAGTGGTTGAATGCTAGCTTGGCTAAATTGCTAGCACTTCAACTGCTGCCTTTTCAGTTGGTAGACTCGGCCCCCTTCCGTGAGTTTGTACAATGTGTGGTTCCTCAGTGGCAGGTCCCCAAACGCCACTTTTTCTCATGGAAGGCATGTGGAAGGCAATGTCCTTGCCTCGCTGGACAGGGCGGTCAGCGGTAAGGTGCATATTACCGCTGACTCATGGTCCAACAGGCATGGACAGGGACGTTACCTGTCTTTCACGGCCCATTGGGTCACTCTTCTGGCAGCTGGGAAGGATGCAGGACAAGGTGCAGTAGTGTTGGAGGTTGTTCCGCCACCACGCCTCCAAAATGCTACAATTGGTTGTGACACACCTCTCTCCTCCACCCCCTCCTCTTCTTCTTCCTCCATGGCCTCTTCCAGTGCTCTGTCCTCAGAGCCAGCAGTGCTCCGTAGGCGTTCCAGGGGCTACGCAAGCACGCAGGCAAAACAATGCGATGCCGTGCTTGCGCTGGTTTGTTTGGGGGGACAGGAGCCACACTGGGGCGGATGTTTTGTCAGCTCTGCAGGGGCAGGCCGAGAGGTGGTTGACGCCACGCCAGCTTAAGCCAGGAATGGTGGTTTGCGACAATGGCACCAACCTCCTCTCCGCCCTCCGACAGGGACAACTGACCCATGTGCCCTGTGTGGCTCACGTCCTTAACCTGGTGGTTCAGCGGTTCTTGGGCAGGTACCCGTTCTTACAGGATGTCCTGAAGCAGGCCAGGAAAGTCTATGTGCATTTCAGCTGATCATTTAAAGCCTGTGCTCGGCTGGCTGAGCTCCAAAAGGAGTTGAACCTGCCCAAGAACCGCCTTATATGTGACATGCCCACCAGGTGGAACTCAACGTTGGCCATGCTGCAGCGGCTGCACACGCAGCAGAGGGCCATCAATGAGTACCTGTGCGACTACGGCACCAGGACAGGGTCAGGGGAGCTCGGATTTTTCTCACTACGCCAGTGGGGCATGATCAGGGATGCATGCACTGTCCTGTCACCATTTGAGGAGGCCACAAGGATGGTGAGCAGTGACAGTGCATGCATCAGTGACACTGTACCTCTTGTCCACCTCTTGGAGCATACGCTGCGTGGAATAATGGACAGGGCACTTGAGGCAGAACAGAGGCAGGAAGAGGAGGACTTCCTTGCCTCTCAAGGCCCCCTTTATCCAGACAGTGTTCCTGCTGTGCCACCCATCACACAGGAAGAGGATGAGGAGGATGAGGAGGAGGAGGAGGATGATTGTGTCAGCATGGAGGTGGAGGCTGGCACTAAGCATCAGCAGCAGCAGCAGTCTTGTAGGGATGATTTACAGTCCCAAGAAACCCGTGGACTTGTACGTGGCTGGGAGGAGGTAGCTGCGGATCATGTTGTCCTTAGTGACCCAGAGGACTCCGGACCGAATGCCTCAGCTAACCTACGCTGCATGGCCTCCCTGATCCTGCAAAGCCTGCGGAAGGATCCTCGTATTCTTCGGATCAAGGAGAGGGACCATTACTGGCTGGCCACTCTCCTTGATCCACGGTACAAGGGTAAGGTTGCCGACCTTATCTTGCCGTCGCAGAGGGAGCAGAGGTTGAGACATCTCCGGGAGGACTTGCAGAAAGGTCTGTGCAACGCATTACCAGAGAATGGGAGGTTACAAACTCCTGGTCCTGGACAACGTGTTGCTGAGGCATCGGTCAGAAGGAGCGGGGGAGAAGGTGGCCGTCTGACCGATGCTTTCAGACAATTTTTTAGTCTGCAGCCCCAAGGTATGATCGGTTCCAGCAACCATCGCCAGTGTCTGATTTACATGGCGCAGGAATACCTAGGGGCAAGGTCAGACTTGGACACCTTTCCCACCGAAAATCCTCTGGCTTACTGGGTCTTGAGGATGGATCACTGGCCAGAGCTTGCACAGTAGGCAATTGAGCTACTGGCCTGTCCTGTATCCAGCGTTCTTTCGGAATGCACCTTCAGTGCTGCTGGTGGGTTTGTTACCAATCACAGGGTGCGCCTGTCCACCGAATCAGTTGATCGACTGACCTTCATCAAGATGAATCAGTCTTGGATCACCCACAGCTACCAAGCACCTGAAGCTGATGTAACCGAATAATTTTTTTTTAAATATCACATCCCTTCAAGACTGCCTATGCTGATGCTGAGTGACTGTCCTGTTATGTTGATTGTCTATCCTCTTCCTCCTCCGCTGATATGTTGGAAGAACATTTTTGGTTCTGGGTGATGCCATCAGCTCAATTTTTCTGCCCCTGTTTAACAGGGGCGTTTAATTACAATTTTTGATGCAATGCTTTGCAGCAGGGCTAATTCCTGCACTACAACTAGAGTATATGGGAGAGGTTGCAGTGTGGTGGTACCAGCACCAGTGCCAGCAGCCCAATTTTTCAGCCCCTGTTTAACAGGAACATGTAATTACAATTCTTGATATAATATTTCACAGGAGGGCCCATTCCTGTGCCCACCCAGAGTAACTGTGAGTAACTGTGAGCACCAGCACCACAACCACCAAAGGTCAATTTTTCTACCACTGTTTAACAATGGCATGTAATTACAATTCTTGATATAATAGTTCACAGCAGGGCGCTCCAGCGTCCACCAAGAGTCACTTTGAGGGCTTACAATGTTGTGGCAAAACCAACACCTTGTTCCGCCATTTCTGCAGAGCATATAGGGCAGGCCCCTACTTTCAAACATCCAACTTACAAACATCTCCTACTTGCAAACGGAAGGAGACAACAGCAAGTGAGATGAAAAAAGACGGACAGCAAAACAAATTATACAGGGGTGATAACCCTTCCCTATGTTTTCCAAAAAGCTTAAAAATAGTTTTTTTGACTGGAGCTACACTTTAAAAATGTACCAGTTGAAAATTACAAACAGATTCAACTTAACACAACAAACCTACATCTGCCATTTTTCTCAATGATTTTCAACCATATTGCAGGAACCAGATATAACATTAAAACCGCAAGCAGTTTTAAATTACGTTATTTCCGTTAAATGTCATTTTGTGCAGGGACTGTTCTAAACACGGGAAACACGTGGCACTTCACAGGCATACTATAGACACCCCCCAGGCACGATATTTAAAGGAATATTTCACTTTTTTTTTTCACTTTAATCGTTATTAAAATCAGTGCTACCGCCAAAACGGCCGTTTTTAAAACTTTTTTTTGCATTGACCCATATCCCCTGGGGCAGGAGCCAGGTCCCCAAACGCTTTTTAGGACAGTATCTTGCATATTAGCTGTTAAAATTAGCACATATAAATTCAGAACGTTCGAGTCCCATAGACTTCAATGGGGTTCTAATGTTCGTACGAATTTGGGGTCCGTTCAAAAGTTTTGGTGCGAACCGAACCGGGGGGTGTTCGGCTCAGCTCTAGTGCTAATGTTACAAGTGTAGCATGATCAGTATTTGAGCTTAGTGCTTTGCTTCTTGTGACAGTAACTCTTAATTTTCTTCCAGCAGCTCATTAAAATAGGATTTTTATATACAGCTTACCTGTAAAATCCTTTTCTTGAGAGTACATCACGGGACACAGGCGCTCATTACATAGTGGGTTATATAGGCACCTCTGGTGATTGGACACTGGTTAACCCCAATTAAGGAGAATTCCTCCCCTATATAACCCCTCCCATATGGGAGGCACATCAGTTTTGTAGCAAAGCAATAAGAAACCACGTAAAACCCAAGAGGGGCGGGAGCCCTGTGTCCCGTGATGTACTCTCAAGAGAAGGATTTTACAGGTAAGCTGTATATAAAAATCCTATTTTCTTGATCATACATCATGGGACACAGGAGCTCATTACATAGCGGGATGTCCTAAAGCAATGCTCAGATTGAGGGGAGGGAGACACAGATCATAATTATAGACCGCCATGGGCCGGAGGACCTAAACTGCAGCCTGCAGTACACTGCGCCCAAAGGCGATATCCTCTTGCCCTCTGACATCCACCTGATAGAATCTGGTGAATGTGTGGACTGATGACCAAGTTGCAGCCTTACAGATCTGAGCCAGGGAGGCCTGGTGATGCACTGCCCAGGAAGCACTTACAGCCCTAGTAGAGTGCGCTTTCACTTGAAAAGGAGGGATTTTCCCTTTAACACTATAGGCCTGAGAAATAATCTGTCTAATCCACCTTGAGAGAGTGGATTTTGATGCAGCCTGGCCCTTCCTAGGGCCTTCCGGCAAAATAAATAAGCAATCAGTTTTCCTTATCTGAGCCATTGCCTGAAGATAGATACTGATTGCCCTAACCACATCCAAAGTGTGCAAAGATTCTTCTTCTGCGGACTGTGGGTCCGGAAAAAAGGATGGTAGGATTGCATCTTGATTCAAATGGAATCCCGAAACCACCTTAGGTAGAAAGGACCTGTTGGGGCGCATGACCACCCGGTCCCTATGAACAATTAGATACGGCTCTTTGCTGGAGAGAGCTGCTAGTTCTGACACTCTTCTAGCCGTGGAAATGGCTACCAAGAAAACCAATTTTTTAGTCTAAAGAACTAATGAAGCCAGATGCAAAGGCTCAAAAGGTTGCCCCTGCAAAGCCGAGAGAACCAAATTCAGATCCCATGGGCATACCGGAGGTTTGACTGGCAGCCTTATCCGCATAGCCCCCTGGATGAAAGCCCGCACCAGGGAATGCGATGCAAGTGGCTTCTGAAAAAACACTGACAAGGCCGAAATCTGCGCCTTGATAGTGCTTACGGCCAAATTCATTTCTAGGCCTGACTGGAGAAAGGCCAAGATCCTGCTAATGACATACTTTCTAGGATGCCATTCCCTGAGTTCACACCAGGAAACATATGCCCTCCAGATTTTGTAGTAAATAAGCCTGGAGGCCGGCTTTCTGGCATTAACCAGAGTAAAAAGGACTGGCCCTGAAAGCCCACGGTCTCTCAGAATGTGGGTCTCAGCAGCCAAACCGTCAAATTCAGACTGTGTAAAGCAGGATGGTAAATTGGACCCTGTGAGAGCAGATCTGGCCGGAGAGGGAGGATCCATGGCCTGCCTACTGCCAACTTCATGATCTCGGCGTACCATGGTCGCCTGGACCAAGCCGGGGCTACCAAAAGAGCCGATTTTGTCTCCCTCTTGACTCTTCCCAGGAACCGCGACAGAAGCGGGTACGGGGGGAAGGCATAAATCAGATTGTACTGATCCCAGGGAACTGTCAGAGCATCTGACCCCTGAGCAAGAGTATCTCTCGTTCTTGACACGCATTTGTCCAGTTTTCTGTTGAACCTGGATGCAAACAGATCTACGTCTGGAGTACCCAACCTGCGACATATGTCCAAAAACACGTCGGGGTGCAGAGCCTATTCTCCTGGGCACAACTGCTGGCGGCTCAGAAAAATCCGCCTGCCAATTTTCCACTCCTGGAATGAAGACTGCAGAAAGGCATGGAACATGCATTTCTGCCCAGACAAGTATGCGATTCACCTCCTTTTGCGCAACCAGACTCGTGGTACCGCCCTGGTGATTGATATAGGCCATTGCTGTGGCATTGTCGGACTGAACTCAAACAGGGAGACCCTGTAGTCTGGAAGACCACTTTATGAGAGCCATATAAACTGCCCGGATCTCCAAGATATTTATGGGCAATAGCTTTCTCGATCGCAGAGCATTTCCCCTGTGAGCACGTCTCCTCTAACACTGCTCCCCAGCCTGTCAGGCTGGCATCTGTCGTAATAACCTTCCATGGAAGAGGAAGAAAGGTTTTGCCTTTCAGCAAATTCTCGGTTTGTAACCACCAGACAAGACTCTTGCGTGTCCCTGGGGATAGACGCATAGGAAGATCGAAGGATTGGGGCTTCCTGTTCCAAGCCGCAAGGATGCATCTTTGCAGAGGCCTTGAGTGGAACTGGGTAAATGGAACGGCCTTGAAGGAGGCGACCATTTTCCCTAACAGTCTCATGCACAACCGAATGGGGGAAGATCTCCTGCCCAGAATTAAAACCAGATCCCCGATGGCCAAGGCTTTTGGCCTTGGAAGAAACACCTTGCCCTGAGCGGTGTCGATAAACATACCCAGGTATTCCAACCTGGTAGCAGGCTGTAGGGACAACTTTTCTAGATTTATAATCCAACATAGGCGTTCCAGGTGTTCTAGTGCTCTGGAAACATTGTGGTTCAGGAACGCTACTGTTTTCTCTATGAGAAGCAAATCATCTAGATAAGCCGTGATGACTATACCCTGAGCTCTTAGGTTTGCCAAGAGAGCTTCCAGAATCTTTGTGAAGACTCGAGGGGCCATAGCGAGCCCGAACGGCAAGGCCACAAATTGAAAATGGTGCCGCTCTACCGCGAACCTCTGATACTTTTGGTGTGCGGGAAAAATTGGCACATGGAGATATGCATCCTTGATGTCTATTGATGCCATAAACTCTCCCCCTTGCAGGGAGGAGACCACAGTGCGAATTGACTGCATTCGGAAGGACCGGATGCGTAAAAACCGGTTCAGATCTTTCAGATCCAGGATAGGTCTGACACTTCCATTTGGCTTCGGAACGGTGAAGAGATTCGAGTAAAACCCTGAACCCTGTTCTTTTGGGTCCACTTCTACTATCACCCCTTGGGATAGTTAATGATCTAAGGCCAGAAATAGCGGTTTTGCTTTACTGGATCCCTGGGGATCCTTGACCTTAGAAAGCGAGAAGGTGGAATCTCCTGAAACTCTAGCTTGTAGCCCAGAGATACCAAAGAGATCACCCACTTGTCCCAGATCTCTTCCCGCCAGGCTTCCACAAACTGCCGAAGCCTTCCCCCCACTCGGCGGAGCGGGGGTGCCCCTTCACAAGGAAGCTTTTGGGCTCTGCTTGGCAGGCTTCCGCCCCCAAGTCTTTTTCTGCCCCTGGGCCCGGCCCTGAGCCTTTCCTGTAGAGGAGGGTTGAGAAGGCCGTCGCCACTGCTTAGAGCTTGATGCTCCGGGAGAGAGAGAATGCCTAAATGATGGACGTTTGCTCTTTTTGACTGTGAGGAGAGTAGATTTACCCCCTGAAATTTTTTGGACGAATTTGTCTAATTCTTCTCCAAACAGACGTTCCCCTTTAAACGGGAACCCAATCAAATGCTTCTTGCATGATAGCTCAGCTGCCCAATTCTTTAGCCATAGGGCCCTTCGCATGTGTACCAACAGGAGAGACAAACGAGATGCTTGTTGGACAGAAACCAAAATCGCATCAATCATGAAACACAGAATTTGAGGTATTTCTACATAATTCTCCACTTCCTCACTGGGAAGGAGGCCAAGCATCTGCTTAACCTGTTCTTTGAGGAACTGACACAAACCCACGGCTGCGACTGTAGGTTGCACTACCGCGCCAGTCATGGAAAAGGAGGCTTTTAATAATGTTTCCAACCTCTTATCAGTTGGATCTTTAAATACCTGAGCATTATCCAATGGACAGGTCAGGTTTTTATTCACACAAGAAATAACCGCATTGACAGATGGGACCCCCCATTTCTTGGTGAAACTTTCCTCCAGAGGATAATGCATAGAAAACCTTTTAGGAGGAGTAAACAGTTTATCGGGATGTCCCCAATCCTCATACATCAATTTATCCATTAAGGGATGAATTGGAAAGGAAAAAGCAGTCTGTGGGACTTTCCTGACTCCTAGGGAAGAAACAGAGGACGTAGCGACTTTAGCAGCAGGCATTCTGAATGTGGTACGCACCAATTCAGTATAATACTGCACCTGTTTTCTGAGCGCCTGGGAGGAGGGGACTCTCTCCTCTTCCTCTGATTCCTCCGACTGCTCAAGATCCCTGTCCCAAGATAGGGATCTCTCCTCATTGTCAGAAGAATCATCTGAAAGAGGAATCTCAGCAGAGGGAGGGGATCTACCACTTTTCCTGCTATCTTTCAGGGAAGCAGAAATAAAATTCATGATTCTCCCTTCAAAACCCTCCAATGTAGCCCTAAGGGACTCCTCAGTGACGTATACCGGGGCTGAGACATTAGGAGAGGCTGCAAAACCAGACAGGGGCACTGACTCATCCTGTGAGGCTGGCTCCAGTCTTGCAGGGGGGGATGGTAACTTACAGGCATTTTTAGAACCCCTGGACCTAGCCGGTGATTTACCAGTGCCCTTGTTACCTCCCCCTGAGACCCTCTAACGAGGAGACATAGTCCTAAGCTACAAAGCAGAGGTACTAGTATAAAGTGCAATCACTGTTGTGCTTAAAGTCTCACAATAAATATATATGCTTAATACTGCACAACCTGATGCTGAGTAGGTGTCTAGGTTTGCCTGGATCCAATCCCCTGGGATGCTTACTGCCCACAGCTCCTGTGTCTCACACTTACAGCCCCCTGACTATCTGGGCTTTTAAAACTGCCGCCTGGTGCCTGCGCAGTACAGCGCCGTGCATACCAACGTGCACCGCTCACAACCACACTCCCCCCTCCTCCATTAGTCCGGGAGTGCGCTCAGCGCGCGTGCACGAGGACCGCCGGAATCCAGGGGGGGGGGAGGAATCTCCATCAGAGCTGCGTGGGACCCCCAGACTACGAGGGACCCCTGTGTTACCTTGTTGTGGCAGGGACTGCAGTGGAGACGTGAGACCTCTGGAGAACCAGGCTTCACTGAGCGTGTGTACTGAAAGGCATGTAAGTATGCATCAGGCTGCTCTTACTCCCTCTAGTGGTGGAAACCAGGTAAGACATACTACTACTCAAAATGAAGAAATCCATAATATAATTATATATAGGATTAACTGCCCTTACCTGTCCTCGTCGCAGGAATTGCTGAAACAGACAGATTCCAGCCTTCACCCATCACGGCGGGCAGAGTTTGCCAACCTTCAGGTTTATCTGGGGTTCTTTCTCAGAAGAACCTCCTACCTGGACCTTGTAAAAGACTCTGCCAGAAACTTTCGTGCCACTATGTAAACAGTACACCAAGTCTGGTTTTCCCAGAGCCCAGTCTTCCAATAGGAGAGGACTTACAGGCCAAACCTCGTTTCTTCGCTGACGAGGCCCGGGTACCATACCATCTTGGGAGTCAAATATCGGCCCGAGATATGGATCCAGTTTGTTGTAGCCCTTAGGCCCCCGCAGGGACCTGCACAGAGCTTTCTTCATAGCACATGTTTTACGTGACCAACCACCATAGACACTGGCGAAAAAACTGAGGTGCCTCCCATATGGGAGGGGTTATATAGGGGAGGAATTCTCCTTAATTCGGGTTAACCAGTGTCCAATTACCAGAGGTGCCTATATAACCCACTATATAATGAGCTCCTGTGTCCCGTGATGTACGATCAAGAAATGCATATTCTACTTTAAGAATTTTCTATCTTG
Source organism: Lithobates pipiens (assembly GCF_037356315.1). NCBI lineage: Eukaryota > Metazoa > Chordata > Amphibia > Anura > Ranidae > Lithobates > Lithobates pipiens. Next base: position 148,454,253 of record NW_027507789.1, read on the forward strand.
CAGCTAATTCAGCCGACCAACTTTTTCTGTAATCAGAAGCTGGTGTGCAATGGCTGCATACAGTATGATCCTTGGCTGTGTATGCACTTTGCTACCTATGCATAATGCTTTAAGGGGCATTGGAGACATCTCTATGCCATTTTCCTCAGATTCTAACATATTTACCTCCACAGGCTCCAGACTGGAATGCGTGTTGTTTTTGGGAAACCTCAGGGCACAGTGGCCAGAGTTCACATTGGACAGATCATTATGTCCATCCGCACCAAGACCCAAAACAAGGAGCATGTGATTGAAGCTCTGCGTAGAGCCAAGTTCAAGTTCCCTGGCTGCCAGAAGGTAAAATGCAGATCTAACTGAAGTCAGGTTATCAATTAAACAGTACTTTTTTTTGTGTGTTTTGTCCCTTTGACACAGGGTCGCAAATGGTTGCAAATAGTGAGGTATAATCACTCTATTGCCCCACTGTAGGCAACCAGCATTAGTCACAAGATCACATTTTCTGGTAAAGTACGGACGAAATTCACCTGGGACTTTCTCTGGCCATCCAGCCTGTACATACAAGAATATCTGAGACAGGAAGGGATCTGTGGCTGTATGTCTGGCAATTAGGGAGGTGGACATGCAGGACCGTGGCCTGTGTATTTCCACTATGCGTATGTCTCTAGGTGGGTGGTCTCCAATTGGCAATCTGGAAAATGCATCTGCATTGCCATGGGCCTCGTGGAAGTGGTATCTGATAGAATAAGTATAACCTCCCAAGAATAAAGCGTACCTTTGTAAGCGAGATGCTGTTGTTGTAGAAATTCCTTCAGGATTCAGTATGGACAACAGCGGTTTGTGGTCAGTGATCAGTGTGAACTCCCGTCCATAGATGTACGTGTGAATTTTTTTTGTGGCCCATACAATGGCCAAAGCTTTCTTGTCTATACGGGAGTAGTTTTGTTCTGCTGAGGTTAAAGATCTGGAGGCAAAACATACAATGGGTCCCCCTTGGGGTTTTTAAGCAGCAATGAGAGACAATGATAGATAAAAATAAGATTTTTTTATTAATCCAAAAAACATTGTAGCCACAATGATTTAAAATTCGATCTCTGGTATACATTATTTGAACAATTGGATTGATAAAAATACGTTCATCGCTTAATACATAGTTCATATGAAAACGGTTACAACAATCTTCAGATTATTCCATAGAATTAAACCATTTAATATAAAGCACCCTGCTACCCCAATGTATTTCAACCATCTAGGGATTACGGTCTTCTTGAGGGGGTGACAATGCTATAAAAGGGCGACTTTGTCACATTTCTGCGAAATATCAAAAAGGAAAAGAGATCAAAATTTGTAAAGAAATTAATTACCGTATTTATCGGCGTATAACACGCGCCAGGCGTATAACACGCAACACAAGTTTAGGAGGGAATTTTGTGGAAAAAACTTTTAGGAGGGAAATTTAAGGAAAAAAAAACTTACATTTAAATGCCCATCAATGCAGCCTTATCAGTGTCCATCTGAAGCCTCGTCAGCGTCATTTGCAGCCTTGTCATGCAGCCTGTCCTCATTGCAGCCTTTGTCATGCAGCCTGTCCTCATTGCAGCCTTGACATGCAGCCTGTCCTCATTGCAGCCTTGTCATGCAGCCTGTCCTCATTGCAGCCTTGTCATGCAGCCTGTCCTCATTGCAGCCTCGTCATTGCAGCCTGTCGTCATTGCAGCCTTGACATGCAGCTTGTCCGTCTGCATTGTCCGCTTATGTTTTTAAAAATGGCACTGCCGAGATGTCCCGATATCGGCGGCACCCGGAAGTTCTTAGCGGCTTTCAGCCGCTCTCGGACCTTCTCGGCGGCTTTCGGCCTCTCTCGGACCTCGGCAGCTTTCGGCCACTCTCGGAAGGTCCGAGAGCGTCCAAAAGCCGCCGAGAAGGTCCGAGAGCGGCCGAAAGCTGCCGAGTAGGTCCAAGAGCATCCGAAAGCCGCGAGAAGGGCTCTGGGCGGCTTTCAGCCGCCCAGAGCCCAAAAAATTGTGCAGAAATCACGGAGTATCGGCGTATAACACGCACCCGCGATTTCCCCCTGATTTTAAGGGGAAAAAAGTGCGTGTTATACGCCGATAAATACGGTATGTAGTTATTATTCTTATTATTCACATGTAATATTTACCATTTCCACCAAATCGTTTACACTTGAACCAGAGACTTTTATTCTGATGTTTAAAAGGGACTATATTTTCTCCCTAAGGGTAATCCTGGGTTTGCTGCCGTGATGTTCCCACCCACTCATCCCACCCACTAGAAATGGGGGGGGGGAGAGGGGGAAGGAAAAAGGGGGGAGATTCCACAGAGGTATTTGAAGTCACATGCTTACAAGAGATGACAGTGTTTTGGAGTTTCCCCAAGGGGAACAAGGGGGAGGTCAGTATCGCCCAGTGGGTGGCCGCACCTGAAAGCAGTAATATATCAAAATTACTTATAAATATCATGTATTTAACATTATCTCTGTATAGAAAGGGAAAGATAATTCCTTAATGCATTATTCAAACCGGCCTAGATATAAATCTATGTCGGATTGAATATAATACGTGATCTCATTTAATAATTTATGTAACTTATATCCTTAAAATTATATATATTTATGATCATAAATTAATCTAAAAATTATTATTATTATTAATTGGTTATTCCGAAAAAAAAAAAAAAAGGGGGGGGAAGAGGGGGAAAGGGGGGTGAATGGACTCAAGGTCCCGTGATGAAAAAAGTGCAGCCATGCTGGCTGAATGATTGGAAAATAAATAAATAGTGCATATAATAAATTTATTAGCCTAATGTGCCTTAATCGATGTGAATTAATATATTAATTTATTAACCACTTCGCGCCCACTCTATAGGCAAAAGACGGCTACAGAGCGGGCGCGCAAAGGGGAAGTTCTGTGTTGGCCATGTCCCTCGGACACAGCCAATCACAGATCGTGCTAAATGGCCAATCACAGCAGCCATTTAGCACTCGATTGGCCTGTCCAATGTGAGGTGATCTCATATGTAAGCATATGAGATCATCTCTCATCGCCGGCTCCCCTCCTCACACAGAGACAGCGTGTGAGGAGGGCGAGCTTCTGTGCTGCAGCTGCAGCGTCAGTGAGTACACACACACACACACCCAAAAACACACACACACACAGTAAAAAACACACACAGTGAAACACACACACATTCCCACCTGTCCCCAGTGCCATCTGTCCCCTGTGCCACCTATCAGTGCCATCTGTCCCCAGTGCGACCTGTCCCCAGTGCCACCTGTCAGTGCCATCTATCCCCAGTGCCACCTGTCAGTGCCATGTATCCCCAGTGCCACCTATCAATGCCACCTGTCCCCAGTGCCACCTAATAGTGTCATCTGTTCCCAGTACCACCTGTCTCTAGTGCCACGTGTCCCCAGTGCTGCCCATCCCTAGTGCCACCTGTCCCTAGTGCCACCTGTCCCTAGTGCCATGTGTCCCCAGTGCCAACTGTCCCTAGTGCCATGTGTCCCCAGTGCCACCTGTCCCTAGTGCCATGTGTCATTAGTGCCACGTGTCAGTGTCACGTGTCATCACTGCCACGTATTAGTGCCATCTGTCATCAGTGTCAGGTGTCATCAGTGCAACTTATTAGTGCCATCTGTCATCAGTGCCACGTATTAGAGCCATCTGTCATCAGTGCCACATCAGTGTCACGTGTCATCAGAGCCACATATTAGTTCCATCTGTCATCGGTGTCAAGTGTCATCAGTGCCACGTATTAGTGCCATCTGTCGTGCGTGTCACATCAGTGTCACGTGTCATCAGTGCCACGTATCAGTGCCATGTGCCATCAGTGCCATGTCAGTGTCACGTGCCATTGTCCTGGTGCTCCAGGGCCTTCAAAAGTGTAATAGGTAGTCAACAAGTTAGATGTGTAATTTATGCTCCTAGAACATGTGACGGCGTTCCCTGAATGTTGGATCTCTCTAAGCAGCCAGGCTGTGAAAAAGTCCCACACATGTGGTATCGATATATATAGGAGGAGTAGCAGAATTTATTTTGGGGTGTCATTTGTGGTATACACATGCCATGTGAGAGAAATAACCTATTACATTGACAATTTTGTGGGGAAAAAAAATAAAAAACAAAAAAAATCTTCATTTTGCAAAGAATAGTGGGAAAAAAATTACAACACCAAAAACCTCACCATTCCTCTTACTAAAAAAATTCGGTCTTTTTTCATTTATTGAGCAAAAAATAAAAGAAAACAGAGGTGATCAAATACCATCAAAAGAAAGCTCTATTTGTGGGAAAAAAAGGACAAAAAATCCATTTGGGTACAGTGCTGCATGACTGAGTAATTGTCATTCAAAGTGTGAGAGCACCGAAAGCTGAAAATTGGTCTGGGCAGGAGGGGTGTTTAAGTGGCCAGTAGGCAAGTGGTTAAAGACAAAACATGGTGCCCGATACTATTGATGTGAAGTCTAGTGTGATAAAGATATGTGAGTATAGTGTTCTCTTCAAATTGAGTTGAATTGAAACATTGTGAGAGTTTTTTTACCTGTTTGCTGTGCTTGCTAGGCTTGGAGGATAGCCAGTAAAGTGTGCATTAGCTCTCTGCTGCAGGTGTTATGTAACAAAGCCTGCAGCAGTGCAAAGAGAACTGCAACCAAATATAGTAATGAAACTTAAATAAAAATATTCCAATCAATTGTTAAAAAACTTTCTATGCATCAAGAAAGTATTGTGAATAGAGAGAAATTATTAGTAATAATATCCACTTCCAAAACATTCCATACCTGTCTGTGTGACCTTTTCTTATGGCGCTCCAGGATTCAACTGAAGGAATCCTAGTATGTGCGCTTTATTTATGCCACTTACTTAATTACTGATTGTATGCATGTGCGTTTTCTCCTCCTCATTGGTGCGCCTGTTCCAGCCCACATTGCTTCCCTCAGACACCTGAGCCGATACATCGATTCACCTGTCATCCCCTCGGCGTTCCGGAAGGCAATCACTGCCCCGGAACTACCGTCACCTCCGACGCAACTTGCGTGACGTCACGCCGTGCGCGCGCGCATGCGCAATACAGACCACCCCGTGCCAACAGGGCGACCGCCCACGCATGCACACTACGCACAATGCGCCGTACAGCGGCGATCAAGGAATGCCGCCGGCACAGGGATTATTTCCCCATTCAAAATGATATGACTGAGGGAATTAGAGGCCGGGAGATAATACTTGTGTTCTCCCTCCTTTCCCCGTGCGGGGAAGCCTGTGATACCTCCGAGGGCGCCCCACCTTAGTGGATATTGATACTACGATGCCCACAATACCCTAATGCATGGGGAAAGAAGAAGAATTTTAATAGATAAAGATATGTCATATTTACAAAACAATTATCTCGATTTGTACTTTAACAGTAATATAATAAATGGCATGAGTTTTAATATCATTATATTTTTGAAGGTAGTCCATATCATTATTTCTCTCATCATACCTTTATAATGATATTTATTACGTCCCTAGGGAAGAAAAAGAGAAAAAAGAAAAAACAAACAAAATCTATGCTAGTATAATATCTGTATTTCTAGATCCGGGGAAAATATATAGTTTGTCCAATTTAATTTTTGATTTTTAATTATTGATGGGCACTGGTGTCGGTGGAGGGTGTATATTGAGGGTATGTGTGATATATTATTAGGATTGTCCTAAATTTTATTAAGTTATAATTTATTTGATGTTTATTCCAAACCCCCCTTGTGTGTCTCATAGTGGCAGACATAGAGGGTAAATAGTTGGAATATTTATTCATTTATTTTTTATGTGTTAATCTTAAATTGTTACTCAGTAAAAGGCTGACTTTAGTTACTATAAAGCCTCATCCCTCAATTTTCTACTCCTCCAACTTAGCTAGTTTTGCCCGAAGTATACCCCTTTAAAAAGGGTGCGAAAAAAATTGATTAGTTCAAGCCTGGATATTGTGTGGCCTGAAGTGTATATATCCACTTTTGCTCAATTTGTAGTAATATTTTATTCCAATCGCCACCTCGACTGGGAATGTGTACTCTGTCGAGAGCGGCGAAGGAAATTCTTGGCATAATGTAATTATGTTTTGTTACCACGTGCCCCCAAGGGGAAGATAGATATTCCCTATCTGCATGCTGTAGGCATGTTTGGAGGTTCTATACCAAAATCGTCATTTAGTTTTCCCTACGTAGTAGGCACCACATTCACAGGTCATTAAATATATGACCCCGTGGGTTTGACAGTTCACAAAGTGTTTTGGTCGAAAGACCTGTCCATTGGGTAAAGTGAATATTTTATCTTTCCTTATCAATGGGCAATGGGCACAACTGCCACAAGGGAAGGTGCCCAGTGCTGTAAAGTGTTTTTTTATTTGGTTTTATGTACTCACTTCTCACTAATCTATCCTTCAAGGATGTGGCCCGCTTGTATGTGATTGAGGGGAATGGATACACAAATTGCCTCACCATTTCGTCATCCCTTAGGATCGGCCAATCTTTTAATGATTGTATTGATTTCTTTATGTTGTGTGGAAAAGCGCATTATAATGCTGGTTACCTCATCTTTCTTATTTTTACAATTGGTCTTAGAAAGTAAAGAATCTCTGGTTTGCCCAAAAGTGCGGCTATACGCTCTGAATAAGCAGCTGCGACTATAGCCGTGATCTCGTAAGCGACTCTGAAGTTTGCTAACTTCTATTTTGAATGATATATCACTGGAGCAATTTCTCCTCAGACGGAGATATTGTCCATAGGGTATAGAGTTCATTAAGCAGAGCGGATGGAAGCTATCTGCATGTAATACCGTGTTACCGGCAGTTTTTTGTTTGTTTTGTTTTTTAGGAATAACCAATTAATAATAATAATAATAATAATTTTTAGATTTATGATCATAAATATATATAATTTTAAGGATATAAGTTACATAAGTTATTAAATGAGATCACGTATTATATTCAATCCGACATAGATTTATATCTAGGCCGGTTTGAATAATGCATTAAGGAATTATCTTTACCTTTCTATACAGAGATAATGTTAAATACATGATATTTATAAGTCATTTTGATATATTACTGCTTTCAGGTGCGGCCACCCACTGGGCGATACTGACCTCCCCCTTGTTCCCCTTGGGGAAACTCCAAAACACTGTCATCTCTTGTAAGCCTGTGACTTCAAATACCTCTGTGGAATCTCCCCCCCCCCATTTCTAGTGGGTGGGATGAGTGGGTGGGAACATCACGGCAGCAAACCCAGGATTACCCTTAGGGAGAAAATATAGTCCCTTTTAAACATCAGAATAAAAGTCTTTGGTTCAAGTGTAAACGATTTGGTGGAAATGTTAAATATTACATGTGAATAATAACTACATAATTAATTTCTTTACAAATTTTGATCTCTTTTCCTTTTTTGATATTTCGCAGAAATGTGACAAAATCGCCCTTTTATAGCATTGTCCCCCTCTGAAGAAGACCGTAATCCCTAGATGGTCGAAATGCATTGGGGTAGCAGGGTGCTTTTATATTAAATGGTTTAATTCTAGGGAAAAATTTTGAAGATTGTTGTAACTGTTTTCATATGAGCTATGTATTAAGCGATTGATGTATTTTTATCCATCCAATTGTTCAAATAATGTATACCAGAGCTTGAATTTTAAATCATTGTGGCTACAATGCTTTTTGGATTAATAAAAAATCTTATTTTTATCTATCATTGTCTCTCATTGCTGCTTAAAAACCCCAAGGGGAACCCATTGTATGTTTTGCAGAATTCTTTTCGGGGTGTGCAGCTAGCTCAAAATCAAAATTCTTTATGCACCCTTCTCTTACATTAAAGATCTGGAGGAAAAAGAAATGGGGTACTCCGTGCCATCTGGCATGACATGGGAAAGCACGGCACCCAGTCCATAAGATGAGGCGTCACAAGATAAGGTGACGTGTTTCTTTAAATCGTAGTGGACCAGAACCCCAGAGGACAGAATGAGCTCTTTAGAAAGCCGAAAAGCTTCTTTACATTTGTCTGTCCATACCCATTTATCTCTTGTATCCAGTAAGCGATGAAACGGGTAGAGCTGGTGTGCTAGGTTTGGCAAGAAACGGTGGTAGTAATTTGGGAGGCCAAGGTAGGACCTGAGCTGTGTGACATTCTGAGGAGTAGGGGCATGGGTAAGGGCTTTCACCTTTTCTTCAGTAGTGTGTAACCTATGTCGGTCCACAGTGTGGGCACAAAATTCCAGTCGAGACTTGAAAAATTCGCATTTTGAAAGATTGGCACGCTGGGGGCACACTTGCAACTGGGGGTCTTTCTCCAAGTGGGGGGGATTTCAATAAGTGGAAGCACTTCTGACTCTGCACTTATTATCTGATTATCTGACTCTCATCTGAGAATCTCTTCTCTCACCCTACAGGTATGTGCTAACTGATCCATCTCCACCCAAAAACTGAAACACTGCTATCTGCTTTTCATGTTTGTCTTTAAAAATGCTGGTATGTTGTTTTTGCTCAACAGTCTGTAGCCCTGTCCACATCACAATGCTTTATTATCTGCCTTGTCTTAGCCAAAATTATGGCCCCTCTAACTTTAGTGCCCTCTTGCTAGCCTGTTTCTGAAGTTAGAATTTAGCCCTGTTACCATCCAAGCTTTATTACCTCCTGATTGATCATTGAAATCCACCCACACCCCACCCCTATCAGTATAAAGCTAAGCTTCACTTTGGGGGAAGCTATTGCTGGGGGCACACTTGCAACTGGGGGTCTTTCTCCAAGTGGGGGGGATTTCAATAAGTGGAAGCACTTCTGACTCTGCACTTATTATCTGATTATCTGACTCTCATCTGAGAATCTCTTCTCTCACCCTACAGGTATGTGCTAACTGATCCATCTCCACCCAAAAACTGAAACACTGCTATCTGCTTTTCATGTTTGTCTTTAAAAATGCTGGTATGTTGTTTTTGCTCAACAGTCTGTAGCCCTGTCCACATCACAATGCTTTATTATCTGCCTTGTCTTAGCCAAAATTATGGCCCCTCTAACTTTAGTGCCCTCTTGCTAGCCTGTTTCTGAAGTTAGAATTTAGCCCTGTTAACCATCCAAGCTTTATTACCTCCTGATTGATAATTGAAATCCACCCACACCCCACCCCTATCAGTATAAAGCTAAGCTTCACTTTGGGGGAAGCTATTGCTGGGGGCACACTTGCAACTGGGGGTCTTTCTCCAAGTGGGGGGGATTTCAATAAGTGGAAGCACTTCTGACTCTGCACTTATTATCTGACTCTCATCTGAGAATCTCTTCTCTCACCCTACAGGTATGTGCTAACTGACCATCTCCACCCAAAAACTGAAACACTGCTATCTGCTTTTCATGTTTGTCTTTAAAAATGCTGGTATGTTGTTTTTGCTCAACAGTCTGTAGCCCTGTCCACATCACAATGCTTTATTATCTGCCTTGTCTTAGCCAAAATTATGGCCCCTCTAACTTTAGTGCCCTCTTGCTAGCCTGTTTCTGAAGTTAGAATTTAGCCCTGTTAACCATCCAAGCTTTATTACCTCCTGATTGATCATTGAAATCCACCCACACCCCACCCCTATCAGTATAAAGCTAAGCTTCACTTTGGGGGAAGCTATTGCTGGGGGCACACTTGCAACTGGGGGTCTTTCTCCAAGTGGGGGGGATTTCAATAAGTGGAAGCACTTCTGACTCTGCACTTATTATCTGATTATCTGACTCTCATCTGAGAATCTCTTCTCTCACCCTACAGGTATGTGCTAACTGATCCATCTCCACCCAAAAACTGAAACACTGCTATCTGCTTTTCAGGTTTGTCTTTAAAAATGCTGGTATGTTGTTTTTGCTCAACAGTCTGTAGCCCTGTCCACATCACAATGCTTTATTATCTGCCTTGTCTTAGCCAAAATTATGGCCCCTCTAACTTTAGTGCCCTCTTGCTAGCCTGTTTCTGAAGTTAGAATTTAGCCCTGTTAACCATCCAAGCTTTATTACCTCCTGATTGATAATTGAAATCCACCCACACCCCACCCCTATCAGTATAAAGCTAAGCTTCACTTTGGGGGAAGCTATTGCTGGGGGCACACTTGCAACTGGGGGTCTTTCTCCAAGTGGGGGGGATTTCAATAAGTGGAAGCACTTCTGACTCTGCACTTATTATCTGATTATCTGACTCTCATCTGAGAATCTCTTCTCTCACCCTACAGGTATGTGCTAACTGATCCATCTCCACCCAAAAACTGAAACACTGCTATCTGCTTTTCAGGTTTGTCTTTAAAAATGCTGGTATGTTGTTTTTGCTCAACAGTCTGTAGCCCTGTCCACATCACAATGCTTTATTATCTGCCTTGTCTTAGCCAAAATTATGGCCCCTCTAACTTTAGTGCCCTCTTGCTAGCCTGTTTCTGAAGTTAGAATTTAGCCCTGTTAACCATCCAAGCTTTATTACCTCCTGATTGATGATTGAAATCCACCCACACCCCACCCCTATCAGTATAAAGCTAAGCTTCACTTTGGGGGAAGCTATTGCTGGGGGCACACTTGCAACTGGGGGTCTTTCTCCAAGTGGGGGGGGGGATTTCAATAAGTGGAAGCACTTCTGACTCTGCACTTATTATCTGATTATCTGACTCTCATCTGAGAATCTCTTCTCTCACCCTACAGGTATGTGCTAACTGATCCATCTCCACCCAAAAACTGAAACACTGCTATCTGCTTTTCATGTTTGTCTTTAAAAATGCTGGTATGTTGTTTTTGCTCAACAGTCTGTAGCCCTGTCCACATCACAATGCTTTATTATCTGCCTTGTCTTAGCCAAAATTATGGCCCCTCTAACTTTAGTGCCCTCTTGCTAGCCTGTTTCTGAAGTTAGAATTTAGCCCTGTTAACCATCCAAGCTTTATTACCTCCTGATTGATCATTGAAATCCACCCACACCCCACCCCTATCAGTATAAAGCTAAGCTTCACTTTGGGGGAAGCTATTGCTGGGGGCACACTTGCAACTGGGGGTCTTTCTCCAAGTGGGGGGGATTTCAATAAGTGGAAGCACTTCTGACTCTGCACTTATTATCTGATTATCTGACTCTCATCTGAGAATCTCTTCTCTCACCCTACAGGTATGTGCTAACTGATCCATCTCCACCCAAAAACTGAAACACTGCTATCTGCTTTTCATGTTTGTCTTTAAAAATGCTGGTATGTTGTTTTTGCTCAACAGTCTGTAGCCCTGTCCACATCACAATGCTTTATTATCTGCCTTGTCTTAGCCAAAATTATGGCCCCTCTAACTTTAGTGCCCTCTTGCTAGCCTGTTTCTGAAGTTAGAATTTAGCCCTGTTAACCATCCAAGCTTTATTACCTCCTGATTGATCATTGAAATCCACCCACACCCCACCCCTATCAGTATAAAACTAAGCTTCACTTTGGGGGAAGCTATTGCTGGGGCACACTTGCAACTGGGGGTCTTTCTCCAAGTGGGGGGGATTTCAATAAGTGGAAGCACTTCTAACTCTGCACTTATTATCTGATTATCTGACTCTCATCTGAGAATCTCTTCTCTCACCCTACAGGTATGTGCTAACTGATCCATCTCTACCCAAAAACTGAAACACTGCTATCTGCTTTTCATGTTTGTCTTTAAAAATGCTGGTATGTTGTTTTTGCTCAACAGTCTGTAGCCCTGTCCACATCACAATGCTTTATTATCTGCCTTGTCTTAGCCAAAATTATGGCCCCTCTAACTTTAGTGCCCTCTTGCTAGCCTGTTTCTGAAGTTAGAATTTAGCCCTGTTAACCATCCAAGCTTTATTACCTCCTGATTGATAATTGAAATCCACCCACACCCCACCCCTATCAGTATAAAGCTAAGCTTCACTTTGGGGGAAGCTATTGCTGGGGGCACACTTGCAACTGGGGGTCTTTCTCCAAGTGGGGGGGATTTCAATAAGTGGAAGCACTTCTGACTCTGCACTTATTATCTGACTCTCATCTGAGAATCTCTTCTCTCACCCTACAGGTATGTGCTAACTGATCATCTCCACCCAAAAACTGAAACACTGCTATCTGCTTTTCATGTTTGTCTTTAAAAATGCTGGTATGTTGTTTTTGCTCAACAGTCTGTAGCCCTGTCCACATCACAATGCTTTATTATCTGCCTTGTCTTAGCCAAAATTATGGCCCCTCTAACTTTAGTGCCCTCTTGCTAGCCTGTTTCTGAAGTTAGAATTTAGCCCTGTTAACCATCCAAGCTTTATTACCTCCTGATTGATCATTGAAATCCACCCACACCCCACCCCTATCAGTATAAAGCTAAGCTTCACTTTGGGGGAAGCTATTGCTGGGGGCACACTTGCAACTGGGGGTCTTTCTCCAAGTGGGGGGGATTTCAATAAGTGGAAGCACTTCTGACTCTGCACTTATTATCTGATTATCTGACTCTCATCTGAGAATCTCTTCTCTCACCCTACAGGTATGTGCTAACTGATCCATCTCCACCCAAAAACTGAAACACTGCTATCTGCTTTTCATGTTTGTCTTTAAAAATGCTGGTATGTTGTTTTTGCTCAACAGTCTGTAGCCCTGTCCACATCACAATGCTTTATTATCTGCCTTGTCTTAGCCAAAATTATGGCCCCTCTAACTTTAGTGCCCTCTTGCTAGCCTGTTTCTGAAGTTAGAATTTAGCCCTGTTAACCATCCAAGCTTTATTACCTCCTGATTGATAATTGAAATCCACCCACACCCCACCCCTATCAGTATAAAGCTAAGCTTCACTTTGGGGGAAGCTATTGCTGGGGGCACACTTGCAACTGGGGGTCTTTCTCCAAGTGGGGGGGATTTCAATAAGTGGAAGCACTTCTGACTCTGCACTTATTATCTGACTCTCATCTGAGAATCTCTTCTCTCACCCTACAGGTATGTGCTAACTGATCCATCTCCACCCAAAAACTGAAACACTGCTATCTGCTTTTCATGTTTGTCTTTAAAAATGCTGGTATGTTGTTTTTGCTCAACAGTCTGTAGCCCTGTACACATCACAATGCTTTATTATCTGCCTTGTCTTAGCCAAAATGATGGCCCCTCTAACTTTAGTGCCCTCTTGCTAGCCTGTTTCTGAAGTTAGAATTTAGCCCTGTTAACCATCCAAGCTTTATTACCTCCTGATTGATAATTGAAATCCACCCACACCCCACCCCTATCAGTATAAAGCTAAGCTTCACTTTGGGGGAAGCTATTGCTGGGGGCACACTTGCAACTGGGGGTCTTTCTCCAAGTGGGGGGGGGATTTCAATAAGTGGAAGCACTTCTGACTCTGCACTTATTATCTGATCATCTGACTCTCATCTGAGAATCTCTTCTCTCACCCTACAGGTATGTGCTAACTGAGCCATCTCCACCCAAAAACTGAAACACTGCTATCTGCTTTTCATGTTTGTGTTTAAAAATGCTGGTATGTTGTTTTTGCTCAACAGTCTGTAGCCCTGTCCACATCACAATGCTTTATTATCTGCCTTGTCTTAGCCAAAATTATGGCCCCTCTAACTTTAGTGCCCTCTTGCTAGCCTGTTTCTGAAGTTAGAATTTAGCCCTGTTAACCATCCAAGCTTTATTACCTCCTGATTGATAATTGAAATCCACCCACACCCCACCCCTATCAGTATAAAGCTAAGCTTCACTTTGGGGGAAGCTATTGCTGGGGGCACACTTGCAACTGGGGGTCTTTCTCCAAGTGGGGGGGATTTCAATAAGTGGAAGCACTTCTGACTCTGCACTTATTATCTGATTATCTGACTCTCATCTGAGAATCTCTTCTCTCACCCTACAGGTATGTGCTAACTGATCCATCTCCACCCAAAAACTGAAACACTGCTATCTGCTTTTCAGGTTTGTCTTTAAAAATGCTGGTATGTTGTTTTTGCTCAACAGTCTGTAGCCCTGTCCACATCACAATGCTTTATTATCTGCCTTGTCTTAGCCAAAATTATGGCCCCTCTAACTTTAGTGCCCTCTTGCTAGCCTGTTTCTGAAGTTAGAATTTAGCCCTGTTAACCATCCAAGCTTTATTACCTCCTGATTGATAATTGAAATCCACCCACACCCCACCCCTATCAGTATAAAGCTAAGCTTCACTTTGGGGGAAGCTATTGCTGGGGGCACACTTGCAACTGGGGGTCTTTCTCCAAGTGGGGGGGGATTTCAATAAGTGGAAGCACTTCTGACTCTGCACTTATTATCTGATTATCTGACTCTCATCTGAGAATCTCTTCTCTCACCCTACAGGTATGTGCTAACTGATCCATCTCCACCCAAAAACTGAAACACTGCTATCTGCTTTTCAGGTTTGTCTTTAAAAATGCTGGTATGTTGTTTTTGCTCAACAGTCTGTAGCCCTGTCCACATCACAATGCTTTATTATCTGCCTTGTCTTAGCCAAAATTATGGCCCCTCTAACTTTAGTGCCCTCTTGCTAGCCTGTTTCTGAAGTTAGAATTTAGCCCTGTTAACCATCCAAGCTTTATTACCTCCTGATTGATAATTGAAATCCACCCACACCCCACCCCTATCAGTATAAAGCTAAGCTTCACTTTGGGGGAAGCTATTGCTGGGGGCACACTTGCAACTGGGGGTCTTTCTCCAAGTGGGGGGGGATTTCAATAAGTGGAAGCACTTCTGACTCTGCACTTCAGCGAATGCACAAAGCGAAGGTACACAAGCAAATACTTTGAAAAACACCGCAAAGATAGCAGGTGACCTCGTTTAACCCTTTAGCACTTTCTCCTTATAACATGCATTCTCTACCACTCCTTCTGACAGCTCTGTCCTCTATACTAAAATTATCTTAACTCCGCCCCACTTCTCCCCCCCACAGCATATATATATCACCCTCACTTCTGTCCTCTCCTTATTACAGCACCCACCAACTCCTGCTAATTCTAAATCCACACACACTAAAAATCTCCAAGACCCTGGGGCATGTCCCTTCATATAAATCTCACTCCCATATTGCCTCCCTCACCCTCCTGCTTCTCCTAACCTCTGGAGATATATCCCCAAACCCTGGACCTCCATCATTAAACTGTACCCATCACCCTGCACCCTCTGGCAGCAGCCGCAATCAACACAATCTAGTTCCCATTTCTATTCTTCCCAAGACCAGACTCCCTTTCTCTTGTGCCCTTTGGAACTCCCGCTCTGTCTGCAACAAACTCGCCTCTCTACATGACATCTTTATCACCAACTCATTTAACCATCACCGAAACCTGGCTCCACGAATCAGACACTGCATCTTATGCGGCCCTATCCCATGGTGGTCTTCTTTGGACTCACTCCCCTAGATCCAATGGACATAAGGGAGGAGGTGTTGGAATCCTTCTAGCCCCACATAGCACCTTCCAGGTACTTCAGCCACCTCCCTCTCTGTCACTCTCCTCTTTCGAAGCACACTGCATTCGTCTCTTCACCCCAATTTCTTTAAGAATATCCGTGATCTACAGGCCCCCTGGACCAGTATCAACATTTCTTGATGACTTCTCTGCCTGGCTACCCTACTTTCTTTCTTCTGAAATCCCCACAATCATTCTCGGGGACTTTAACATCCCTATTAATACTAACACCTCTGCTCCTTCCAAACTTCTCAGCCTAACCTCCTCCTTTGACCTGAAACAGTGGATACATGATCCTACTCACTCCGAAGGCAATATCCTTGACCTCGTTTTCTCTCACCTTTGCACTCCATGCAACCTCTCTAACTATCAATTCCCTCTCTGATCACCACCTTATTAGTTTCACTCTCTCCCTCTCCTTCACCTCCTCTCCCTCCAACCGCATTAAAGTTACCCGCAGAAACCTACGTCATCTCAAGCCTTCTCTTCTCTACTATTGACAACCTCTACGACAAAATCTCACCCCCTATCCTGCACCAACCTAGCCACTTCTGTCTACAACACTTCACTTCTGGCCTCTCTGGACTCACTGGCCCCCCTCACTACACACAGAATCAAGCCCCGACCCCCTTCAACCTTGGCAAACAGATGCCACTAGAAGTCTGAAAAAACGTAGTCGTGCTCATGAGCGCCTGTGGCGCAAGACCAAGTCTCAGAGATTTCAACCAATATAAATCTGCCCTCCAAAATTACAATTCTAGCCTCCTCTCTGCCAAGCAGATCTATTTTATCACTCTCATCAGCAACCTATCATCCCGTCCCCGTCAACTCTTCTCTACTTTCAACTCTCTTCTTCGTCCTCCACCCGCCAACTTACTCACTGCCCAGGAGATTGCTAATCACTTCAAACAGAAGATTGATACAATTCGCGTGGAGATTTCTACTGTTCTGATACCCTCCAAGCTTTACACATCATGCCCACAGGCACAAACATTACTTCCCTCTTTCAACCCCACCACTATAGACGAAGTTGCTAAACTACTTGGTAATGTCCACCTTACCACCTGCCCTCTGGATCCTGTTCCCTCGCAAATGCTGCATTCACCCTCTGACTCTATGCTACACTCTCTAACTCACATCTTCAATCTCTCCCTCTCTTCTGGCATCTTCCCCAACTCTCTAAAACATGCACTTGTCAAACCCATACTTAAAAAACCCTCACTGGACCCATCCAATCCAAACAACCTACGCCCCATCTCCTTGCTCCCCTTTTTATCCAAACTACTCGAATGTCTGGTCTACAACCGAGCATCCACCTCGCTGATAATAGCCTTCTTGATCCCCTTCAGTCTGGATTTCGTCCTCAACACTCCACAGAAACTGCTCTCCTGAAACTAACAAACGATCTACTAACGGCCAAAACCAATCGACATTATTCTGTACTCCTCCTCCTGGACCTCTCTGCTACCTTTGATACGGTTGATCACCCACTCCTTCTCAAAAAACTCCACACCTTTGGTCTCCGTGACTGTACTCTACGATGGTTCTCTTCCTACTTATCCAACCGCACCTTTAGCGTTTCTTACAACTCTACTTCCTCCTCTCCTCTTCCTTTCTCTGTTGGGGTCCCCCAAGGTTCTGTTCTTGGACCACTCCTATTTTCAATCTATACCTCCACCCTGGGTCAACTGATAGCCTCCCACGGCTTCCAATACCACCTCTATGCTGACGACACCCAAATCTATTTCTCTACCCCTCAGCTCACTCCCTCTGTCTCCTCACGTATCACTAATTTACTATCAGATATATCAGTCTGGATGTCACACCACTTCCTCAAAATCAATCTATCCAAAACCGAACTTATAATTTTTCCTCCCCCCATATGCCCCTTCCCCTGATCTCACTGTCAAAATTGATGGCACAACCATAAGCCCATGCCCTCATGCCAAGGTTCTAGGTGTAGTCCTGGACTCTGAACTCTCCTTCAAGCAACACATCCAATCACTGTCCAAATCCTGCCGCCTCAACCTCCGCAACATCTCCAAAATATGCCCCTTTCTAACCAATGAGGCAACAAAGCTCTTAATTCACTCGCTGGTCATCTCTCGCCTCGACTACTGCAACTCCCTTCTCATTGGCTTACCTCAACATAGTCTATCACCTCTTCAATCCATTATGAATGCCGCTGCCAGACTCATCCACCTTACCAATCGCTCAGTGTCTGCTACTCCTCTCTGTCAATCCCTCCACTGGCTTGCACTCAGCCAAAGAATTAAATTCAAAATACTAACAATTACATACAAAGCCATCCACAACTCTGCCCCCAGCTACATCACTAGCTTAGTCTCTAAATACCAACCTACTCGTCCTCTTCGTTCCTCTCAAGACCTCCTGCTCTCTAGCTCCCTCATCACCTCCTCCCATACTCACCTCCAGGACTTTTCCAAAGCCTTCCCAATCCTATGGAATGCCCTACCACAATCTGTCCGCTTATCTCCTACTTTATTAGCTTTTAGACGATCCCTGAAAACACTTCTCTTCAGAGAAGCCTACCCCACCCACACCTAACTTTATTTTCATTTTCTCCATCAGCTCATCCTCCACAGTTATTACCTTTTTGTTTCAACTTGACCCTCCCTTCTAGATTGTAAGCTCTAACGAGCAGGGCCCTCTGATCCCTCCTGTATTGATTTGTATTGTAAGTGTACTGTCTGCCCTCATATTGTAAAGCGCTGCGCAAACTGTTGGCGCTATATAAATCCTTAATAATAATAATAATAATAAACCATACCATTGGAGTCTCTCTAGCACAGCTTCAACATTCTTTCTGTGTTCTTCATCAGTGGGACCAGTAATGAGCATGTCATCTAGTAAACATTGGATGAAAGGTATGCCTGCCAGGACCTCATCCATGATCCGCTGCCAGATGGCTGGAGCTGGGGCTATGCCAAGCAGGGCTGCTGATAGAAATCATGGGGCCCCGTACAGCCTACCTGATGGGGCCCCCTTTAGCCACATCCCTGGCCCCGCCCCTATACCGAGAGGCTAGGGTATACAGACAGCACCCCCCACCAATTTAACACAACTAGAGGATGATCAAATGAAATGGAATCAGTATACAGAGGTTAACTTTTTCTGAGAGATATTAAAGGAACACTCTAACCACAATGACCACTTCAGTGATTTGAAGTGATCAAAGGTGGTAGGAGTCAGTATGTGGGATGGCATATGAATATACTAAGGTGGTATAATGATTGGCTTCTAACACGGAGGGCTACACATAGATCAAAATTTGTCCGATTACTGCTAAACTGAATTTTGATGTGTGTGTACCCAGCTTTACCCAACTTCTTGCTTTAGCTGGCTTCTTCCAGCGCTGAATGGTTCCCTACAGCGCTTGTGTATGTTTTACTGACTATGGTGTCCTTTTATGAAGCAGTGAAATCTATTCACTACTTCATTCTCCGGCATTCACATAGGAGATCTTTCTCCTCTGTATGTCAGTTTATAAAGCGGAGTAGATCGCTTCACCCTTGGAGGAGTGAAGCGATCTACAAATGCTTCTAACACTGGAGAACGGCCCCTAATACTGGAATCTCGTGAGACTTTACGAGATTACAGTACTAGAAATTCACCAATACACAGAGATGTCAATTTATTAAGCAGTGATAAATTATCGCAGCTCAATACACTGACACACGGTGTGATTAATGTTAGTAAAATAAAGAGTCCCCCTACATAATATATACATGTATACACACAGACATTATATACATGTATATACACAAACATTATATATATATACACACATTATATATAAATATGACAGGGGGACATGGTTACAGTGTTGGGGGGTCTGAACGAGGCATAAGGAAGTTAATCATCTTCCTCTTTCCTCCTCAGATCCCCCCCAGATTTCCTCTTCACTCCCCGGTTCTCCACCTCTGAGCTGGTGAATCGGGGAGTGTGAATTCTGACACAGATTACCAGTGAAGCGCTCAGATCGCAGCTTCATAAAGTGATCGTTACTGTGTCATTCAATGAGGATTCTCAGTGTGCGGAGATAATCGGCGGGAGAACAAGTTCAAACACTTCTCCCCTGATTATCTCTGGTTCATAAACTGTTTATGGGCTCTGATCAGCGGCGATCCTCTGGATCTCCACTGATCACTGCTTCACAAACAGACACCTAAGCCCAGTTGCTCACACTTCATCCCCCTGCGATGTGATGAGGTTTGGTGGAGGAAGAGGGCTCTGCAGCTGGCTGGAGCATGGAAACAGGTAAGTAAAAGAGTCTATCCCCATCCCCCCCCCCCCCTCCACACACACTGCAAGATTGGACTTTATTTCATTTCCTGGAGATGGGTTGTATTATATATATATATATATATATATATATATACACTTTCTTTGCTGTTAATACTCAACTTTATGAATATGTTAGGAATGTACTGGGACTTTTCAGGTGCTATATAAATATATTCAACATACAACTATATTAAAAGAATGATTTTGTGAAATGCATCTGTGTGTAGTCCCTGAAAAGCCCCATTATTTTCCTAACATATTCATGAATTTAGCTTTCACTTCCACCAGACCTGTTCTGCTGAGGTGCAGGGCAAGTTTGCAGCACAGATTTGTACAGAGGCAGAACGGGGATCACAGGAGAAGAATGCAATCTGTCACCTGTTATCTTCCCTTGAGGAGAGCTCCGGTGTTCTGTCCTTCCCGAGGAGGGGGGAGGGAGGCTCGGGTGCTGATAGGAATACACGTCCCCTCTTCTCTTATCCATAGATCCCTGTGTTATCTGAGATCCAGGCTCCTGTGGTGATGCTCTCCTCCTCCCTCGGTCAGCCCTGTGCAGTCAGACTTTTTTCTTTTTTTTTTAATTATTCTAAATGCTGTTAAGATTGCTCGGGCCCCCCCTGCTGGCTGGGCCCGGTACAACAGGGTCAGCTGTACTGGCTTATCAGCGGCCCTGATGCCAAGAACCATGCGGTTATATTGGAATAATCCTTTATGGGTTTTAATGGTCAACAGATGGCATGAATCTGGGTGTACTTGTAGTTGCAGGAAAGCTTGCTTTAAGTCTATTTTTGTAAACTTTTGCCCCTCAGCCAGTGAGCCAAATAGATCTTCAAGTCGAGGCTGTCACGATCTGGAGTCAGGCTCAGAGACCAGTAGCTATAGCAGCAGAGCAGATATTCACACAGGTCACCCTGGCTGATGGCACGGGTTTACCTGAGGTGCGGGGTCTAAGCACTAACCGGTATTCACCAGAGCTCCCAAAGGTGGAGATGGGCTTGGCTGCGTGTTAGTGCCAGGTCGCGGTCCTCAGGATAGCCCCACCAGGAGGTGAGCAAGCCGGGGGTCTGGTAGCAGATATAGCAGGTAGAGATCAAGCAGAAGCGTAGTCGAGAAACAAGCCAAAAGTCGGTAACCAATAGTTGCAGGTTGGGATTCAGCAGAAGCGTAGTCCAGGAGCAAGCCAAATTTCAGTAACCAAAGGTAGCCAGGATACGGTCGGCAGCAGGAGAGATAGAAGCAAGATATTGGCTGGTAAAGGCACAATATTCTGGCAAGGAGGAAGTGCAGAGACATGGCTTATATCAGGAAGTTCATGGGAGGAGCAAAGGGTTCAAGGTTCAAGGCAAACAAGATTCAAGACAAGATCACCTAAAGGAATTGTCCAAGGAGCTGTCCAGCATTCCAGGTGGCTCAGCATGCAGAGTCACTGCCAGACACACCAGAGGTCCCAGGTTCAAGCCCAGGTCCTAACAGTACTCCCCTCCTCCCAGGACATCCCCTGGACGCCTTAGGGCCAGGTTTCTGAGGAAATCTCTGGTGGAATTCCCTTGTTAATCTAGGGGCATGAACATTCTCCTCAGGCTCCCAAGAATTTTCTTCTGGCCCATATCCTTCCCATTGAACCAAATATTGCAATTTGTTCCTAGAGATCCTGGAGTCAAGAATTTTTCCCACCACAAATTCTTCTTCACCCTGTACCTCGACAGGTGGGGGAGGAGGATGAATTCTTCCAGAAAAAGTATTTTCATGAAATGGTTTGAGTAGTGATATATGAAACACAGGGTGAATCTTCATATTGTCAGGAAGTTTTAGGCGAAAAGTGACCGGGTTGATTTGAGCAGAAATCTCAAAAGGTCCCATAAACTTTTGACCCAACTTAGCACATGGAACTTGAACTTTTACATTTTTGGTAGATAACCAAACTTTCTCCCCTACTTGAAAAGTGGGAATAGACCTACGATGTCTGTCAGCAGCCTTCTTGTAATATTCCTGCGCCTCCTTCAATGTATCAGTCAATTTCTCCTGGATCTCATGTAATGAAGTTAGTCTGTTGGTAACAGCAGGAATTGAAGTTGAGATGGGGAGATCAGGAATAAAAACTGGATGATACCCGGTGTTTAAGAAAAATGGGCTTTGGGATGTGGAACTATGTTTAGAGTTATTATAAGTAAACTCTGCCATAGGAAGGTAGTCCACCCAGTCATCCTGAAGATAACTCACGAAGCATCGAAGGTATTGCTCCAGAGTTTGATTGGTCCTCTCGGTCTGACCATTAGACTGCGGATGAAAAGCCGAGGACAGATTAACTGTTACACCCAAAGCTGAGCAAAAACTTCTCCAAAATTTTGAGGTAAACTGTACCCCTCTGTCAGACACCACATCATCAGGAATTTCATGAAGTTTAAAAACTTCTCTAACCATTACCTCAGCAGTATGTTTGGCGGAGGGTACCCCTTTAACTGGAATAAAATGAGCCATCTTAGTGAGACGGTCAACGACTACCAGAATGGTGGTCATCCCTTTTGAAAGAGGAAGGTCATCCACAAAGTCCATAGAAATTGACCCCCATGGTCTTGATGGAACAGGTAGTGGTAGAAGTAACCCCAGAGGAGAAGATCGAGGTGTCTTATTGCGAGCACAGGTTAGACATGAAGCCACATAACTCTTAACATCTTTCTTGTACCCAGGCCACCAAAAGGAACGTGATAAGAGTTCTTCTGTTTTAGAAACCCCAGAATGACCAGCAAGCTTAGTCATGTACCAACCTGAGGGCTTCTACCCGAACTGATTCAGGTAGATAGAGGTAATGCGCTTGAGTCCAAAAACCATTGTTGTACTTGAGGTTAATGTCCTTAGGAGGATTATTAAGAAGTGGGTCATTCTCATACCCCTCCTTGAGAAGATTAAGAAATGTCTTTGAACTCATGGCCTCTAGAAAGTTCTTTTGAGGCAGGATTGTACATTCAGAGGTGCTTTCCTGGAGAGGCCCAGACAACATCCGTGATAGGGCATCAGCCTTACCATTCCTTGACCCAGGGCGGTATGAAATAACAAAATTAAACCTGGAAAAGAAAAGGGTCCAACGTGCTTGTCTAGATGACAACCTTTTAGCAGACCTAATAAATTCTAAATTTTTATGATCGGTGAGAACGGTTACAGGGTGCTTAGCTCCTTCCAGCAGATGCCTTCACTCAGAAAATGCTTCCTTAATTGCCAGCAGCTCCTTGTTTCCAATGTCATAATTCATCTCGGCTGAAGACATCAGTCGAGAGAAATAAGCACAAGGATGAAGCTGCATTTTTTTTTCTCCCATTCGCTGAGAAAGGATAGCTCCCACAGCAGAATTAGAAGCATCAACTTCTACGATGAAAGGTAGTTCTGAATCTGGATGTACCAGTATTGGTGCAGAAGTGAAGAGAGTTTTCAGTTTACTAAAGGCAGCCTGTGCCTCAGGTGACCACAAAAAGGGCACCCCTTTCTTTGTCAACTGTGTGATTGGAGCAATTACCCTAGAGAAATTCCTTATAAATCTCCTGTAAAAGTTGGCAAATCCAACAAATCGCTGTATCTCTTTAACATTCTTAGGGGCGGGCCAATCCACCACAGCTTTGATCTTATCGGGATCCATGCTTACCCCTTCAGAAGAGATTATGTATCCCAAGAACTGGATCTGAGTTTGTTCAAACTCGCATTTCTCTAATTTTATGTAAAGTTGATTTCGCCTTAATCTCTCAAACAATACAGACATGCTTGCGGTGTTCTTCCAAAGTATCAGAGAAAATGAGAATGTCATCCAAATATGCTATTACAAACTGATCAAGCAAATCTCGAAAAGCATCATTAATAAAATGTTGAAAAGTTGCAGGAGCATTGCAAAGCCCAAAGGGCATGACCAAAGACTCAAAATGTCCATATCTGGTTCTGAAAGCAGTTTTCCATTCATCACCGGAACGAATGCGGACAAGG
The DNA here is from genome assembly GCF_037356315.1 of Lithobates pipiens. NCBI lineage: Eukaryota > Metazoa > Chordata > Amphibia > Anura > Ranidae > Lithobates > Lithobates pipiens. The sequence goes on from NW_027507789.1 coordinate 148,477,936, forward strand.
TTGTATGCCGCCCGTAAATCTAATTTGGTAAAGAGCTCGGCGGAGCGGAGTCTCTCAAGCATTTCTGGAATCAGTGGGAGTGGATAGCGTTTCTTAATTGTGATCTTATTTAAATCTCTGTAGTCAATACACGGACGCAGGGTGGAGTCCTTTTTCGTCACGAAGAATAAGGCTGTGCCAGCAGGAGAAGTTGAGTGTCTGATAAAACCCTTCTCAAGATTCTCATTAATCCACTCCCTGAGCACTTTCAGTTCAGGTTCTGATAAAGAATAAAAGGCGACCAAATGGTATTTCTGCCCCTGGAAGCAATTCAATGGGACAATCATAAGAGCGATGAGGAGGCAGCTGATCTGCGTTCTTTTTATCACAAACGTCCCGAAACTCAAGATATTGTGGAGGTAGCTTGTCATATGACTGGATAGTTGCCAAAACTGCTTGTAAATCTTGGGTTGGTGGAGGGCTTATTTGATAAGATTCTTTGCAATGTTTCTTGCAATGGTCAGATGTAAAGCTTAAAGAACGTGTCTCCCAGTTGATGGAGGGATTATGGATAGAGAACCAAGGAATGCCCAGGATAATAGGGAACTTGGGTGATGTAAAAGCTGATAGTCTCCTGATGGTCAGTTTCAATTAGGAGTTTAAGTGGGATTGTCTCGTGGGTAACAGGGCCGGAAGTCAAAGGTGAGCCATCCACAGTTTCCATATCAATTGGGGCAAGTTTATTTCTTATTTGAATGTTATTACTTTGGGCAAATTCGATGTCGATGAAGTTTCCCCCAGCCCCTGAGTCCAGCATAGCAGAGCAAGGCATTTCATTGCTTTCAACAATAAGCTTTATAGGGATGACAAAATGAGTTGATAAAGAATTAACTTTATTTGCTTCCTGAATCAAAGGAGAGATGGACTGAGAAATTGAGTTTATTTGTTCAGATACTGTAACATCCATTGCTGCAATTGTTCTTTTAAATTTATTGGGACAATTAACTGCGTAATGTCCAGAGTCTCCACAATAAAGACATACGTTTTCTGAACGTCGTCTTTCTTTCTCCTGAGTAGTAATAGATCTTTTAATAGCATCCACCTGCATAGGTTCAGGAGTGTCAGAATCAGGAAAAACTCTTGGACCCTTAGGAGGATACTGAGTAGTAGAAAAACACATGCCACCATTACTGCCTAGGATTCCCAGTCTCTCCTTTCTCCTTTCAGTAAGTCTCTGATCAATTCGAATACATAATTTAATAAAAGCTTCAAGGTCATCAGGACTTTCTACTCTGGCAAAGCTCATCTTTTACTTGTTCCGAGAGTCCTTGATGGAACTGACTCTTCTGTGCTGCTGGATTCCAATTGGTATCTGAGATCCAACGTCGGAATTCAGTTGTGTACTCTGCAACAGAGCGTCTTCCCTGCCATAAATTGTGCAATTTTGCCTCAGCAGTAGCACAGCAGTTAGGATCAAACTTGGTTCATCGCAGTCACAAAAGAATCAAAATTATCCAGGATGACATCATCTTTCTCCATATAAGGGGAGGCCCAGGCTAAGGCTTCCTCAGTCAGGATGTTGATAATAAACTGCACCTTTTTCCTGTCAGAAGTGAATGCAGCAGGTTGCATCTGAAAGTATATACAACATTGATTAAGGAATCCTCTATAATGGCGGCGGTCTCCGCTAAACTTGAGTGGTAGGGGCATTCGTGCATTAGTTTCTATGGCAGCAGTATCTCGGGCATGAAAATCACGCAATTGTTTGTGTAGATCAAGGATTTCCTCTTGTAGACCTTTCACTTCAATTTGTAACTCAGAAAATTTTTCCTGGTAGTCAACACCAAATGCCTGTAACTCAGCGATTTGAACCCTGAGAGGAGCCACGGCAGCTGCTACAACGGCCTCCATATTTTTGGCCAGAATATTCTGTCACGATCTGGAGTCAGGCTCAGAGACCAGTAGCTATAGCAGCAAAGCAGATATTCACACAGGTCACCCTGGCTGATGGCACGGGTTCACCTGAGGTGCGGGGTCTAAGCACTAACCGGTATTCACCAGAGCTCCCAAAGGTGGAGATGGGCTTGGCTGCGTGTTAGTGCCAGGTCGCGGTCCTCAGGATAGCCCCACCAGGAGGTGAGCAAGCCGGGGGTCTGGTAGCAGATATAGCAGGTAGAGATCAAGCAGAAGCGTAGTCGAGAAACAAGCCAAAAGTCGGTAACCAATAGTTGCAGGTTGGGATTCAGCAGAAGCGTAGTCCAGGAGCAAGCCAAATGTCGGTAACGAAAGGTAGCGAGGATACGGTCGGCAGCAGGAGAGATAGAAGCAAAATATTGGCTGGTAAAGGCACAATATTCTGGCAAGGAGGAAGTGCAGAGACATGGCTTATATCAGGAAGTTCATGGGAGGAGCAAAGGGTTCAAGGTTCAAGGCAAACAAGATTCAAGACAAGATCACTAAAGGAATTGTCCAAGGAGCTGTCCAGCATTCCAGGTGGCTCAGCATGCAGAGTCACTGCCAGACACACCAAAGGTCCCAGGTTCAAGCCCAAGTCCTAACAGAGACAACGGGTATTGATCCACAAGAAGTTGGTTGTTCAGGACAACCCTGAAATCTCCACAAATTCTAATGTCTCCATTCTTTTTCTTGACAGGCACAATTGGCGATGCCCATTCACTTATATCAACTTTAGTTATGATCTTTTCAGCCAATAGATGGTCTATCTCTGCTTCCACTTTCTTCCGCAAGGCAAAGGGCACTGATCTTGCCTTACAAAAATGAGGTGTAGCACCAGGCTTTAAGATAAGGTGGGCCATTTTTCCTTTTCCAGAGCCCAAAGAGTCCTCAGAAACCTCCTTAAAGCGTGACTTCAGGGATTCCACCCAATGGTCTATCTCAGAAAGCATTGTACATTGGGCAATGGCAAGAGGGTGCATGCCCAGGGCTTTGATCCAGTCCCTACCATACAGCGGAGGACCTCCTTTACTTACAACATAAAGGCATAGAGGTTTACTGCGCTTGCCTAATGTCACAATGGGTTTCACATAACCTAAGGGCTGTAGCAGTTCCTTGCTGTAGGTTTGTAGTGTGAGATTTGTAGGTTGGAGTAGTAGGGACAGACCCGATGCCTTTAAATCAGTCCATGAAATGACGGACACAGCCACCCCTGTATCAACATCCATGGAGAGAGGACAGCCATTGAGTGTGACATCCACTTTTATCGTAGGAGTGTTCCCAGCTATCCGAAACAGTCTAACATGCTGGACACAGGTCTTCTCATCAGAGCGGGAGCCATTCTTGTCAGTATCCACATGAAATGTCTGTTTACGTCTACCTTTTGTGGTAGTGTTCGGGGAGTGTGAGCTGTGGCAAACACGCCTAATATGACCAGTCTTTCCACAAAGAAAACAAATGACATCCTTGAACTTTCAAGCAGGTGCACTGTGAGAAGTGTTACCACAACAGTAGCAAGTTAGTATCCTAGAGACAGAAGAATTAGGGTGGCGAGGTTTAGGTTGATTTGGCAACGGCTGTCGTGGGTGTCGGGTGATAGCAGTGTGGAATATTTCCTCTCCCTGGCTTGCAGGAGGTTCAGGTGGAGCCTACAGTAGGGTGGTATGCCATGTAACCAACTCCATGACCGTAGCAAGGTCCGTGGCTTTCATCAGAGTCAAGTCAGGTTCTGTGAGTAAACGTTTCTGTATGGCTGGGTCGCAAAGTCCCATGACAAACATGTCACGGAGAGCCATCTGCAGGTAGTCTCCAAACTGACAAGTGGCAGCTAGTTTACGTAAAGCAATAATATAAGTCTTTATATCCTCCCCAGCATGCTGCCTCCTACTGCAGAATTTAAACCATTCTGCGAATTTTACCGGCTTTGGGTTGTAGTGCTCATGTAGACTCTGAATTAACTTAGGCAAGGGCTTAGAGGCCGGCTTGTCTGGAGAAATGAAATCTCTGAGAGTGCCATATGCAGCCTGACCCAATGCTGTGAGGAAAACTGCAACTTTCTTTTCTTGAGCCACACTATTTGCTTCCATATACTGCTCCAGCCTCTCCATCCAGGAGCTCCATGATTCAGCAGCAGGATCAAATTGTTGAATAAACCCTATGAAAGCCATGTGTGCTAACATCCACAATCCTCATCGCTACTGTTATGTCCCTTTGACACAGGGTCTCTCAGGGTGATGCTAGCAATGCTGCCAGTGTCTGCTCAGCAAGTTACACACAGGCTGGATGCACTTCTTTACCAGGGAAGGGTTTATTACTCACTCAGAAAGTGATGTACATTCTTACATGGAGGAGTCATATACAACAGATCTCCCTCTAAGTAACATGCTGCTGCTTCCAGTCCCACACACTGTCCACTCCCCCAGTATGCATCAGGAGAAGGGGTTAAGGGTCACAGTGATTCTGCATAAACATTACATAAAGACAAGACCACATAGACAGTTGCTGAGGCAAAAGGGAGGTAAGTGAGGTGCAAAGAAGATGCAATTAGAAAAAAAGGGGTAAAAGAGGCAAGAACAGTGAAATAAAAAATAATACATAATAAATAAACGTACCCATACACCAATTAAGTCATCCATCAAAGTGTATTATCAATAAAGTACACTCACCACCTGAGATGATACAGCCAGAGTCTATGCATGAGTGAACATACAGGCGAGTTACACAGGTATTATAGAGATAACAGAAGAATTACTGGATATTCTACAAGTATATAGGACATTCCTTCCCACAGGCACTAGGGAACTGGAAACAGAATTAGACTGTGGGGTTCCGAGATGGAAGCCGTGGGGGCCTCTGATAGAATGAGGGCTGTTAACACAAAGAGTTGAAGCCATAATCACAGGAGTCCGATAAAATAGCAGTGTCAAATAACTACTAACCAGTCAAATAGGATGGTAAGGGTACTGACCTGTGTAAAGTATCGTCTGAACGAGCGCCCAGCGTCAAGGTCCCAGTATTGCTCATTAGTGAGCTGCAAGCAGCCACTATTTGAGCTACCCAACCCACGTGGCATCCTATGGCACCTCCAAACGGCGGCGTCTGATGTCACGGGGTCAGCCCGCCCACACAGCGCACATGCAACTGCGCGTGCGCCAAAGGACCATGTCCATGGAAGCCCTCCAGGGCCAAAGCAGCCAGTGCGAACGTGGCCCGCATACGCGCTGACCAGCCAGGCCATGGGGACACCGCCACGCAAAGAGCCCATGCCAAGTAATTGCACGGGCTCAAATCTACTGCGCATGTGCACACAGGGTAAAATAGCCCCAGGACACAACACCCAGGCCAAACCTGAGCATGTAAGGACCATAAAAATATAAGGTCCCACCAGGGTGGGCACGCATCTGCCGCCGAGGAACCCACTTAAGGGTGGAGCCCTGAAACAAGACCCAACTCGCCACTAGGGATAGAGTGAGATCTCCCTCACAGCCAAAAGAATACAATGGAAATAAACAAACAAATATGGTAAAATAAACACAAAATACATAAGCTAGTTGATAAGAAATAATAAAAAAAGGGGGGGGGGGTGGGGGGAGGGAAAATTATCCCCCACTCTCTCACCACATAAGCCAACAGAGGCATCCATATTCCTGAGACTGAAATTTGAGTTATTAACATTGGGCAATATTTATAAAGTTACAGAGTAACCACAAGATAGGTAGACGGCAGTCTAGAAGGGCAAATGTCCTTAAACAGAAAGTACCATCCTATAAAAAAGGTTTATAGGAGATCATTTCATTAAATCCCGGGGGAAGAGTCGCATTGAGCCGTTCAATCCACATAGTTTCCTCCTGTAGGATTGTTTGGTCCCAATCTCCTCCCCTGGAATTTGGATATACCACCTCCAGAACTCGTAAGCGGACCACCGAGGTGTCATATCGGTGGTAGATTCCGATATGTCTACCGATAGTTGATAAGTTGATAAGAAGAAGAGGAGGACGTCATGCCGTGCACGTGAGAGGGGAGGAGCCTGACTGCGGCTTCCACGCGAGCGGATGAAGGAGGACCCGCCGTACCGATCGGAGCTGAGCGCGGTGAGAGAGCGCAGCGCTCCGTAATGCAGCCAGCATCAACCCCTTCGCCTGCAATTGAACGCCTGCACGCACGAGTCTGAGTACTCCCCCAGCGGGATTCGGAGGCGTACCACCGGCAGACGGAGCTGAGGATCTCGCTGGAGCAAACGGAGCCCCCGGGTCTCCCCCCTCCGTCCACCTGACGCTGAGATTTCCCTGTGAGCTGAAGAACCTGAATACAAAGAAGACTACAAACAGGTCAGATCTAAGCATTGCATATATCCTGAATGTTATTTCAAGGCCTGTTAAATACACAGCAGCAGCATAACAGGAGTAATACAGGTGTGCAGTGTTAATAGGAACCTGCAGAACTATGTTCCATGGAGTTGAAACGTGCATTTAAAATACATGTATTCAGGAGAAATTAGCAGGATAAAGCGGACGGACTGGAAAACTAAGCTGAGCTCTTAATAAACATTTCCCTGAGAAGATATGTTAATATGTATAGGCTAAATAAGCCTTGAAAAGCTCTGCCGGGAATCTTGAAACATTTTGAAATGTGCGTCTTTCCTGTTTTTCTGTTCCTACTGTGCATCTCCTGTGTTTAAGGCCGGTCTAGTCCAGATTCTATGCTTAGCGCTAGAATGAGATGAGAAGCAGAGGATGATATTGATTATGTGTCGCACCTGTGTTTCCTTATTGAAGGTGAAACCGAAGGTATCAAAAATAGTGCTAAGTAATTCTCTGTAAGAGAAGATAGTACCTCTGGTCCTTTTTTTCATTTTCTCCATATCTCACTATTTGGGGAATACATCAGTGTGACAAAGGAAAAGGTTTTTTTTTTTTTTTTTTTATTTCTCTCTTTTTTTTTGACATATTCCTGGCCACTATAGCCAAGGCATGGACACATAAGGGTTATATTCAAGGTCACGGAGAAGTACAGGTGGTCCCCCCTATTGTGGTTAGAGCGCACCAACGGCAGACCATCAGTGAAGAGGTCCCTGAAAAAAAAAAAAGTCTCAGACATTTCCCGATACTTATACAGTGACCACTAAGTGAAAGGGGAATCCTGGGGAGGAGAAAGATAAAGAGGGACAATATGAGGGGAAGAAACCCAAAAGCTAAAGATCCCAAAACCCCAAGAGAGAGTTTAAATACAAGTACGATCCAGAAGTACCTTAAGGCTGGGTTCACACTGCTGCGGGGGGAGATCCGGATGTGATTCGCACCGCAAATCACATCCGATCTCCGTAGCGATGCGAGTTCAGCCATACAGATAGTATGGCTGAATTCGCATCGCTCCCGCAGCAAACTCGCACGGGACCCTTTTTTTGGTCCGCAGCAGAATCGGATCGCATGGGTGTTCACACCATGCGATCCGATTCCTGTGCGAGTCGGCAGATCGCACTGCGATATGCGGACGGATCTGGGGGTGTCATTAACATATCATTGACACTCCCTGCCGTCCGCATAGGGCAGTGTGAACTGCCGGCGGGAGGTGTGCGATGCGGGAAAACGCCGCGGATTCGCTGCGTTCACGCATCGCAGCGGTGTGAACCCGGCCTAAAGAAACAAGCCAAAAAAGTCCTGGCATAGAAAAAAAACAGCTGGGCACACGAGAGAAGAGGAAGGAGGCAGAAAAATTAGCTGGGACACAGGGAGACACCTCCGGTGAGGAGTTGGATTTAGATTTGGATGGCAAAAGAAAGGAGCAGAGGGATATTTCCCAAATACCAACAACAGGCGAAATACAGGAAATGTTCACGAGATTGGAACATACAATCAAGGCGGAGATTTCAACCATAAGGGCGGATATGGGACACCTGTTAAGGAGGATAGAAGAAACAGAGGAACTAATGGGTAAACAGGCTCAGGAAATACTTGACTTACAATTGCAATCTAGAAAGATGCAAGAGGCTCACAGGGATATCTTATATAGAATGGAGGAACAGGAGAACCAGAGCCGACGTCAAAATCTTAGGATTAGAGCCCTGCCAGAACAACAGGGAGAAGATCCAGGAGCAAAAATGGCAAAGATATTTAACCCTTTACTAGGAAGAGCGGAAGGAGAAGAATTAAAGATTGATCGAGCACACAGAGTGAGGAAACCTCCAGGACTAAGGGAAGAGGTACCAAGAGATGTGATTATAAAATTTCACCTCTATGAGGATAAAGCCAAGATATGGGGCAAACTAAGAGGACTGTCTCCAATACAATATGAGGGTACAATATTGCAAGTTTTTACAGATCTCTCTGCAGGGACCCTGGCACGGAGAAGACAACTAAAACCCCTATTGGAACAGTTGAGAAGCGCAAACATAAGATACAGTTGGGGGTTTCCAACAGCTCTGTTAGTTCAGAGAGAGGGAAGGACTATCAAGCTAAAGTTCCTAGATGAACTAGAGGATTTTTGTAATAAACTGGGAATTTCACCTCCCAAGATCCCTTGAGATCCACGTGAAACTTAACGTTAAGGGACTCTATTCAACAAGGGGGGGGGGGGGGTGGAGGGTGATAGTTGTTTTTTTTTGCTTTGGTTCTGGTCTGAATTTCTCTTCCTTTTTTTTTTTTTTTCAGGTTGGGGCGGGGGATTGGGGGGGGGGGTGGGAGATCCCGGGGAGAGAGGGGCGGGGGGGGGGGATTGACAGGAGGAAGGATTGGATGGGCTGATCTGGGCTCCACCACTCCTTGTTTGTATAGGGGGAATCCTTCTCCCAAGGGGTAGGGGGAGAAGGGATACAGAAGTGGAGGGTCGCAGTTGGAGTTACACCCTAGTAGGTATTGCCTGCAGAGGGGAGATGTGCCCCCCAATGACAAGTAAAGGCCAGGATTGGGCCAGAGGGAGGGGAGGGGGGGGATGAGGGGTGGGTGGGGAGGGGGGATAGGTGGGAAAAGAAATGCCTTGCAGAAGGGGGGAAAGAAAGAAATAGGAAAACTATGGGTAGGGTAAAAAGATACAGAATAAATATGCCATCAGACAATCTTGGATGACCGTGGTAAAATTTTTGTCATACAATGTAAAAGGATTAAATTCTCCTAACAAAAGGTACAAAGTGTTAAAGGAACTGCAGCAATACAGTGCAGAAGTGGTATTCTTGCAGGAGACCCATTTAACCCAGGATATGAATATCAATTTATATTCAGATAGGTTTCCGATCTGGTTCTATGGGGACTCCCCAATAAGGAGGGCGAAGGAAGTGGCAATTGGATTTGAGAAACATACAAGATTCACATTGCTCGATAGGCTGACTGATCCTGAGGGCCGATATTTGTTCCTTAACCACTTTCAGACCGGACCATTTTGCTGGTAAATGACCAGAGGTCTTTTTACAATTTGGCACTGCGCTGCTTTAACTGGTAATTGCGCAGTCATGCAATGTTGTACCCAAACGAAATTTGCATCCTTTTCTTCCCACAAATAGAGCTTTCTTTTAAAGGTATTTGACTGACTCTGCGATTTTTATTTTTTGCGATATAAACGTAAAAAGACCGCAAATTTTGAAAAAAAATGATATTTTCTACTTTTTGTTATTAGAAAAATCCAATAAACTCAATTTTAGTCATACATTTAGGCCAAAATGTATTCAGCCACATGTCTTTGGTAAAAAAAAAAGTCAATAACTGTATATTTATTGGTTTGCGCAAAAGTTGTCACATCTACAAACTAAGGTACATTTTCTGGAATTTACGCAGCTTTTAGTTTATGACTGCCTATCTCATTTCTTGAGGTGCTAAAATGGCAGGGCAGTACAAAACCCCCCCAAATGACCCCATTTTGGAAAGTAGACACCCTAAGGAAATTGATAAGAGGCATGTTGAGCCCATTGAATATTTTATTTTTTTGCCGCAAGCGATTAAATAATGACAAAAAAAATTTTTTTTTTTTTTTACACAAAGTTGTCACTAAATGATATATTGCTCACACAGGCCATGATTATATGTGGAATTGTACCCCAAAATACATTCTGCTGCTTCTCCTGAGTACAAGGATACCACATGTGGTTGACTTTTTGGAAGCCTAGCCGCGTACGGGGCCCCGAAAGCCAAGCACCGCCTTCAGGATTTCTAAGGGCATACATATGTCATTTTACTCCTCACTACCTATCACAGTTTTGAAGGCCATAAAATGCCAAGATGGCACAAAACCCCCACAAATGACCCCATTTTAGAAAGTAGACACCCCAAGCTATTTGCTGAGAGGCATGTTGAGTCCATGGAATATTTTATATTTTGCCGCAAGTTGCGGGAAAATTACAAACTTTATAAATTTTTCACAAAGTTGTCATTAAATGATATATTGCTCACACATGCTATGGGCATATGTGAAATTACACCCCAAAATAAATTCTGCTGCTTCTCCTGAGTACGGGGATACCACATGTGTGGGATTTTTTGGGAGCCTAGCCGCGTACGGGGCCCCGAAAACCAAGCACCGCCTTCAGGCTTTCTAAGGGCGTAAATTTTTCATTTCACGCCTCACTACCTATTACAGTTTTGAAGGCCATAAAATGCCAAGATGGCACAAAACCCCCCCAAATGACCCCATTTTAGAAAGTAGACACCCCAAGCTATTTGCTGAGAGGCATGTTGAGTCCATGGAATATTTTATATTTTGCCACAAGTTGCGGGAAAATTACCAACTTTTTTTTTTTTTTTTTCACAAAGTTGTCACTAAATGATATATTGCTCACGCATGCCATGGGCATATGTGAAATGACACCCCAAAATAAATTCTGCTGCTTCTCCTGAGTACGGGGATACCACATGTGTGGGATTTTTTGGGAGCCTAGCTGCGTACGGGGCCCCGAAAGCCAAGAACCGCCTTCAGGCTTTCTAAGGGCGTAAATTTTTGATTTCACGCCTCACTACCTATTACAGTTTTGAAGGCCATAAAATGCCAAGATGGCACAAAACCCCCACAAATGACCCCATTTTAGAAAGTAGACACCCCAAGCTATTTGCTGAGAGGCATGTTGAGTCCGTGGAATATTTTATATTTTGCCGCAAGTTGCGGGAAAATTACAAACTTTTTTTTTTTCACAAAGTTGTCACTAAATGATATATTGCTCACGCATGCCATGGGCATATGTGAAATGACACCCCAAAATAAATTCTGCTGCTTCTCCTGAGTACGGGGATACCACATGTGTGTGATTGTTTGGGAGCCTAGCTGCGTACAGGGCCCCCGAAAGCCAAGAACCGCCTTCAGGCTTTCTAAGGGCGTACATTTTTGATTTCACGCCTCACTACCTATTACAGTTTTGAAGGCCATAAAATGCCAAGATGGCACAAAACCCCCACAAATGACCCCATTTTAGAAAGTAGACACCCCAAGCTATTTGCTGAGAGGCATGTTGAGTCCATGGAATATTTTATATTTTGCCACAAGTTGCGGGAAAATACAAACTTTTATTTTTTTTTATTTTTTTTTCACAAAGTTGTCACTAAATGATATATTGCTCACACATGCCATGGGCATATGTAAAATGACACCCCAAAATAAATTCTGCTGCTTCTCCTGAGTACGGGGATACCACATGTGTGGGACTTTTTGGGAGCCTAGTCGCGTACGGGGCCCCGAAAACCAAGAACCACCTTCAGGATTTCTAAGGGTGTCAATTTTTGATTTCACACCTCACTACCTATCACAGTTTTGAAGGCCATAAAATGCCAAAATAGCACAAAACCCCCCAAAATGACCCCATTTTGGAAAGTAGACACCCCAAGCTATTTGCGGAGAGGCATGGTGAGTATTTTGCAGCTCTCATTTGTTTTTGAAAATGAAGAAAAAAAAATAATGTATATTTTTTTTCTTTTTTTCAATTTTCAAAACTTTGTGACAAAAATGAAGGTCTGCAAAATACTAACCATACCTCTCGGCAAATAGCTTGGGGTGTCTCCTTTCCAAAATGGGGTCACTTGGGGGGATTTTGTGCTATCTGGGCATTCCATGGCCTCCGAAACTGTGATAGGCAGTGAGGAATGAAATCAAAAATTTACACCCTTAGAAATCCTGAAGGTGGTGCTTGGATTTTGGGGTACCGTACGCGGTTAGGCTCCCAAAAGGTCTCACACTTGTGGTATCCCCGTACTCAGGAGAAGCAAGAGAATGTATTTTGAGGTGTAATTTTACATATAACCATGGCATGTTTGAGCAATATATCATTTAATGACAACTTTGTGCAAAAAAAAAATAAAAAAAAATAATAATGTATTTTTTCCACAACTTTTGTCAAAATATAAAATATTCCATGGACTCGACATGCCTCTCAGCAAATAGCTTGGGGTGTCTACTTTCTAAAATGGGGTCATTTGGGGAGGTTTTGAACTGTCCTGGCATTTTATGCACAACATTTAGAAGCTTATGTCACACATCACCCACTCTTCTAACCACTTGAAGAAAAAGCCCTTTCTGACACTTTTTGTTTACATGAAAAAATATTTTTTTTTGCAAGAAAATTACTTTGAACCCCCAAACATGAAGTGTTTTTTTAAAGCAAAAGCCCTACCGATTAAAATGGTGGGTGTTTCATTTTTTTTTTCACACGGTATTTGCGCAGCGATTTTTAAACGCATTTTTTGGGGAAAAAACACACTTTTTTTTATTTTCATGCACTAAAAATCACTATATTGCCCAAATGTTTGATGAAATAAAGAATATGATCTTAGGCCGAGTACATGGATACCAAACATGACATGTTTTAAAATTGCGCAGAAACGTGCAGCGGCGACAAACTACGTACATTTTTAAAAGCCTTTAAATGCCTTTACAGGTGACCACTTTAGATTTACAGAGGAGGTCTACTGCTAAAATTAGTACCCTCGATCTGACCTTCGTGGTGATACCTCACATGCATGGTGCAATTGCTGTTTACATATGACACCAGACCAACGCTTGCGTTCGACGTTGCGCCTTAGCGGGGGGGACAGGGGTTTTTTTTTTTTTATTATTTATTTTGCTTTTTTTTTTTATTTTTAAACTGTTCCTTTCATTTATATATATTTTTTTATGATTTTTATTGTTATCTCAGGGAATGTAAATATCCCCTATGATTGCAATAGGTAGTGACAGGTACTCTTTTTTGAAAAAATTAGGGTCTATCAGACCCTAGATCTCTCCTCTGTCCTCAAAGCATCTGACCACACGAAGATCGGTGTGATAAAATGCTTTCCCAATTTTCCAATGGCGCTGTTTACATCCCGCAAAATCTAAGTCATGAAATGCTCGTAGCTTCCGGTGTCTTAGGCCATAGAGATGATTGGAGCCATTCTGGTCTCTGATCAGCTCTATGGTCAGCTGGCGGAACCACCGGCTGCATTCTCAGGTTCCCTGTTGGGACAGGAGAGCCTGAGAAAACCATGGAAGATGGTGCGGGGGGGGGGACATTCCCTCCCACTGCTTGTAAAAGTAGTCTAGAGGCTAATTAGCCACTAGGATTGCTTTTACATAAAAGCCGACCGCTGGCTGAAAAGAATGATACCAAGATGATACCTAAACCTGCAGGCATCATTCTGGTATAAGCACTCAAAGTCCCGCAACATACCAGTATGTTGCTGGAACTGGTTGGGCATATATTGTAATTTTTTTTTCATGCAGCCTGTGGGCTGAACGAAAAAAAAATATTGATCGGTGGGTATGCCCACCATTAGATACCACCCTTCATCCACCCACTTTTAATGGTGGGCATACATGCACCATTTATATATGCCGAAGCATGGGGGCATCCTCCCGCAAAAGGTAGGAGCAGATCGCTCCTCCACCCCTTATGCCCCCATGCTTCGGCATATATGCTCTTTTTTAACTGTGGTGGTGAAATCACCCCCGACAGTGCTGGAGTCGCGGCTTTATGTATCGTAGGAGCAAACGCTGTTGCTGTCAAGATAAATAAATCCGAGCTGCAACTGAATGGCGTACCTGCTAAGCAAATGATGGTTAACAATAAAACAAAGTAACATTACAGTATAACAGTAAGACGTACCATACCTGCAAAGCAAATACAAAAAAAAAATAGCAAAAAATAACACATTTAACACAATCTGTGCCTAAAATATATATATGCCGAAGCATGGGGGCATCCTCCCGCAAAAGGTAGGAGCAGATCGCTCCTCCACCCCGTATGCCCCCATGCTTCGGCATATATGCTCTTTTTTAACTGTGGTGGTGAAATCACCTCCGACAGTGCTGGAGTCGCAGCTTTACGTATCGTGGGAGCAAACGCTGTTGCTGTCAAGATAAATAAATCCGCTCTGCAGCAGAATGGCGTACCTGCTAAGCAAATGATGGTTAACAATAAAACAAAGTAACATTACAGTATAACAGTAGGACTTACCATACCTGCAAAGCAAATACAAAAAAAAATAGCAAAAAATAACACATTTAACACAATCTGTGCCTAAAATATATATATGCCGAAGCATGGGGGCATCCTCCCGCAAAAGGTAGGAGCAGATCGCTCCTCCACCCCGTATGCCCCCATGCTTCGGCATATATGCTCTTTTTTAACTGTGGTGGTGAAATCACCTCCGACAGCGCTGGAGTCGTGGCTTTACGTATCGTGGGAGCAAACGCTGTTGCTGTCAAGATAAATAAATCCACGCTACAGCTGAATGGCGTACCTGAAAACAAAAAATGGTTAACAATAAAACATTGCAGAATAGAATACAGTACAAAGGAGCAGAACAATAGAGAGAAAATAGAGAGAGAGAGAACAATAAAACGACAACTATTTTTGGTTTTTTTATTTTATATTTTTTTTGGTTTTTTGGTTTTTTTACTTTTTTTTTTTTTAAACACTTTTTTATGTAACTTTAACACTTCTGTTGTAACGGTTCCTGCGGTTTGGGTCTCTCAAAATGCGATGGCATCTTGGGAGACCCTGTGAACGTGTGCCTAGCCTGTGCAATGCTGTACCCTACGCTAATACTCAACTAGTGAATGGTAACGTTCAAAACATTCACCAATGCAAAGACCAGGATTGTCAGGACAGCGGGGACAATAATGACGGGTGTCACGCCTATATCCGCGCTTTCTGCAGACACAACATTTTCTTTGGGGGGCTCGTTGGGTAGGGGTACTCGGGATGACATAAGAATAATGCCTCTCATGCAGCCGGCATACTGCATCTGGTTGGGGAACGTGAGGTGGAGCACCGTCTGGATACAGAAGGGCTCTGACGATATCCTCCTGGAATTTAAGGAAGGATCCAGTCCGTCCTGAAGCTTTGTGTAGTACATAAGCATTCAGTATAGCCAATTGGAATAAATAAACAGACACTTTTTTGTACCAGCGTCTGGCCTTACGGGCAACTAGATACGGCGCCAACAACTGGTCATTGAGGTCCACCCCTCCCATGTTAAGGTTATATTTGTGGACACAGAGGGGTTTCTCCACAATACCAGTCGCCGTAGGAATTTGGACCGTCGTGTCTGCATGAAGGGAGGTAAGAACGAAAACATTCTTATTATCCCTCCACTTCATAGCGAGCAAATTATTACTGCGCAAGCAGGCTCTCTCCCCCAGCCTAAGACGGGACTCTACAAGCCGCTGGGGAAAGCCCCGGCGATTAGGTCGCACGGTGCCACATGCTCCAATCTGCTGATCAAACAAGTGACTAAACAGTGGCACGCTTGTGTAATAATTGTCCACATACAAGTGGTACCCCTTTCCGAATAAGGGTGACACCATGTCCCACACTATCTTGCCAGCGCTTCCTATGTAGTCAGGGCAGTTCTCCAGCTCTACGTGACTATCTTTACCCTCATAAACCATGAAACTACGTGTATAGCCTGTGGCCCTGTCACAGAGCTTATACATCTTGACCCCATATCTGGAACGCTTGTTGGGGACGTATTGTTTGAATGACAAGCGACCAGAAAACTTAATCAGGGACTCATCAACGCAGACAACTTGATGGGGAGTAAACAAGTCTGCAAAACGTTGGTTGAAGTGGTTTATGAGGGGCCGAATTTTGTAGAGCCGATCGTATTCAGGGTCTCCACGAGGACGACAGAGTTCATTGTCGCTGAAGTGCATGAACCGCAAAATCATCTCGTATCGTGCCCTGGACATGGAAGCAGAGAACACGCGCATATGGTGAATTGGGTCAGTGGACCAATATGACCGCAACTCACTCTTTTTGGTTATGCCCATGTTGAGGGAGAGGCCCAGAAAGATTTTAAATTCGGAAACCGTACCTGGTTTCCATTGTTTGGCAAGGGCGGACTGGGGAATAGTGGCGATGTGTTGACCAGCGTACAAATTGGTTTGGTCCACAATAGATCTAAAGAGATCTTCGGTGAAAAACAGTGAGTAAAAGTCAAGTGTCGTAAAATCAACTGTTTCCACATTAATGCCAGGTCGGCCAGTGATTGGGGGAAGTACGGGTTCTGCAGAAGTGGTGGGCACCCAAATAGGATTGGCGAATTCTGCAGGAAGGGTACTATGGGTACGACGGGTCTGTCTTTGTCTTCTTCTTGGTGGCAGCGGGACACTACTTGTGCTTGCCACCTCACCAGCTTGAACTGCACTTATGGGACTCGCCACGTCACCACGTGTTACTGCAGTGCTGGATGTAGGTCCAGGGTGTACTAGGCCGCTGGTGCTTGCCAGTTCACCAGAAGGATGAGCGGCGCTAGTACGTCTCTGCTCCATATGAGTGACCTGCGGTTTCTGCACCTGAACAACAGAATACATTCGGGATCGGGCACACCTGTCCTTAACAGGGACCTCATCTCCGTCGTCAGAGCTATCTGTCATGGAGCCGCTGTCCTCTACAGGATCGTATTCTGAGCCTGAATCTGACAGATGAGTGACGTCCTCTTCACTATCTGTCATGCTCAGAAACGTGTAGGCCTCTTCACTAGTGTACCTTCGCTTTGCCATTTTGGGCTCTAAATTTAGGGGTACACTAGTGAGACTCACAGGTAAAAAAGCACCTAGCCTGTCAGCGACTGTTTCAAAACGCTACAAAAAAAACTGTTAGCGATCGCAGGGATCAAGCCTGACTCTGTGAATGCTGCAGTTATGTGTGTTGTGTTTTGTAAGTGACAGTGATCGATCGATACTGCACTTGGGTGGGCTGGGCTGGGCTTGGCGGAGGGGCTAAACGCAGGTGCTAGCAGGTATCTGGGCTGATCCCGCTAACAATGCGTTTTGGGAAACCTAAAATGCTGGCAACGCTAATATAGATCTGATCAGATACTATATTACTAAGGGAGGTGTATGCTTTGCGCGTGGGTGTTAGCGGTACTGGCACTAACCTGACGCTGGGCCGACGCAGACCTGATCTGACCCTCAAACTTATATCACCCGCCGGGTGATCAGGGGGTTAAACCTTTATTAGGTAATAAATGGCGGGTGCCCTGAAACAAAAAAAAAAAAACTAACCAACCAGCGTCACCTGTAACAGTTATATGGTGATCACTGGTGAAAGGGTTAACTGGGGGGCAATCAGGGGGCTTTATGCGGTAGTATATGGGGGTCCCTGACGCTATAAAAAGCTGTGGTGAACCTAAATACTTACCTGCCTAACTAGCGTCACCTGTGACACTAATACAGCGATCAGAAAAACGATCGCTTATTAGTGACACTGGCGACGGGGGGTGATCACGGGGTTAAACCTTTATTGGGGGGGTTAGGGGGGCACCCTAGAGCTAAAGGGGGCTAACCCTAACTGCCCTAACAGTTATTACAGTCACAAATGACACCAATGCAAAAAATAAATAAATAAATTAAAAAAAATGCAATTGGTGTCACTGTGACTGAGGGGGGGGCAGGGGTGATTGGGGGGTGATTGGGGGGTGATCGGGGGGGTGAAAAGTTTGCCTGGCGTGTTCTACTGTAAGTGTAGTGTTGGGTGCAACTCACCGATCCTCTCTCCTCGGTGCCGGAAAAACGAAAAAGACCGACACGAGGAGAGATTACATCACTTCCTCTGCCTGTGTTTACATTACAGGAGAGGAAGTGATGTCACGCGGCCATTTCATTCGTCGGGAGCGATCGCGAGGGGGTGAATGAATGGCCGCCCCCTCATCCCGGATCGCTCCCGAACGATTACCGACCGACGCAGGCACCGGGGGGGGGGGCCCGATCGGGCCCCCCACCCGCGGGAAGGCAGGGACGTACATGTACGCCCATATGCCTGCCCGTGCCATTCTGTCGACGTACATCGTCGTGCGGCGGTCGGAAAGTGGTTTAGGGAGAACTAGGAAATAGGGTGTTTACTCTTGCAAATGTATATTGTCCAAATAAAAACCCAGTAGGATACTTGAAACAAATATTACGGAGACTAGCAGACTTTAAATCAGGAGATGTAATTTTGGCAGGGGACTTAAATTTTTGTATGGATCCGGCCTTGGATAGCACGTCCCGTGCAAGGGGGACGAATGAGAGGACTCTGAAAATAATTAAGCATCGCCTGAAACAACACAAAATGATGGATGCTTGGAGGATCCAACATGAAAAAATAAAAGATTATACTTTTTTCTCCCCCGTGCATGGGACGCACTCCAGGCTGGACTACATATTGGTGGATCACAGGCTGTTAGAAGAAGTCTCTGAAACAAGGATAGGAATAGTGTCTTTGTCAGATCACTCCCCAGTGATAATGAAGATGAGGATACCCGGAATTCATAGAAAACCTTTTACATGGAGATTAAATGAAAATCTTTTACAGGATAAAGAAACTGTAGAGATAATTCGGAAAGAAATAGAATTCTACTTCTCGATGAATGATATAGGGGAAATTTCTGGTGCCTCCCTATGGGAAGGACATAAAGCATACATCAGGGGTATCCTCATCTCCATAGGAGCAAAAAAGAAAAAAGATAGAATAGAGAAAAGGGAGAATCTGATAAAAGAAGTTTATAGATTAGAGCAAGAGCATAAAAAACATAAGGGTGAAAAGCAGGAACCCTATCATCTACTGATCAATATGAGAGAGGAACTCAAGGACTTGATGGATCAGGAAGCAAGGAGGGCATATGAGGGAAGAGCTAGAGAGAGATACTATGGGAAAAATAAAACAGGTAAATATTTAGCGAGACAGCTAAAAGGGAAGAGGGGGACTAACTTTATTGATAAAATTCAGGATAAGAATGGGAAGATGGTCCACACTACCAAGGAAATTGCGGAGGTATTCAGGCAATATTACGAAGCACTGTATAATGTAGGCCAAAAAGGGGGGCGAGGTAAAGGGGAAGAGGAAATCATTAAAGAATTTTTGTATGATACTAAACTACCGCATTTACAAGAAAGTGACAGATATAATATAGATAGACCTATTACAGAAGAGGAAATCCATAAAGCGTTAAAGGATACGGCATCGGGTAAAAGTCCGGGACCTGACGGGTACACGACTTTTTACTATAAAAAATTTAAGGAGATATTAGTCCCCAGATTATGTAAATACGTGAACGGATTAGGTACAAAATACGAAATGAAGGCAGAGGCTTTACAGGCCTCCATCACGGTATTACCAAAGGAGGGAAAGGATCACTTGCTCTGCTCCAGTTATAGGCCGATAGCATTATTGAATGCTGATACAAAACTATTCGCCAAAATATTGGCGTCTAGATTGAAGGAAAAGATGAATGAACTAGTGCACCCAGATCAGGTCGGTGTTATACCCAAAAGAGAAGGGAGGGATAATGGAGTAAGGGCATTGCTCCTCCTCCAGGCCCTAAAAAATAGTGGGACCCCAGGTCTATTCCTGTCTATAGATG
Source organism: Lithobates pipiens (assembly GCF_037356315.1). Taxonomy (NCBI): domain Eukaryota; kingdom Metazoa; phylum Chordata; class Amphibia; order Anura; family Ranidae; genus Lithobates; species Lithobates pipiens. The sequence continues at coordinate 148,497,660 of NW_027507789.1, forward strand.
CGGAGAAAGCATTTGACAGGGTAGACTGGGGACTCATGATAGAAACGTTAGACGTAATGGGTATGGGACCGAGAATGATCCAATGGATTCAGGTACTTTATAATCATCCGCAGGCCTCGGTAAAGATTAATGGAGAATCCTCCGCTCAATTTCAAATGGGAAATGGCACCAGACAGGGGTGTCCGTTGTCCCCGCTCCTTTTTGCTTTATCTTTAGAGCCATTACTGACCTTTACCCGAAACAACCAGGATATAAAGGGGATTGAGATGGGAAGGGACGAACACAAACTCGCAGCTTATGCGGACGATGTGCTCTTTTTCATTACCAATCCTAGGATTACGATTCCGAACTTGCTGAGGACGTTGGAAAAATTAGGCAAAATATCGAATCTGAAAATAAACCTCAGCAAGTCCGAGGTCTTGAATGTTAATATCAGCATCCAGGAAGAGGAGAAACTCCAGGCAGAATTCCGCTTCCCCTGGCGTAAGGAAATTAAATATTTGGGAGTTTACCTTACGGATACGATCAGGAAAATATACATGAATAATTATATCCCATTACTTGATGAAATTAAAAGAGAAATAAAAAAAATCTCAACATGTCCCCTCTCCTAGCTAGGACGGATTAACGCAGTCAAAATGTTTCTGGTCCCAAAGATTATATATAAGTTTCAAATGTTGCCCATCCCGCTCTCTCAGGCCTACTTTAGAACACTGAAAAATATAATCTCTAAATATATATGGCAATTTAAAAAGCCGAGAATTACTTTGTCGGTGTTAAGCAGGGGGAAAAGACAAGGGGGACTGGCAGTCCCGGATCTAAAAAGATACTACAATGCAGTAGTTTTGTCACGAGTAGTGGAATGGGCGAAAGAGGTAAATGAAAAGAGATGGGTCAGTTTAGAAAAGGTAATGAGTCAAGCACTTTTAGGACGCATAATATGGAATCCTCCACAGTATAGGACAATAGGACCCAATGCACATGAGATAACACGTTTAGCATTTAAGATATGGGACCGCACACACTCACAAAATAACTGGGGGTATAATTCACCTCTGATTTTTCTCAAGGAAAACGATTATTTTACACCGGGAAAACAGGAAGTAGGGGGTAACTGGATAATAAAAGGAAACGCACAATTAAAAGATATATTAGTTAACGGTAGAATAATTTCATTTCAAGCACTGAGCGTAGACACTGAACTTATGAGGATCGATGTCACCTCAGCCAATTCGAAGTGAAGAGGATTTGAGACCTCTAGAGCGGTTATGCCTGAGAGAAAAATCGAAAAAAAATATAACTCGAATATATAAGATTCTCTCAGAGGGAGACGAGCGGGAGGACCCGCCATACATCGAAAAGTGGGAAAAGGACTTGGGGTCACAATGTAGCACTCAAATTCGCAAGAAGATATTCAAATTAATTCACACCGGGGTGGTAGATAATAAGCTGATAGAGACAAACTACAAATGTTTATCAAGGTGGTACGCTACTCCTGACAAAACGGCCAAATTTGTGGTAGCGCAATCTACGGATTGCTGGCGCGGGTGTAAAAAAATTGGGACTATGGCCCATATTTAGTGGGACTGCCCCATTATCAAAAAATATTGGAGGAAGATCTTAGAGATAATAAAGGTTGTAACTAAAAAGGAAATAAGAGAAGATCCTTGGACGGTTCTACAAAACCTTGTTAATTCCCATTCTTCTAGATACCGCCAAAAATGTAATCCCAAAAAAATGGAGAGAGACCGAAAGTCCTAAAATATCGGAATGGATTTTTCATGTAAATGAAATACAAAAAATAGAACACTATAAGGATGGGGACGAAGATCTAACAGTAGAAGAGGGAGGCTTAGATAAATGGACTCCGTGGGAAGAATTTAAAAACTCTTGGAGATATGTAGAGGAAATTACACAATAAATATAAGGAAAAAAAAAAAAAGAGAAACTAATACCCGGTCAGAAATAATGGATAAAACTACGGCACCCATGAGCAACCTGCAAGGAAAGGGGGGGGGGGTGGGCGAAGGCAGAGGGGTATCTAACGTTTGGATGGTATAGGTATAATTTATAAAGAAATTAAGAAATGTTTGTATTTATGTGCAATAAGGTTTTTCTTTTTCTCTTTTTTGTAAAATGTTTTATATACTCTTTGTTGGGAAAAAAATAAATAAAAAATTTGAGATAAATAAAGAATAAAAAAAATAATAATAAGTTGATAAGAAATAGAAATAGTTGATAATAAAAAAAAAAAAAAAGGGGGGTGGGGGAGGGAAAATTATCCCCCACTCTCTCACCACATAAGCCAACAGAGGCATCCATATTCCTGAGACTGAAATTTGAGTTATTAACATTGGGCAATATTTATAAAGTTACAGAGTAACCACAAGATAGGTAGACGGCAGTCTAGAAGGGCAAATTATTATTATTATTATTATTCAGGATTTATATAGCGCCAACAGTTTGCGCAGCGCTTTACAATATGAGGGCAGACAGTACACTTACAATACAAATCAATACAGGAGGGATCAGAGGACCCTGCTCGTTAGAGCTTAAATGTCCTTAAACAGAAAGTACCATCCTATAAAAAAGGTTTATAGGAGATCATTTCATTAAATCCCGGGGGAAGAGTCGCATTGAGCCGTTCAATCCACAGAGTTTCCTTCTGTAGGATTGTTCGGTCCCAATCTCCTCCCCTGGGATTTGGATATACCACCTCCAGAACTCGGAAGCGGACCACCGAGGTGTCATATCGGTGGTAGATTCCGATATGTCTACCGATAGTGGTAAGTTTACTGCTTCCAGAGTAGTAGACATGGTTGTCAATCCTTTGCCTAAGCTCACGGATGGTCTTTCCAACATAGTAGGCCTTACAGCTACAAGTCATCAGATAAATAACACCCCTGGTACCGCAATCTGCGAAATTGAGTGGTACAAAAGTCTTGCCATTAGGTAGAGTAAAACGTTTACCCTCCTGGATCCAGGGACAGCAGGGACAATCCCAGCATTTAAAAGTCCCAAAAGGTCTAGTTTTTGGGACATTCACTGATCTGTAATGGCTACAACCAATCCCTCAGGGAACAGGCCCTCCGGAAAATTAGTTCCGGGGTGGAACGTACATGTTTATTCAAGATATGGTGTTCTGTCAACATATGGCAATTATTAGATAGGATCTTTCTCAATATATTATGATGGGCAGAATACGTAATGATGAACCTTACAGAGTTAGTGGCAGGGGGTGCTGCTTTGGTGCGATCGTAGAGCAAAGAGCTCCTTTTTTTTTATTTTATTTTTTAATCAAGAAAGGCTTTAACAAGTCACAATAGTGCCCATCATACAAAAACGTACAGGGATTTCAATCCACATGTTTACTTCAGATACATGTCTACATGCTGCACCACAATATACATATATATAGGGTCATCTTTTATGAGCAATGAAAAATTCTAGACATTACTAGTTCCCTGGGACTCAAAGCGGGAGTGTGAAGCCACTGGGACCAAATTCTTTCAAACCTACTCGGGCTTCCTCTGTGCTGATATATATATATTTCTCCATAATAAGGGTCTTCCCCATGTGTACTATCCATGTGACGGCTTTAGGCGGTACCGTTGACTTCCAACCCATGAGAATCGGCTTTCTAGCCTGAAATAACGCTCTAGAGACTGCGATTTTGGTCAGTTCCCCTGGGATCACGTCTTCCAGGACCCCTAGCAGACAGCAGAGGGGGTCTATGGGGATAGTTGTCTGAAACATGCCATTAAGTGTGTTCACCACCTCGCTCCAGTATCTATGGAGCTTTGGACATCTCCACAGGAGATGTATAAGGTCTCCGCTGTGCCGTCAGCACCGGCAACACAATAGGTCTGGCAGCCTGCCCATCTTATGGAGTTTTGTCGGGGTATAGTGGGCTCTCAATAGGATGTACAACTGAGACACTTTCTGCGCTACGTTTAAGGAGCATGAAATTACTGATTGCATAGCTTCTTCCCACTGATCTCCTGTTAGTTGACCCAGGTCTCCCTCCCACATAGCCTCTGCCTTACTTGGAAATGCTTGCAGGTGTTTTGCCAGCAGCATTTGGTAACATTGGGAAATAAACCCTTTAGTTTCAGTGTTTGTGTGCATTGCATGGAACACGGGGATGGGCAACTGTGCCTGTTCCACCGTGCTGCTCTGCGCTGCGACAGCATGGTGGAGTTGAAGGTAGTAATAATGCATATTAGTGGGCAGATCGAACTTGGCCCGTAGTTCAGGAAAGGTTAGCAGCCTGCCATTTGCAAATACGTGAGATAGCAGGGTCACCCCATGGGCACGCCATCTTGACCCCTGTTGCAGCTTTGCCAGCTCTACGTATGTCTTATTGTCCCATATCGGGCTATACTCCATGAATCCCTGCACATCCTGAAATTGTCTGCTTTTATTGCAGATCTTTTGTACGAGTGAGAGTGTTGGGGTCTGTTTGTTGGATTTCGAGAACATTTGCGCCTCCAGTCCAGCCGGGATGGTCTCAACCCCAGTGGCCATCAACATTAGCCGCACCGAGGACCCCCCCGGGTCCCGGGACATAGAGCCTATCAAATTTTGTAGCTGGGTAGCTATGTAGTACAGCCAGGGGTTGGGAACCGCCAGCCCTCCCCTGTCTTTGGGTTGTTGTAACTGCTCCACTCGTATTTGAGGGGGCCTATTATGACACAGTAGCCGTCTAAATAGAGTGTTCACTACTCTAAAAAAATTTAGATGTATTACAACTGGAGAGTTGGGGAGAAAGTAAAGTAGCTGGGGCATTAGTATCATTTTTATTAGATTAGCCTTGCCTGCAAGTGACATTTTGAGCGCGTTCCAGGTATTAATTTTATCCCTGAACCGGGAGAGCTAAGGGTGTATATTGAGGGAGCAGTAATCCCCAAGCCTGGGTTATACCTGCACCCCCAGGTATTTAAAACTAGATACTACCGGGATGGGGCAGGAATCAGGAAGGGTCACCTCCTGATTCTCATCCAGCATCATCAGGGCTGACTTGACCCCAGTTCATGGTCAAACCGGAGTAATAGCCAAACTGTGAAATAATAGACATAACCCCTGACAGAGAATGTGTTGGATCCCCCAGGAAAAACAGCATGTCGCAAAGAGCTCCATGAACGTGCAGAGGCCTTGTTGAACGCCTTTCTAAGGATAGTAGGAGAATACCCCCTACATAAGAGCGTTCCCAAAGGGCATTGGCCTGGGCCTTAAAGTCACGTTCACGTGTGCAGTTTCTGCGCAAACGTAAGTATTGCGCAAAGGGTATACTGTGCACCAGTGACCGGGGATGCATACTGGTGGCATATAACAGAGTATTGCCAGCAGTTGGTTTACGGTAAAGGTCCGTGCCGAGGGTACCATCTTGTTGTTTGACAATGGACAGATCCAAAAATGGGATCTGGCCATTGTCAAACTTAAAAGTGAAGCTGAGGTTAAATTCGTTTTCATGCAATTTATGGATAAATTCCAAAAGTTTGTCCTGGGTCCCTGTCCAAACCAAAAACAGGCCATCTATGTAGCGATACCATAGAAGAACATCAGTCAAATATTCTGTGTACCTTTTCATCTGAGTGCACATATCTTTCCCAACCTCCTAGATAAAGGTTCGCATAAGCGGGGGCACAACTCCTTGGATCTGTAAAAAAAAGTTGATCATTGAACGTAAAATAATTTTTGGTCAAAATTAATTTTAGGAGTGCCAAAATGAATTCATTCAGGGGCCAAGTAGTTGTATCTTGTTCATATAGAAAGGATCCAGCCGTCAGGATGCCCCGCTTTTGGGGGATACTAGAGTACAAAGCCTCAATATCAATAGCCACGAGCAGGGCCTCCAGAGAGATCTGGATCCCCTCAAGGTGCTGTAGGAGATCCAGAGAATCCTTAATGTACGAGGGAAGACTACGTACATGGGGCATTAGGAAAGCATCATAAAAATACTTGAATTGTCAGTCAAGGTGCCTATTCCCGAAACAATAGGTCTGCCTGGGGGTGTCTGAAGAATATTAAAAATATCTAATATTCTGTATCTCAGAGGCGTTTCCGAATCAATAGCATTGATAGTCAAACTGACTTAAAAGAAAGTGTGAGTTTATTTGTTGGCATCATAAATACAATGTAAAAAGTATAATAGTTCAGTTCAGTGTAGGTAAAAATCTATAAAATAGAATAGTTATAAAGCTGTAATAAGCTTATGAAAGCATGTGTGCTTCAATGGTTGCTGTCTTGCTGTCTTGTGTGTCCTTCAAAGAAGCAACAGGAAATGACGTTCTTAGACTTCTGGCAGAATTCAGCTGTCCCAATTCATCAGTCTCTGTATGAATATGTCAGTATCATGTGTGGGTGTCTGAGTATGAGTGAGTGCCCGTGTGAGTGTCTGCGAGAACTCTTCAATCTGGAAGCATAGGCTTAAATATTACATGTGAACGTCATAACCTCACAAATTTAGAACCTTGTATGGCACACATTCATGTCTGCTAACTTCCGCAATGTGCGATCCAAAAGTAGATAACTCAGAGAGTCATATGGAGCTTGATTGACAAGCTCACATGTAACACTCCATACTTGACATCATGTGCTGTTCATGTAATATCATATAACCATACATTTACATAATATGAACACATATTAGCAACTTTACATTAAGTAACTATATACTAATATGTATTAACATGACTGAGACTACTCTAAACTTACTTTAACAAGATATAATCCACAATGTATCATTGCTTTAGCTATGTAGACACATGTCTATTTTTGTCTTCTCATGACATTCTGTACCAAGATACCATATATGTCATGCTCAAATTGGCTACATCAGAAACGTATTACTAACTCTGCTTTCGATGAGGATATGTTTCACTGAACACTTGATCAAGGTCATTCACACATACTATTTATTATGATTAATCATAAAACCAAATATGTTTTGCAAGCTTGCCATAAATATATTATAACACCTATAAGTGCCGAATTATGAATTTGGAATAATATTCTAACAATCCCCCCTGATTAATCATATCAAATTGATCTAATACATTCATAACATCATTTATGTCACATTCACTCATCCTTGTATCAAATGATCGGACACAATATTCCTCAGAACTGAAGCAGCTAGAAATAACTCTCATTCTAAATGCTATACTCTTTACTTTTATATCCTCTTAGATCTATCTATTCAAAATCTTAAAATAATTGTATAGTTTCTTTTTTTTTTTAAGTATAACATAATCATGACTCATATCAATAATTATTATTAATAATAATAATAATAATAATAATAATAATAATTATGCAATAATATATTTCCCTATTTGTGCTCAAATAAAATTTTTAGCTCGTTGGAAATATACTTTACACTCTAAAACTTGTGATAACTTTCCATAGTTCTATTAATAGTGATATGTTTCCTAAATTATGAACAAAATATGTTCTACTAACTAGAATGATTGTGCAGTTGTAACCTAAAACTATTCAATATATGAATAAAGAAAAATAAAGAAAAATAATAATAATAATCCTAACTTAATATGAGCATTAATATCAGAATAATTGGATTATCAAAAAAATATATATGTGGATAAATGTTTCAGTCCTAAATTGTTTATCTATAGTAGATAAAGTTTCTTCTGATTCATTTTTCTTCATGCAATGTCTTTAAAATTTCTTCTTGAAGTTCTGATAGGTTAGAAAAACCTTGTTGAATAAAATAAAACAGTCATAAATATGAAGTATTAGTCTTTTGTCCAATATTCTTTCCGAGAGGATCTCTTCTTTAAGTTTGAATTTCCTTATATTCTCTTTGCTCTTCATAGGAGCTTGCTATCCTCCATATTTATTTGATTTTAGATGCCATATCTGTAAAAGAGATGCAGTATCATTAATTAGACATAAAATATTTACATTCAATTCTTATAACTTTTTCTTTTATTTTTTTCAACAAATGTTAAAACATTGTAGGAAATAACTTTGTGAATTCGTTAAACTATATGTAAAATAATACTATCTTGTATTTCCTTCAAAAGAGAACTTCTGTATGACAATGTACTGTCCTTATCCTGTCTAAAATGACCTAAACTATAAAACATATGACTGTGAAGTTTAGGTATGACAGGACGCAACATTTCTTTTTAATCATGATATAAATCCATATTTTCACAAAGGTTTTATATCACCCAGAGACAACAATGGACTATGCCTTTGTTCTCATTTCGAAAAGATTAAAAATAAGCGTAACTGTATTCTGTGTTGAAGCTTTATTCTAGTGTTAGAATGTTCTTCAGTAACAATTACTGATTCTATGTCCTTCTCTGTTCTTATGCTGGAAACCTGAGATGAAGACTTCTCAGATACAGCTGTATAAACATGTGCTGGTGTACATTTCTGAAGATGTCTTCCTTTTACATGTATCTGAATGTGTTTGCCTGATAAAGCTCTGAACCATAGAGGATATCTTTTACGACATTATTTAAAACTATCTTCCTCAAAAATATCTTTTAGTGAGCAGTCAGGTGTCTGTACAATGATTTTGTTTGATTTTACTATGCTCTCTGTAGCTTTAATTGCATAGTAAACACTTAGCAGTTGCTTTAAACCTGGCTCAAAAGTATTTTCCAAAAATTATAAAACTCTGGAGAAATAGGCAATTATTTCCTCCTTACCTTTTAGTAATCGAGACAACGTTACTGAGATGGCATTCTCAGACACATGAGTTTTCAAAACAAAAGATATTTCAGAACAAACCTCTACTGTATTTAATGCAGGAGCATTCTGCAAATTTTTTTTCAACATTTCAAAGGCACTTTTCTCCTTTGGACCCCATTGGTCAACTATATTACCTTTATTTCTCAAAAGATTATATAGTGGATTAACTTTTTCTGCAAAACAGTGTACAAACTCTTTGCAAAGATTCGTTTTATGCAAAAATTGATGCAATGCCTTATGAGTTGTTGGAGTTGGAATTGCAGTGATATCTCTAACTGTTTCTTGCAACAATTGTCTCTTTCCTTGACTAATTTGCATGTGAAGGAATTTCACTTGACTTTTCATCAGCTGAACTTTCGTTGTGTTTAATTTTAAACCTTCAGCTTGTAACATCATAAACAACTCAGACAAAAGAGCAATATGTTCATCGATATTCTGAGTACTCAGCAAAATCGTATCCACATGCTGGCAAATGCAGTCTGGCCTAGAAAATTTTGAAAGTATTTTTGCTATAGTTTCATGAACTATACCATCACCAATACCCAGACCAGGTATTAATCGAGTGAACGTATAAGTCTCTTTTCTGAATGTGAATGCAAGTTTGTACTGACAACTATTCGTTAAAGGAATGGAAAAATGGCTATTAGCGATTTCTAGTACAGAGAACACTTTGTCCTCAGCATTCAAATTTAACTTTATATTAGATTTATCAGGAAGAACTGGGTTATTTGTGATGTTTTTATTCAATTTCCGCAAGTCAACTGATAAAGAATATGAATTATCAGTATTTTGATAGGCCAAATACAGTTATTTACCACTGATTTATCTTTCTTTACAATTCCAAGTTGTACAAACTCTTGTATAATGGCAGAAAGTGGACCAATTGATTCTAGTGGTAACTCATACTGACTAAGGGGTTCTGGATCTTTTCCCTCAATATTCAATTCTGTATTTTTCAAAGTTCCAATATCATTTTTAAACTTTGACCACAAACTTGGAAAACTTTGTACCACTTCCTTTAAAGCACAATTACCATCATCATCAGGCCACTTTTGTTCTGTAGACATATTGGTAATGGAACCAACATTACTGTATACAGAGGGATCAATAAGCACTGATTTGGGCCTAGATGGATCTTTCCAAATACCTTTATTTGCCAAATCAATCACCCACTTTTGTTCATTGATTACATCAATGCCAAGAATATTCTCTGCTTTATGACACACCCAAATGTTAATTTTAGTTTTCACTAATCCAGGTACCTCAAATGTTACATTAGATACCTGTCTAGCAGTGGAATTACATGTATTATTAAAACCCACTATATTGCACATAGGAGAATTAGGTTTCACAGGTATGTTTTCTCTGGTAAGGCTAATCTCAGATCCACTGTCAATGAGACAATCAATATTTTTACCATTCAGCAAACATTGTATATATGGTCTACCATTCTTGTCCAAAATAATTGGTGCTACATATTGTAATGGCAGAGAAATTGAATCCCGATGTGATTCTATTTTTGGCAATGACAATAAACCCTTTCGTTCAGTGACAGAATTGTCTGAACTGCTGTTAACAGTCAAATTACTGATCTGTTTGACTTCTTTGGCATAAGGCAATTCAGTCAAAATTATATCTTGACATGAAAAAACAGGTTGTACAAAAGCTGATATTTCATTCTCCATATCTTTAGTTTTTATTTGTGAATCTCTCTTAAATTTACAACAATGTTTTCTCATATGGTCAGATCTATGACAGTAAAGGCACGTGATAGGCTCTCCTTGCCTGATTTGTCTGCACCTGTCCTTGTCATTCCTGCTATGACCTGTCGTTTCTGACTGTCTGCAGCCTGAATATTTTTGTCACATTGAATTATAGCTACCTCGTGTGTGAGATTGCTTTGATTCAATTGCCTCCTAATTTTATCAATGAAACTTACTACATCATTTAAATTTTGACGTTCCTGTGCTATGGCTACTGAAGTTGGGTCAAGGTATTTAAATTTTTTATGAAAGCTATTTTTAAACCTGGGTCATTGTCATTATCTACTCCAAAAATCATTTCATAAAGCTTGCAAAATTTTATTTTAAACCCAAATGGATCTTCTTCTACAGTAGTCTGTAATAGATCTAACATTTCTATGGTCGGTATTTGCTCACCAGTTGCACATAGTAATAATTGTCGTAGTCTATCTGTCGCATCATTTTGTTTTTCCTGACCTTCGTCATCAATAACAGTTGAATTAATTTGTTTAGCAAAATTAACAGGAACCCACAACTGAAATATGTAATTGCGCTGATCATTTGACAGATTAAAACGATCCGCAAACATTTCAAATAAATCCCAATTGGAAAATACAGTTGTCTCAATGTCATAAATAGGAAAATCTTTTAAAACTTTCATAAGTTGGTCATGTATTTGCAACTTTAGTTTTGCAGTTCTACATAATAAGTTTTTATGTTTCATTTCTACTTCATTAGTAGCATCAACATTCTCCATATCCGAATTTTCCGGAATATAAGAAGGTAGCTTAGACTTGGATACAGTCTTTTTGTCATCTGTAGTTATTACAGCAACCTGTCTACTGTCATTTTGTAACTCTAGCAAATTCATTTTTTTAGATTCTAATTGTTCTTCAAGATTCTCTATGTAATTACAAAAAATCTCACAGTTTGGACAACTAAGAGAATCTTGGGACACATTTTCATGTATTCCTGTGTTCTGTGCATTGTTAGTTTCTGTCTGCTTTAGTGTACACACATTTTTGGCAGGTAAAATATTAATAATCATCTTATTAAATATCCTCACTAGGTTCAAAATGTTCGATATCTTTTTACGCTCTTTCATAACAGTAAATTAATTTTTCTCTATCTGCAAATTGGCTTGTAAACATTCATTGTACATATATGCCCATAAGTCACTGTCATTTGGATAAAAAGACACATCTTTAAACTCTAGTTTGCTTTCTCTCGCTATATCATCAATAAATTCCATAACTTTTACTCACCGTATTTAGAAGAATTTCTCGTCTTCAACCGTCTGATACTGGACTGTTGACCACATCTGATGCAACACAAACGCCTCTTGGTTGATAGGTTCTGAACCGTCTTTATTCTCGAGCCTTGAATATTCGCAAGACTGCGCTAATCTCTCCCCCCTCAGCAAGGATCGAGATTTCCCTAAAAACTGAGAAATGACGGGACTGTCTGGCTCGCCAACTGAAGAATAATATAAATGTCTAATATTCTGTATCTCAGAGGCGTTTCCGAATCAATAGCATTGATAGTTAAACTGACTTAAAAGAAAGTGTGAGTTTATTTGTCACACGGTTGGCATCATAAATACAATGTAAAAAGTATAATAGTTCAGTTCAGTGTAGGTAAAAATCTATAAAATAGAATAGTTATAAAGCTGTAATAAGCTTATGAAAGCATGTGTGCTTCAATGGTTGCTGTCTTGCTGTCTTGTGTGTCCTTCAAAGAAGCAACAGGAAATGACATTCTTAGACTTCTGGCAGAATTCAGCTGTCCCAATTCATCAGTCTCTGTATGAATGTGTCAGTATCATGTGTGGGTGTCTGAGTGTGAATGAGTGCCCGTTTGAGTGTCTGGGAGAACTCTTCAATCTGGAAGCATAGGCTTAAATATTACATGTGAACGTCATAACCTCACAAATTTAGAACCTTGTATGGCACACATTCATGTCTGCTAACTTCCGCAATGTGCGATCCAAAAGTAGATAACTCAGAGAGTCATATGGAGCTTGATTGACAAGCTCACATGTAACACTCCATACTTGACATCATGTGCTGTTCATGTAATATCATATAACCATTGTAATGGACGCCGTGGCTGGGTCCTGGAAGGACGCTATATTTCCCCTCTGTTTGGGTTGTGCTCTCTTTAGGGAATGAAAATTGATTAACCCACCTGTTAGAGGAAGTGTCTTTAAAAGGCAAGACAGGAAGTTGTAGATGGGTGTGGAGGAGTGGAGAACACATGGTGGATGGTGTTTGGCGTTTGTTTTGGGTTGCAGCAAATGAAGTGGACAGCAGTGTCCTGTTTGTAAGGCTCCTGGCAGGGGAAACTACCTGCCATCAAGACCAAGCTCTGTTTCTGATAAGGACAGCTGTTCTGGACTTTGCAAGTCGGTGAGACTACAAATCTTTTTCCTTTTGTTTTTGGCTGCTGTAAAGCTATTTAAGTTAATAAACCGTTTGTTGTATGAAAAGCCTGTGTCCTGCGGTCTACCTGGTCCCCCGAACATTACAAGTGGTGCTCGAATGCGGGCAGGACAAAGTAACAGGCATTTTTTCTTGCTATTTTTATTTTTTTTTTTTTTGTGGATTTGAACTGACATTTAAAGGGACAGTACAGTGAATTTATGTCCTGGGTTAAAGCTGCACAACTGCGGAAAGCTGAAACCATGGAGGAGCTAATTAAACAGCTGTCCTTGGCGAATATACAAGCGCAGACCCGCCATGAGGAAGCTAATCAGCGCTTAGCAACACAGCACAACGAGGCACTGGCTTTGCAGCAAGAAAATACTCGCCTGTTGGTGGCCCAGTTAGCAGCCCAGCAAGCGACCCAACAAGGGGTTATGCAGGATCAGATGGCGGCCTTAAAAGAAGCAGTGCAGCAGCTTTCTCAGGGCCGTGAACAAGTGGCCGTTGCCCCTGGCAACCAGGTGACCATAAGGGCAAGCCATTTCTTGCAGAAGTTGTCCCCGAGTGATGACGTAGAGGCGTTTCTGGCAACATTTGAGAGGACGGCAGAGAGAGAAGGGTGGCCCCAGGACCAGTGGGCCGTCTTAATTGCTCCTTTCCTCACCGGAGATCCTCAAAAAGCCTATTTTGACCTACCACCAGAAGATGCTAAAAATTATCAAAAACTAAAGGCAGAAATACTGGCTCGGTTGGGGGTGACTACGGCCGTTCGGGCCCAACGAGTGCACCAATGGAAGTATCGTTCAAACCGGCCACCGCGATCTCAAATGCATGACCTGGTGCAACTAGTAAAAAAATGGCTGCAGCCCGAAGTGTTGTCTGGCCCCCAAATTGTGGAGCGGATCGTGCTGGACCGGTACTTAAGGTCACTGCCAGATGACCTTCAACGGTGGGTCAGTCATGGTGACCCCAAAACTGCGAACGGCCTTGTTGAGATGGTGGAACGATATACGGTGGTGGAGGATCTGCTTGGCCCCACCAAGCGTCAAGGGCCCAGTCTGCCACGGCCCTTCCGATCAACTGCCGCCCTTCGAACGGATGTCCCCAGGAGCCCTGGAACCAACACCCCGGAACGCCAAGAGTCACACCCGTTACCCCCTCAGCGACCTGTTCCTGATCGGAGAGGAGGGGATGTACAATGTTGGCGATGTCATGCCTGGGGCCATACCCGGGCCCACTGCCCATTGCAGGAAGAACCCATGGAATGCGGGGTTCTTCGGAGGGGGTCTTTTTATGCCCATAAATCGTGTACAACACATCTTGACCTTGGAGAGAGGAATTTTGAGTGTGAAGTCCAAGTGAACCACCACCCTGCATGGGCCTTGCTGGACTCTGGAAGCATGGTAACCCTGGTTCACCCTAGAGTAATTGGGAAGATCGGTCCGGTAAGCAAAATTTTGCGGGTTGTGTGCATTCATGGGGACACTAGAGAGTACCCTCTCATCTCGGTGTCCATCTCCACAGCATGTGGCACTGATACTCAAGAGGTGGGGGTGGTAAAGAACTTGGTACATGACGTTATCATAGGACGAGACTGTCCATTATTTGCAAAACTTTGGAGACAAGGAGAACTATCTGAAAGGTCCAGAGACTGGGAAGAAACTAGTCCCTCTGTTCCAGTTGTAGAGGGTAATAACCCTGAGATGCCACATGTTCATAATATGGACCCAGTTGATAAAAACGCCAAGACTTTGGTTAATAATGATGAAAATAGTGCTGATTCTGTTAAAGATGTCAATATGTGGGGTTCTCAGCCCTACCTGAACACTGAGGGGGGGGAACCTTCCCCGCTTCAGGTAATGCTGGGGGAAAATGATGAGGAAATGGCCTCTACCCCTGACTTGCCAGATGTGGGTGTTCCCCAGGGGGCATTTGGTACTGCCCAGATGCAGGACCCCACTTTGGCCAGGGCACGGGAACAGGTTGTAGTAATAAATGGGGAGCCCCAAGAGCCAGGTGCTAATGAGCGGTGGCCACATTTTTCAATACGTAATGAATTGCTTTATCGGGTTACTAAAGTGAGAGAAAATGTGGTAGAACAATTATTGGTACCCCAACAATATAGACGCAAGGTCCTGGACCTGGCCCATGATGATGTGTTAGGGGGACACCTGGGAGTTGAAAAGACGGAGGCACGGATCGCCGACCGGTTTTACTGGCCAGGCTTGAAAGCAGAGGTAAGGAGATACTGTACCTCTTGTCCCACCTGTCAGTTGACCGCTCCGGCGACCCATTTCCGGAGCCCGTTGGTCCCTCTACCCATAATTGAGGTCCCATTCGAGAGGATAGCCATGGATATAGTGGGTCCCTTGGTAAAGTCGGCTCGAGGTCATTCTTGCATACTAGTGATCCTTGACTATGCCACTCGATATCCTGAGGCGCTACCCCTGCGGAATACCTCCTCTAAGGCTATTGCACGAGAGTTTTTCCAGTTGTTTACACGGACAGGTTTTCCCAAGGAAATACTCACAGACCAGGGCACCCCGTTTATGTCGAAGGTTATGGCTGATGTATGCAAACTGTTCCGGATTAAACAGCTGCGCACATCGGTCTACCATCCCCAAACAGATGGATTGGTAGAACGTTTTAATAAGACCCTTAAGTCTATGCTCAAGAGAGTGGTACAAAGGGATGGGAAAGACTGGGACTGCCTGTTACCAGCTCTCCTGTTCGCTATCCGAGAAGTGCCCCAGGCCTCCACTGGGTTTTCGCCCTTTGAATTGGTATATGGGCGGAGACCTCGCGGACTACTGGACTTTGTTAAAGAAGAATGGGAAAGTGAACCAATCCAGCATAAAAGTGTTCTTGAATATGTCTCTCAAATGCAGGAGAGGATCCGAACTGTGATGCCGCTAGTTAAGGAACACTTACAAAAAGCCCAGGAGGCTCAACGACAGGTCTATAATAGGGCAGCCAAAATTAGGAACTTTCAAGTGGGGGATCGAGTAGCAGTGTTGATTCCCACTGTGGAAAGTAAATTCTTGGCCAGATGGCAAGGCCCTTTCGAGGTTGTAGAAAAAATGGGAGAGGTAAATTATAGAGTCCACCAACCAGGCAAGAGGAAACCCTTCCAGATATATCATGTAAACTTGTTAAAGCCCTGGACAGACAGGGAACCAGCGACCTCCCTGGCTAGTACAAAACTTGAGCCTCGGGTTGGGGTGGAGAGTGTCCAAATAGCAAATACCCTGTCTAAAACCCAAAGTCAGCAGGCAAAGGAGTTCTTGCAGAGAAATAAAGAAAAATTTTCAGACTTGCCCGGGCTCACTAGTGTCGTAGAGCATGATATTGTCACAGAACCAGGAGTCAAAGTTTTTGTCCGGCCCTACCGCATTCCAGAGGCTCAAAGGAAGGCCGTTTCAGAGGAAGTAAAAAAGATGTTAGACCTAGGGATTATTGAGGAATCGCAGAGTGAGTGGTCGAGCCCGATTGTGTTGGTACCGAAGCCCAACGGGACTCTGCGATTCTGCAATGATTTCCGGAAACTTAATGAAGTTTCCCGGTTTGATGCCTACCCTATGCCCCGGGTAGATGAGCTTATCGAGAGACTAGGTCCAGCCAGGTATATCACTACGTTAGACCTTACCAAGGGGTATTGGCAAATACCGTTGACTAAGGCTGCTAGAGAGAAAACTGCTTTTTCTACCCCAGAGGGGAGTTTTCAGTACAAAAGGATGCCTTTTGGATTGCAAACTGCGCCAGCCACTTTCCAGAGAGCAATGGATAGGATTTTACGACCTCACCGGAAGTATGCCTCAGTATACTTGGACGATATAGTCATTTTTAGCAAAGACTGGGAATCACATTTGCCCAAAGTGCAGGCAGTGCTGGACTCTCTTTGGAAGGAGGGGTTTACAATAAACCCTGAAAAATGTGCTTTGGGAATGGAGGAGGTGAAATACCTGGGTTATATCGTGGGTAGAGGGGTAGTGAAACCTCAGGTCAACAAGATAGAGGCTATACAGAATTGGCCCCGCCCCCTCACAAAAAAGCAGGTACGTGCATTCCTGGGCATGGTGGGATACTACAGGAGGTTTGTACCCAACTTTGCCACGTTGGCGGCTCCGTTGACCGATCTGACTAAGGGTCGGAAATCGGTCATGGTGGAGTGGAATGCAGACGCTGAGAAGGCTTTTTTGGAGCTCAAGTCGGCGCTGTGCCAACACCCTGTCCTTGTAGCACCCAATTTTTCAAAAGAATTTATTGTCCAGACTGATGCTTCCGATGTAGGATTGGGAGCGGTGTTGTCACAGGTTATTCATGGCGAGGAACACCTGATAGTCTTCCTCAGCAGGAAGTTAACACCAGCGGAGAAAAACTATGCCATAATTGAACGAGAGTGTCTGGCCATTAAGTGGGCTCTGGAATCCCTCAGATATTACCTTTTGGGGAGGAAGTTTAGGTTGATTTCTGACCATGCCCCTTTAACATGGCTGAGACAGGGAAAAGGGACTAATGCCAGGGTTACCCGGTGGTTCCTGGCACTCCAGGAATTTAAGTTTGTAGTGGAGCATAGGCCCGGGAGACTACATCAAAATGCAGATGCCCTCTCCCGAGTCCATTGTTTGAGCTCCACTGTTGCCTCCACCTCCTTGGCGTTGGGGCACAGGGGGGGGATATGTAATGGACGCCGTGGCTGGGTCCTGGAAGGACGCTATATTTCCCCTCTGTTTGGGTTGTGCTCTCTTTAGGGAATGAAAATTGATTAACCCACCTGTTAGAGGAAGTGTCTTTAAAAGGCAAGACAGGAAGTTGTAGATGGGTGTGGAGGAGTGGAGAACACATGGTGGATGGTGTTTGGCGTTTGTTTTGGGTTGCAGCAAATGAAGTGGACAGCAGTGTCCTGTTTGTAAGGCTCCTGGCAGGGGAAACTACCTGCCATCAAGACCAAGCTCTGTTTCTGATAAGGACAGCTGTTCTGGACTTTGCAAGTCGGTGAGACTACAAATCTTTTTCCTTTTGTTTTTGGCTGCTGTAAAGCTATTTAAGTTAATAAACCGTTTGTTGTGTGAAAAGCCTGTGTCCTGCGGTCTACCTGGTCCCCCGAACATTACACCATACATTTACATAATACGAACACATATTAGCAACTTTACATTAAGTAACTATATACTAATATGGATTAACATGACTGCGACTACTCTAAACTTATTTTAACAAGATATAATCCACAATGTATCATTGCTTTAGCTATGTAGACACATGTCTATTTTTGTCTTCTCATGACATTCTGTACCAAGATACCATATATGTCATGCTCAAATTGGCTACATCAGAAACTTATTACTAACTCTGCTTTCGATGAGGATATGTTTCACTGAACACTTGATCAAGGTCATTCACACATACTATTTATTATGATTAATCATAAAACCAAATATGTTTGGCAAGCTTGCCATAAATATATTATAACAAGTGCCGAATTATGAATTTGGAATAATATTCTAACAGTGTCTTCATGTTTTTTGTGTGTTTTCGGAAGTGAGTAGAATGTGGGGACATGACGAAATTTAGGTACCAGGAACTCCAAAGTGTCCTTGTCAATTAGGCCCGAAAAGAAGGCCTCAGTGCAAAGGACACTGAGCTCCTGGGCAAAAGATGATACAAGGGATTCAGAAATAGGACAATACCAATTTTGGTTCTTGAGAATAGTCAGACACATGGATTGGTATTGATTGTGTGTCATCAGGACAATATTGCCCCCCTTATCAGACGTATTTATGTTTAATAATAACATCAGACCGTAGCTGCAAGGTTGTGAGGGCCCTAATTTGTCTTTGATCAAGATTGGGGTAAAGTCACCCCAATGTTATGATTTTAAATCCCTAATGGTGGCTTGTACAAAGGCCCAAATCGTAGGGCAAGTCATTAAGTCTGGAAACCGACGTGACCACAATCGAAAGGATTTAGGTCGTGTTCCATGTTTTCTAGCAGCCAATTGCAAAGGTGCAATATGAGAATTAATTTGTGAAGGTTGTGAACTATCCACAACATTGGGGAGATTGCCTTGTGATGATTGCGAGCTATCCACCGCCCCTTGATCGTATAAGAGCATTAGATCGCGAAGTGCTCAGAATTCATCCATGCTAAAATGTTTGGTACGGTCTGTTAGTTCACGTTTAAGGTTTAGGTTATCGTGATCCTTATCAAAAATAAATTCGAAGGTCAGGTTCCGTGCAAAGAGATATAAATCTTTGATGGTCTCATTGACTTTAAGCCCATCTTGGGGGCAAAAGCCCAAACCTAGTTGTAATACCGAACATTCAACTTCCGTCAATTGATAAGGAGTGAGATTAATGATGTTAATGCCGCGTACACACGATCAGACTATCCGACGGACTTAGTCTGGTGGACAAACCACCGTAAAGTCAACCGGACTGTCCGAACGAGCAGACCTGCCCACACACGGGACTTTTCCAGTGGACTAGGTCCGGCGGACATAGTCCGCCGGAATATCCGCCGTACTTTTGAAATGAACGGACTTGCCCACACACACGGAGGAAAGTCCATTCATTTTGAGCACGGCTCCA
Source organism: Lithobates pipiens (assembly GCF_037356315.1). NCBI lineage: Eukaryota > Metazoa > Chordata > Amphibia > Anura > Ranidae > Lithobates > Lithobates pipiens. The sequence continues at coordinate 148,517,142 of NW_027507789.1, forward strand.
GGTAGCCGGGACCAGTGAAGGAATCGTCGCTGTACCCGTCACCTGGTATGGACTTAAAGGGGAATCCTACGCTGAAAAAACGGCGTGGGAGTCCCCCCAGGTCCATATCAGACCCTGAGCACGCAACCCGGCCAGTCAGGAAAGGGGGTGGGGACGAGCGAGCGGCCCCACCTCCTGAGCCGTACCAGGCCACGTGCCCTCAACATGGGGGGGTGCTTTGGGGAAGGGGGGCTGCGCGGCCCCCCACCCCAAAGCACCTTGTCCCCATGTTGATGAGGACAAGGGCCTCTTCCCGACAACCCTAGCCCCGCCCCCCCCCCCTATGTGAATGAATATGGGGTACAATGTACCCCTACCCATTCACCTGTGAAAAAAATGTAAATGAAACACAACACACAAGGGTTAAAAATATTTTATTGCAAGGCTCCGGGGGTCTTCTTCCGTCTTCGGGGGTCTTCTCGCCGGACTCCTCCGCTATCTTCTGCTAGCTCTTTTCCTAGCGAAGGAGCCCGGTTTTCTTCTTCGTCACCGCCCTCTTCTTCCGACTTTGGGGGTCTTGTTGCCCTCTTTGGTTCTTCTTGCCGGGCCTCTGCGCCTTCTTCTAGCTCTTTTACAAGCGGTGGCCCGGTCTTCTGTCTCCGCTGTCACAGTTGTCTTCGCCGCCTTCTGTTCTTCTCTTCTTCTGTTCTTCTCTTCTTGAGCTGTTTACTCGTCGCTGTCTCTAGCCACAATAACAGGCACGCGGCGTGTGGCGACTTATATAGGGACATCACCGAGTGACGCCCGCCCATTATGATGTCACAGTCCCAGAGGATGCTTCCCCAAAGCACCCCCCCATGTTGAGGGCACGCGGCCTGGTACAGTTCAGGAGGGGGGGGGGGCGCTCGCTCGTCCCCACTCCCTTTCCTGACCGGTCGGGTTGCGTGCTCAGATAAGGGTCTGATATGGACCTGGGGGGGACCCCCACGCCATTTTTTCAGAGTAGGCTTACCCTTTAAGTCCATACCAGGTGACGGGGCCAGCGACGCTTCCTTCGCTGGTCCCGGCTACCTGGAGCCGCACTCAAAATGAACAGACTTTTCTCCGTGCGGGAAAAGTCCGTTCATTTCAAAAGTACAGCGGACTAGCACACGCACGGTGCAAAACTACTTAGTCTGCCGGACTTTTGGGTAAAAAAAGTCCGCTGGAGCCTACACACTTTTCCACCGGATTGTTTGATCATGTGTACGCGGCATAAGATTTACATCATGCTGGGGGTGTTTGGTGGAAGTTGTGTGTTGTGTGGGACTTATGTAGGTTTGAGTACATAAGTGTCCAGGTTCCCCTGCTGCTTCTTTAGATCTAAAAATATTAGGTCTTCATTGACCTTAGTGTACTTGTTTGTCATTAGGAATGGTGCTATGTAAAGTGGAGTTACCCACCGCCCCTTCCAGTGAAGTAGTTGTGTCTATAGGGTTCTGTGTAGGAAGTGTTCATGGGGGTTTAGTAACTTTGTTTTTATTTTTTTTATTTTACTATGATTATTCTGCAAATCCTGTTTCCTCAGCCTCTCATTGGAATGTCAATCTAATTGTGAAATGTTTAGAATAATATCTATCTTTCTCGATCATACATCAGGGGACACAGGAGCTACATTACATAGTGGGTTATATAGGCACCTCTGGTGATTGGACACTGGTTAACCCCAATTAAGGAGAATTCCTCCCCTATATAACCCCTCCCATATGGGAGGCACCTCAGTTTTTTCGCCAGTGTCTATGGTGGTTGGTCACGTAAAACTTCCATCCATATCTCGGGCCGATATTTGACTTCCAAGATGGTATGGTACCCGGGCCTCGTCAGCTGAAGAAACGAGGTTTGGCCTGTAAGTCCTCTCCAATTGGAAGACTGGGCTCTGGGAAAACCAGACTTGGTGTACTGTTTACACAGAGCGCACAAAAGTTTCTGGCAGAGTCTTTTACATGGTCCAGGTAGGAGGCTCTTCCGAGAAAGAGCCCCAGATAAACCTGAAGGTTGGCTAACACTGCCCGCCGTGATGGGTGAAGGCTGGAATTTGTCTGTTTCAGCAATTCCTGTGGCGGGGACAGGTAAGGGAAGTTAATCGCTCAGTGAAGCCTGGTTCTCCAGCTGTCTCACGTCTCCACTGCAGTCCCTGCCACAATAGAGGTAATACAGGGGTCCCACGTAGTCTGGGGGTCCCACGCAGCTCCGATGGAGTTTTTCTTTCCCCCCCTGGATTCTGCAGTCCTCGTTCCCGGCCTAATGGAGGAGGGGGGAGTGTGGTTGTGAGCCGTGCACGTCAGTGTGCACGGCGCTGTACTGCGCAGGCGCCAGGCGGCAGTTTTAAAAAGCCCAGAGCGTCAGGGGGCTGTAAGTGGAGACACAGGAGCTGTGGGCAGTAAGCATCCCAGGGGATTGGATCCAGGCAAACCTTAGACACCTACTCAGCATCAGGTTGTGCAGTTTAAGCATATATATTTATTGTGAGACTTTAAGCACAACAGTGATTGCACTTTGTACTAGTACCTCTGCTTTGTAGCTTAGGACTATGTCTCCCCGTAAGAGGGTCTCAGGGGGAGGTAACAAGAGCACTGTTAAATCACCCCCCAGGTCCAGGGGTTCTAAAAGTGCCTGTAAGTTACCATCCCCCCCCTGCAAGACTGGAGCCAGCCTCTCAGGACGAGTCAGTGCCCCTGTCAGGTTTTGCAGCCTCTCCTAATGTCCCAGCCCCGGTTTATGTCACTGAGGACTCCCTTAGGGCTACATTGGAGGGTTTTGAAGGGAGAATAATGAATTTTATTTCTGCTTCCCTGAAAGATAGCAGGAAAAGGGGTAGATCCCCTCCCTCTGCTGAAATTCCTCTCGCAGATGATTCTTCTGACAATGAGGAGAGATCCCTATCTTGGGACAGGGATCATGAGCAGTCGGATGAGGCAGAGGAAGAGGAGAGAGTCCCCTCCTCCCAGGCGCTCAGAAAGCAGGTGCAGTATTATACTGAATTGGTGCGTACCACATTCAGAATGCCTGCTGCTGAAGTCGCTACGTCCTCTGTTTCTTCCCTGGGAGTCAGGAAAGCCCCACAGACTGCCTATTCCTTCCCAATTCATTCCTTAATGGATGAATTGTTGTATGAGGATTGGGGACATCCCGATAAACTGTTTGCTCCTCCTAAAAGGTTTTCTATGCATTATCCTCTGGAGAAGAGTTTCACCAAGAAGTGGGGGGTCCCATCTGTTGATGCGGCTGTTTCTTACGTGAATAAAAACCTGACTTGTCCCTTGGATAATGCGCAGGTATTTAAAGATCCAACTGATAAGAAGCTGGAAACCTTATTAAAAGCCTCCTTTTCCATGACTAGCGCTGTAGTGCAACCTACAGTCGCAGCCGCGGGGTTGTGTCAGTTCCTCAAGGAACAGGTTAAGCAGATGCTTGGGCTTCTTCCCAGTGAGGTAGTAGAAAATTATGCAGAATTGCCTCATATTCTGTGTTTCATGATTGATGCGATTTTGGATTCTGTCCAACAAGCATCACGTTTGTCTCTCATGTTGGTACACATGCGAAGGGCCCTATGGCTAAAGAATTGGGCAGCTGAGCTGTCATGCAAGAAGCATTTGATTGGGTTCCCATTTAAAGGGGAACGTTTGTTTGGAGAAGAATTAGACAAATTCGTCCAAAAAATTTCAGGAGGTAAATCTACTCTCCCGGAGCATCAAGCTCTAAGCAGTGGCGACAGCCTTCTCAATCCTCCTCTACAGGAAAGGCTCAGGGCCGAGCCCAGGGGCAGAAAAAGACTTGGGGGTGAAAGCCTGCCAAGCAGAGCCCAAAAGCTTCCTTGCGAAGGGGCGCCCCTGCTCGGCCGAGTGGGGGGAAGGCTCCTGCAGTTTGCAGGAGCCTGGTGGGAAGAGATCCGGGACAAGTGGGTGATCTCTTTGGTATCTCTGGGCTACAGGCTAGAGTTTCAGGAGATTCCACCTTCTCGTTTCCTAAGGTCAAGGATCCCCAGGGTTCAGGGTTTTACTCGAATCTCTTCACCGTTCTGAAGCCAAATGGAAGTGTCAGACCTATCCTAGATCTGAAGGATCTGAACCGGTTTTTACGCATCCGGTCCTTCCGAATGCAGTCAATCCGCACTGTGGTCTCCTCCCTGCAAGGGGGAGAGTTTATCGCATCAATAGACATCAAAGATGCATATCTCCATGTGCCAATTTTTCCCACACACCAAAAATTTCTAAGGTTCACGGTAGAGCGGCGCCATTTTCAATTTGTGGCCTTGCCGTTCGGGCTTGCTACGGCCCCTCGAGTCTTCACAAAGATTCTGGACCCTCTCTTGGCAAACCTAAGAGCTCAGGGTATAGCCGTCATGGCTTATCTAGACGATTTACTTCTCATGGAGAAAACAGTAGCGTTCCTGAACCACAGCGTTACCAGAACGCTGGAACGCCTAGGTTGGATTATAAACCTAGAAAAGTCGTCCCTACAGCCTGCCACCAGGTTGGAATACCTGGGTATGATCATCGACACCGCTTAGGGCAAGGTGTTTCTTTCAAGGCCAAAAGCCCTGGCCATTGGGGATCTGGTGTGCCTAATTCTGGGAATGAGATCATCCCCCATTCGATTGTGCATGAGACTGTTAGGAAAAATGGTCGCCTCCTTCGAGGCCATCCCATTTGCCCAGTTCCACTCAAGGCCTCTGCAAAGATGCATCCTTGCGGTTTGGAACAGGAAGTCCCAATCCTTGGATCTTCCTATGCGTCTATCCCCAGGGACACGCAAGAGTCTCGTCTGGTGGTTACAAACCAAGAATTTGCTGAAGGGCAAAACTTTTCTTCCTCTTCCATGGAAGATTATCACGACAGATGTCAGCCTGACAGGCTGGGGAGCAGTGTTGGAGGAGACGTGCTCGCAGGGGAAATGGTCTGCGATCGAGAGGCTATTGCCCATAAATGTCTTGGAGATCCGGGCAGTTTATATGGCTCTCATAAAGTGGTCTTACAGACTACGAGGTCTCCCTGTTTGGGTTCAGTCCGACAATGCCACAGCAGTGGCTTATATCATTCACCAGGGCGGTACCAGGAGTCTGGTTGCGCAAAAATAGGTGAATCGCATACTTGTCTGGGCAGAAAAGCATGTTCCATGCCTTTCTGCAGTCTTCATTCCAGGAGTGGAAAATTGGCAGGTGGATTTTCTGAGCCGCCAGCAGTTGTGCTTAGGAGAATGGGCTCTGCACCCCGACGTGTTTCGGAACATATGTCACAGGTGGGGTACTCCAGATGTAGATCTGTTTGCATCCAGGTTCAACAAGAAACTGGACAATTTTGTGTCAAGGACAAAAGATGCACTTGCTCAGGGGTCAGATGCTCTGACAGTTCCCTGGGATCAGTACAATCTGATCTATGCCTTCCCCCGAGCCCACTTCTGTCTCGGTTCCTGGGAAGAGTCAAGAGGGAGACAAAATCGGTCCTTTTAGTGGCCCCGGCTTGGCCCAGGCGACCGTGGTACGCAGAGATCATGAAGTTGGCAGTAGGCAGGCCATGGATCCTCCCTCCCCGGCCAGATCTGCTCTCACAGGGTCCAATTTACCATCCTGCTTTACACAGTCTAAATTTGACGGTTTGGCTGCTGAGACCCACATTCTGAGAGACCGTGTCCTTTCGGGGCCAGTCCTTTCTACTCTGGTCAATGCCAGAAAGCCGGCCTCCAGGCTTATTTATTACAAAATCTGGAGGGCATATGTTTCCTGGTGTGAACTCAGGAAATGGCATCCTAGAAAGTATGTCATTAGCAGGATCTTGGCCTTTCTCCAGTCAGGCCTAGAAATGAATTTGGCCATAAGCACTATCAAGTTGTAGATTTCGGCCCTGACAGTGCTTTTTCAGAAGCCACTTGCATCACATTCCCTGGTGCAGGCTTTCATCCAGGGGGCCATGCGGATAAGACCGCCAGTCAAACCTCCGGTATGCCCATGGGATCTGAATTTGGTTCTCTCGGCTTTGCAGGGGCAACCATTTGAACCTTTGCATCTGGCTTAATTAGTTTTCCTGACTAAAAAATTGGTTTTCTTAATAGCCATATCCACGGCTAGAAGAGTATCAGAGCTAGCAGCTCTTTCCAGCAAGGAGCCGTATCTAATTATTCACAAGGACCGGGTGGTCATGCGTCCCAACAGGTCCTTTCTACCTAAGGTGGTTTCGGGGATTCCATTTGAATCAAGACGTAATCCTACCATCCTTTTGCCGGACCCACAGTCTGCAGAAGAAGAATCTTTGCACACTTTGGATGTGGTTAGGGCAATCAGTGTATATCTTCAACAACTGCTCGGATAATGAAAACCGATTGCTTGTTTATTTTGCCGGAAGGCCCTAGGAAGGGCCAGGCGGCGTCAAAATCCACTCTCTCAAGGTGGATTAGACAGATTATTTCTCAGGCCTATAGTGTTAAAGGGAAAATCCCTCCTTTTCCAGTGAAAGCGCACTCTACTAGGGCTGTAAGTGCTTCTTGGGCAGTGCATCACCAGGCCTCCCTGGCTCAGATCTGTAAGGCTGCAACTTGGTCATCAGTCCACACATTTACCAGATTCTATCAGGTGGATGTCAGAGGGCAAGAGGATATCGCCTTCGGGCGCAGTGTACTGCAGGCTGCAGTTTAGGTCCTCCGGTCCCTGGCGGTCTATAATCATGATCTGTGTCTCCCTCCCCTCAATCTGAGCATTGCTTTGGGACATCCCACTATGTAATGAAGCTCCTATGTCCCGTGATGTATGGTCAAGAAAATGGGATTTTTATATACAGCTTACCTGTAAAATCCTTTTCTTGAGAGTACATCACGGGACACAGGGCTCCCGCCCCTCTTGGGTTTTACGTGGTTTCTTATTGCTTTGCTACAAAACTGAGGTGCCTCCCATATGGGAGGGGTTATATAGGGGAGGAATTCTCCTTAATTGGGGTTAACCAGTGTCCAATCACCAGAGGTGCCTATATAACCCACTATGTAATGAAACTCCTGTGTCCCGTGATGTACTCTCAAGAAAAGGATTTTACAGGTAAACTGTATATAAAAATCCCATTATATATTCCAATCTAAATGTGGTTTGGTTACAGTGGCGGTAAAACATTGATGTTTACATATGAACATTACTATTGGTGGTGATGTGTTTTTTTTTTTGTTAAAACCATTTTGTAACAATATTCTTTTGTAATGAATACAATCTTTTTTGATAAGATTGTATTTTGTGTTATGGTGCCTAAAAAAGTCTGTAGTCCCTCTTCTATTCTATTTCTCATTATGTTAGGACGTGGCACATTAATACCTTGTCTGTATCCACAGTACCACTCTGTTAGAGGATACATTACTATTGTTTTCATATATATTGGGTGGAAGTACCCGGGCAAATAGTCTTATTGACCATTTAGTGGTTTTGATACTAATTCATTATTATCTTTATTTAACTGGGTATTATTACTTATTTAATTCATCCCTAGATCTATTTCTTTATATTTTACTGAATATGGACTTTGTAGGCACTGCTTAGACTGGTTATATGTCAGAGATACAGATTAATTTATTGTTGATACAGAACAGGAAATTGGCATCAATCAGTATATGGCCAAGTTGAAACGATTACTTAAAAAGAAATCCAATTTATATTGGCACATTGAATTTCTTAACAAATATGTCACCAGGATTACAAAAGACATTATCTATAAAAAAACAAAATAAATTATCAAAAGATAGACTGGCTTTCATGGAAGGCTATGCCTATCGGTGGCAATCTACATCTCAAACTAGAAATTTTAGAACTAATTATCGTACGTCTAAAAATAAAAGTATTATCTACTCTACTACCGATGATGTCACAGAATCTGCCTCTGCTTTGTTTCCTCCACAGTCAATGTTCAGGAAAGAAAATCCGACAGCTCACTATATTCACCCAGGTGCACGTAAGCGGGATCTTGGTGGTGGGTTGCATACACCGTACAAATAACGACCTCCGACGGTGGACACTACTCTTACTTTGCACAAATCCTTACATGATCATTTTCAACTTCACGATGCTGGCAGCTATCCACAGGGTAAATATTTGGGAGCTACTGCTCTTCAGGCTATTCAATTACTTAATACCCAAACACAAGCCCAAAACTCGCTGTCACAATGCACTTCATTCCCAGATAATGGTAATCGCGCAGCCCCAACAGCTGGTGGAGCTAGTGCTATTGATCATACATCTTCACTTTCTTTGAATCCACTGGGGGTATCCCACCGGTGACACAGTTACAAATGTTCACAGGACAAAGCACATTGGATGCTGACATTTCTCAACCCAATTCTACACCAAATTTTCAATTACCTCTCAACACTCCACTTCTCACGTAGAGTCTAACCTTGATGTTATAAATCTTACCCATACACGTTCACAAAAGATTAACTGGATGTTCTCCGACTGGGCCTCAGTTTTTGTCCTTCAATAAATATGAAGCTATAAACCTCTATTTGTTCTTGCGTAATCTGACATATAAATTCCTCTTTGATGGGGATCGTCTATGCTCTCTACAGGATAAACAAATTTCTGAAAAAGTTAAAAATTACACAATGGAGGACTTTTGAGCCCTCTGGGACTTAATGCTACTTTTAGACGAAAATGACTCCATAGCTGACTCTACCAATCAATCTTATGCATCAGAGGTTTTCTCTGAGCATGTCATTCCTGTACAAATGAAATTCAAACCAAAATCACAACGCTTTCCTGATTTGATTGCAAATTCAAATATATGGGTCTTCCTGATGGGCACAGTCAGTGATATTAAACGTCAGAAATTCACCTCTAAATCTAGTAACCTTTCTCCTTTACAATTACAAGCCATTCAAAGACTACAAAATTATCCAGACCTTGAAATCAAGGCTGCCGACAAGGGCGACAACATTGTCCTTATGACAAAATTTGCTTATGAAACAATGGTTATGAACATCTTACAAAATCCTGAATGATATGCACGGATTAGTTTAACACAAGTTGATTAATTTAGAGGTGAATATATGACTATCATTGGCTCTGCTTATCAGAGAGGACTCATTATCCAAGATACTTATAACTATCTCAATGTGAAAAATCCTAGATTGGCAACATTTGCCTTACCTAAAATACACAAACATCCAGTAAAGCCTCCGGGAAGACCTATAGTATCAGGGATTGATTCCCATACTGAAAATGCTAGTCGTTTAATAGATTTGATCCTTATGCCACATGTGCTGGCATTACCATCCTCTACTAGGGATACTCTTGACTTGCTCAAACAGATCGAGGGAATGGTCATACCTCCGGATGCCCTGCTCGTGACCTTGGATGTCGAGGCTTTGTACTCGAGCATCCTCCATGAGCAGGGTATCAGGACAGTACGTACCTTCCTCCGTGAGCAAGATCACCATAGATGGGACTATTGCAAATTTGTTCTTGACCTCTTTCAGTTCATATTAACTCATAATTGCTTTACTTTTAAGGAGTCCCACTTCCTCCAGGTGCAAGGGGTGGCTATGGCTATGTGCACCTGCCTATGCCAACCTGTACCTGGGGGGGGTGGGAACATACCATTTTTTTCAGATGACCGTTTGACAGCCTATACTGATCATGCACTATGTTGGCTACGTTTTATTGATGACATCTTTATTATTTGGTCAGGTACTCCTGTTGCTTAAAATGATCATTGACACCCTAAATGAGAATTAATTTAATCTCAAGTTCACGGTTTCTAGTGATATATCCAGAATTACATTCCTGGATCTTACCATCTTTAAAGATGAAACGGGCTGTCTAGCCTCTACCCTCTATAGAAAAGACACAGCTGGGAACACTTTGCTACATGCAGATAGCGCCCACCCAGAAACTCTAATTCGGAGTATACCGTATGCACAATACCTGAGGCTTAGATGTAATTGTACTTACACTGATGAATTTAAAGTACAGGCTAGGTCACTTCGTGACCGCCTGAAAGCAAGGGGCTACAGTAAATCAATCTTATGTAGAGCCTATAATAGAGCCCTGCGACAATCACGCAACTCTCTATTATATAAAAAGAAGGGTGTTAAGCAAGACAAAGTAGTTAGGTACATCACTAGATACTCCAAACACCATCTGGAATTAAGGAAGGTCTTGACCAATCATTGGTCTCTTTTTATCTGGTGACCCAATTCTAGCTAAATATTTAGGACCTAGTCCGGTTATAACTTTTAGGAGATCAAGATCTCTACATGATAGGCTCACGTCTAGTCATTACTCCAATAATTCTATGTGTGGTCAACGACTTCATGGTATTGCCAGATGTGGAAAATGTGCATATTGTCCATGGATCAATGCAGGCACCCGTTTTACACTCCCAAATGGCGAAATATTTGCCCCCAATTTCTATGTGGTTTGTGACACTCAAGGTGTAATATACTTGATGTCGTGTAAGTGTAGCACCTTCTATGTTGGGAAAACCATCAGACATTTTCGCTCCATGATCAAGGACCATGTATACTACTCCTCGAGGGGGAAAAATGATTACCTCAGTGAGTAGGCATTAGGATCTTTACCATAAATTCGATACATCAGTAATCTCCTTCATTGCCCTTGCCGTAGTCCCTAGAGACCCACGGGGAGGTGAATGGGATAAGCAAATCCTTAGACGAGAGACCACCTGGATAGAGCGTTTAAACGCTACCCAGGCTCCCGGCATTAATAAGGCCCAATCTTACAAACCGTTTTTTGTAAAGTGTTGTGGTTTAGAGTTATCCCTTATCTCCCTTAAAAATATGTAAAATAATGAAAAATTTGATATGAATAAAGCCCCATACACACTATCAGATTGACTTCTCATTAACAAATAAAATAAAAGGCAGCTAAGACTGGAGAGTATCAGAGAGGACAATTTACCTGAAATATATGTATTATGAATATATATGGATATTGTCTTGTGAAGCCCCATACACACTATCAGATTATCTGCTGAGTTTTTCCTTCATGTCCCTTGGAGGGGTCATTTGGGAGGTATTTGTACTTTCCTTGATTGTTAGGGTCTCAAGAAATGAGATAGGTCTTCAGTAAATCAGGTGTTATCAGATGTGATCAATTTTCAGTGATTTGCACTTGTAGACTCTATAACTTTCACACAGACTAAATAATATCCACTAATTTGGGTTATTTTTTACCAAAGATATGTAGCAGTATAAATTTTGGCCCAAATTTATGAAGAAAGTTTTTTTTTTCAAAATTTTTGCTCTTTTTCCGCTTATATCGCAAAAAAGAAAAAACCCAGTGGTGATTAAATACTACCAAAAGAAAGCTCTAATTGTGAGAAAAAAATTATATACATATATATATATATATATATATATATAATTTTGTTTGGATACAGTGTAGCATGACAGAGTAATTGTCATTCAAAGTGTGAGAGTACTGAAAGCTGAAAATGTATGTGGTTAAATTATGGCGTACTGTTTGCTATCATTCCTTTAGATTGGCGTGTGGCTATTTAACATTTAAAACCTTGGTTGTAATTGGTGACCTCCTTCCCTGCAATGGCCTTGTTGATGTTCGTGGGGTTATGCCTTCAGGACTGTATGTATCCCCAAACGATAATTTAAAGGGGACTATCCTTATGGGCAATTGTTTTCTATTTTTGGTGAGTGCTTTAATAGATCTATACAGATAGCCTGCAATGATCGTATTAGAAAACAAATTCTTTTGAACGGTAAATTTTTTCTATATAAGGCTAGCAAAAATCATCTCTTTTCTTTGATACCTTGCTGACTACTTTAATCTCAGGATCCCTTTCTAATATTTGAATACTTTGTTGCGATCCAACGTCATCGCCGGTGTATGGTCACTGTCCTTTAGATCTTCAAGCTCCCAGAGTGTATGCTTGGGGTGACAAAATCTGCACATCCATAAGCAACCTGTTCAGTAAGTTAACCTTAGCCCTTGTACACACGGTCAGACATTACGACGGAAAATGTCCGATCGGACCGTGTTGTCGGATAATCCGACTGTGTGTGGGCTCCATCGGACTGTTTCCGTCTGAATATCCGACGGACAAAGTTTTAGAACTGGGCTATAAAACTTTCCGACAACATGATCCGATCGGACAAAGTGCCACGCATGCTCAGATCAAATTCCTAGACCAAAGCTATTGGCTACTAGCCTGAACGTAGTCCCGTCGTAACGAAATAATGTTGTCATGTTACATACGATTGGATTTTCCGACAACTTTGTGTGACTGTGTGTATGCAACATAAGTTTTGGACATTTCTTGTCGGAATGTCCGACCGTGTGTACAAGGGCTAAGAGTGTTGCTACGGTTATTTATGTTTATATGAAGACAATATTTTGGGGTACTTTCTTTTGTCAGTAACCCCTTTTAGGCTGCACTTATTATATTGTGTTATACACGCCCCCACAGTGCCTTTGGTCCCCTCCCTTGTTGCAAGAATGTTGGGTGATCCTCGCTGCCTGGGACACGCTGTTTAGCTCAAATATTTAAAAACTGCATATATAATTTTATTTAAAATATAAATTTTTTTGTACTTGAATGATTATCATATTATACATTTAATTGTATTCTATTTTTCACACTATTGCGCATATGCTATCGCAATACTAACTCACGCTGAGTTTTTTATTTTGCTAGCAATTTTGTTCGTTTTTTTAAAACGGCATTAGTATATTTTTCTTGTGACTCGGTGGAGCCGTTTTATGTGTGCTTGAGCATCAGGCTCTAATAAATTTTTTTGTTGAAACCATATCACACGATTTGGCGCACTTTTTTTTATGGTGATACTTCGTTTGGAGGCTTGCTGTGAGTAGCTGTGTGAATCCGAAGATTTTGAAACATCCGAAAGATCGGGACAATCTCTGGCATCCGGACATCTGGACGTCTATGGTGGGATCTGAGATCCAATTTGCGCAGTTTGACCTCCCCGCCGGGGATCTGGTAAGCCTCAATCTTGATGACTACGTGGTGTCCACGTAGTCAAATACAAGGTTCAGCTATCTTTACACATACACTGGACAATATTTTTTTGTTTTTGCAATATATATGGACACTTGAATATATAATTTTTTTTAAACACTTGATTTATTCTTAAATTGGAAGTAAACCCTCCTATCATTTTCAGTCAAGGAAGCTGCCATCTTGGCCTCTAATAATTCTTCAACTGCCATAATGCTGAACATGTGATCAGTTATGACATCAGCCATTGGATAGTTTGAAAGTTGGTTGAGAGCGCAATCAATGTGAAAGTTAGCATTTCTGGCATGCCGGGAATGTAAATGTTTTTTGAAACTGGGTTTACTCCCGCTTTAATAGTATTTGTGCATTTACTTTCACAGTTTTTTTGGCACTTTTTTGCACTTTAATTGTTCAATAATCACAGTAATATTTATTGGTTAAGCGCTGCACCTTTTTTTTTTATTGTGCCCAGTATCTTGGTTATGGTGTTCAGCTGCTGATTTCTTTATTGGTTCTTGCCAAGCGTGGATTTCTTTCTATTTATTAGTCATAAAGTTAAAGCTCCAGAAGAAGCGTGCATACACGCGAAACATGTTGAGCCATTCTTCTTGAATACTATGATTATACAGCAAATCCTGTTTCCTCAGCTTCTCATTGGAATGTCAATCTAATTGTGAAATGTTTAGACTAATATCTATCTATATCTTCCAATCTAAATGTGGTTTGGTTACAGTGGCGGTAAAACATTGATGTTTACATATGACCATGACTATTGGCGGTGATGTTTATTTTTTTATTTTTTTAAAACCTTTTTGTAACAATATTCTTTTTTAATGAATACATTTTTTTTTTTTTGATAAGATTGTATTTTGTGTTCTGGTGCCTAAAAAGTCCATAGTCCCTCTTCTATTCTAGAAATAGAACATGTTTTAAATATTTCCGACAGAACCAATTCCTATCGGGAAAACTCGTCTGTATGCTGTTCTGACGGACCAAAAACGGTGCATGGTCTGAAGCAAGACGGAGGCTATTGGCTACTGGCTATTGAACATCCTTTTTCTAGTCCCGTCATATGTGTTTTACGTCACCGCATTCTAGACCGTTGGACTTTGGTGTGGTCGGATGTAGGCAAGACAGTTTCAGCGGAACCCCGTCAGAAAAACCTTCAGAGTTTATTCAGATGGGAAAAGCAGTCGTGTGTACGTGGCATTAGTGTCCGATTTGTCCACCACAATATCGCAGTCCCACTACGAGTCACTGATTGCTGCCATTACTAGTAAAAAAAAAAATATGTCCCCGGATTTCATTTTAAAAATCTGGTCACCTTACCTTAAGGGGGTAGCACTACATAAAAGCCTATAGATTGCCTAGCAGTAGGCAGAGTGGTAAACAAAAGTGTTTTTTTTCATGGCTGGAGTTCAGCTCAATTCATGCCCTGGGAACAAATTTTTTGCATCACAAGGTTAAGTTCCTGACTATCTCTCCACAGATGCTAGCTGTGTAGGAGGGAGATGTATAGCAAAGGACATATCCTGCTATTGTTTCACATCTTCCTGGTAGACTCACTGTTTATAAACCCAAGTATCCAGAGATGGCGAACGTTCCTTTCCTCTGCTCTGAATATTTGTATTGCCCAGTGTGCTTGGACCTTTTCCGAGAACCTGTGACCATTCCTTGTGGGCACACTTTCTGCCTGACATGTATTACCCAGTGCTGGTCTCTGCAGGGAATGCCAGCTTCTTGTCCTCAGTGTCGTTCCTGCTTCCAACAAGAATCCTCACCAAGACTCTGCAAGAATAGTATACTTTCACAGATGGTGGATGATTTCTCCAAGCTCCAGGGAGCCACTGAGAGGATGCAAGTTGGGAATATTCCAGCCAGGAGTGTGGGGATACCACTGAAAACTCATTTCCTCCAAGATGTGTCCGAAGAAAATATCGGAAGAGAAGCAAGCATTGGTTTTGCTATACCCAGTAGTGGTGAGGCCCAGGAAAGCAGCAGTACCCAGGTAAGAACGTATTGTGTGACTTGTCAGCCAAAGCCAAGAAAATTTGCTCCAGATGACAATTTCTACATTTTAATCAGGTATTTTCATCTAGGAATGTCACCACTTCACACTAACACTTTACTCTGACTTTGCAAATACGAGCAGCACATGAATACTTGTGAAAAAGAGTTCTGTGAGCCTCCACTAATCCAAAATGTCTTAATTATCAAAAATCAGCTGCAAGTGTTAAACATGCCTCATATATCATATAAATGTGGATAAATAAATATATACGTTGCGCTTTCCAAAGTCATACACTATACCAGAAACACATAAAAACCTCCAATAGTGAAACGTCTTTCCTAACAGTGGAAAGTGACAATAGTGCAATAAATGAAACATAAACAAGGATGATAATAGATATAAAGTGCTATTGTGCAAAGAGGTGCAATTTCCACTTTTATGATCCTGTATAGATTATCAGTGACCCACCAAGCATCAAAAAGGTGCTCCTGTGCATGTGCATAGCATCCAGTATTATATAGTATATCAATATTGCATTTCTGGGTTGTTCAAAGAAGTGCTCCTGTATGGTATCCAAAAACAGTCTATCCAGATGTAATAAAGTTCATGCGATTATAAAACCGCTAAGTGCAATACAATAAAGTTCATGTGATTATAAAATCCAGAACATGCCGTGGTGTTCCTCACTCTGGTGCTCCCCTTAGGTATTTAATGCTCATCTCAGAGCGTGCGACCTTGCAACTAAGCTCAGTCAAAACACGCATATGAACCGTCAGTATGGTACCTCGGTGAGTGTATAAAATAAAGATTTGTGTAATAGAATTTTAACGGTTTAATAAACAGAAAGCAAAAAAGGCCCCCAACTGGGGTACTCACATAGATTAGGTGCGCCAGTGCACTGCTTTATATCAGGTAAAACAATGGTAAATACTGGTGACTGGTATCAGGATTGTATGTTGTTCCTCTCTATCAGATCACCTGTGCAAACGTGTGGTCCTGTCCCCTTCCCCTTCATTTATTGCACTATTGTCACTTTCCATTGTTAGGAAAGCCGGTTTCTTTCACTATTGGAGGCTTTTTATATGTTTCTTTTTACACTGGTATAGTGTATGACTTTGGAAAGTGCAGAGTATATATATATATACATGAATTGTTCCATGCTAGAAACTCAGAAAATACAAGCAGCACATGAATACTCTTTCAAAGTTAGAGACTCAGAAAGTACAAGCAAATCACATAGACATATATTTTTAAATGTCTTAGATAATACTTATGCCCTGTACACGCGGTCGGACTTTCCAACGACAAAATCCGTCAGATTTTTCCTGAATGAATTTTGGCCCAAACTTATCTAGCATACACATGGTCCCACAAAGTTGTCGGAAAATCCGAACGTTTCAAACTCAGTGATGTAGAACGCATACGACGGGACTATAAACGGACCAGTAGCCAATAGCATTCGTCTCTTAATTTATTCTGAGGATGTGTGGCACTTTGTCTGTTGGAATTGTCTACACACGATTGGGAATTTAAATGATCGGATTTTGTTGTCGGAAAATTTGAGATCCAGCTCTCAAACTTTGTGTGCCGAAAATTCCGATGGAAAGTCCGTCCGTGTGTACATGGCATAAGACCTGAGGTTTGGCATGAGAGTCAAACAACAGGCAAAAGAGGTCAGGAAAGGGAACCCCACATATTGATTCCAGCCCATTTTTTACTTTTTAAGGTTCAACAGACAGACTCGTCCAGCGCTGTGCAGCCATTCCTGTAAAATTGCAAACAGTACAAGAATATGCATTCAACTCCTTTCACTGATATTTAACAGGTTGTTGGCCATGGCTGTACAGAACCTTCGTCACTCCTGGCAAATAAACACATGCTGTGCAGGTCTCTGCAACCATGTGAATGAGCCCTAAGTGTTGCCAGATATTAACTGATTGCCGATCATATACAGTACATATACCTGTATGTGATTCTGCACTTCCGGGTCTGGGGCACGCACACGTGCCACCGGTGACCTGCTCCCCACCGGCGACCCCCTCCCACTGTGATGGAACACAGCGGGAGCCAATCAGCAGGTCTGACGGACCCAAACTCTGCCGGAAGCAAGGCGATCATTCAGAGAGATGCAGAACAGCGATCTGTCTATGTAAACAAGGCAGATTGCCGTTCTGCTAGTAAGAAAGACAGAGATATTGTGTTTCTGTTAAGCAGGTAAATGGATCTCTTTCTTCAGTTAAACCATCCCCCACACAGTAGGAAAGCGTTCCCAGGGAAGACAGTTAACCCTTTGATCGCCCCCGATGTTAACCCCTTCTCGGGACCCACCGATCGTTTGATTTGGTACTAATTGTATGAAAATTCTTGAGGCGACAAAGGCTGTTTTTTTGGTTTCACTCATTGTTGTATATTGTTTCAGTCTTTAGTACCTGATTTTTCTTATGAAAATTTCTTTTGCTTTTTTTATGAAAACAGTAAACATTAAATGAAAATCGCTAGTTCAGGTTTTACATAAAAAATTAGCAGTTTGTCTGTATGGAAATTTTCATTTGGAAAGTCTAAATTGTATGTTGAAGGGTGTATACACACTATAAGAAAATCGAATGATCGTTCTTTTGTATGGAATTCTTCCAATTTTCTCATAGTATGTACATAGTATGTAACCCTTAAGACCAAAATCACGTACATGTATGTGATTCCTGTCTTCAGCTCTGGGGTGCAGCCACCAGAGCCCCACTCCCACTGTGATTGGACACAGCAGGAGCCAATCAACAGGTCTGATGGACCCGTTGTCCACCAGAAACTCGGTACTCATTCCAAGAGAGGCAGAACAGTGGTCTCCCTATGTAAACAAGGCAGATTACCGTTCTGCTAGTAAGAAAGACAGAGATCTTGTGTTTCTGTTAAGCAGGTACACGGATCTCCTATGCATGTGCGAAGACAGGGCTGTCGGGTTGTCCCCAACTTGCAGTAAGCACATGTGCGGAAAATCCCCCTGTATGTCCGCAGTGTCAAAGAACTCTGCCAAGATCTTAAGACCAGGAAGGGCCATTTAGCACATCTGCACATGTGCCAGAATATGTTGGCACCAGAGGGGAAAAGCAGAGTCAAATAAAAGGGTACTAACATTTCTCTATAAATTGAGTGTGAGTGTTTGTCATTCCTTGTAGCCAGGGGTGGACTGACTATTGGGGCACTCGGGCACTGCCCGAGGGCCCCATGCCACTAGGGGGCCCCATCAGGGTTGCCAGCCTCAATAAAACCAGGGACATGTAAAAATCTGTGTTTAAAAAAAAAAAAAAAAAAAAAAAAGATTATAGCTGCCCTGCCTCTCCAGTGTGTGTATGTGTATACTGTGTGTTAGGGTGCCCACGTGTCCCGGATTGCCCGGGATTGTCCCTTAATTCATATTTTTGTCCCGTGTCCCGGGCACCTTCATTCCGGGACAATACAGTCTCCCAAAATAAAAAAAAAAAAAAAAAACACACCGCCAGCGGCCAGTCCGCCACCCTGTCCTGATAAACATTTGCTGATTTGCTGAACTGGTTGCTAGGGCCGCCCCGCCTCGCATCTAGCAACCAGTGACGTCGGCTGACACAAGGGCACCCTACGGCTGAGCGAGTGAGCGAGGCCTTACCCACAGCTGTCTTGCGCTGAGCAGTGCGCCTCCGAGTCCACCCACCGGCGTATCCTCTCCTTCGCTTCTCCGCCTCCAGCCGCAGCAGCAGGGAGAGAGAGAGCAGCCACAGTCACCGGTGCGTCTTCATTCTGTATCTCCTCCTCCTGTGTCTCCTGACTGGTTGTGGCACTGCTGGTAAGTCAGGATCCAGCCTGTGCCCAGTGCCAATCCCCGGGGCCAACTACTCCCATAGCCGTTGCCTACAGCACATGCACATTGCCAGCAGCCCAACTTCTCCAGTTCTTCTCATGAGCCTCCTCCCGCCCACGAGGGCCACGACCCGACTCCAAGCCGCCAGCCAAAGTTCCAGGTTAGTATACTCAGTATTTTATGAGAACATGCATTCTTGCAATCATGTATTGCTTTTAACAATGTTCCTTCTAGATACTGTATTGTACTATTCCTTCTAGATACTTTTTGGAACAATAAAATGTCATTGTCGTTCTATATGTGTATATATATATATATATATATATATATATATATATATATATATATATATATATATATATATATAGCCTTTTGACAGTGGGGCGTTGCGGTTAAATGGTTATAAACAAAAAAAAGAGTGACAATTTTGAAAAAAAGCAATATTTTGTACTTTTTACAAAGAAATTGGCAAAAAAAGTATCAAAAACCATTTTTTTGGGGGGCGGGTGTGGGTGCGGGGGGGGGGGTGTCCCTGAATGGCAGTTTGGAAATGTGGTCACCCTACTGTGTGTGTGTGTGTATACTGTGTGGCCCCATATTCTCCTATTGCCCGGGGGCCCCATAATCTCCTATTGCCCGGGGGCCCCATGAGTTGTCAGTCCGCCCCTGCTTGTAGCCCTGTTGAAAATAGTCCATTGTCTATGCTGGCTTTGCTGAAGCCCAGCCCCAGTGTCTGCAGTTAGAACACAACAAATGCATAGAACCACATGCACTAAGACCATATCATGGGTTATGCATCTGGTAATAATACCACACCTCCCAACTTTTTGAGATGGGAATGAGGAACACCTATCAGAAAAAGTAGGCAGGCACAGGACACACCCTTGCCATGCCCCCTTAACCACTTGAGATCCGCGCTATAGCCAAATGACAGCTACAGCGCGGATCTCCTTTTCCGGGACGACGTCAATTAGACGTAGTCCCGTGTACGAGCGGCCTGCGCGCCCCCTGAGGGGCGCGCGCGGCGCGCTCTGTGATCGGCGAGTCCATGAGACTCGCCTGATCACCGATCCGGGCAAGGGGTCGATCCCGACCCCTTATCACGTGATCAGCTGTCAGCCAATGACAGCTGATCATGTGATATAACGGAGCCGGTAATCGGCTATTATTCCTCCTCGCGCTGACAGCGCGAGGAGAAAAAAAAAAGCCGATCACGGCCAGCCCTGCTAGCGCCCACCTGCCCCCTGCAGTGCCACACTTATTAAAAGTAAGTGTCCCCCATCAGTGCCACCCAGCAGTGCCCACAGTGCCACCCACAGTGCCACCCACAGTGCCACCCACAGTGCCCACAATCTGCCTCAAAGGTGCTGCACCCCAGTGCCACATATCCGTGCCCATCAGTGTCATCTACCAGTGCCCACCAGTGCCGCTCATCAGTGCCCAGCAGTGCCACCTATCAGAGCCACCTATCAGTGCCACCTATCAGTGCCCATCAGTCCCATCTATCAGTGGTACCTATCAGTGCCCATCCGTGCCACCCATCCGTGCCACCCATCCGTGCCACCCATCCGTGCCATCTTATCTGTGCCCATCTTTGCCCATCAGTGCCACCTTATCTGTGCCCATCGGTGCCGCCTTATCTGTGCCTATTAGTGCCGCCTTAACTATGCCTATCAACATCTTTTTTTGTTTGTTTAGCAAAAAATAAAACTCCGAGCTGTAACTAAATACCACCAAAAGAAAGCTCTATTTGTGGGAAAAAAATTATAAAAATTTAATTTGGGTACAGTGTTGTATGCCCGCGCAATTGTCATTCAAAGTGCATCAGCGCTGAAAGCTGAAAATTGGTCTGGGACTGAGGGGGGTTTAAGTGTCCAGTAAGCAAGTGGTTAAAGGAGAATTGTACAAAAAAACAAGATTGGTTAAATCCACAAGTGCTTTTGTTACCACTAATATTCCTTTATATTGGCTTTTGGAATTTACAAATGCAGCAATTTAGGAATCAGATGAAAGGTTTAGTGCTAAAAAAACACTTTTTGATAGATTAAAAAGTGCATTTTATATACAACTATATAGATCAGACCAAAATGAGGGACAAATGAAGAGGAATGAGGGACAGAGGGACATTTCTCCAAATCAGGGACAGTCCCTGGAAATCAGGGACAGTTGGGAGCTATGATAATACATTGTAACAAAGTCAGAAGTGGCAGCTGCAGAAAGACCCTAGAATCCACAGAAATACATCACACAAAGGGCAAATGTAAAAATGATCTAGAGATTACATGCAACCTGTTCATTCTGAGGCTGTCTCATTTAGAATGCTTTAGCAAAAAACAGTATATGTTGTGTTGAAAAGATTTGCCTCTTATATATTTACTTTTTATCCACGGCATTATGCTAATGCTCGTTGTCTTAAAAAGAAAAACCCTTAAAAAAAGAAAAACAAATGAATGCTTCCAGATTTGTAATCCTTTATATTACACTATATTTTGTATAACAGAGGAAGACTGTGTCCTCAATGAGCCATTCTTTTTTTTCTTTTCCTTGTTTATTTTAGTTTAAACCTAGCACTTTAAAAATAGCTAAAGAAAAACATGCTGTTAGGAAGTATTGCAACAAAACATCATGTGTTGACAAAGCAGTAAATAATGAATGCATGCCAATATAAACAGCAGTAGGACCCAGGGGATTAGGGCATATCGGTGTTGCTGTATGGAGGCCTCATAATCTACAAGATATTTTTATAAATCCAGTAAAGCTCATTTAAAACTAAACTTTTTATTTTTAACCACTTACAGACCGGACCATTTTGCTGGTCAAAGACCAGACCACTTTTTGCGAATCGGCACTGCGTCGCTTTAACTGACAATTGCGCGGTCGTGCGACGTTGCTCCCAAACAAAATTGACGTCCTTTTTTTCCCACAAATCGAGCTTTCTTTTGGTGGTATTTGATCACCCCTGCGGTTTTAATTTTTTGCGCTATAAACAAAAATAGAGCGACAATTTTGAAAAAAACGCATTATTTTTTTACTTTTTGTTATAATAAATATCCCCCAAAAATATATAAAAAAACATTTTTTTCCCTCAGTTTAGGCCGATACGTATTCTTCTACATATTTTTGGTAAAAAAAATCGCAATAAGCGATTATTAATTGGTTTGCGCAAAAGTTATAGCGTTTACAAAATAGGGGATAGTTTTATAGCATTTTTATTAATAATTTTTTATTTTTTATTTTTTACTAGTAATGGCAGCGATCAGCGATTTTTATTGTGACTGCGACATTGTGGGGGACCCATCGGACATTTTTGACACATTTTTGGGACCATTGTCATTTATACAGTAATCACTGCTATATAAATGCAGTGATTCCTGTGTAAATGACGCTGGCAGTGAAGGGGTTAACCAGTGGGTGGCAGTGTAGGGGTTAAGTGTTCCTAGGGGTGTGTTACTAACTGTGGGGGGGGGGGGGGTTGGGCTTTCATTTAGTGAACACTGATCTCTGCTCCAATCACATGGAGCAGAGATCAGCGTCACTAGTTGCTAGGCAGAATGGAGAAATGCTGTTTACATGGCATTTCCTCCATTCAGCCGTCCCATGAGACGATCGTGGGGATGCCCGCAGCGATCGAGTCCGCGGGTCCCGCGACCGGACTCACAAGGGTGCCGACCAGCAGGGCGGCATTGAATATTGGACATACCGTATATACTCGAGTATAAGCCGAGATTTTCAGCCTCTTTTTTGAGGCTGAAAGTGCCCCCCTCGGCTTATACTCGAGTCATCGCTGTCTGCCCGCTCGATCAGCGTGTCGAGCAGACAGACAGCGGCCATTCTATCATTCAAAAGCCACGCCTCCGGCTCCGCCTTCGCCTGTGATAGGCGGAACACTGAATTTCCCAGCAGCCTGTGTTCCGCCTATCACGGACATCGTATCATCCTCGTACTACGGACGAGGATGATACGATGTCCGTGATAGGCGGAACACAGGCTGCTGGGAAATTCAGTGTTCCGCCTATCACAGGCGAAGGCGGAGGCTTTTGAATTTTACAATGGCCGCCGAGGCGCCGACGAAGAGGGCACGGGACGGAGGCAAGGCAAGGCACGGCACGGGACGGGACGGAGGCAAGGCAAGGCACGACACGGGACGGAGGCAAGGCACGGCGGCACGGCGGCAAGGCACGGCACGGGACGGAGGCAAGGAGGCAAGGCACGGGACGGAGGCTCGGGACAAAGGCTCGGGACACAGGTAGGCTGGACACACACACACACACACACACACACACACACACACACACACACACACACACACACACACACACACACACACACACACACACACACGGATGGAGACACACACACACAGGGATGGATGGATGGAGACACACACACACAGGGATGGATGGATGGATGGATGGAGACACACACACACAGGGATGGATGGATGGATGGACACACACACACAGGGATGGATGGACGGACACACAGGGATGGACGGACACACAGGGATGGACGGACACACAGGGATGGACGGACACACACACAGGGATGGACAGGCATGTCTCACCCTCGGCTTATACACGAGTCAATAAGTTTGCCAGTTTTTTTGGGGGTAAATTGGGGGCCTCGGCTTATATTCGGGTCGGCCTATACTCGAGTATATACGGTACCTATACGCTAATATGCCTGCCCGTGCCATTCTGTCGACGTACATCGTCGTGCGCTGGTCGGGAACCGGTTAAATAATGTTTATTCATTTATAATATATTTATTGCACCTGTAGCATAACAGAGAAAAAAATAAAGAATACATTGTTCCCTATCCTTTCTTAAAAAGAAAAGAGAGAACAAAAGAAAGAAAAGGAAAAGCAAAAAAAAAGACTTTTCAACATTATGTAATACAATATTCTAACTTATAATACATAACCTCACCGTTTCCTCATCTACCAACACTCACCCTCCCATTCTTTCTGGAGTATAATATACCCTATGTAACAAAAATAGGTGAGACACCTTCTGTGAGGGGGAAATTGAGACCAACATTCCTCTGTTCAAGATTTCTTTCCACTCTTCCGTGGACATTACCCCCAGGTCTCTTTCCCATCTCTCTCTGCTCTTAGGGAATCCTACTCTATTTATTGTTCTAGCTTCCAAGCTGGTGTAAATTTTGGAGATTAGACCTTTAGATGTATCTGAATTAATTATATTTGGCAGAATAGGAATCTGAGTCCATTCAATTATCTGTGACCTAAACTGCGTCTGAATAGCATGTCTAAGTTGTAGATATTTATAGAATGTTTTATTTGATATATTAAATTCTTGCTTTTTATCTGAAAATGTTTTCACGATGCTGCCCTCATATAGTTGGCCTAGACGATTAATGCCCTGCCTCACCCATTCCACTGGTCTCTCTATATCCCTCGCATCTGCCAGGTTTCTATTGTTCCACAAGAGGGCATATTCTGATACCCCTTTATACCCCAGCGATGCTTTATCTGTCTGCCAGACTTTAGTAATCAGTTTAGTCGTCGGGCATCTATGAGGAAATGAGTCTGCCTCCAGGACCTCGAGTAATGTATTGTGATGCCCCCATTATCATCAATGTTCTGTTAGGATTCCATAGTAATGGGGATGGGGACTACCCTGCCTCGTTCCTCTCTCCAGCTGAAAAAGGCTAGAATATTCATTGTTGATCTTTACCTTTGCACGCGATTCAGTATAAAGTATTTTCACCCACCTATTAAAAGAGGGGCCAAAGCTCTCAAGCACTCTCCATAGATAATCCCATTCCAAAGTATCGAAGGCCTTAGCTGTATCCAGGGCCAAAATGGCCCGAGAGCTACCATTCTCTTTTGGAATCTGCATATTTAAAAGGACTCTTCTAATATTAACACTAGTCGACCTATTAGGAATGAACCCTGACTGGTCCGGATGTATAAGATTTTGGATATATCTATTTAGGCGGGTTGCTAATATTCTAGCTAAAATTTTTACATCAGTGCATAATAGAGAGATTGGGCAATAGGAGGAGGGTTCTAGTTGGTCCTTCCCCCCCTTATGAATTACAATGATGGTAGCTTCCGACATCGAAACGGGCAGTCTCCCACTGGATAGTGCCCATCCGAATGTTTTTAACAATTCCAGGAGAAGGACCTCACCATATTTTTTATAGATTTCTATAGGAAGCCCGCCCGGGCCTGGGGATTTCCGATTGGACATCCCGGCTACAGCGCACCCGATTTCCTCTAGAGCAGTGGTCATCAACCCTGTCCTCAGGGCCCACTAACAGGCCAGGTTTTATGTATTACCTTGGGGAGATGCAGACTAGAATACTGCAATCACTGAGCAGCAAATGATATCACCTGTGATGTATTTCAGTTATCTTACAAACCTGGCCTGTTAGTGGGCCCTGAGGACAGGGTTGATGACCGCTGCTCTAGAGTCACTGGTGCCTCCAATTCTCTTTTTTCCTCTACTGATAGAGTCAGGATTGATATTCCCTGAAAAAAATCATCCATTCTA
This sequence comes from Lithobates pipiens, assembly GCF_037356315.1. Classification (NCBI taxonomy): domain Eukaryota; kingdom Metazoa; phylum Chordata; class Amphibia; order Anura; family Ranidae; genus Lithobates; species Lithobates pipiens. Next base: position 148,542,477 of record NW_027507789.1, read on the forward strand.
TCCCTCCCGTGTTCCCTATTAGACGTATAAAGGGACCTATAATATCTACTAAATGTGTAAATGATCTCTGCTGCATCAGTAGAGATCGCCCCGCTTGGGGTTCTAACCGCTGAAACAGCAGGGGGGGAAGTATTAGAACTGATCAGTAGGGACAACATACGACCGACTCTCTCCCCTTCTCCAAATTGGCACTGTTTCTGAAATATTCGTCTGTTCTCAATCTTTCTTATAATAGCCATTTTATAGGCCTGTTGTTTTTCTAGCAATTCCCTCTGTCTATCTGGGATTGGATCCACTACATTTCGCCTCTCTGCAAGCATCACCTTCTTTCTAGCTTCGTTTTCCCACTTCTTGGAATTCCCCTCAACTCTTGCCACCTGTTGAATCAGGAGGCCTCGAAGATAAGCCTTCAAGGAATCCCAGACCACCCCGACTGATGCTGTGCCAGTATTTATTTGAATAAATTCATACAGTTTATCCATTACTTCTCCAGAGCTACCCAGCAGCTCTAGCCAAGCTGGATTTATTTGCCATTAATTTTGCTGGATTTTGCCCCCCGCATTTATTGTCAGCATTAGTGGGGAGTGGTCGGAGACCCCTCTTGGGCCATACTCTATATTCCTTATCAACAGAGATGCTTCACTATTGGCTAGGGCCATATCGATTCTAGACAGAGTGAGATAAGAGCTTGAGAAGCAAGAGTATTGACGTTCCCGCGGATACCGAGTTTGCCATATATCGCTCAATCCCGTTTCATGTAGAAACCGAGATAGCCGACCCTCACCCAATCCATTGGAAATATTCCCTGGTGGGAATCTATCTAGGCCTCTATCTAAGACTTCATTGAAGTCCCCCACCACAATAATTGGAATTCCCGCTTTATCCAGCATTAATGCCAACAGTTCTTGTAGCACCTCAAATTTAAATGGGGGGGGGGATATAGATATTCGCTAGAACATATAATTTATTCTCAATTAAACAGAACAAAAAAACATACCAGCCCTTTATGTCAATACAGCTTTCTCTACAGGAGAACCCTATTTCTTTCCCAATCATTATGCTCACCCCTCTTGAATATGAACTGAATGATATTGGGTTCGAAATTTCTGGCTACGGAGTTGCGAGATAGTATCATTAGTCAAGTGTGTCTCCTGCAGACAAAGCAGTCTAGGCCTGCTCCCCTCTAGTGCAGACATAACCATCTTTCTCTTAATTGGGTCCCTCAGGCCTCGGACTTTCCAAGAGATTATATTAAATGTTTTATCCTGCATGGGAATATAAAGCAATAATTCAGAAAAAAAAACAGAAAGAGGGGCAAATAGGTTAATAAAAAATTGATAAGCCCACAAAGGCCTAGACTGACCCATAGCCCAATTGTGCCCCTTCATCCTGGATACTCGACCCATTCTTTTCTCCAATTGTGACTTAAAATGTGTCAATATTTGTGGTGTGTGTCTTTTACTTCCTGCCCTTATCCACCCCGCCCACCCTACCCCCAACCCCCCCCTCATCCCCCCCCCCCACCACCCATAGCACCCCACCCCTGCTCAACTGGGCTTCCCATCAGGGGATTTCCTTTGACGTTACCATACCTACCCTCTCTTACACGCCAACCCCATAATCTTAAAATTATTTGTGCAAAATGTGTCCAATATGGGAGCCTCATTTGCTCCTTTACATAAATTCTCATGTAAATCAACCATACAAGTCAAAGTGCACTCACTCCTCCACTCCTACTATTGTGGTAAATATCTATTATTGATGTTATATCATTGTGTTTTTAGTAGTGGCAATCAAAAAAAGAAAAAGAAAAAAGCCACAAGGTGATACATAGGCAAGTCAGGGCAGCAATTTAATAGCAATACCATCTCATACAAGATTACAAATCCTTCTTATTTTCCTCTAGCCAATGAGCTGCATCAGCCGGAGTATTAAAAAAGTTTGTTCCGCCTAATGCTGACACTCGTAAGTGAGCTGGATACAGTAATGCATAAACCACCTTATATTTCATTAGACTGCGTTGGATTGGTATAAATTCAGCTCTACGCTTTTGAAGATCCGAAGAAAAGTCCGGATAGAAAGAAATCTTGGCCCCGTTATGCTTAATGTCTCCCAGCTCCTTAGCTTTCTGTAGCAAAGCCACCTTACCATTGTAGTTCAAGAATTTCAGAAGTGGTCTAGGGTGGCCACCCGTTTAGCGGGTACTAAAAGGAACTCAATGCACTCTTTGGAGACAAAAAAATGTTGTAAATATAGCAGACCCAAAAGTTTCCCTGAGCCAACCCTCCAGGAACACTATAGGGTTGTTTTTCCGTCAAGTTTTTCCGCCTGTGTGTCCATTTGTTCCTTTTTTCACGCATCAATGGGTACAAATCGTCTTCTAGAGTGCTTACTCTTTCCTATAAGGCTGAAGTCCTTTCTGCAATCCTACACAGTGCTTGGCCAGTAATATGCATTTCCTCCTCTATACTTTCCAACTGGATATCAAGGCCATCAATTGAGTCTTTGCATATATTAACCACCTTAAAAACATCTTTCAGCGAGGGCTCGTCATTCATTAATATGGAACCAGTCACCAGGGTCACCTCAGGCACCCCAGGTACTTGGATAGACTTTAATGGTGCAGTTCCTGATTTTATCCCCCCCACCCCTTTAGTACTCACTGTTTTGTTGGCTAGTGGAGTAGATGGGTTAGAGGATGTCTGTCCTTGGCTCTTTCTGTCTTTGGAAGCGCCGGCCTGCGCCCTGGCTTGCGATGTCACCTGTTGGCTCCTCCTTTAGCAGGAGACAGAGAGGCTGCATGGGCATACTTCTCCAAATTAGCTGCAGCAGCCGCTGCAGTCTGATTCCCTTTCTCTTTAGCAGGCTGCATTGGTAGAGACCCCTCCAGGGGTGGCTGATCCTCTGCCGCTTGTCTCCTGGACATATTGACCATAGATAGGTCTTTCAAGATCAGGATCCAAGTTTATTTACTACTGCTGCTGCTAAGTTTACTTTACTTTCAAACTGTTGGTATCTACCAAGGGAGACAAACAGATCTCATGTGGCTAGAGAAGCAGTATCAGCGATACTAGCGATGATAGAGAGGCAGCGGGATCGCCAAGTTCTTGCGGGATTACAGCAGGAGCGGACTGACCATTGGGCCACTCGGGCACTGCCTGAGGGCCCCGTGCCACTAGGGGGCCCCATCAGGGTTGCCAGCCTCAGTGAAACCAGGGAAAGTATGTAAAAACCTGTGTTTTTTTTTACATCTGTCTCTGAAATGTCCCTTACCGACATCCTTTTGGTCTATAAATCCTTAGATTATAGCTACCCCATCTCTCCAGTACCTTCTCAGCCAATAGAAACATGTCTGTGTATACTGTGTGATTGTATACTGTGTGGCCCCATAATGTCTGATTGCCCGGGGGCCCCATAATCTCCTATTGCCCGGGGGCCCCGTGAGTTGTCAGTCCGCCCCTGGATTACAGATGTACACAGCTTCGGCAACCCCAGGCACAGCCTCTCTGATCCCACCTACTCCTCGGACTGCACTACTCCTCGGACTGCACCTCAAGGAGAAACGGAGGGAGGGGGCAGACGTTCTCCCCAAGCAGAGCAAGGCTTCCCATTCCCCGTCAACAAGGGGAGGCAGCAGGGATAGAAGGCAGTGGCAATAGAACGGAGGGGAGGAGAGAAGAGACACCGTAACGCATGCTTCACACACTCACTCTCTCTCTTTCCAGCATCCAGTCACGCCCCCCCAAAACAAAGCTTTTAGTAATGTTACAAGTCTCCATATTTTATTTCCTGACATGTCACAATATAAATCAAAAAAAGCAAGTGCGCACCCTCCTAATCAAAAAAGAAAATAGTGAAAACTATAAATTATATCATTACAAAAAAGTAAAAAAACTTAATAAACCAGCATAGAAAAATCATAAAATTCAGTCCAAAAGTAATCAGTCCAATGTAAAAGTGAATGTCCAAATAATTGATCCATGCTCAAAACATAGGACACTGTGTACACTAGTGCTCAGGAGGGTGACATCCCTACATATACACATGCCTCTTACCAGAAGGGGATGATCTCAGATTGTATAGATATAATTTGCTCCAAGAAACCTCCAACCATCAGAGATATTCCACTCCTTGGCCTGTTTAAGAGCAATCCCTCTGTGTACAATCTCAGTTGTTACAAAGTATACCATTCTAGATTTAGGCCCCTTTCACACATGCGGACCATATGTCCGTATTTCATCCATCTGTTTTCGGATGAAATACGGACATATATGCTTCCCTATGGGATAGCGGGTGTCAGCGGATGAATATCCGCTAACACCCTATGTCATCCGTCTCCGCTATGGTCCGATTCTGCAGACTGAGGAAAATCCTATTTTTCTATCTCTGTAGAGCGGATCGGATGAACGCGGATAGACGAGAGGAGATAGAGGAGAGCGGAGATCTGACAGATGGTCCCTGCAAACTGTGCAGGGACCGCCCTGTCATCCACCGGCTCAGTGGGGATAAACGGAGCGATCCCTGCTGAGCAAGCGGATGTTCACAGGGCGGATCATCATGGATATCCCGTGTGAAAGGGGCCTTATACGAGACATGGTGCTATTAAATCTCTGGTGGGTTCATAGACATAAATGTAAGATGGAAGAGACTTCAAGCAAATAAATTTACTCTGGCCATTGAAATAAATTAACGCCCAAGTGCTTGACGCTTCTAGAACTTAAAGCGGAGTTCCACCCACAAAATTAACTTTACATTAATTAACTGTAAAAACATCAGAAAAAACATTAAAAAAAAAATGTTTTTACATACTCGTTCAGGGCTGTTGCTATGGAGTCTCTTGTAATCTGCCCCCTTCCTCTCCATGGCGCCTCACGTCACTTCCCTCTGTGCCTGTGTTCACTAGTACACTAGTGGGAGATGTGTGTCACTAGTGGGAGATGTGTGTCATAATTTCCCAGGAGTCACTGGGTAGCGCCGAGTTCTATTTGATAGGCTTATCATGGTTGCCATCACAACGGGCACTTCCGCCCATTGTGATGGCAACCTGAGAAGTTTCCTGCGCTGCTAAATGAGCTTACTGCACATGCACAAGAATGGGCGGTGAATGCTGGTTACAAAAAAAACTAGGTACCCTTTTGCTAATGGATATACAGCTGTCACATGACCCAGCTCTTTCCCAGCCTGTCTGCAGGGAAACATAAGCAGGAGGAACTTCTAGTCCCCTGCTGCTGGTCACATGTTTTAAAAAAAAAAACAGCCTTTAGGATACAGAGTAAAAAATTATAATAATATAAATAAATTGGCATACAAATATATGTTTGAAATCAAATCTTTATTAGTTTTTGGCAATAACATGGTGTAGGCAGATTTCTGCCAGTCTCAGGCTGTGTCACTCCCCTCCAGCCTATGTCTTAGAATAAGAGGAAGGTGAAGCCACCATTAATCTATATGTAATATCCCACCCCCATTGTGTTTTGCTGGTTAGTGGGCATGGAGAAGGAGGGAGAGAGTGGGCCGTCATTTAGCACTGTGTATGCATCCACATGTGTGACTGAGTAGGAACAGCATGTAATACACCATTTCTTGATCGTTTTTTTTATGCTGTAGGTTTAGCAAAGCTCCCAACTGTCCCTGATTTGGAGCAATTTCCCTCTGTTCCTCATTCCCCCTCATTTGTCCCTCATTTTGGTCTAGTCCATATAGTTATAAAATGCACTTTTTATCTTTCTAAAAGTGTTTCCCAGTGCTAAACCTTTCATCCAATTTGTAAATTGCTGCATTTGTACTGTACATTTTAAAAGCCAATATAAAGGAATAGTAGTGATAAAAAAAAGTCCTGGTGGATTTAGTCAGGGCCGTCTTTAAGGCAGGGCAAAAGGGGAAGCTGCCCTGGGCCCTGTCATTATTGTGGGGCCCAAAGTAGCTGCCTCATACTTGCCAACTATCCCAGTTTAAATTTCCTTGTCCCTTGAAGTTTTAGCTCTGTTGTTGTGTACAGATGACTCACCTGCAACCCTGTGTTTACACGTAAATAACTGGTATTCATATGTAAATAGCAGCGGCATTGCTAAGCAAATAGCTGTGGCCAGCTGCATTGATATGTAAATAAAGGTGGCATTCATATTTATATCATGCTTCCCTGCAGTGAGAAGATGATGTGCTGTAACCTCTAGCAATCAGTGAGCAGTATTACTGCATAGTAATCTCTAGCAACTAATTAACAAGCAGAAATCATTTGCTGTAACCTCTAACAACTAATCAGTGAGCCGTAATATGTGCTGTAACTTCTAGCAACCAGTCAGTAAGCAGAAATGATATGCTGTAACCTCTGGCAACCAATCACAATTGCTGCCTGATCTGATACAGTAAACTGATTTTAAGTCCAGCTTCTATTTATTGTATGTCTCAGAGCAGGTGGAGAGTGAAATTGTATTGGAGGGGGCCCTCAAAAAATGTTTTGCCCGGGGTCCAATCAATATTAAAGACGGCCCTGGATTTGGTTAACCTTTTTTTTTGTTAATTCTCCTTTGGCAGGGGAAAAAAGGAGAAAAAGACGGGAGGGGGGAACCCGGAAGAAACAAGAGATACTTATCTATAAATTTTATAAGACAGTTCTCTTATTAAAAAAACCTACCATATCTCAATCATATCTCAATCAAAAACCTACCATATCTCAATCAATCATAGCATATACCACCAATGAGATAGATATCTGTCTAATTTGGTCTTCAAGAAAATGGCCTCGAGCGTGGCCCGGACACGGTTTTACAGATATAGACATATGATTGAGATATGGTAGGTTTTTTTTAATAAGAGAACTGTCTTATAAAATGTATAGATAAGTATCTCTGGTTTCTTCCGGGTTCCCCCCCCCCCCTTTTTTTTTCTCTGTTTTTTCCTCATTCCCTTTTTGCTGCTTACTCTATGTACTTCACTAATAGATTACATTTGAATAAGAGGCGGAGTTCTATCCGCCCAGTCCTCTTAACGTTGCTTCCGATGGCCACCTAGCATCCCAGTTGAAGTCACAGGAAGTGGCGTAACGCGTAGGATACCAGAAGTGACGTCTACACCCGAGCGGTACGCTCGTAGTCTGTTTACGGTGCGATTTACATCTGACACTGTCTGAGTAGTTTGAATCTTTTTTAATAAATTGACAACTTTTAATCTACTACACTATGGTGGGTCTTACGTTTATTCTTTGAGTGCCCATGCTGATTTTACCCATGGAATAACCCTTATGGATGGTGGTGACGCTATAGGAGTCTATAGCTCTCTCCCTGACCCCCTGCGCTTTTCCCAGAGGCTATATACCCTGTATACCTTACAGCAGTAAGGTAATTACCTAGTGTGCATAGCGAACACACGGATATCACTTGAGTGGGGAGATTATCGCATTACAAATTCACTGTTCTACTATACAGCTTCATTGTGTTCTGTGACACTTTTCACTATATTATCCACCCCTTGGACTATCATATATGTCACCCTGAACAATAGCACTACTGGTTTACATATTGATATTTTTTTGATATAAGTGATACAGTATGCACATTAGCACTTTATTTACTTGATCGCTGGTTTTACACTATTGTATGAGTGACAATTATTTTTTTTTGGTCTACATATCGATTGCTTTCTTGGTTTATCAATGTATCTATTTATCTATTGATGTATCGATATAGTGATATTTTATGCACTTCAGGAATTTATTTATTTTTTACATTTTTACATTTTTTACAGACATATTATGTACTCTAGCACTTTATCTAAAAATCTTTTACTAGTTTTCACATTATTTAAATAAGGATATATTCCCATGGGACACTCCTTTGTTTTACTTCTTTGTGGGAGCGCAACATCAATTTTCTAATATTAATTTTGTATTTATATGAGAGTGTTTAACTCACAAGGTGTGTGCAGCACCTAGCCAGGTGTTATTATTTTTTCATTCTATATACAGCGCAGGAGCCCTTACGTACAACATTGAGGGGTGTTTAGAGGCAGAAAAAAACCCCCGCAAGATGCCTCTAGAAGAGGAGTTGAAAACACTCAGCATGCATGAGGCCTTAGGCCCCTTTCACACGAGGCAGACTCCTTAGAAGCGTCTCTCTGTTGATCTTCAGTGAGGCGTCGGATCACAGGTCCCTCTCTGCTCACTGAGCGGGGAGGGGCTTGTCCAGCGCCGCTGGTCTCTATGGAGAGATAGGATAAAAATGGACTGCATGTCCGTTTTCATCAGATCTCACCCGAGCTGATCCGCCAGCGACAGATCCGAACATAGGGCCATCAGTCTGCTTTTGGCGGATCGGACCGGGTCGGATGCCAGTGGACATGTCTCTGCTGACATCCGTCGCTCCATAGACCAGCATGGAGCGCCTGTTCAGGTCCGCCGTCAAAACTGACAGGCCAACCTGAACGGTCCGTCAGTGGGAAAGGGGGCCTTAAGCTGTAAAAAAAAAAATTGTCTGATTGTGTGCTGTTGTATTCTTTTAGTCTATTATTAGTGTTGTGAGTACTTGATGATCCTGCCAACTCAAGAGTCGTCAATGCTATTGCAGGTGCTCCCCAGTCTTCTTCATTGCCAATCTGTCTGCAGATGTTCCAAGTGTAATAATAAAGAGCTGTGAACATCTTCTGGAATGTACAGTCACAATGGTCATGCAGGATGGATAAAATGGGGAGAGGAGGTACTCCACTTCCAGCCAGAGGGGGTTGTTTGGGGGTGCGGCTGGTACCATTTTACATGTTACACCCTATATATGTTTGGTGTAACTACAGTCCACAGCTCAATAGGGTACCAACTATGCTGACAGCTCTCCTGATACCTGTCCTCAATTTAAATATTCTTTATATTAAGATCAACGACAGTAGGGAGATCACATCAAATTGGGCTCCATGATCTTTAGTTATGCTCCTGGCCATATATGTTTGTTACCTATACATGTATTTTATATGCATGCTTTCATTAGTCGCATACTCATAACTGCCATTTTCTTACAGATTTCGGGTGCCAGGAAGATAGTGGGTCAGGGACTGGCTGACATAGTAAGGGTCCTTCAGGTCTCAGGCCTGCGGTTGCTGAAGATGATGGATCAGGCCGAGTGCCAGATACTGAAGAACACTGAAAGCCGTGAACTGGAAGGACTCTACATATCAGTGCCACAGCCTGCCCAAGTTGTTCCAGATCAGCTGCAGGATCAACTACAGGTGATTACTATTCATGATCTTGCATACTTTTCAGAACATTTTCCTTTGCTGCTCCACATGTACCTACCAGATATCACTGACTATACGGTATATTTTTTTAAATTTTTTTTATTTAATGGTATGTGACATACAATGAAAAGATAACTTCACAGAATATGTGCTACAAACAGTTACATACATATGAAAGCTTATTAGTGGTATCTGAACTATTGGTGAATATTCTGAGGATAATAACCCAAGTATAACTCTGATATGCAGGGTACCCGGATACCTATGAGGTGTGAAATTAAAGCTTCAGCTTGTCGAGTTACCTGATCACTTATAGTACAATAGGTATTAGCCCCGGTACCCTTAAAGAAATGCTCGTAAAAGCCCTTTAGGGCCTGCCTGGTAAAGGCTGGGTCGGAAAAACCCGGGGGGGAATCTAGGATGACCAACGATTGGGGTCATGGGAGATGGGAAATTAGTCAAGGAAGAAAGGAGGAAAAATCTTTCCATCTTGGCGATTGAGGGGCCAATCAACGGGTGAGTAGTTACATAAGGTTCTAACTGCTTACCCGCCCAGGGCAGACCAGCCAATGGGGCCCGTGCCATCTCCTGCTCTAATGTGACCCAGAGTTTAAATTCCCTGTGACGGTACCAGTCAACCACACGTGTCATGTGCGTTGCTGTGTAGTAAAGAGCAGGGTCAGAGAAGCCAATGCCTCCCCTCAACTTCGGCCTTAGCAGCATCGCTCTAACAATACATGGATATTTGCCACGCCAGAGGAATTTGATAAATGTTGAACAAACCGCATGAAAGAAAGTCTGGGGTAATTTGATAGGTAAGGCTTGTAGCAAATATAGGAGCCGTGACATTGCGTTCATCTTCAATACATTACAGCGGCTGAACCAAGATAGGGCGAGGGGGTCCCATTTCTTGAGGTCTGCAGTGAGCGTCGATAAGAGAGGTTGAAAATTCAGGGAGAAGATATCCTTAGGGTTTGCAGGAATTCTGGTGCCCAAGTACTGAATAGATCGGATAGCCCATTTAAACAGGAAGAAAGGTCATATACCTTTCAGTGTACGGTCCGGTATGGAAATGTTCAGAGCTTCCGACTTTTAGAGGTTGACTTTGAAGTTGGATAAAGCACCATATTGTTTCAATTCTTGTAGCAATGAAGGCAGGGACGTTATAGGTTTGGTGATAAAAAATAAGAGATTGTTCGTGTACGCCGCTACTTTGTGTTGGTATTGGTCAGACTGGACACCACTGATATTATAGTTGTCTTTTATGTGGCGAAGAAATGGCTCTAGAGAAAGAACAAATAAAAGAGGGGGAAGTCGGCATCCCTGCCTAGTACCGTTGGAGATTGCAAAAGTGTCAGAGTCCATCCCATTCACCCTGACCGTGGCTGTGGGGTTAGAGTAGAGAGCGGAGATCCAGTCCAAGATAGATTTCGGCATTCCGAACGAACACAACGCCTCCCGGAGAAACACCCAAACAACCCTATCAAAAGCCTTTTCAGGCCGGATCTCCTCGCCTTCTCTATAACGTTCAATGCCCTGATAGTGTTGTCTCTTGATTCTCGTGTCTGTATGAAGCCCACCTGGTCAAGCGCAATCAGGCGCTGCATCAGACTGTTGAGCCTGGAAGCAATGATTTTTGTGAGGAGTTTGATGTCACAGTTTAAAAGAGAAATGGGCCTGTAGCTGGCGCACAGCAACGGATCCTTTCCTGGCTTAGGGAGTACAGAGATAGAGGCTTGCAACATGTCTGGGGGGACGCTATGCCCTTCCAGAATGGCATTGAAGGCTGGGATGAATTGGGGGGCTAGATGAGATTGAAATGTTTTGTAGTACAGAAGTGTGAAGCCATCTGGCCCTGGGGCCTTTCTTGGCTGTGTGTCTGCTATGGCGGCTGTAAGCTCTTCTGTGTCTATACTGTATCTTAGTATTTTCATCTTAATGCTTATTGCCTGCAAATTTCCATGTCTACCCATTTGTTGCTTAATTTAACACAGCTGTCTGTTTGATGCCTGCACAGTGTACAGACTGCTCGTTGATGCCTGCATAGTGTACAGACTGCTTGTTTGATGCCTGCATATTGTACAGACTGCCCGTTTGATGCTTGCATAGTTTACAGACTGCCCGTTTGATGCCTACATAGTGTACAGACTGCCCGTTGGATGCCTGTATATTGTACAGACTGGCCATTTGATGCCTGCATAGTGTACAGACTGCCCGTTTGATGCCTGCATATTGTACAGACTGCCCGTTTGATGCCTGCAACTTGTACAGACTGCCCATTTTGATGCCTGCATATTGTACAGACTGCCTGTTTGATGCCTGTATAGTGTACAGACTGCCCATTGGATGCCTGTATATTGTTCCAATTTACTGTTTGTCTGAGTATCATATATGATTGTCTATTTATAGCCCATGTAGTCAGGACTACAGGTACCCCACCGCTTAGACCTATTGTTTGCCATTTATGTGATCTGCAAACACATCCATCTCTTTTTTAAGCAATCTACTGAGTTGGCTACAACCAGCCCTATGAAGACAGTCTACCATTCTTGTCCTCTTTCCCTACAGGTGCAACTAGTCCCACCTAATTATTTGTGATTATCATTACAGGTATTTAATTAGCACCATCAATTTTACATATTATACATTCACATCAGTCCCTGCCCTCAAGGAGCTTACAATCTAAAGTTCCTAACTTACATTCATATAAGGGGGCCCACTTAGACAGGATCCATTCAATTAACTTTCCAGCATGTCTTTGAAGTGTGGGAGGAAACCCACACAAGCACAGAGAGAACATGCAAACTCCAGGCAGATAGTGTCCTGATTGGGATTCAAACCAGCAACCCTGGTGCTGCTAGGCAGAAGTGCTAACCACTACACCACTGTGCTGCCCATGGCTTTAGGATGGAAGTAAACTCTTTTTGTGAATGATGCTGACAGGTAGGCTTTTTAAGACAGAAAGGACTTATTTTTGAGTCATGCATGTTGCAGCTTAGTGCGCAGTCTCAGTACATTTCTTTGCCGAGACTAAGTAATTCCCGTGCCCGTGCATGGAAGTTACATCATCCTGGCCCAGCCAGACTCCAAACCCGGAAGAAGACCAGATGAAGATGGAAGTCCGAGCAATGGAGAGAAGTATGTAGTATGAAGTAAGTATGCCATAACATATGAACTAGCACTATTAAAAACAACAACAAACCTCCATACATGTGTTAATGTGCATTAAGGCTGGGTTCACACTGCTGTGCAAAGCGTCTCACAGCAGGGGTCTGGTGCGTCCCTGTTCACCATTTCAGGGACGAATAGGCCCCGAATTTTGGGCTAAATTCGGACCTGAAACAGTACCAGGTGACGCACAGGACTCCTGTGCAATCTGCTCCTCGGCCGCCCTGGAGCTGTATGAACTAGCTCCATTGAGAGCCTGTCACAGTCTCCTGACATGTGACTTGGATGCGGGGAAACCCTCATCCAATTTGCACTAGTGTGAACCCAGACTAAAGCCCATCCCTGGGCACAGGAAGAAAAGCTCCCCAACCCCCTGCAAGGGTTCATTTCTAGTAAGGAGTGGAATATAGCATAATAAGTAACTTATCCCCCACTCCAGCAGGCCCCTCCTATCTGTGTGACCGGTCACCCGCGGTCTCCTCCCTAGGGTGTTCTGGCCAGCGGTTGCATAATTACCTTCTCATACAATACAGGTCCAAAAGTTCTGTATTGTACACAATGATGCAGAGGGCCCGCCAACAGCCCAGATCATCAAGGAGAAGAGTTGCCAGCCTTCCAGAACGAGTAATATGGCAAGTAATACAACCTCTTCCTCTACCCCAAAAAATGAACAAGCATTGCAAGAAGCCCCTATTGCAAAGATTTTTTTTTCCATCTTGGAATTGGGCTTTTAAATACATAGGTGTAAATAGGCCCCTAAACTTATGCTAACCATACACGGATTGAATTTCCTGTTGGATCGGCCATAATTCGAGCTGTGAATGACCCTGCTGGAACCACCCAATTAATTTATGTTTGGTTACAAAATCGAAGGAGCTGGGTGGAAAACTGTCAGCCAGTGACTGCATCCAATCAGATACTGTCATTGTTTTGGTTTTCAGACAGCCATTGGTACCCGCTGTTTGATTACAAGAATGGTCAGGAGAGATTCCTCTATCTTTGCTGTTTAGCCTAGATGGCGGGAATCAAGTAATTTCTCACTTTGTTTTGGATGAGTATAGGATTCAGTTCTGTGCAGGTTCTGCTGCACACTTTGTTACATCATGTTACATCATGGGTATCTGCAGAAGCATTGCAAATAATCTGCATATGTTTTTAAATTGTTTTGCAAGCATCTGATCTAAGACCATTTGTTCAAGGATGTCCTGTTTGAGTGACACATATGACCTTTCTCTTTCCAGCAACGGAGGAAGTAGGGTGGGGTGTGTCTAGTGATTGAGGTGGCATAATGCTTGTTCCAGTAAGGGGAAATGAGGAATGCCCTAGTACCTGACACATTTTAAATCTCTGATTTTGCATTTTAGGAGGAGCCGCTTGGAGAACAGGGTACACAGTGGAATGGACTTTATGCAGCTGTTACTAATTTTAAAGAGTGTTTACAGGAGATGTGTGCAGACCACATGGGGAGGTTGGTACAACAAGGTAAGTCATGGAGCTTGTGACTATTGACCAGGGGGTAGGCAGTACAAAAGTACGGGATCATGGAAAGTAGCTGCTATATTAACTATAGAGTATAAAGAATACAGTGCTGCAGAATGAGTCAAACTAAAAAACAGCACACCAATGTCAACTTGTTTTACCTTTATGTGTAAGTGTAGGCTTTTTTGACATTAACTTTTTTCTTCCACCTCCTTTCTTGATTATGACCATATCAACATTATAGTCACATAAATGTGAAATATATAGTAAAATTACATAATCTTGTCGCCAACCAGCAGCTGGAGATTTAGGCTTCTTTTCACATTTTACAGGTCCAACTTTTGCTTATAAAATCCTGTTGCCTACAGAGCTCAGTAGCTATACTGAAACGATATAATGAGCAAGGCTTTTTTTCAGCAGGAATGCGGGGGGGAGCACAGTTGCTGGAAGGGATCTTCTGATGAAGGAGGGGTCTAATTTTTACATGTGCACTCCCAAAAAATTTGATCGTTTTCGTTTCATTCGTTTTTTTTTTTTGGGTCATTTGTTATGATTGAAATTCGTTGTTTTGAATAAATTCATAAATTCAAAATCCAAAAATTTGGGAAAAATTGAAGATCTGAAAATCCTAAAATAAGAAAGAAAGAACAAAAAATCAAAAAATAAGAACGAAAATGCGAAAATTTGAATAGCTGAAAGTTCAAAAAGCCGAAAATTTGAAAATCCTAAAATAAGAAAGAAAGAACAAAAAATAAGAAAGGAAAATCCGAAAAGCCGAAAATTCACAAAGCCGAAAATTCGAAAATCTGAAATATTAACTAACTAGCTAATAATAACTATTAAATTATAGGTATTGGAATTTCCTTTCAAATTTGGGTGTTAGTGAACGTAATGAATATGAATTTATCCAAAGTTATGAATGATTCAAAATAACAAATGCCATAACTAAATGAATAGAACGTAACAAATTAATAATAATATATAATAATGATAAAAAGCTTTTCTTCTTATTATTATTTATTAATATTTGTTACGGTTCATTAGTTTAAATATGGCATTCTTTATTTTGGACGATTTGTAAATTTGGATAAATTCATACATTATCTTCACTAACCAAGTTAGCCAAATTTGAAAGGAAATTCCAATACCTATCATTTAATAGTTAGTAATAGTTATTATTAGTTTATTATTTCATATTTTCAAATTTTTGGGTTTTACAGTTTTCAGATTTCGTTCTTTTGAATTTTTGATTTTCGGATTTTTGAATTTTCGAATTTCGGAAAAATTAGTTAAATAGTTTTTTGTTATTTTGAATATTTACAAATGAACTAATTTGTCTAATTTCATCAAAAAATGAATTCGGAACAAAACTAATTGCACATGTCTAGTTTCCGGCTGCTGGAGGGTCTATTGATGCTGGCTGTTGGTTGTCTATTATTGCTGGGGTGGATCTGTTGTTGCTGGGGAATAGGGATGGCCGAACGGTTCACCCGGCTGTCGTTTTGCGGTGAATTTCGGCTGTTCGCCGTCCGCCCGATCGGCAGACTATTCCCACCGTTCGCCCGGCGGACTTCCGTGTTTACTGTGTAAAAGAACTTTGACCTATGATGACACATCCATCATGAGGTACAGGACAGCCAATTGAGACATTACAGCACATGGACACTTGGACATTCCCCCTAACTTATAAATAGACCCGATCCGGCGGCCATTTTACATTCTTTCTTCTGTCACTATAGGGAGAGGTTGCTGTGTGGAGCAGGGAGAGATTGCAGTGACCCAAATCGCTAGCTATTTGGTCCACAAAAGTTCTTTTCAGGACTGGTATAGGTGTTAGGTGTAGTTCAGGATATAGGTTTGAGGCACTGCAGTGCTACTGATTGTTGCAGCAGCCTGTCTCTTGTCAGTGTAGAGAGAGGGACAGTACGCTGTGTGCTGCAGGGACAGTCAGTTTAATCATTAGCTGTTACTATTAGGTCCACAAAAGTGCTATTCAAGTTATTGTTCCAGCAGCCTCTGTTTTGTCAGTTTAAATAGGGACAGGCAGGAAGCTGTGTGTGAGGCAGTGAGGGACAGTCAGTTTAATCAGTAGCTGTTACTATTAGGTCCACAAAGGTTCTTTTCAGGACTGGTATGGTAATAGGCTTGTACAAGTATAATATTCTTTCTTCCAAATATAGAAAGAATATTATACTTGACTGCTGCCCTTCTGCTGCAGTAGTCCTTTATCAGTATAGGGATTGAGGTACAGTCTGCTAATCATTCACAACCTACTTGTTCCACAAAGGTCCTTATAAGGACTGGTAAGGTCTAGTGTGCTACAGTACATAGGGTTGAGTGAGGTACAGTCTGCTATTCCTTAAGGACTGGTATAGGTCCACAATACATAGGGTTGAGGTTGCACTACTGCTGACTGCTGCCCTTCTGCTGCAGTAGTCCTTTATCAGTATAGGGACTGAGGTACAGTCTGCTAATCATTCACAACCTATTTGTTCCACAAAGGTCCTTATAAGGACTGGTAAGGTCAAGGGTGCTACAATACATAGGGTTGAGTGAGGTACAGTCTGCTATTCCTTAAGGACTGGTATAGGTCCACAATACATAGGGTTGAGGTGCACTACTGCTGACTGCTGCCCTATACTGCAGCAGTCCTTTATCAGTATAGGGACTGAGGTACAGTCTGCTAATCATTCACAACCTACTTGTTCCACAAAGGTCCTTATAAGGACTGGTAAGGTCTAGGGTGCTACAGTACATAGGGTTGAGTGAGGTACAGTCTTCTATTCCTTAAGGACTGGTATAGGTCCACAATACATAGGGTTGAGGTGCACTACTGCTGACTGCTGCCCTATACTGCAGCAGTCCTTTATCAGTATAGGGACTGAGGTACAGTCTGCTAATCATTCACAACCTACTTGTTCCACAAAGGTCCTTATAAGGACTGGTAAGGTATATGGTACTACAGTACATAGGGTTGAGTGAGGTACAGTCTGCTATTCCTTAAGGACTGGTATAGGTCCACAATACATAGGGTTGAGGTGCACTACTGCTGACTGCTGCCCTTCTGATGTAGTAGTCCTTTATCAGTATAGGGACTGAGGTACAGTCTGCTAATCATTCACAACCTACTAGTTCCACAAAGGTCCTTATAAGGACTGGTAAGGTCTAGGGTGCTACATTACATAGGTTTGAGTGAGGTACAGTCTGCTATTCCTTAAGGACTGGTATAGGTCCACAATACATAGGGTTGAGGTGCACTACTGCTGACTGCTGCCCTATACCGCAGCAGTCCTTTATCAGTATAGGGACTGAGGTACAGTCTGCTAATCATTCACAACCTACTAGTTCCACAAAGGTCCTTATAAGGACTGGTAAGGTATAGGGTACTACAGTACATAGGGTTGAGTGAGGTACAGTCTGCTATTCCTTAAGGACTGGTATAGGTCCAAAATACATAGCTTTGAGGTGCACTACTGCTGACTGCTGCCCTATTCTGCAGCCGTCCTTTATCAGTATAGGGACTGAGAGTTTTGTCACAGGGTCATTAAAAAAATGACAGGCAAAGGAAGAGGCAGGCCTTTCCGCAGGGGTGGTAGGGGTAGGGCAGGAGCAACAGGCTTGAGCCAAAGTGGGAAGTTGCAGAAGGTGCGTTCAATTACTTTAAAGGACTTGGTTGAGTGGCTCACTCAGCCTTACTCTTCTGCACCCTCCTCATCCTCTCGATCTGCACCCTCTTCTTCACTCTCTGCTATGTGCACCCCCAAAGACACTACCATCAACAACACCACCACCACCACCACATACCTTCCGCTTGAGTCACAGGAATTTATTTTCCGATCCATATCAAGACATTTCTGATGCGCAGCCACTCTTCGTATTGGATCAGGAAGAGGAGGTAGCAACAACCGCCACTGAGCAGTCTGACAACAGCACCCAGATCAGCCCAAGGAGGAGGTTGCTCCCCAGTGTTGCTGCCTACTCCGAGATCTCTACTTATAGCGGTGGGGAAGGTGACGTTGATGATGATGTGTCTAGTGATGTCACGTGGGTGCCCACAAGAGAGGAAGAGGAGGGGAGGTCAGAGGGAGATATGGACCAGCAGATAGGGAGGAGAAGCAGGAATAACTTACATTGCACAGGAGGGACAAAGCAGACTGAAAATGTATCAGGAGCGAGTCATCGACCATGTACGGTCACATCTGGCGCTCCCAGGAAACCGGCACATGGCTCCGCAGTGTGGGCTTTTTTTAACGTGTCCGCTGCTGACAATAGCGTTGCCATCTTCAATCTTTGCAGTCAACGCATTCGTCGCGGTAAGCCCAACACTCACCTAGGGACGACCGCCTTAAGAAGGCACATGAGCAGCCATCACCGAGCCCAGTGGGAGCAACGGAACACACAAAGCCACACTCCAGGCTCTCACTGTCCAGCCTCGTCTTCTACTTCTCCTTCTCCTCTCTCCTCACAATTGTCCTCCACTCCACCTTCCATCACGCCAAGCTCACGTTTTTCTGCAAAAAGGCAGGCTTCCGTGGGCCTAATGTTCGAGCATAAAAAAATGATGACGCCGGATAACCCTCTTGCCCAACGGTTGACGGCTGGCTTGTCAGAACTGATAGCCCGCCAACTACTGCCATATAAACTGGTGGACTCGGAGGCCTTTCGAAAATTTGTGGCCATTGGAACACCACAATGGAAGGTCCCAGGAAAGAAGTATTTCTCAGAGAAGGGCATCCCAGAGCTATATGGCCATGTTCAGCGGCAAGTGAATGTATCTCTGGCACAGTGTCGGTGCCAAGATACATCTGACCACAGACACGTGGTCTAGAAAACACGGGCAGGGAAGGTATATCACTTTTACTGCTCACTGGGTGAACCTTCTGACGGCCGTCAAGCATGTAATCTGTGGCACCCGTGTAGATTTGGTTTTACCGCCACGGATTGCATGCAGGCCTGGCTCTTCTTCTCCTCCTCCTCCTACTCCATCCTCCTCCCTCTCCTCCTCGGCTGACTCCTCCTTTTCCGCTGCTAGCGTCTCTTCCGCTGTGCGGCCCAAGCTCCCAGAACCTGTACGACATGCCAGGTGAGACGTTGCCATGCCGTGCTGCGTCTGTTGTGCCTGGAAGCCAAGAGTCACACTGGCCCGGCACTCCTTTCAGCTTTGCGTTCACAGGCAGATCAGTGGCTAACACCACTCAATTTGACAGTTGGTAAAGTGGTGTGTGACAACGGTGCCAATCTGCTTAGCGCATTGAAACAGGGCAAAATGACGCACGTGCCATGCATGGCACACGTCTTAAACTTGGTCGTGCAGCGATTCGTTGTCAAATACCCTGGGGTCCAGGACATCTTGCGGCAGGCAAGGAAAATCTCGGCCCATTTCAGAAGATCTTACACGGCCATGGCTCGCCTTGCTGACATTCAGCGGCGACACAATCTGCCGGTCAGACGTCTTATTTGCGATTGCCCGACGCGATGGAACTCAACCTTCTATATGCTTGATAGGCTGCTCCAGCAGAAACGTGCAGTTAACGTCTACCTGTATGAACTCTGCGGCAGAACAGGTTCTGGGGAGCTGGGTTTTTTTTCACCGCGCCAGTGGCTGCTCATGCGCGACACATGCAGACTTCTGCGGCCATTTCAGGAGATCACCAAACTGGTCAGTCGCAGCCATGGTGCAATCAGTGACATGGTACCTTATGCCTTCTTTATGGAGCATGCATTGTGTCGTGTCATTGATCAAGCTGTGGAGGAGCAGGAGCGGGAAGATGAGGAAGTGCTGGATGAATTCCCAGGGGGGGCTACTCTATCTGAGACAAGTGAACAACAGGAGTCTGAAGAGGAGTCAGAGGAGGATGGTCCCGGGGCAGATGAGGAGGAGCAAGAAGAGCATGCTTCAACGTACTTAGACCCCCAGTACAAACACAAAATGGCGGAAATGTTACCGCCGTCACAGAGGGCTGTCAGAATGGAGCACTTCCAGGCCTTGCTTCGAGAAATGCTGCATTCTGCTTTTGCGTGCGCTGGCAGAGGAGCAATTCCCACTCCCAGAGAAGGAGTTGCGGGTAGCAATCCAACAGCGCCTGCAAGAAGAGGCCAGTTTGAAGATGTGTTGGTGACTTCAGATATGAGGTCATTCTTTCAGCTGACCCATCGACAGGTGTCATCCGGATCCAGCATCAGGGAACGCCTAGACCGTCAGATGTCTGACTACATCGGGTTAACGGCCGATGTGGACGCTCTGAGGAGTGATGAACCCCTGGACTACTGGGTGGGCAGGCTTGACCTCTGGCCAGAGCTTGCCCAATTTGCAATCGAACTGTTGGCTTGCCCCTCCGCCAGTGTCCTGTCCGAAAGGACGTTCAGCGCAGCAGGGGGGATCGTGACCGATAAGCGTACTCGCCTAGCTCACGACAGTGTTAACTACCTCACATTTCTAAAAATGAATGAGGCATGGATCTCGGAGGAATTCAACACATGTGACCAGTAGACCATGTATATGTCTATAAACAATTTTTTTAATCGAGCACACAGACCTTCTTTGTTCATTTGGCTCACTTCCTTCTCCAAAAAAAGCACACCGTACTATATGCCCTTACCCTCCTGTTTGAAGAGGTTGAGCGGTGTCATATTTCTACTGGGACTGCTTATTATGAGGGGCTCCCACCATCCCTGTGCTGTGCTGACTTCCTCCTGGGGCTGTAGCTCTGCTGTGCATATTATGAGGGGCTCCCACCATCTCTATGCTATGCTCATTATGAGGGGCTCCCACCATCCCTGTGCTGTGCTGACTTCCTCCTGGGGATGCTTATTATGAGGGGCTCCCACCATCCCTGAGCTATGCTGACATCCTCCTGGGGCTGCTTATTATGAGGGGCTCCCACCATCCCTGTGCTGTGCTGACTTCCTCCTGGGGCTGTACCTCTGCCGTGCATATTATGAGGGGCTTCCACCATCCCTGTGCTATGCTCATTATGAGGGGCTCCCACCATCCCTGTGCTGTGCTGACTTCCTCCTGGGGCTGCTTATTATGAGGGGCTCCCACCATCCCTGAGCTATGCTGACATCCTCCTGGGGCTGCTTATTATGAGGGGCTCCCACCATCCCTGTGCTGCGCTGACTTCCTCCTGGGGCTGTACCTCTGCTGTGCATATTATGAGGGGCTCCCACCATCCCTGTGCTATGCTCATTATGAGGGGCTCCCACCATCCCTGTGCTATGCTGACTTCCTCCTGGGGCTGCATTACGGTGCAGGTGTCAGTGCTGTATATCACGGTGCTGGTATGAGTGCTTTATGTCACGCTGCTGATGTCAGTGCTCTCTATCACGGTGCTGCTGTCAGTGCTGTATATCACAGTGCTGGTGTTAGTGCTTTATGTCACGCTGCTGATGTCAGTGCTCTCTATCACGGTGCTGGTGTCAGATCGCTCTATCACGGTGCAGGTGTCATTGCTGTATGTCACGCTGCTGATGTCAGTGCTCTCTATCACGGTGCTGGTGTCAGATCACTCTATCACGGTGCAGGTGTCATTGCTGTATGTCACGCTGCTGATGTCAGTGCTCTCTATCACGGTGCTGGTGTCAGATGACTCTATCACGGTGCAGGTGTCATTGCTGTATGTCACGCTGCTGGTGATCATCTCCTGCACCCTCTTCTTTGCCTACCCTGACCTTCCCTCTCCTCCATTGCCTTCATGCACTCCACAGTCCTGAATTGTCACAACAATTTCACATATAAAAAAAGAATGCTTGTAGTTGTCGATCCCAGATTCTCCTCATACATGTGTTATGTCATTGGCCATGTGGCGGGACTATGTTTGCACAGCTAGTAATTATTTTGTGGCTGCAAATTTGACCTGTAGGTTTGCAAAGTTCGCCTCCCATTGAAGTCAATGGGGCCCTCCGCGAACGTTACGGTTCACGAACTATCGGCCGCGTTCGCAGTCCGCGTTCGCGAAACGTCCCGTCGGAAGTTCGTCCATCACTACTGAGGAATAATTGTTGGTCGGGGGGTAGGGATGACCCGAACACCCCCCGATTCGGTTCGCACCAGAACTTTTGAACGGACCGAAAATTAGTGCGGACTTTAGAACCCCATTGAAGTCTATGGGACAAGAACGTTTGAAATAAAAAGTGCTAATTTTAATGGCTAATATGCAAGATGTTGTCCTAAAAGGGTTTGGGGACCCAGCTCCTGCCCCAGGGGACATGGGTCAATGGCAAAAAATTTTTAAAAAGCGCCTGCTTTTTTTGGGAGCGCTGATTTTAATGACGATTAAAGTGAAAAAAAAGTGAAATATTCCTTTAAATATCGTGCCTGGGGGCTGTCTATAGTATGCCTGTGAAGTGCCACGTGTTTCCCGTGTTTAAAACAGTCCCTGCACAAAATGACATTTAATGGAAAAAAAAGTAATTTAAAACTGCTTGCGGTTTTAATGTAATATCTGATTCCGGGAATACGGATGAAAATCATTGAGAAAAATGGCATGGGTAGCCCCCCCTGCCAATTACCAGCCCCTTTTGGGTCTTGTACGGATATTAAGGGGAACCCTGTACCCAAATTAAAAAAAGGAAAGGTGTGGGACCCCCAGGCCCTATATACTCAGAACAGCAGTATACAGGCGGTGCAAACAAGACAGGGACTGTGTAGGTTTGTTGTGTTAAGCAGAATCTGTTTATAATTTTGAACTGGTACATTTTTAAAGTGTAGCTCCAGTCAAAAAATCTATATTTAAGCTTTTTGGAAAACATAGGGAAGGGTTATCACCCCTGTACAATTTTTTGGGCCGTCCATCTTTTTTCATCTCACTTTCTGTTGTCTCCTTCCATTTGCAAGTAGGAGACATTTGTAAGTTGGATATTTGAAAGTAGGGTTCTGCCCTATATGCTCTGCAGAAATGGGGGCCTAAGATGTTGGTGTTGCCACAACACTGTAAGCCCTGAAAAGTGACTCAAAAAGTGACTCTTGGTGGGCGCTGGAGCGCCCTGCTGTGAACGATTATATCAAGAACTGTAATTACATGCCATTGTTGAACAGTGGTAGAAAAATTGTACCTTTGTGGTTGTGGTGGTGGTGCCACAACACTATAAGTCCTTGCAGTTACTCTTGGTGGGTGCAGGAACAGGCCCTGCTGTAAAATATTATATCAAGAATTGTAATTACATGACCCTGTTAAACAGGGGCTGAAAAATTTGGCCTTGGGCACTGCTTGCTGGTGCCACGACACTGCAACCTCTCCCAGATACTCTAGTTGGAGAGCAGGATTGAGCCCTGCTGCAAAGCATTGCATCAAAAATTGTATTACATGCCCCTGTTAAATAGGGGCTGAAAAATTGGGCTGGTGGCATCGCCCAGAACCAAAAATGTTCTTCCAAGATATCAGCAGGGTTCTTCCAAGATATCAGCAGGATCATTGAGCAGGAAGAGGATAGTCAGTCAACATAACAGGGCAGTCACTCAGCATCAGCATAGGCAGTCTTGAAGGGATGTGACATTTAAAAAAAAAAAATATTCGGTTACATCAGCTTCAGGTGCTTGGTAGCCGGTGCTGATCCAAGACAGATTCATCTTTATGAAGGTCAGTCGATCAACCGAGTCGGTGGACAGCTGCACCCTGTGATCGGTTACAAAGCCTCCAGCAGCACTGAAGGTGCGTTCCAAAAGAACGCTGGATGCAGGACAGGACAGTAGCTCAATTGCATACTGTGCAAGCTCTGGCCAGTGATCCATCCTCAAGACCCAATAAACCAGAGGATTTTCAGTGGGAAAGGTGTCCAAGTCTGAGCTTGCCCCTAGGTATTCCTGCACCATGTAAATTAGACGCTGGCGATGGTTGCTGGAACCGATCATACCTTGGGGCTGTCGACTAAAAAAATTGCCTGAACGCATCGGTCAGACAGCCACCTTCTCCACCGCTCCTTCTGTGAAGACTCGGCAACATGTTGTCCAGGACCAGGAGTTTGGAACCTCCCAGTCTCTGGGAACCTGTTGCACAGACCTTTCTGCGGGGCCTCCCGGAGATGTCTCATCCTATGTTCCCTCTGCGACGGCAAGATAAGGTCCGCAACCTTACCCTTGTACCGTGGATCAAAGAGAGTGGCCAGCCAGTAATGGTCCCTCTCCTTGATCCGAAGACTACGAGGATCCTTCCACAGGCTTTGCAGGATCAGGGAGGCCATGCAGTGTAGGTTAGTTGAGGCATTCTGTCTAGAGTCCTCTGGGTCTGGTAAGGACAACGTGATCCGCAGCCACCTCCTCCCAGCCACGTACAAGTCCACTGTTTCTTGGGACTGTAAATCATCCCTAAAAGACTGCTGCTGCTGAGTGCCAGGCTCCACCTCCATGCTGACACAAGCCTCCTCCTCCCTCTTCCTGTGTGATGGGTGGGACAGCAGGAACACTGTCTGGATAAAGGGGGCCGTGAGAGGCAAGGAAGTCCTTCTGTTCCTGCCTCTGTTCTGCCTCAAGTACCCTGTCCGTTATTCCATGCAGCGTATGCTCCAACAGGTGGACAAGAGGTACAGTGTCACTGATGCATGCACTGTCACTGCTCACCATCCTTGTGGCCTCCTCAAATGGTGACAGGACAATACATGCATCCCTGATCATGCCCCACTGGCGTGATGAAAAAAAACAAGCTCCCGAGACCCTGTCCTGGTGCCGTAGTCGCACAGGTACTCATTGATGGCCCTCTGCAGCTTGTGCAGCCGCTGCAGCATGGCCAACGTTGAGTTCCACCTGGTGGGCATGTCACATATAAGGTGGTTCTTGGGCAGGTTCAACTCCTTTTGGAGCTCAGTTGGCCGAGCACTGGCATTAAATGATTGGCGGAAAGGCACACAGACTTTCCTGGCCTGCCTCAGGACTTCCTGTAAGCCCGGGTACCTGCCCAAAAACCGCTGCATCACCAGGTTAAGGACGTGAGCCACACAGGGCACATGGGTCAGTTGTCCCTGTCGGTGGGCGGAGAGGAGGTCGGTGCCATTGTTGCAAACCACCATTCCTGGCTTAAACTGGTGTGGCATCAACCACCTCTCGGCCTACCCTGCAGAGCTGACAAGAAATGTGCCCCAGTATGGCTCCCGTCCCCCAAACAAACCAGCGCAAGCACGGCATGGCATCTTTTTTCCTGCGTACTTGCGTAGCCCCTTGAATGCCTACGGAGCACCGCTGGTTCTGAGGACAGAGCACTGGAAGAGGCCATGGAGGAAGAAGAAGAGGAGGGGGTGGAGGAGAGAGGTGTCACAACCAGTAGTAGCATTTTGGAGGCATGGTGGCAGAACAACCTCCAACACTACTGCACCTTGTCCTGCATCCTTCCCAGCTGCCAGAAGAGTGACCCAATGGGCCGTGAAAGATAGGTAACGTCCCTGTCCATGCCTGCTGGACTATGAGTCAGCGGTAATATGCACCTTACCGCTGACTGCCCTGTCCAGCGCGGCATGGACATTGCCTTCCACATGCCGGTAGAGAGCCGGAATCGCCTTCCGTGAGAAAAAGGGGCATTTGGGGACCTGCCACTGAGGAACTGCACATTGCACAAACTCAAGGAAGGGAGCCGAGTCTACCAACTGAAAAGGCAGCAGTTGAAGTGCTAGCAATTTAGCCAAGCTTTCATTCAACCTCTGGGCATGTGGATGGCTGGGAGTGAACTTCTTTTGGTGGTCCAGCAGCTGGGGCGGGGAAATTTACCTGCTACAATCGGACATGGTTGTACTGCTAGCAGAGTTCCCGCAAGTACTTGGCTGTGACACACCTAATTCTACACCTTCATTCCTCTCAGTGCAGGTTTCAGAGAGGACTGAAGGTCTAGTGGGGTTGGAGATCCCAGCTGATGAGGAGCAAGGAGAGGTCCGCTTTGTTCTTTGATGTGGGTCTTTAAGGTACGCTTGCCAATGAGCTGCATGGCAGGTCAACATATGTCTGGTCAAGCATGTGGTGCCCAAGCGGCTGATGTTTTGGCCATGCGAGATACGCTTGAGACATATGTTGCAAATAGCAGCAGTGCAATCTGATGCACTTGTCTCAAAAAAGGCCCACACCAAAGAACTTTTGGAATAACGCACAGAGGCAGCAGCCTGCACAGGCAGAGCTCTGCGGTGTGATTCAGTCGGTGTGCTGCCCCTAAGCTGGCCCCCGGAGGGCATCCTGCCTCATTGGAGATGTGCCTCCTCCTCCTCTCTCCTATCAGGCACCCATGTGGAGTCAGTGACCTCATCATCCCCCCCCTCTTCATCACTGGAGCAAACCTGGCAGTATGCTGCAGCTGGTGGAACATGACTGCCAGCTTGCTGTCCTTCTTGAGCATCCCCTCTCTGCGCTCACGCTACTGCCTTCCTCTAGCTGGGTATCATCATCAGATCCTTCAAAACGCTGGGCATCCTCCTGGAGCATGTACCCAACACTGTGCTCAAACAGTTCTGGGGACTCCTCAGGAGGACATGGTGGGTCTAGGGAAGGAGTGACTGATGAATTGAGATGAGGGAAGAGGATGCGTTGGCAGCTGCTTTGCTAGTACCCTGAGCTTAGGTGAGAGAGGATGAGGAGAGCTTGGTCATCCACTCTACCAAGTCTTCGGCATGATGCGGCTCAACACGTCCAGCTGCTGAAAATAAGGACAAGCGTGTCCCATGGCCATGTGATGATGATGATGCACTGCGTCTACGACCAGCACTGATGTCTCTAGACACAGAGCCTGCTTGCCCTCTTTTATTGGCTTGTGACTGTCTGCCTCTCCTTGTTGGCCTTCCAAACATAGTAATGGCCTGCAGGGAGATGGGAAAACCAGCAATTGGGTTGTGTATATTGTGCTGGAGGCACACAACACCCACTATCTCCTGCAGATGCCCGTATTAGAGAACACCAGCAATAAAGGGTAGATACAGGTGTATACTGTGCTAGAGGCACACAACACCCACTAACTCCTGCAGATGCCTGTATTAGAGAACACCAGCAATAAAGGGTAGATACTGTGCTGGAGGCACACAACACCCACTAACTCCTGCAGATGCCTTTATTAGAGAACACAAGCAATAAAGGGTAGATACAGGTGTATACTGTGCTGGAGGCACACAACACCCACTAACTCCTGCAGATGCCTGTATTAGAGAACACCAGCAATAAAGGGTAGATACAGGTGTATGCTGTGCTGGAGGCACACAACACCCACTATCTCCTGCAGATGCCGTATTAGAGAACACCAGCAATAAAGGGTAGATACAGGTGTATACTGTGCTAGAGGCACACAACACCCACTAACTCCTGCAGATGCCTGTATTAGAGAACACCAGCAATAAAGGGTAGATACGGGTGTATGCTGTGCTGGAGGCACACAACTCCCACTTTAGCTCCTGCAGATGCCTGAGAAAAGAACACACTGTCCCTGACTATCTTGCTCTTTCCCTGCACGCCAGAACACACTACACAAGGCCGCCACGCTGGCGGCCTTATATAATGCGGGGCGTGTACTAAACCCCTTGAGCTATAATTGGCCACAGGCCTCCTGCCTGTGGCCAATTATGGCTCTCCTCGCTGCCGGCGCTGTGATTGTCCAAGCATGTGGGGTCACAGTGCATGCTTGGCCAATCATGAGCCAGCAATGCACTGCCATGGCGCAGTGCATTGTGGGCTATGAGCGCCACACGAATTTGGCGCAAACGGCCCATAACGTCCGGTATTCGCCGAATGTGCAAACAGCCGATGTTCGAGTCGAACGTACGTTCGACACGAACACCAAGCTCATCCCTAGTCGGGGGGGGGGGGGGTCTATTGTTACTGGCTGTTAGAAGTCTATTGTTGCTGGGGTGGATCTATTGTTCCTTGGGGGTGTCTATTGTTGCAGGCTGCAGGGGATCTATTTTACCACTTTTCTTGTTATCATTTACAAATTCCATACAAATGACTTAGCACCACAAAATTATACTTGGTTCTATATTCCCTAAAAGTGGGGTACTGGGAGGTCGGTTGGGGATAGAACCAAGGGACGGTGTGTGGAGATGGGTAGGAGGTGGAGACAAGGGGTGACTCGGAAGGGAAAAGTTCCTGCACCTAATCTCTGAGGAAAAAAAGCCCTGGTAATGAGAAAGAGTAAGACCCCTTCAGGGGCGGACTGACAAATGATGGGGCCCCCTGCGTCCCAAGCCACACCTTCACAGGGTGACATTGGGGGGGGAGCACAGCACACAGGGGGACACTGTGGGGGGGAGAGCACACACTGTGGGGGGTGAGGGCACAGGGGGACACTGGGGAGGGGGGAAGCACACGGGGACACTGGGGGGAGCACACAGGAAGATGCTGTGGGGGATGGGGAGCACTCAGGAAGACACTGTGTGGGGTGGGGAGCACACAGGAAGACACTGTGGGGGGTGGGGAGCACACAGGAAGACACTGTGGGGGGTGGGGAGCACACAGGAAGACACTGTGGGGGGTGGGGTGCACACAGGAAGACACTGTGGGGGGGTGGGGTGCACACAGGAAGACACTGTGGAAGGGGGGGGGGTGGGGAGCACACAGGGGGACACTGTGGGGGGGGGGGGGTGGGGAGCACACAGGGGGACACTGTGGGGGGGTGGGGAGCACACAGGGGAACACTGTGGGGGGTGTGGAGCACACAGAGGGACACTGTGGGGGGTGGGTGGCACACAGGGCGACACTGTGGGGGGTGGGGAGCACACAGGGGGACACTGGGGGGGACACACAGGGGGACACTGGGGGGGCACCCACAGGGGAATGCTGAGGGGACACACAGGGGGGGCACGCAGGGGGACACTGGGGAGGGGACACACAGGGGGACACTGGGGAGGGGGGACACTGGGGGGACACCCACAGGGGAATGCTGAGGAGGGGACACACAGGGGGGGCACACAGGGGGACACTGGGGAGGGGACACACAGGGGGACACTGGAGAGGGGGGGGGACACACACAGGGGAACACTGGGGGGACACACAGGGGAACACACAGGGGGACACTGTGGGGGTGGCGGGTGTGGAGCACACAGGGGGACACTGCAGGGGGTGTGGAGCACACAGGGGGACACTGTGGGGGGTAGAGCACACAGGGGGACCCTGGGGAGGAGGAGAGGGCACATGGGGACACTGGGGCGGGGGGAGCACACAGGGGGACACTGGGGGGAGCACACAGGAAGACACTGTGGGAGGGGGCACACAGGGGGACACTGTGGGGGGTGGAGAGCACACATGGTGGACACTTAGGGGGTTGAGGAGCACACAAGGAGACCCTGGGAAGGGGGGAGGGCACAGGGGGACACTGGGGAAGGGAGAACCACACAGGGGGACACTGGGGGGGGACACACAGGGGAACACTGTGGGGGGGCACACAGAGGGGACACTGTGGGGGGGGGAGAACACACAGGGGAACACACAGGGGAACACTGGGGGAAAGAACACAGTGGGACACTGTGGGGGAGCGAGCACACAGGGGGACGGAGCACACAGGGGAACACTGGAGGGGGGCACTGGGGGGAGAGCACACAGAGGAACACTGGGGGGGGGGAGAACACAGTGAGACACACGGGGGGGGGAAGAGCACACAGGGGGACTCTGGGGGGGACACACAGGGGAACACTGGGGGGGCACCCACAGGGGAATGCTGAGAAGAGGACACACAGGGGGGGCACGCAGGTGAACACTGGAGGGGGGACACACAGGTGAACACTGGAGGGGGGACACACAGGTGAACACTGGAGGGGGGACACACACTGGGGGAGACACACAGGGGAACACTGGGGGGGACACACACTGGGGGGGGCACACAGGGTAACACTGGTGGGGGAGAGCATACAGGGGGGTAGTGTGGGGAGGGGGAGAGCATACTGAAGTCTGGCCCGGGCCCCATACAGCTGTATTGCAGTGCCCCCTCCCTCCGATTGCGGCCCTCCAGTAAAAAAATTAAGTTTCACTAACCCTGGTCACTCGATGCCTGTAAGAATACCGTTAACGGTCCCTCCTCCCTTCTCGTCAGTCCTAGGTGATGTAGTGTACAGTGCATGCACCTACGACGGACGGGAGGGAAGGAGGGGCCAGCGGGGAGCAGTGCGCTGTTAGCGGTATTATTACAGCCGCTTTAAGGGGCCTCTCGTTGGGCCGGCCACGGGCCCCTAATGGGTCCGGGCCCTCGGACGGCGACCGAATGACCGATGGGTCAGTCCGCCCCTGGACCCCTTTCACACTGGAGGTGTTTATCAGGTGCTTTTGGGCTTTAAATAGCACCTGTAAAGCGCCTGAAAGAAGCCCCCCCTTCAGTCCCAGTGTCAAAGCCTGATTGCTTTCACACTGGGGCGTTGTGCTGGCAGAAAGTTAAAAAAAAAGTCCTGCAAGCAGCCTCTTTGTGGCGGTGGAGGAGAAGTGTATTCACCTCTCCTGCCCATTGAAATGAATGGGCACCGCTGCCAAAGCGCCTGAAACGCACTTCGGCAGTGGCACTACACAGGGGCATTTAACCTTTTATTTGACCGCTAGCGTTGGTTAAAAGCACCCTGCTAGCGGCTGAATAGTGCCGCTAAAACAGCAGTAAAGTGCCGCTAAAGCTAGTGGAGTTTTACCGTCAATGCCCACCTGTCCCAGTATGAAAGCAGCCTTATGAATCCTCCCATCACTCTTTTGTTGTGCTGTCTCTTTAGAAAAGCCAAGGTGCTTTGCGATTTTTTTATTTTTTTTTTAATTATAAAATTTCATTTTTATTTGCAAAGCATTTAACAAAATAAACACAGCACTTTATGTCAAAATACATATAAAATATACATTTAAAAAGTACATAAACTCAAATATAATTAGAATAAAACTTAAAACATTTATAGCTTCCTTTTAACTAAAAGAATAATACAGAAGGTAATGGAGAGCTATTTTTATTTACTTAAAAGCATTGAAGTTGGACATACATAAGATAGAAATTAATTTAGCTCTGTAGTCATGAATACCTCACTAAATGCATTTTTTATGCAAGCAGTGCAAGTACATGAATTTGATCTGGTATCAGCCATTTAAAGTCTCTGTACAGCCAGGCTGGATTGTAAAGTAGGAAAGCGGTATAAGGAGGCAATCAGTTCAAGCCAAGAAGCGTGTTTATTGGCAGATAAAGCAGAATGACATCACTGTGCTGTTTCTCATTTCACTGTCCATTTAGAAGCTGGGGGGAATTAGGCTGCATTCACACTTGAGCGTAGCAGGACTACGCATTCCTGTTCATTTTTTTTTTTCTCCTTGTGTCACACCTAGGGTAGCCTATTAAATTTATCTTTAACCAAAACCTTTTCAGTCATGGAGAGTTGGGCATTTTTTCAGTGCAAGTTTTGCCGCATTTTTGTTTTGCGCCAAACGCGCATCTGCTACCTGTGCTTGGGGTGCCATTAACAATTAATGGCACCACAAACCCAACCCATGATTGTAGCAAGTTTGCAGTGTATTTCTGAAACAAGTGGCAAAATTCATATTTTTATGTTTTGTCAAGCGTTTAGCAAACGCCCAGGTGGGAAAGCAGCCTCAAGGATGACCTGGGCTCAGAGTAAGTGGGTTGAATAATGATGACCATCTGACTTGGAGACATCTAGTGGCAGAAGAAGTACTGTGAGGATAATGTTTTGATTGGAAGCTGAGCTGGAATCGGAATATTATAGGAAAAGTTGTTTTTTTTTATTTTATTTTTTAATCCCAATAGTTTTTATTGACGCTTTTCACCTGAACAAAAAAGGTACAGTTAAACAGAATCTGTCATGCAATAAAACACAGTGATGAGAATCATTTGAGTATGGGTGATTAAAAAAGCAAATTATCAGATATAAGTGAACATTATAAACTATACACTGAGTACCAAGCATAGGGTGTGTGGTGCTGCCCCACCCCCCAGGCACCCCACATGGGAACAGTCTGTGCCAAGGAGAGGGGCGACAGCACAACCCAGCCTAATCCTATTGGTTTTCCATTAAGTTTATAGAATATCAGGAAAACAAGGGTACAAACCAAACGGTGGTTGGCGGTTAGATATAGAGGAGTTGCATACAAGTAGTGAGGAATGAGTTATTTTCATGTATTGTATGTTATTCACATCTATTGCAAGGGCATGCAAGATTGATGTAAGCATGTGAAATCGACTTAAACACAAATAACATATAACATAACACAACTAAACCTGAGTGAGATCACAGTCATTGTAGGTATCATGGAGACTAAAGCTGCAGATGGACTTAAAAGCAACCAATTTATGGGCATTGATGTTGGTCATACCTCCCAGGTTGAACTAACTATCTAATATTTGGCCACTGATAGAGCAAATAAATAATTCAACTAACGCATACTCATGCCACATACAAAGTTTTAATTTATAGTTTGTGTATGGGAATCTCTCCAGTGTCTTGTTATTCTACCTTTTAATGGGCTGTTGATTTTTATCTTATTTTGGCTGAAGTACTACTTTGCTTGCTTTGGTAAAACTCATATTTTGTCTTACAGTGTGGTGTACACAATCCAGCTACCCCATATCACCACCTAAACTGTGGGGATGTCCCTTGCAGCCTCTGATCCCACGGATACGAGCCGAGTTCCTTCAGTGTAAGACAATTATTCATGATATCTGAAGTGTAAGAATTACCCTTACTTATCCATGTTTGTCAATTTAACTGACGGCTATCCTTTGTCATGTTTAGATCTCCGAGAAGTCACATTAGACCCTGAAACTGCCCACCACAACTTATGTCTTACGCAAGGAAATCACAGAGTTTTGTGCAAGCTGCAGCCCCAGGCTTATTCAGACCATCCCGGGCGCTTTGACCATTACACCCAAGTTCTTGGCAGGGAACCAATGGGCCATGGGAGACATTATTGGGAGGTCCATCTGTCTGGAAATCGAGTAAGCTTAGGTGTCACCTATCATAATATCTCTCGAAAAGGTCACCAGAGCTACTGCTTGGCTGGTAGAAATTCAAAGTCTTGGTGTCTAGAATGGAGCAGCAGTCGCTGTTATGCATGGCATGATGGTCAGAGAAGTTTAGTAGCCACAGGACTACAGGAAAAACTTGGCATCTTTTTGGACTGGGATGAGGGTAGTCTGTCCTTCCATGAGGTATCGGATGATATGCCACTTCTTCACCAGTTCAATGCTTCCTTCATCCAACTGGTATATCCCATATTTTATGTCAGCTGGAACTCAATTATGTCTATTGGGGAAGCGATGCCAACTCACCAAAGTGACCACAACAAACGGTTCTATAGGCAGATGTCCGCAGAATTCTGAGCTATCTGCAGTACTAATGGATTACTGTACATCAAAGTACATGTTAAAGTGTAACATTCTAGTTTTTTTGCAAATATGATATTCTAATGCAGAGCAGCAAAATAATACACTGTATTTATTGTTTATTACCCATCTCCTCTCCTGTGCATGCTGTTAAAATTACTTTTATCCTTTGCCCATGCAGAGCAAAGTAAAAGGGTTGCCTAATTTACCCCTCCCCAGAAGCAAATACTCACCCATTCTTGTCTTATTATATATTAGTAGGCTATGTTCATCATTCATTCAAGGAGCTCTAGTATTATGGACAAATGTGGGGGCAACAAGAAACCCCCTCAGGCTCCCTGACAAGATCCTGTAAGCTAGGGTCTATAGATAAAGGTAATAAATTATCACCTCACTGGGGGGGACATGCCAACAAAAGAAGCCTCAGACTTTGTGACTGCTAGGGCATTAAACTGTCTTGGATTGTCACTCATTTGCCCAAGATCAGAGGGAATGAATTTCATCTCTCATAAGAGCCAAAATAGTACTCTTGTGGAGTTGACAGTTATTCCTTCTGACAGTACACACTATAAGCTACATGCAGGAGCAAAATAGCATGTCCTGGCCTCATTAAACCATCTAAGAACCTACTAAAAGTTTATTTGGGCCTTTAGCCATGTTGTGTTTGGACTCGCTATGATCAGGATGATGCACTGGTGTCAGAAATTCAAGTGTAGACCCAGACATCACCTGGTCCATATACTCTATGACCACTTCAGAGGCAAGAACTTTCCCCACACCTGGCAGAGCACCTCCCCCAGAGATCAATAGAAATTTAGATCTGACGAAGAAGTGGATGCTTTCAAACATTAGCTCCATGTTTTGACGTCACTTCCGATGACACTCCGAGTGTGTCCCATGCTGGTTCCGAGACGACAGGACGGATATCCGGCCAGTTGTTCCACTCCTCTTGTGTTAATATCTACACACCACCATCCACTGGGCACCCGCTGAGTGACCACAGTAGTATACTGTTATATGCCTATTGATCTTTATAATAATGTGAAAAATGCTAAGTGTAAAAGATAATAGACTCCAAAAAATTATTCAAATTCATACACTAAAAACACAGAATCTAAAGTGCTAAGTAATCAAAGAGATAAGTGATGAACTGCCCATGTGCAATAGGTGCAAATAGTCCAATATAGGATAGCATAAAGACTGACACTAGCCTGAACTGTGCTAGTGATACGATGTTGAAAGTAAACATATATATTTAAACAACTGCTGGTGAACACAGTGTGAAGTGCTGGATTCCAACTGGCATTCTGTGTTGTGATGATGTGAATAAGTGATCTTTTTCTTCAGTGCAGTTACACCTAAGGGTGTAGTGGCTCCTTACCTTACGACTATAAGGTAACAGCATAAAGATAACCAGGGGTAATCTGGATTTCTGGGATCCTGCAATGGGTCTCCCTAAATGTTTCTTTATGGATGGTGATCTATATGGAGCCTGATATCCTGGTAAATGCTTCTCATTTATATGTGTCTCTTCCACACAGGTTAACAGTGATGGAGATTCTCTCAGACACATCAACAATGGAAAAAAGAGAACGGGGAATGCCAATGGTGAAGTATATAAAAACTAGAAATGTATTTACTTACAGACAAAATAAGGTACGCACATAAAAACAGTTAAAATGAAATAAAACACAAATTGAGCAGTGAACTTGCGGCCTGACGTCACTTCCGCTGCCCGTCTATTCCACCGCGTATCATTATGATACGATCAGGTTACCCTGATGAAGTCATGTGATCGAGACAATACGCGTCAAAATAGATGGGCACCGGAAGTGACTTCAGGCTGTGAGCTCCCTACTAATTTTGTGTTTTATTTCATTTTAACTGCTTTTACGTGAGTACCTTACTTTGGCTGTAAGCAAATACAATTCTAGTTTTTATATACTCCACTATTAGCACTTTAGATTCTGTATTTTACTGTGTTTTTAGTGTATGAATTTGAATAATTTTTTGGAGTCTATTATCTTGTACACTTAGCACTTTATATGAATCACTGAACACTACTGTAATATGGTCTTCAACCCTGGCATGAGACTAGTCCCAGAGACCTGGCCTGTAACCACTGAGTAGCAAGGCCTTGCACGTGTACTGGAGTGGCTCTTATCCTGGCCCTAGGGCAATGTGTACATGGACCTGTTTATGTCAGGGCTAGTAGGAGGATTGGAGTTCTGTACTGTCTCTCCTGAAATGTTACATAGTTAGCCTAGTTGAAAAATGACACAAGTCCATCCAGTTCAACCAATAAAAGTGGGAAAAAAAAAATGATACAATCCTATATAAACATTACTCACATTTCTTTACTGACAGTTTATCCAGAGGAAGGCAAAAAAAAAAAAAACACAGCAAAGCATGAACCAATTTGTTCCATCTTTCCTGATCCCCCAAGAAGCAATCGGATATTCCCTGGATCAACTTTACCTATAAAAGTTAGTAGCCAATTATATTATGTACATTTAGAAAAGAATCCAGGCCTTTTTTAAAGCAATCTACTAAGATGGACAGGACCAGCTCTTGAGGGAGTCTATTCCACATTTTCACAGCTCTTAGCCCTTGTACACACGGTCGGACATTCCGACGGAAAATGTCCGATCGGACCGTGTTGTCGGATAATCCGTGTGTGTGCTCCATCTGACTGTTTCCGTGGTATATCCGTCGGACCAAGTTTTCCAGCTTGGCTATAAAATTTTCCAACAACATGATCCGATCGGACTTTGTCCGATCATGTGTAGAGAATTCCGATCGGACAAAGTGCTACGCATGCTCAGATCAAATTCCTACACCAAAGCTATTGGCTACTAGCGTGAACGTAGTCCCGTCATAACGAAATAACATCATCACGTTCTGAACGATCAGATTTTCCGACAACTTTGTCCGACTGTGTGTATGCAACAGTTTCGGACAAAATCCGTCAGACAAAATCTGTCGGAAAAAATCAGACGTATTTGGTTGTCGGAATGTCCGACCGTGTGTACAAGGGCTTATTGTGAAGAAACCTTTCCATATTTGGAGATTAAATCCCTTTTCCACCAGACGTAAAAAAAGTGCCCCCTTTTTTTCTGTGATGGCCTTACAGTGAATAACTCAACACCAAGTTCACTTTTTTTTTTCCATGTCCATCATATCCCCCCTCTTCGCAAGAGAGAGAAAATTCAGTTCCTCCAATCTTTCCTCATAGCTGAGCTCCTCCTTGCCGCTTATCAGTTTAATTGCCCTTCTTTGCAGTTTCTCCAGTTCCCCCGATATCCTTTTTTGTGAACTGGTGCTCAAAACTGAACTTCATATTCCAGATGAGATTCTTGCTAATGAGTTGTACAGTAGCAAAATTATATCTCTCTCTCTGGAGTCCATACCTCTTAATACAAGAAAGGATTTTGCTCACTTTGGAAACCACAGCTTGGCATTGCATGCTATTATTAACCACTTGCCACCTGCCCTATAGCAGAAACACGACGGCATAGTGGTTTCAAAATCCTGACCGGACGTCATATGACGCAATCAGGATTTTGGGGCGCGCATCGAGACTATCGTTGTTGCGGGGCGTCAGTCTGACACACCGCAACTACGATCTAGGTCCAATCACGGCTGATCACAGTGTAAATAGGAAGAGCCATTGATTGTCTTTTCCTCACTTGCGTCTGTCAGACGTGAGGAGAGACGATCGGCTGCTCCTCTGACAGGGGGGTCTGTGCTGATCGATTATCAGTGCAGCCCCCCAAGGATGACCACATTGGACCACCAGGGACGCCACCAGACCACCAGGGATGCCCAGCACCAGGTATGCCACCCTAGACCAACAGGGATGCCAGTCAGTGCCCACAATGGATGCCAATCAGTGCCCACAATGGGCATCACTGATTGGCATGCATTATTGTTTGGCACTGATTGGCATCCATCAGTACAGTATAATACAATACAATGCCGCCTATCAGTGCCCATCCATGCCGCCCGCATATCAGTGCCCATCCGTTCCACCTATCAGTGCCCATCCATGCCGCCTATCCATGCCCATCTTTGCTGCCTATTCATGCCCATCCATGCCGCCTATCTATGCCAATCCGTGCCAGCTATCAGTGCCAATTTGTGCCACCTATCAGTGCCCATCCGTGTCGCCTCATCAATGCCACTTCAATGATGCCACCTCATCGGTGCCCATCAGTGCCACCTTGTCAGTGCAGCCCCATCAGTGCCCATCAGTGAAGGAGAAAACTTACTTATTTACAAAGTTTTGAAACGAACAAAAAAATAAAAATAAAATTTTCAAAATTTTCGGTCTTTTTTTATTTGTTTAGCAAAAAATAAAAACCGTAGAGGTGATCAAATACCACCAAAAGAAAGCTCTATTTGTGGGAAAAAAATGATAAAAATGTCATTTAGGTACAGTGTATCATGACTGCGCAATTGTCATTCAAAGTGCGACAGCGCTGAAAGCGCAAAATTGGTCTGGGCAGGAAGGTGTTTAAGTGCCCAGTATTGAAGTGGTTAAGCTTATGATCGACCAGAACACCTAGATCCTTCTCCACCATTGCTTCCCCAGTTGTACTCCCCCTACTATGTATAATTCATGCATATTCTATTCCCAAGTGCATAACTTTACATATATCAACATTAAACCTCATTTGCCACACAGTTGCCCAATTAAACAGTGCATTGAGGTTGGCTTGTAAGTTGGAGGCATCCTGTAAGGACGTAATTCCACTGCATAGCTTGGTGTCATCTGCAAAGACTGAAATGGTACTTTTAAAAGTAAGGGTCACAACACTGAACCTTGGGGTACACCACTGACAACCCTAGACCAGAGTATGAAACATTAACCACTACTCTCAAATGTCTCCAAGTCAGTGCTGGGACATGGTGGTCAGCTAGCTGAAAGAGTAGGAATGACACCACCTACCGTTGTTGGTTCTCAATAAGATGACCTATGGTCATAAGGGGGCACTAACCCACATGCCAACAGATTTGTTGGAACTTACACAGGGCTATTGACTTCTTTCCTGCCCCCATGTAACAGTGTGGGCCAAGCATGAGGCACCAGCACTGTCAT
This sequence comes from Lithobates pipiens, assembly GCF_037356315.1. Taxonomy (NCBI): domain Eukaryota; kingdom Metazoa; phylum Chordata; class Amphibia; order Anura; family Ranidae; genus Lithobates; species Lithobates pipiens. Next base: position 148,580,691 of record NW_027507789.1, read on the forward strand.
ATTGGAGAGAATCATATGCTTACCCATACCTGAAAGTGTTGGGTATTTAACGTCACTCCTGGAGTAGCACGAATCAGATTTTGGGCATCCTTTGCAACAAATATTTCAGTTATAAGATTTTTCCCAAAGGGTTTAGTCACATCTAAAGGTATGCAGACACTGCCACTTTCCTCATCAGAACCCTGCAGGTACAGCAGCTGACTGATAATTATATAATCACTCCCATTCACATTCACTTTGCACATGGACACAGAAAGGTAGGAATCTTCACAATTGGTACAATCCCTGCAATGTACATAGAGAGGGGAATGTTTTTTTTTCTCAACAAAAGTGAAGTTACTCTTTAACAAATGCCTCTTTTACTTTGCTCTGCATAGCTTTACATAGGACTGCTGTAAAAGTTTCTCTTTAATTTTTAATATATATTTTATTAATCCAAGTCATTCTTGTACAGATACAATAAAAATGAAATATATTTGACTTTTTGTATAAACTGCAAGCTGTATAAAGTATACATCTTTGCCTTTGACAATTCTTACATTTTAAAGGCATGTGTTGAACATGTACAATGTTTTTACTATCCAGACATTTTTATAGTCGAATCAGATAGTAGTAGCCAGTGTGGTGCTGCATAGGAGGAAGGGAATAGTTAAAGCGGAACTCCAAGAAAGCAGCTAAATACACGTGTGCCACATAACTCTTCTCCTTGCTGTCCCTCTTTTTCAAATTCAGTTGGGAGGTCTGATATGTACAGCAATTTAACCTACCTATACGCTGGTGCAGGGAGAAGCTTGGTCCTTTATATATACTATTGACTTCACCTAAGTGTACATTGTTCTGTCTACTAAACATTTTCTGTCAGTAGACAACAATGTTGAACGTGTGCAGTCTCTGAGAGGATTTCTTTCCATGAGAGCAGTCTGACTGGATTTTGTTCCATGTGAGCAGTCTCTAACTGACTGTTTTCCATGCAAGCAATTTCTAAAACATGTTCTGGTTTACATGAGTGGTCTCAGAGTGGTTTTGGTTTATACAAGTGGAATCTGACAGGATTTTGGGCCATTCAAGCAGTCTCTGCAGGTGGTTTTAGTTTATTACGAGCAGTCTCTGACAGGATTTTGGTCGATGCGAGCAGTCTCTGCAGGTGGTTTTAGTTTATTACAAGCAGTCTCTGACAGGATTTTGTCCCATGTGAGCAGTTTCTCTGAGTGGTTTTGGTTTACATAAGCAATCTCTGACAGAATTCTGTTCCATGTGAGTGGTCTATGACTGGATTTTTTGCATGCGAGCAGTTCCTGAGAGAGGCTTTGGTTTACACAAGTGGCCTTTGAGAGTGTTTTTGCCTTATACAAGCGGTCTCTGACAAGATTTTGGTCCATGCGAGTAGTCTCTGAGAGTGGTTTTAGTTTAAAGTGGTCTCTGACAGGATTGTGTTCCATGTAAGCAGTCTCTGGCAGGATTGTGTTCCATGTGAGCGGTCTCTGGCAGGATTGTGTTCCATGTGAGCGGTCTCTGGCAGGATTGTGTTCCATGTGAGCAGTCTCTGACATGAATTTTTTTTTCATGCGAACAGTTTCTGACAGGATTCTGTTCCATGTGAACAGTCTCTGGGAGCATTTTCTGACAGTCATATGTAATATGGTAACAGTCTCTGTAATTTTGTGAAACATACTGTATATATCATAGCAGTGAAGTGTGGGTTGGGTCAGATTTCCTGCTCCTGAAAAACTGAATGAAAACTGGTCTGGTCCTATATTTGTATATAGAATAAGCTGCAGCTGTTAAACAATACCACTTTAACTATGCCCAATCGCAGTAATCTCTACTAACAATCTGCCACATGGTGGACCCTCCCCACTTGCTTCGGTGGGCCCCAGACACACCAGTCCGGCTGTTCACCTGCCAGGAGTCTGTTATTGGATGGCACCTTCAATTGTGTCCATTCAGCAAAGAAGAGACCAGAAAGCAAAACTTATATCAGGAATTGGCTGGAATACAGGAATAGTTTTCGTTCTAGCTGTGCAGCATGGAAAATGTGTGGAATTGCAAGACAAAATTATTGATAACTTGGCTGAAAAAAGGTAAAGACATACACATTTCAGCTGTATCTTTAGCAGCTTGCCTGGAGTTCCTCTTTAGTCTATGTAGAGGGTTTGCTAATGTACACTGAGTGCAGAAAGGGCCTCTTGGCCAGTAAATGACAGGTTGTTCCATATTTGCCTTCCCTGTGCCAAGGTCATCGTTCACTTTCCCTTGACTGACGAGCTCTCTGCCTGCGAAGTTTGACAAACAGGACGGCTTCCTTTTCAGAACGACGACATTCCAAGAGCTGCAGGATTCGATCCCCTGAAATGAGAGGCACACTGCTAATTATCAATGTTTTGCAAAACAGGAAGGACTAACAGTCCTGTCATTGTGACGTTGGCTTGTGTCCTGCAGAGTTATCTGATTGCCATTAATGGATATGTTTAGTTTTGTTTGGCTTGCTGTCTGCTACTGATGTCTCCAGTCTATTCATAACAAAAATGTTTATTTTGTCCAAGCAAGAGACCTTTAAAAAATGTGTATTAAAGCCCAATTAAAGTCACAGAAATAGATATGCAGTCATTTTGTGCTAACAATCTCTATTGTTTTAGTCTTACTCTAGATCAGGGGCTCCAAACTTTCTAAACAAAGGGCCAGTTTACTGTCTTTCAGACTTAAGGGGACCAGACTGTGGCCACTGGAAGTTGAAAAGGTCCTGACATCAGTGGGAAAAACAATGCACCATCTTTGGGGTCAATGGGAGAAATAGCGTCCCATCGTTGTTGTAGGTAGGTGGAATTGTGCCCTATCATTGGTGTCATTGGTCCCCATAGTTGGAGTCATTGGGAGGAACTGTGTCCTATATTTTGTGTCACTGGGAGGAATTGTGCCCCATTGTTGGTGTCATTGGAAGGAATTCTGTTTGTTGGTGTCAGTGGGGGGAATTAAGTCCCATTGTTGGTATCAGTGGATGAAAATAGTGCCCCAAGGACCAGATAAAAATAAACAAAGGGCCACATCTGGCCCCCAGGCCACAGTTTGGAGACCACTGCTCTAGATTTCAGTGGTTGTGCATGGGATCTAAATATGACTATGCGGTCTAATAGGTACAGTAGACTGGTGTAACAGACTGGACATAGTCCATCCCCTTTCCTGTGCCAAGGGGTGTGGCTTTTACTTAGCTCTTCCAATACAGAGCACTGCAGTTTAAGGCAGGAAGCATCACATTCTCTTTCAACCTCTTGCTGACCATGTAACACATATGTGCAGCAGCAAGGAGGGTGGGCTCTATTGCCCACACACTGCACATATCTGTCCATGGCAGCTGAGGTTTCTGTGCTGAGAGCACCTTAGATGACAGCTCCCAGTCTCTAGTTATGATCGGGAGTCACCAAGACAGGCTCCCAATCATGTGACCTCTGTGAACGCCAATCACAGTGGTTACGTGATCCAAAAATCTATCCGACTAACAGCTTTTAGACCCAGTTAAAGGGCCATGGGGGGTGGATGGGAAATGTTTAAACCTATTAATGGAGATCATTAGTCAAAACTATGTACATACCAGTGAGCTTACCAGCAAGGCCATGATTTCTATGTGGTTGCTAGGTTATTACCAGAATAAATGCAGTGGCAGTAGTGAGTGAAAAAGGTGTGGCCCCACATTTCAGAGATTGAAAAAGCTGTGGCACCCTGGTACACTCACTGCTGCCATATACAGCCTAGTTTGTATATTTTTTATATTTTAATTTTTATAGTTTTTTGTACTTTATTGTAGATTCTGGACCTAGCATTTAAGCCCCTCTCAGTTTTAATAATAGTTTGGCCACACCCATCAGTGTGACAATCTACATTACAAGTATGGATTAACCCCACCCCCAACTCCACCCTCATTCTCTGGAATTGCAATAATCAGAAGGCCCCAGGTATGTACATGCACAGTTATTAACAAATAGAAAAATAATAAGACTGGTCTAAAGATGTGATTCAGGGACAGGCTTTCTGTATAAGGTATTAAAGCATCATAACCAAAAAATAAACCAGTGATGTCATGAAATGGAGTACAAACCATTGTGTTTTGGATGACTGAGGGGCAGCCGCTTCTGTGGGATGTTGGTCACCGTGTCATCTTTTAAACCTGGCACATCTGCAAGATCTAGAAAAGCTTCCCCCTCCAGTTCATTAGAAAGAAGGGTGTCATGATCAAACACTGTAAGTAGGACACAGGCTCCAGAAACCTCACATTGCTCTGGAGTCACCAGACTGAAAAAAAAAAAAAAAGATGATGTCTGTTCATATACATGACCACTCTATTGTCTATATCTAATGTTCATACTGAAATAACCGCATTGATATTTATTTTTCAGGGTTCCTTATGTTTGTTCAATATGTTAGAATCACTCACAAGTCAAATGTCTCATCATAAAGAGGGTTCAGCTCATTTTTCATGATCTGTGTGCAGCGTGGCTCCACTGCTGGAAAAATGTGCTTAGGCTCCAGTGTCAGCTGTACAAAGGGATCGCTGCTCCCTGCGTAAACACAAAGGTGATCAATGAGATGAGTGCAATTTATTTTCAAATATTGCTAGTTAAAGGTAATGTATTAGGACTTTGTACATTATTTCTTTCTAAGTTTATAATCGTCATAACGAAAAAACGTTAAAACATTTTTTTTTCTAGTTAGGTAAATACAGAATGGGAAAGACTTGAGAGTTTTTCAAGAAAATTGAGATATCAAGGGAAAGTTTTGTGTAAAGGTAGGAATGCTAATAGACAAAAATGGTAAGAACCTGAAAGAAGCAGAAGAGATAAAGAAGAGATGGCAAGAATACACAGAAGAACTATACAAGAATGATCTGAATGTCCCATATAACCATGATGATGCAATGCTGATCTTGAACCAGATATCCTAGAGAGTGAAGTCAAGTGGGCCTTAGAAAGTATTGCTAATAAGAAAGCTAGAGGAAGTTATGGTACCCCAGCTGAGATATTTAAAATCCTAAAAGATGATGCTGTTAAAGTGCTGCACTCAATATGCCAACAAATTTGGAAAACTCAAGAATTGCCACAGGACTGGAAGAGGTCAGTTTAAATTACGATACCAATGAAGGGCAGCGCCAAAGAATGTTAAAACTACCGTACGATTGCACTCATTTCACACAGCAAGGTTATGCTGACAATTCTACAAGCTAGGCTTCAGTAGCATGTGAACTGAGAGCTACCACAAGTACAAACTGGATTTCAAAGAGGCAGAGAAACTAGAGATCAAATTGCCAACATTCGCTGGATCGTAGAGAAAGCAAGGGAGTTCCAGAAGAATGTCTACTTCTGCTTTAGTGACTACAGTAAAGCCTTTGATTGTGTGGATCACAACAAAATGTGGCAAATACTGAAAGAAATTGGAATACCATACCACCTCACCTGTCTTCTGAAAATCCTCTATGCAAGTCAAGAAGCAACAGTTAGAACAGGACATGGAACAACTGACTTCAAAATTGAGAAAGGAGTGCGGAAAGGATGTATACTAATCACCCAACTTATTTAACTTATATGCAGAGTACATCATGTGAAATGCCAGGATCGACGAATCACAAGCCAGAATTAAGATCACTGGGAGAAATATCAACAACCTGAGATATGCAGATGATACCACACTAATGGCAGAAAGTGAAGAAGAACTAAAGAGTCTCTTAATGAAGGTGTAAGAGGAGAGCACAAAAGCTGGCCTGAAATTGAACATTAAGAAAACGAAGATCATGGCAACCGGTCCCATCACTCCTTAGCAAATAGAAGGAGAAGAAACTGAAACAGTAACAGATTTTATCTTCCTAGGCTCCAAGATTACAGCAGACATTAACTGTAGCCATGAAATTAAGAGACGCATGTTTCTTGTGAGGAAAGCAATGGCAAACCTAGACAACCTTTATAGAAAACAGAGACATCACCCTACTAACAAAGTGCCATATAGTCCAAGCTATGGTATCCCCAGTAGTACCCTATGGTTGTGAAATTTAGACCATAAGGAAGGCTGAACGGCAGAGAATTGATGCTCTTGAACTATGGTGTTGGAGTGCCGTTCAAGGGACTCTTGAAAGTCCCTTGGATGGCAAGAAGATCAAACCAGTCAGTCAATCTTGAAGGAAATCAAGCCTGAATATTCACTGGAAGGACAGATCCTGAAGCTAAAACTCAAATACTTTGGTCACCTAATGCAAAGTGAGGATTCACCCTGATGACCCTGATGCTGGGAAACAATGAACATGAAGTTAAGCAAGCAAGCTCTGTGAGAGAGAGAGTGGAGAATAGAAAAGCCTGGCGCACTATGGTCCATGAGGTCACGAAGAGTCGGAAAAGACGAAACGACTGCACAACAACAACAAATAGTCCTTTGTCCAGACAATAGATGGAGCTTTGGTCATCTTTTATTATCATTAGCCAAAATGCTTTTAGCTTTGCTGAAAGAAGTTAATTTGTAATATAACTGATAATGCTCTAAGAAGCTTTTTATGTATTAAATGTTTATTTGTAAAATAAAGAAAGTATATGACAGCAAATACAGTAAATAGTGAATAAAACAGATATAAAATCATATAAACCTAAAAGAGAACTAAAAGTGACACCAAAACAATTAACGTTTACTTTGGTACAGCACAGTTGCACTGTCATATATGCATGTCCTTTTTTCATTATATAGAGGTAAACATGTGATAGCATAAACTTTATCCCACCAATTTAGTTTCTTGGAATACAGTCTTCTTTCACACCTGCTGTGAACAACCGTAAATAGATCACTACAACGTTAATTGCATATTAATGACTATAGTCGGCAACACTGATCAGTGTATTCTGATGGCGGGGGAGTCATCCTGTTTTCAGAATACAGTAACTGGGCAGAAGGGATTTCCCCATGCGATTCAAGTGTGCGGATCGGGTAATTGGGCCATTTTTTAAATTCAACCCATTGGTTGAACGAAAAAGAAAACTGATTAATGTATGGCCTGTATTTCTATCTTGTTTATAGTGAACCTTTAACTCCTTACTCCTCCCATTAACTTCCTAGTTAAACTAGGTCTTTGCACCTCCTGTTTACCAGATTATTGTGCTCTTTCCAGCCAATATCTTGCTCATTGTGCTCCTGTTTCTGTCTGTATCTTCACCACCACTCATTACAGACCTTTGGCTTGTTCCTTGGCTACGGTTCTGCTTGGTCCCAACCTGACTACCACTTGTTACCAACCTTTGGCTTGTTTACTGACTATGCTTCTGCTTTATTTCTACCTGCTACATCTGTTACCAGAGCCCCACTTGATCACCTCCTGGTGGGGCAATCCTGCGGACTTCAGCCTGGCGCTAGCACACTGCAAAACCCATTACCATCATCAGGAGCTCTGGTGAATACTGGTTAGAGCTTAGACCCCACACTTCGGGTGAGCCCACGTCACAGACCAGAGGATCTGCTTGTACACTTATCCTGCTGGTTTCTGTGTGAACCTTTCCACTGCTATAGCTACTGGACTCCAAGCCTGACTGTGACATGGTGAATGGCTGAGCAGCACTAAGCCCAACTCCTCTAACCCTCTATTTTGTTAAAGGAGTGGAACAGAATGTCCCCATTACACTGCCTGGCACAGCTCTGTATACTGTACAGCAAATGTACCTATTAGTGTAGTAAATAGTTTATTTGGGCCATCTTGGCCCAAACAAACTTTATCCACTTAAGCTCCGGAAGATTTTACCCTCTTCCTGACCAGGGCGTTTTTGCTATTCAACACTGCACTACTTTAACCACATTCAGACCGGACCATTTTGCTGGTCAATGACCAGAGGTCTTTTTACAATTTGGCACTGCGCTGCTTTAACTGGTAATTGCGCGGTCATGCAATGTTGTACCCAAACAAAATTTGCGTCCTTTTCTTCCCATAAATAGAGCTTTCTTTTGATGGTATTTGATTACCTCTGCGATTTTTATTTTTTGCGATATAAACGTAAAAAGACTGCAAATTTTGAAAAAAAATTATATTTTCTACTTTTTGTTATTAGAAAAATCCAATAAACTCAATTTTAGTCATACATTTAGGCCAAAATGTATTCAGCCACATGTCTTTGGTAAAAAAAAAGTCAATAACTGTATATTTATTGGTTTGCGCAAAAGTTGTCACATCTACAAACTAAGGTACGTTTTCTGGAATTTACGCAGCTTTTAGTTTACGACTGCCTATCTCATTTCTTGAGGTGCTAAAATGGCAGGGCAGTACAAAACCCCCCCAAATGACCCCATTTTGGAAAGTAGACCCCCTAAGGAAATTGATAAGTGGCATGTTGAGCCCATTGAATATTTTATTTTTTTGCCTCAAGCGATTGAATAATGACAAAAAAATAATTTTATTATTTTTTTTACACAAAGTTGTCACTAAATGATATATTGCTCACACATGCTATGGGAATTTGTGAAATGACACCCCAAAATAAATTCTGCTGCTTCTCCTGAGTACGGGGATACCACATGTGTGGGATTTTTTGGGAGCCTAGCCGCATACGGGGCCCCGAAAGCCAAGAACCGCCTTCAGGTTTTCTAAGGGCGTAAATATTTGACTTCACTCCTCACTACCTATTACAGTTTTGAAGGCCATAAAATGCCAAGATGGCACAAAACCCCCACAAATGACCCCATTTTAGAAAGTAGACATCCCAAGCTATTTGCTGAGAGGCATGTTGAGTCCATGGAATATTTTATATTTTGCCACAAGTTGCGGGAAAATTACAAACTTTTTTTTTTTTTCACAAAGTTGTCACTAAATTATATATTGCTCACGCATGCCATGGGCATATGTGAAATGACACCCCAAAATAAATTCTGCTGCTTCTCCTGAGTACGGGGATACCACATTTGTGGGACTTTTTGGGAGCCTAGCCGCGTACGGGGCCCCGAAAACTAAGCACCGCCTTCAGGCTTTCTAAGGGCGTTACAGTTTTGAAGGCCATAAAATGCCAAGATGGCACAAACCCCCCCCAAATGACCCCATTTTGGAAAGTAGACACCCCTAAATTTAGGGGTACACTAGTGAGACTAGGTAATAAATGGCAGGTGCCCTGAAACTATAAAAAAATAACTAACCAACCAGCGTCACCTGTAACAGTTATATGGTGATCACTGGTGAAAGGGTTAACTAGGGGGCAATCAGGGGGCTTTATGCGGTAGTATATGGGGGTCCCTGGCGCTATAAAAAGCTGCGGCGAACCTAAATACCTACCTGCCTAACTAGCGTCACCTGTGACACTAATACAGCGATCAGAAAAATGATCGCTTATTAGGCTGGGTTCACACTGGAGCGATGCGGGAATGCCACAAATCCGCGGCGGGTTCCCGCATCGCATGCCTCCCGGCGGCAGTTCACACTGCCCTATGCGAACTGCTGGGAGTGTCAGTGAAATGTTAATGACACCCCCAGATCAGTTCGCATATCGCAGTGCGATCTGCAAACTCGGATCGCACGGTGTGAACACCCATGCGATCCGATTCTGCTGCGGACCAAAAAAAGGGTCCCGTGCGAGTTTGCGGCGGGTGCGACGCGAATTCAGCCATACTATCTGTATGGCTGAACTCGAATCGCACAGAGATCGGATGTGATTTGCACTGCAGTGCGGTGCGAATCACATCCGTTCTCATAAACCGCTGCAATGTGAACCCAGCCTTAGTGACACTGGCGACGGGGGGTGATCACGGGGTTAAACCTTTATTGGGGGGTTGGGGGGTACCTTAGAACTAAAGGGGGCTAACCCTAACTGCCCTAACAGTTATTACAGTCACAAATGACACCCGCCGGGTGATCAGGGGGTTAAACCTTTATTAGGTAATAAATGGCGGGTGCCCTGAAACTATAAAAAAAATAACTAACCAACCAGCGTCACCTGTAACAGTTATATGATGATCACTGGTGAAAGGGTTAACTAGGGGGCAATCAGGGGGCTTTATGCGGTAGTATATGGGGGTCCCTGGCGCTATAAAAAGCTGCGGCGAACCTAAATACCTACCTGCCTAACTAGCGTCACCTGTGACACCAATACAGCGATCAGAAAAACGATCGCTTATTAGGCTGGGTTCACACTGGAGCGATGCGGGAACGCCACAAATCCGCGGCGGGTTCCCGTATCGCATGCCTCCCGGCGGCAGTTCACACTGCCCTATGCGAACTGCTGGGAGTGTCAGTGAAATGTTAATGACACCCCCAGATCAGTTCGCATATCGCAGTGCGATCTGCAAACTCGGATCGCATGGTGTGAACACCCATGCGATCCGATTCTGCTGCAGACCAAAAAAAGGGTCCCGTGCGAATTTGTGGCGGGTGCGGCGCGAATTCAGTATGGCTGAACTCGAATCGCACAGAGATCGGATGTGATTTGCACTGCAGTGCGGTGCGAATCACATCCGTTCTCATAAACCGCTGCAATGTGAACCCAGCCTTAGTGACACTGGCGACGGGGGGGTGATCACGGGGTTAAACCTTTATTGGGGGGGTTAGGGGGGTACCCTAGAGCTAAAGGGGGCTAACCCTAACTGCCCTAACAGTTATTACAGTCACAAATGACACCAATGCAAAAAAAAAAATGCTATTGGTGTCACTGTGACTGGGGGGGCAGGGGTGATTGGGGGGGTGATCGGGGGGTGAAGGGGGGGTGTGAGTGTGCCTGGCATGTTATACTGTGAAGTGTCGTGTTGGTACAACTCACCAATCCTCTCTCCTCGGTGCCGGAACGAAAAATACCGATCGGGCCCCCCACCCGCGGGAAGGCAGGGACGTACATGTACACCCATATGCCTGCCCGTGCCATTCTGTCGATGTACATCGTCGTGCGGCGGTCGGCAAGTGGTTAACTGGCAATTGTGTGGTCATGCAACACTATACACAAATAAAATTGATACAATTTTTTCACACAAATAGAGCTTTCTTTTGGTGTTTTTTTATTATATAAATGAAAAGAGACATCTTCATAAATTTAGGCCAAAGTGTATTCTGTTACATTTCTTTGGTAAAAAATCCCAATAAGTGTATATTAATTGATTTGTGTGAAAGTCATAGCATCTGCAAACTATGGTATATATACTGGAATTTACGCAGCTATGATGCTATACTGGTAATGGCGGTGATCAGCATGAGAGTGTGATGGAAAATCTGATGCTGGCTGGGAGGGACACTAACTGACATCAATATTGACACAAATGTCACCAGTGGCTGGTGTTTTTTTTTTGGGGGGGGGGGGGGGGGCGGCACACAACCCCCTCCTGCCCGCTCGCTGTCTGCCGATCGGTCCGGCACTTAACCCATCTAGGTGGCGGTTATCAAGAAGTGGGCAGTGGCTCCTGTGTCTTTTGCTTTCTTCCGCCGTGTGTATCCTTACCTCATCCTAGCATCGCCTGTCCTTTCAGCCAGCCAATCGAGTGACGGGTCTCAAGACCCGCTTCTTGATTGGCTGGGAGGAGGATCAGCATTACAATAGGGAATATTCATTCCCTATTGTAACACTGACTGTAACACACCTGGATGGGCTCGGTTTGCAGTGCTCTGCATCCCGAGCCCACCCTAATTTGAAGCCTATTAGAGCCTCTGGCTCTAATCAGGTGCTTAAAAAAAACAGCCCCCCTCTCCATACACCCTTAATGGATGGGCCGGCCCTGACTGTCACTGTACTAATGGTTTGAAAGGGGTTAACATCTAGGGGCAATCAAAAGGTTAACTGTATGCCTAACAATGCTTTGCAGGGAGAAAACACAACCACATTGCTGCTCTCTGTACAGAGCCCTGTGTTGTTCGTAAACACAGGGATCTGTATTGTGATTTGCTAAGCCAATCAGCTAGTCCCATCATAAATTATTGACCAGGACGTGCTGACCAACTTTTACTGTACCAAATGACTTTTTCACTTTCTATGGTAGTTCTTGTTACGTCCTCTAGGGGGCAATGAACTATTTCGACCTTTGGACACATAATGTATAATGGAGGTACTCGGCTATAATGTATTATGTGTTTTACAGCCCCATACAATATCTAGTCGCTAGTCATGGTGGGTTTATTCCTTCCCCCTTATTGGTTCTGTCTCCAGGCATGCATACAATCACCTGGCAGACAAAGCTGCCTGGGCTTCTCAACCAATGGCAGATATTTGGAGCACAGAGGAGGCCTTCTGGTCAGCTGTCCTCCATCTTGCTATTCTGACGGATATGGGCAGTCTGCTGGTGAGGCATTGTGTGTCAGTGGGCTGCGCGCACAGATCGCCGTTCCGCTGCGCTGACGTCGTGCATGCGCGGTTAGGATGGGGCGGTGCGTGCATGGCTGAGAAGGCCATTAGGGAGGCAGTCCTATAGTGCGACACACCTGACAGCAGTCAGCTGTGTCAATTACCTAACTAGCAACTAGGTATAAAGCACACAGCAGCACAGTCATGGCATCTGCGCCATAGTAGCTAGATGTCAGGATTCTCTGTGCTCTCGCAATCCCTCTTACTGTAATGATTCAATTTAAACGCCTAAACTAATGCTTTAGTAGCCACAGAAAGTCTGTCTATACACATCAATTACTATAGGGATGTTCTATATTATAACTAATTGCTATATAAGTGTAGATGCCTATTATACAGATATTGTAAACCTATATGACATGAACACTAGCGTCCCTATTTCGGATCAATGTACTAATCAGGTAGTAATTTCATGGTACCATTTACATCTTAGTTCAAATTAATGGAACATATACACTTATCATTTTCTACATTTTTTTTTTGCGTTTAGGCCTTCCTTCCAACCTGTTTGGCCTCAGCACTCTTGTCTGCCCTTTCCTGGGGGAGGGGAGGCCCGTCATCTCTGGCTTCTCGATTAATTTCCAACACAGAGGAGATTACCTCTATGGGGTTATTAAGATCGTTCTATGAGACACAACTCTTTGTTTTTAAATTATGAAATGTTTCATCTGTGACACCACTTTAGCACATGTAAATGCATCTAATATATTAAATAACAATATTTCTCACAATAATATATGTACTCTTGGAAATAATGTTTTTTGATATTGCATATCATAGCATTATAGATGCACATATGTTTCCTGGGAAACACCCCATAGGAAAGAAATTAACTGAAACGTGTGGGGTGAAGGATGTCATGGGATTGTGTGCTGTAACATTGGTATCTCCATATACAGATTTGTACACATTCCAACCATTTTTTTGTGTTAATCTATCATGTTTTTAACATGTTTTGTTAAATATTTTGTAATATTTCAAGTACTCTGGAATGCTTTTTATATTTTATATTTAATGCCTTAAAAATCAGTTTAAGGTTACCATGTTTTTGTTTATAATACTTTTGGATGTGGCATTATATCTATGAGAACACAATTGCCGACCTTCCCATTTTGCTTCAGATTGGGCAGGGGGCCCTCTACCTGGTAATGCTGGATCATGCGCATGTACAGTATGTGATCCAGCACAGCAAGGGCCCCCGGCCCAGTGAAAAGACTGTGGGCGGTCCTTAAAGAATGAGCAGTTTTAAATGGGCAAAAGGAGTAATTGGATTTAATGGAAAACTATAATATATCAGTTTACGTTATGTTTTTAAACAAATGTATATCATTCTTTCTGATTTTATATAAAATCTTTGTTTTACAAATAAACATTTAACCACTTGACCTCCAAAAGATTTACCCCCCTTCATAAACAGGCCGTTTTTTGCGATACGGCACTGCATTACTTGTAACTACGGTAACAATTGTTCGGTCATGCAACACTGTACCCAGATAAGATTTATGTCCTTTTCCCCCCACAAATAGAGCTTTCCTTTGGTGGTATTTGACCACCTCTGTGTTTTTTTATTTTTTGCGCTATAAACAAAAACATTTTGAAGAAAAATGCAATATTTTTTACTTTCTGCTATAAAACATCCAATTAAAAAAAAATTAAAAATAAAATGTGAATGGGTATCAGGTACCCCTACACATTCACCAAAAAAGTGTAAAAAGGTAAGAACCACAGGAAAGTGTTTGACAAGTCCTTTATTAAAAAATAAAAAAAAGTGCCCCTTGATGTAAATGACACCCACTGGAGCGGAAAAATAGAAACATGCAAAAAAACTCCACCACCTGGAAGGCCTCCCGCCACCTGCGCTTTGACAGTTCTTATATAGACAAGGGGTAGGCCACACGGTTACATCACCCGGTGCCACTGCCCCTTCTGACGTCACATGTCACACGTGATGTAGCTGGGTGGCCCCACCCCTTGACTATACAAGAACTGTCAAAGCGCAAAGCGGGCAAACGGCAGGAGGCCTCCCAGGAGGTGGAGTGGTTTTTATTTTTCGGGTCCAGCGGGCATCTGCCATTGATGGCAATTGCCGCTCATTTGCCATGTGAGTTGACATGTCAACTCACATGCCAAATTGCATCAATGTAAACCAGGGCTAAGTCTCTTAATTCAAGCAGTTAGAAGGTTGAGATACACAATTTAACACTGGCAGGGGTGCCTACAATGGTCAGCTTTTGTGTAAAACCTTTGTCCTAGAAGGAGAAAAGCCTATAAAAGAAAACAAAGGTAGCCACCACATATAATGATTGATAAACTGCATTATATTCCGTTTTTACATGGTTTAATACTGCTTTAACATTATATAACACAACAGTTTTGTTGCAATTATACATCATATGCCTTAAAATGATGATTCAAACAATGGCCCTTAAATGATGACCAGTATATTTCTGGCTTGATCAACTTTTCAAGATGTAAATAATGTATTTTATTTGAATGACATCTCTGACAGATAGTTAAAAGGATACTTCATACACATATACATGTTTTTTTTGTTTTAGTAGGTAATAGGCCGCAATTATAGGTCCACTAAAACTTAATTGCTTAATAACTATTGTAGAAAATCTCAAAACCAGATCCTAGAAGCTTGCTTTGAGATCTGCATATGTCTAGTCACATTTTTCTTATAAATGCTATCAAATCACTTCTAAGTCATGTTTCTTTACCACTTAGAAATGGCGCTCAAGAGTTGAATAGATATCTAAAGTAACTCTTTGATAAGTAATCTACCCCCATATAAACATTCTCTTACCATCTGAATCCAGGGGAAGTAGGTTCACTGCATTTAGAATCTCCACTCGTAGTTTTTGCTCCGATTGCCGGTAGCTTGCCTTTACTGTTACAGCACCATACTTCTCTGAGGAGGCTCCATGCTGCAGGTTTAAAAAAAATCAATGAGTATTACCATCTAACCAATTAGTTCTGATATAAATAACTTTTACTCTGGCCACCCTGACTATAAATGTTATATTTAAGTAAATCATCTGAGAAATTTGCATTAAAATATGGCCCAAAATTTGTGATCAATATAAGCTTATCAGAAAGGTTTATTGTATAAACTAGCACTCAGGGTATGTTAAACTGGATGTTTATATTCAATCACAAATATACAGTACATAAACCAGAATGGAGACATGCTTCTTGACCATTATAACAGTGCAAAAAAACTGGCTTGAAAAAGTATTCATACCCCTTGAAATTTTGCACATTTTGTCATGTAATAACCAAAAACATAAATGCACTGGGATTTTATGTGATAGACCAACACAAAGTGGCACATAATTGTGAAGTGGAAGGAAAATGATAAATTGTTTTCAAAATGTTTTACAAATAAATATGTGAAAAGTGTGGGGTGCATTTGTATTCAGCCCCTCTGAGTAGGGATGAGCCGAACACCCCCCGGTTCGGTTCGCACCAGAACTTTCGAACGGACCCCAAATTCGAACGAACGTTAGAACCCCATTGAAGTCTATGGGACTCGAACGTTCGAAATTAAAAGTGCTAATTTTAACGGCTAATATGCAAGATACTGTCCTAAAAAGGGTTTGGGGACCTGGCTCCTGCCCCAGGGGACATGGGTCAATGCCTAAAATGTTTTAAAAAATGTCCGTTTTGGCGGGAGCACTGATTTTAATGACGATTAAAGTGAAAAAAAAGTGAAATATTCCTTTAAATATGGTGCCTGGGGGGTGTCTGTAGTATGCCTGTGAAGTGCCACGTGTTTCCCGTGTTTAGAACAGTCCCTGCACAAAATGACATTAAACGGAAATAACACCATTTAAAACTGCTTGCGGTTTTAATGTTATATCTGGTTCCTGCAATATGGGTGAAAATCATTGAGAAAAATGGCATGGGTAGCCCTCCCTGCCCATTACCAGCCTATTTGGGTCTTGTACGCATATTAGGGGAACCCCGTACCCATATTAAAAAAAGGAAATGCGTGTGGCCCCCAGGCCCTATATCAGGGGTGTCCAAACTACGGCCCTCCAGCTGTTGCAGAACTACACATCCCATGAGGCATTGTAAAACTCTGACATTCAAAGACATGACTAGGCATGATGGGGATTGTAGTTCCTGAACAACTGGAGGGCCGTAGTTTGGACACCCCTGCCCTATATACTCAGAACAGCAGTATGCAGGTGGTGCAAACAAGACAGGGACTGTGTAGGTTTGTTGTGTTAAGTTGAATCTGTTTGTAATTTTCAACTGGTACATTTTTAAAGTGTAGCTCCAGTCAAAAAAACTATTTTAAAGCTTTTTGGAAAACATAGGGAAGGGTTATCACCCCTGTATAATTTGTTTTGTCGTCCATCTTTTTTCATCTCACTTGCTGTTGTCTCCTTCCGTTTGCAAGTAGGAGATGTTTGTAAATTGGATGTTTGAAAGTAGGGGCCTGCCCTATATGCTCTGCAGAAATGGCGGAACAAGGTGTTGGTTTTGCCACAACATTGTAAGCCCTCAAAGTGACTCTTGGTGGTCGCTGGAGCGCCCTGCTGTGAACGATTATATCAAGAATTGTAATTACATGCCATTGTTGAACAGTGGTAGAAAAATTGATCTTTGGTGGTTGTGGTGCTGGTGCCACAACACTATAAGTCCTCACCGTTACTCTGGGTGGGCTCCGGAAGGGGCCCTCCTGTGAAATATTATATCAAGAATTGTAATTACATGTCCCTGTTAAACAGGGGCAGAAAAATTTGGCCTTAGGCACTGCTGCTGGTGCCACCACACTGCAACCTCTTCCATATACTCTAGTTTTATTGCAGGAATTAGCCCTGCTGCAAAGCATTGCATCAAAAATTGTACTTAAACGCCCCTGTTAAACAGGGGTAGAAAAATTGGGCCTTAGGCACTGGTGCTGGTGCCACCACACTGCAACCTCTTCCATATACTCTAGTTTTAATGCAGGAATTAGCCCTGCTGCAAAGCATTGCATCAAAAATTGTACTTAAATGCCCCTGTTAAACAGGGGCAGAAAAATTGGGCTGATGGCATCAACCAGAACCAGAAATGTTCTTCCAACATATCAGCGGAGGAGGAAGAGGATAGACAATCAACATAACAGGACAGTCACTCAGCATCAGCATAGGCAGTCTTGAAGGGATGTGGTATTTCAAAAAAAATTATTCGGTTACATCAGCTTCAGGTGCTTGGTAGCTGTGGGTGATCCAAGACTGATTCATCTTGATGAAGGTCAGTCGATTAACTGATTCGGTGGACAGGCACACCCTGTGATCGGTAACAAAGCCACCAGCAGCACTGAAGGTGCGTTCCGAAAGAACGCTGGATGCAGGAAAGGCCAGTAGCTCAATTGCATACTGTGCAAGCTCTGGCCAGTGATCCATCCTCAAGACCCAGTAAGCCAGAGGATTTTCGGTGGGAAAGGTGTCCAAGTCTGACCTTGCCCCTAGGTATTCCTGCACCATGTAAATCAGACGCTGGCGATGGGTGCTGGAACCGATCATACCTTGGGGCTGCGGACTAAAAAATTGTCTGAAAGCATCAGTCAGACGGCCACCTTCTCCACTGCTCCTTCTGACCGATGCCTCAGCAACACGTTGTCCAGGACCAGGAGTTTGTAACCTCCCAGTCTCTGGGAACACGTTGCACAGACCTTTCTGCAAGGCCTCCCGGAGATGTCTCATCCTCTGCTCCCTCTGCGATGGCAAGATAAGGTCGGCAACCTTACCCTTGTACCGTGGATCAAGGAGAGTGGCCAGCCAGTAATGGTCCCTCTCCTTGATCCGAAGAATACGAGGATCCTTCCGCAGGCTTTGCAGGATCAGGGAGGCCATGCAGCGTAGGTTAGCTGAGGCATTCGGTCCGGAGTCCTCTGGGTCACTAAGGACAACATGATCCGCAGCTACCTCCTCCCAGCCACGTACAAGTCCACGTGTTTCTTGGGACTGTAAATCATCCCTACAGGACTGCTGCTGCTGATGCTGATGCTGAGTGCCAGCCTCCACCTCCATGCTGACACAATCATCCTCCTCCTCCTCCTCTTCCTCCTCCTCATCCTCTTCCTGTGTGATGGGTGGCACAGCAAGAACACTGTCTGGATAAAGGGGGCCTTGAGAGGCAAGGAAGTCCTCCTCTTCCTGCCTCTGTTCTGCCTCAAGTGCCCTGTCCATTATTCCACGCAGCGTATGCTCCAAGAGGTGGACAAGAGGTACAGTGTCACTGATGCATGCACTGTCACTGCTCACCATCCTTGTGGCCTCCTCAAACGGTGACAGGACAGTGCATGCATCCCTGATCATGCCCCACTGGTGTGGTGAGAAAAAACCAAGCTCCCCTGACCCTGTCCTGGTGCCGTAGTCGCACAGGTACTCATTGATGGCCCTCTGCTGCGTGTGCAGCCGCTGCAGCATGGCCAATGTTGAGTTCCATCTGGTGGGCATGTCACATATAAGGCGGTTCTTGGGCAGGTTCAACTCCTTTTGGAGCTCAGCCAGCCGAGCACAGGCATTAAATGATCGGCGGAAATGCACACAGACTTTCCTGGCTTGCTTCAGGACATCCTGTAAGCCGGGGTACCTGCCCAAGAACCGCTGCACCACCAGGTTAAGGACGTGAGCTACACAGGGCACATGGGTCAGTTGTCCCTGTCGGAGGGCGGAGAGGAGGTTGGTGCCATTGTCGCAAACCACCATTCCTGGCTTAAGCTGGCATGGCGTCAACTACCTCTCGGCCTGCCCCTGAAGAGCTGACAAAACATCCGCCCCAGTGTGGCTCCTGTCCCCCAAACAAACCAGCGCAAGCACGGCATGGCATCGTTTTGCCTGCGTACTTGCGTAGCCCCTGGAACGCCTACGGAGCACCGCTGGTTCTGAGGACAGAGCACTGGAAGAGGCCATGGAGGAAGAAGAAGAGGAGGGGGTGGAGGAGAGAGGTGTGTCACAACCAATAGTAGCATTTTGGAGGCGTGGTGGCGGAACAACCTCCAACACTACTGCACCTTGTCCTGCATCCTTCCCAGCTGCCAGAAGAGTGACCCAATGGGCCGTGAAAGACAGGTAACGTCCCTGTCCATGCCTGCTGGACCATGAGTCAGAGGTAATATGCACCTTACCGCTGACCGCCCTGTCCAGCGAGGCAAGGACATTGCCTTCCACATGCCAGTAGAGAGCCGGAATAGCCTTTCGTGAGAAAAAGTGGCGTTTGGGGACCTGCCACTGAGGAACCGCACATTGTACAAACTCACGGAAGAGGGCCGAGTCTACCAACTGAAAAGGCAGCAGTTGAAGTGCTAGCAATTTAGCCAAGCTAGCATTCAACCGCTGGGCATGTGGATGGCTGGGAGTGAACTTCTTTCGCAGGTCCAGCAGCTGGGGCAGGGACATTTGCCTGCTATAATCGGACGTGGGTGTACCGCTAGCAGAATTCCCGGAAGCACTTGGCTGTGACACACCTAATTCTACACCTTCATTCCTCTCAGAGCAGGTTTCAGAGAGGACTGAAGGTCTAGTGGGGTTGGAGATGCCAGCTGATGAGGAGCAAGGAGAGGTCCGCTTTGTTCTTTGGTGTGGGTCTTTGAGGTACGCTTGCCAACGAGCTGCATGGCAGGTCAACATATGTCTGGTCAAGCATGTGGTGCCCAAGCGGCTGATGTTTTGGCCATGTGAGATACGCTTGAGACATATGTTGCAAATAGCAGCGGTGCGATCTGATGCACTCGTCTCAAAAAAGCCCCACACCAAAGAACTTTTAGAATAACGCGCAGAGGCAGCGCTCTGCACAGGCGGAACTCTGCGGTGTGATTCAGTCGGTGTGCTGCCCCTAAGCTGGCCCCCGGAGGGCATCCTGCCTCGTTGGACATGTGCCTCCTCCTCCTCCTCCTCCTCCTCCTCCCTCCTTCCAGGCACCCACGTGGAGTCAGTGCCCTCATCATCCCCTCCCTCTTCATCGCTGTAGCAAACCTGGCAGTATGCTGCAGCTTGTGGAACATGACTGCCAGATTGCTGTCCTTCTTGAGCATCCCCTCTGTCTGCGCTCACGCTACTGTCTTCCTCTAGCTGAGTGTCATCATCAGAGCCCACAAAACACTGGGCATCCTCCTGGAGCATGTACCCAACACTGTGCTCAAAGAGTTCAGGAGACTCCTCAGGAGGACGTGGTGGGTCTAGGGAAGGAGTCACTGATGATGACATTGAGAGGAGGGAAGACGATGCGTTGGCAGCTGCTTTGCTACTACCCTGAGACTGGGTGAGAGAGGATGAGGAGGATGAAGAGGGCTTGGTCATCCACTCTACCAAGTCGTTGGCATGTTGCGGTTCAACATGTCCAGCTGCCGAAAAGAAGGACAAGCATGTCCCATGGCCACGTGCTGATGACAATGCACCGCGTCCACGACCAGCACTGTTGTCTCTAGACACAGAGCCTGCTTGCCCTCTTATCGGCTCGCGCCTGTCTGCCTCTCCTTGCTGGCCTTCCAGATATGGTAATGGCCTGAAGGGAGTTGGGTAAAACAGCAGTTGGGTAGTGTATATTGTGCTGGAGGCACACAACACCCACTAACTCCTGCAGATGCCTTTATTATAGAACACCAGAGATAAAGGGGTATATACAGATGTATACTGTGCTGTGCTGGAGGCACACACAACTTCCAATAACTCCTGCAGATGGCAAGTGGGCTCAAATAGAGCTGACAGCTATGTAGGTGGATATAGCGGTATGTACTGGGTACAGAGCACGCAGACAGCACGCACTATCTCCTAACACTACTGACTGCAAGCTCTATTATTAAAGATAGATCACTAGCTATATAGGTGAGGTGAATATAGCGGTGTATACTGCGGTCAGGGCACGCAGATAATAACCAGAGAACACCAGAGATAAAGGGGTATATACAGATGTATACTGTGCTGTGCTGGAGGCACACACAACTTCCAATAACTCCTGCAGATGGCAAGTGGGCTCAAATAGAGAACAGCTATGTAGGTGGATATAGCGGTATGTACTGGGTACAGAGCACGCAGACAGCACGCACTATCTCCTAACACTACTGACTGCAAGCTCTATTATAAAAGATAGATCACTAGCTATATAGGTGAGGTGAATATAGCGGTGTATACTGCGGTCAGGGCACGCAGACAATAACCACTACACAATAGCAAGATAGAAAATCGGCCGAAAACGATCGGTGTGTACTGTGTTGAAGGTACACAGAACACCCACTGCTTCAGACGCCAACACACTACACAAGGCCGCCGCGATGGCGGCCTTATATAGTGTGGGGCGTGCACTACACAGCCTGAGCTATGATTGGCCACAGGCATCCTGCCTGTGGCCAATCATGGCTCTCCTCGCTGCTGGCGCTGCGATTGGCCAAGCATGCGGGGTCACAGTGCATGCTTGGCCAATTATGAGCCAGCAATGCACTGCGCCATCGGAGTGCATTGTGGGCCGTGAGCGCCACGCGAATTTGACGCGAACGGACCAAAATGTTCGGATTTCGCCGAACGGACGAACAGCCAATGTTCGAGTCGAACGTACGTTCGACTCGAACACGAAGCTCATCCCTACCTCTGAGTCAATACTTTGTAGAACCATCTTTCTCTGCAATTACATCTGCAATTCTTTTAGCTAGAGAGTGACATTTTGCCCATTTTCTTTGCAAAATAGCTCAAGCTCTGTCAGATTGAATGAAGAGCATCTGTGAACAGCAATTTTCAAGTCTTGCCACAGATTCTCAATTGGATTTGGTCTGGACTTTGACTGGACCATTCTAAAACATGAATATGCTTTGATCTAAACCATTCCATTCTAGTTCTGGCTGCATGTTTAGGGTTGTTGTCCTGCTGGAAGGTAACCCCCCCCCCCCCCCCAAGTCTCATGTCTTCAGCAGACTCTAACAGGCTTTCTTCTAAGATTGCCCTGTTTTTGGCACCATCCATCTTCCCATCAACTCTGACCAGTTTCCCTGTTCCTGCTGAGGAGAAGCATCCCCGCAACATGATGCTGCCACCACCATGTTTCATGTGGGGATGGTGTGTTCAGGGTGATGTGCAGTGTTAGTTTTTCACCACATATGCCGTTTTATTTTTAGGCAAAAAGCTCTATATTGGTCTTATCAAACCAGAGCATATTCTCCCACATGTTTGCTTTGTCCCTCACATGGCTTCTCGCAAACTGCAAATGGGACTTCTTATGGCTTTCTTTCAACAATGTCTTTCTTCTTGCCACTCATCCATAAAGGCCAGATTTGTGGAGTACATGACTAACAGTTGTCCTGTGGACAGATTTTCCCACCTGAGCTGTGGATCTCTTAAGCTCCTCCAGAGTTACCATGGGCCTCTTGGCTGCTTCTCTGATTATTGCTCTCCTTGCCCGGCCTGTCAGTTTAGGTGAAAACCATGTCTTGGTCGGTTTTCAGTCGTGCCATACTCTTTCCATTTATGGATGATGGATTGAACAATGCTAAAATACATATACAGCTGCTGACTTTTAATAATCGGACACTTACCTGTCCCAGGGTCCAGCGATGTGGGGGATTAAAACCCTGCTCGTCTCCCCCTCTGGTCGGCAGCGCCGGCATTGTAACTGAGGGGGCACCCGGCTGTGGCTTCACAGCGGGTCACCCACTGCACATGCGTGAGTTGTGCTGCTTGCAGTAATTCGCTGCACAATCATTTGGGACCTGTCACGTGTCCCAGATGATTGACAAGAGGGAGGGGGCAAAGTTGAGCCCTTCCTGCGCCGAGTGGAAGTGACGTCAAGAGCCCAGGCACAGAAGGAGGCAGACTACGAAGGACCCACTAGCAATAGCCATTTAGAGCTGAGTAAAAAAAAAAAATCCAAATTATTTTTATTTTTTTAAGGCTCATTTATGAATTTTTTTTTGGGGTGGAACACCACTTTAAGTTTTTTGGTTGTCACATGACAAATTTAGGAAAATGTCAGTTTTCTTGCACTGCTATAATGGTCAAGAAGCGTGTCTCCTTATTGTGGTATATGTATATTTGTGATTGAATATAATTTCAAGTGGTATGAATACTTTTTCAAGGCCTATTTTCACCACCTGTGTAAGTTTCTCAATATACTCCGCCTAATTAACTTGATTCCTATAAACTAAAATAAAGTGCTACAGTGCATTAATTGCAACACATGATTCATTTATCAAAATGTAATCACTATACTGTGATGCCACTCTCTGTAAATCACATCACCTAAAGTAAAGTGTTCTAGTGCATCAATTACAATACATCACCTCCGGTACCAGAGCCGTTCCTTTGGTAAGGAAACACCAGGAAGCGGTGAGACATCGGGCACAGACTGGGCTTGCACTGTGTTATAGTGAAGCCGGCCATCAATAACAAAGGGTGCAGGACGGAATGCACATTAACTAATGTTTTATGTAACCCACTGCAGTAATAAAAGTTTTTTTCTCCTCTGATTTTATGGTATTGGTGACCATTAGGGATGAGCTTGATGTTTGGGTGTTCGCCCGTTCACAGAACAGAGAACAATATGGGGCGTTCACTAGACATGTGCATTCGTTTTCGTTATCGTGCAGAATCTGGAAACCGAAAGATCCGACATAAACAAATGCTTTATTGTTTTTGCGACAACAGTTTGATATAGATAGAATAGAATGTACCTAACCTTAACTCTATTAGTCCAAGATTATTCTACATAGAGAGAAAAGATTGGACATTATAGAGGCAGAACATTCGACCGGAAATGTACGATTGCGGCGTCGTACAGTTTATCTGCTCAGTCAAATCTTCTTAGAACATTTGACAGACACCATAAGCCTTCAATGACAGATTCGACCTTAATTATTTCAGATTTTCAGACAAATGCATTTTTTAACGAAACAAAATAAATAAAAATGAATTTCGGGAGTAACTAAATAAATGTATTTTTCAGACGAAAACGAAATTCCGAAACAATATTTCAGTGTGCACATGTCTAGCGTTCACGCCAAATTTGAGCGCTGCAGAATGCCCCATAATGCACTGCGAGATCGCAGTGCATTGCTGCATGATAATTGGCCAAAGCATGCACCTGACCTTCATGCTTTGGCCTAATCCAACGCCCTCTGCTTAGAGAGCCATAATTGGCCAAAGACAGGGTGCCTTTGGCCAATCATGGCTCAGGGGGACTAAGTCCACGCCCCACACTATATAAGGCTGCCTACACTGCGGCCCTGTGTAGTGTTGTTGGTGTGGACGGAGAGATAGCTTGATTTAGAATAAGCAGGCAGGTTATTATATATATATATTATATTTATATTTATGTATACTCTGCATCCAGTGTAGCCTAAAGCTACAGTGCATTCTGTGGTGTACTGTTTCTAATACACTTCAGGTGGTGTACAGGTGGTGTACACAGTATCCAATACAGTGTGTACAGTTTGTGCTAAACTTCTGGTGGTGTACGCAGTACACAATACAGTGCAGCCATAGTACAGTTGCTAATACAGAGCAGGCGGTGTACACAGTATCTAATACAGTGTATACAGTTTCTACTACACTTCTGGTGGTGTACACAGTACAGTGCAGTCGTAGTACAGTTTCTACTACTTTTCTGGTGGTGTACACAGTATCTAATACAGTGTGTACAGTTTCTACTACACTTCTGGTGGTGTACACAGTATAAAATACAGTGCTGGTGTAGTACATTTGCTAATACAGTGCAGGCAGTGTACACAGTATCTAATACAGTGTGTACAGTTTCTACTACACTTCTGGTGGTGTACACGGTATCTAATACAGTGTAGTGTGGTGTTCCAAAACAAAATATACATCATGTCTGGAAGGCCACCAAGGAGAGGCAGATGCTCACAGGCCACTAAAAGAGGGCAAGCAGCCTCTGTGTCTACAGTCAACAGTACTGGTTCTAAACATGGTGCATCCTCTGCAGGTGGCCATTGGGCACATTTTTTTTCTGCTGCTAGCTATGTTATTGAGCCAGAACATGCGCCACTTACTTCCTGCTGACTTTCAAAAGTTCTTTGGTGTGGGACTTTTTCGACATGTGTGCTGCAGATCGCACTGTGGCTGTTTCCAACCTATGTCTAAATCGGATCAATTGTGGCGATAACAGCAGCCGCTTGGGCACCCCATGATTGATCAGACATACGACGACCTGCCATGCAGTCCGTTGGCAACAGCACTTGAAAGACACACATCAAAGAAAAAGGCAGACTTCTCCTTGCTCCTCATCTGAGATCTCCAACCCCACTATACCTCCGGTCCTCTCAAAAACCTACACTGAGAGGAATGAAGGCATAGCAATAGGTGTCCCAAGTGCTTGCAGCCAATCTACTAGCAGTACACCACCATCTGATTTTAGCAGGCAAATTTCCTTACCTCAGTTGCTGAACCGTGAAAAGAAATTCGGTCCCAGCCATCCACATGTTCACCATCTGAATGCTAGCTTGGCCAAATTGTTAGCACTGCAACTGCTGCCTTTTCAGCTGGTAGACTCTGCCCCCTTTCGTGAATTTGCGGACTGTGCTGTACCTCAGTGGCAGGTTCCAAAATGCCATTTCTTTTCATGGAAGGTCTCTCTACCGGCATGTGGAAGGCAATGTTTTGGCCTTGTTGGACAGGGCAGTCAGCAGTAAAGTGCATATTACCGCTGACTCATGGTCCAGCAGGCATGTGCAGGGACGTTACCTTTCCTTCATGGTGCACTGGGTAACTCTGCTGGCAGCTGGGAAGGATGCAGGACAGGGTTCAGTATTGTTGGAGCTTGTTCCACCACCACGCCTCCAAAATGCTAGTGGCGATTCTGCCACAGCTCTCTTTCACCCCCTCCTCTTCTTCTGCCTCTATGGCCTCTTCTGCAGATCTGTCCTCTGAACCAGCAGTGATCTGTAAGCATTCAAGGGGCTACGCAAGCAGTCAGGCAAAAAGATGCCATGTGGTGCTTAAGTTGGCCTGCTTAGGGGGCAGGAGCCACACTGGGTCAGAGATTCTGTCAGCTCTGCAGGGGCAGGCTCAGAGGTGGTTGACGCCTTCTCTCCACCCTTCGACATGGACACTTGACCCATGTTCCATGTTTGGCACACGTCTTGAATTTGGTGGTGGAGCGGTTCTTGAGCAGGTACCCAGGCTTACAGGATCTCCTAAGCCAGGCTAAAAAAGTCTGTGGTCATTTCCACTGGTCATACAATGCCAGTGCTTGGCTGACTGACATTCAAAGGGAATGCAACCTGCCCAAGAACCACTTCATTTGTGACATGCCCACCAGGTGGAACGCAATGCTGGCAATGCTACAGCAGCTGCACAAGCAGCAGAGGGCCATCAATGAGTACCTGTGTGAGTATGGTACCATGACAGGGTCAGGGAAGCTTGGCTTCTTTTTGCCACTCCAGTGGCTAATGATCAAGGATGCATGCACTGTCCTGTCACCATTTGAGGAGGCCACAAGGATGGTGAGCAGTGACAATGCATGCATCAGTGACACTGTCCCTCTAGTCTTCTGTTGGAACACACGCTTTGTGGAATAATGGACAGGACACTTGAAGCAGAACAGCGGGAGGAAGGGGAGGACTTCTTACCTCTCAAGGCCCCCTTTATCCAGATAGCATTTCTGCGGGCCCGCCAAACATGCAGGAAGAAGAAGAGGAGGAGGAGGATTGTGTCAGCATAGATGTGGAGGATAACAGTCAACAGCAGTCTCCAAGGGATGGTTTTCAGTCCCCAGAAACCCAAGGGGTTGTACGTGGCTGGGATGAGGTTGTTATGGATCAAGTGACTCAGAGGACTTACAATCGAATGCCTCTGCAAACTTACGCTGCATGGCCTCCCTGATTCTGCAAAGCCTGCAAAAGGACCCTAGGATCTGTGGTATCAAGGAGAGGGATAATTACTGGCTGGCAACTCTTCTTGATCCACGTTACAAGGGTAAGGTTGCAGAACTCATCCTGCCTTTGCAGAGGGAGCAGAGGATGAAACATCTTCAGGAGGCCTTGTGGTTTGTGCAATGTATTTGCCGACCCTGGGAGGTTACAATTTCCTGGTGCTGGACAACGTGTTGCTAAGGCTTCATTCAGCCAGAGAAAGAGCGGTGGAGAAGGTGGTAGGCTGACCAATGCCTTTACACAATTTTTCAGACTTCAGCACCAAAGTCTGATCGGTTCAAACAACCATCGCCAGCGTCTGCATTACATGGTGCAGGAATATCTAGGGGCAAGAGCAGACTTGGAGACCTTTCCAACAGAGCATCCACTGGATTACTGGGTCTTGGGGATGGACCACTGGCCAAAACTTGCTCAATTTTCAATTGAGCTACTGGCCTGTCCTGCACCCAGCATTCTTTCTGAACGCACATTCAGTGCTTCTGGAGGGTTTGTAACGGTTCATATAGTGCGCCTATCCACAGACTCCGTTGATCGGTTCACAGTGGTGTAGTGGTGTAGTGGTTAGCACTCTCACCTAGCAGTAAGAAGGGTTGCTGGTTCAAATCCCAACCACGACACTACTTGCCTGGAGTTTGCTTGTTCTCCCTGTGCCTGCGTGGGTTTCCTCCGGGTGCTCCGGTTTCCTCCCACAATCCAAAGACATGCAGGTAGGTTAATTGGCTTCTGTCCAAAATTGGCCCTAGTATAGGAATTGGGACCTAGGATAGTGGGCTCCATGAGGGTAGAGACCGATGTGAGTGTGCAATGTACAGGGATAGGGACAATTGTAGACACTCACTCAGGTTGAACTGGATGGACTGGTGTCTTTATTCAACCTTACTAACTATGAAACTATGAAACAGTCATAAAAATGAATCAGTCTTGGATCAGCAGCGATCAAGCCCCTGATGCTGATGTAACTGATTGAATTTTCTATGAATGTGGGATCCCTTGAAGACTATGCTGACTATCCTATGCCTCCTCAATCTTGATGATGCTAGCTTCCAACAATATTTTTGGTTTAGGGCACCACCACCACCATCCAAGGACCATTTTCTGCCCGTTTAACAGGGGAATGTAATTACAATTCTTGATATATTATTTCCCAGCAGGGCCCGTTCCAGCACCCACCAAGAGTAACTGCAAGGGCGTTCAGTGTTGTGGCACCACCAAAGACTGTATTTTTCTGCCCCTGTATAACAGGGCATGTAATTACAATTCCTGATATAATATTTCACAGCAGGGCCTGTTCCGGCACTCACCAAAAGTAACTGTGAGGGCTTACAGTGTTCTGGTGCCACCAACACTTAATGCCCAATTTTCTGCAGAGTATATAGGGCAGGTCGTATAGTATATAGGTCGTATAGTATATATACTACTGTTCAGAGTATATAGTGCCTGGGGGCATCAAGGTCATAAGTGCTGTATATTGAGGTATATTGATTTATAGACACATTCTGTGTTTTGTACAGCAGCTAATCTAAAATACGTGGAGCATGGGCGTTATTGGTTTATACTGGATCAGTTTTGTTTCAGGACCCCAGACTGTGTCAATTATGATGAAACGTGTCAGGTGGAGCCTGTGCTTGTGACATCATTGTGCTCTAATTTAGGATGAGATTCCCGGGATGCACGACTTTTTTAAAGTGCTGTGATTATGCAGAATTTGTGAGCATATAGTGTTGATACTTTTTAATAACAATTTAGTGGCAGTTTTATATTATGTGTGGATGTTTGGTGTTCCCTTGCATATGCCTATGAGATGGGATGCTGACCCATCAATGCCATGATCATCCATACTGGATCTATCCCGAAGTGTGTGGAGACCAGAAAAATCTAAACAGGTGGACGCAGTCTACTAAAGATTAATTGGAAATCACAACAACTTATTTGGCGTTATACTTATGGTATAAGAGTCCACTGGCTCTGGTACGTGTGCACTCTGTTGTGATATTTTGGACTTATATTTTGGACTATCACAGTGCTGTCAATACACTTTGGGCTTTCTTTAACCACTTAACAACCGCCCTATAGCCGAATGACGACTACAGGGTGGTTTCTTAACTCTGGGAGGCCGTCATATGACGTCCTCCCAGAATTCCGCTCTCGCGCGCCCCCTGGGGCACGCACTCGAGAGCATCCGTGACCGTTTACCATGTGATCGCTCCGTCAAATGATGGAGTGATCACTTGTAAACAAACCTGTAAACAAATTTGTTCCTCCCTCCCCTCTCTGTATCGATCGGTACAGCGGAGGGGGAAGAGATCGGTGTCAGCAGCGCTGTGGGCTGCATCTGCAGTACCCACATCGCTGCTCACCGAAATTTAACCACTCAATTCCCTGCCAATACTCTGCAATACCAGTCAATACTCTGCAATACCAGCCAATACTCTGCAATAGGGATGAGCCGAACACCCCCACGGTGCGGTTCGCACCAGAACTTTCGAACGGACCCCGAATTCGAACGAACTTTAGAACCCCATTGAAGTCTATGGGACTTGAACGTTCGAAATTAAAAGTGCTAATTTTAACGGCTAATATGCAAGATACTGTCCTAAAAAGGGTTTGGGGACCTGGCTCCTGCCCCAGGGGACATGGGTCAATGCCTAAAATGGCCGTTTTGGCGGGAGCACTGATTTTAATGACGATTAAAGTGAAAAAAAAAGTTAAATATTCCTTTAAATATGGTGCCTGGGGGGGTGTCTGTAGTATGCCTGTGAAGTGCCACGTGTTTCCTGTGTTTAGAACAGTCCCTGCACAAAATGACATTAAACGGAAATAACACCATTTAAAACTGCTTGCGGTTTTAATGTTATATCTGGTTCCTGCAATATGGTTGAAAATCATTGAGAAAAATGGCATGGGTAGCCCTCGCTGCCCATTACCAGTCTATTTGGGTCTTGTACGCATATTAAGGGGAGCCCTGTACCCATATTAAAAAAAGGAAATGCGTGTGGCCCCCAGGCCCTATATACTCAGAACAGCAGTATACAGGCGGTGCAAACAACTTAGGGACTGTGTAGGTTTGTTGTGTTAAGTTGAATCTGTTTGTAATTTTCAACTGGTACATTTTTAAAGTGTAGCTCCAGTCAAAAAAACTATTTTTAAGCTTTTTGGAAAACATAGGGAAGGGTTATCACCCCTGTATAATTTGTTTTGTCGTCCATCTTTTTTCATCTCACTTGCTGTTGTCTCCTTCCGTTTGCAAGTAGGAGATGTTTGTAAATTGGATGTTTGAAAGTAGGGGCCTGCCCTATATGCTCTGCAGAAATGGCGGAACAAGGTGTTGGTTTTGCCACAACATTGTAAGCCCTCAAAGTGACTCTTGGTGGGCGCTGGAGCGCCCTGCTGTGAACGATTATATCAAGAATTATAATTACATGCCATTGTTGAACAGTGGTAGAAAAATTGACCTTTGGTGGTTGTGGTGCTGGTGCCACAACACTATAAGTCCTCACAGTTACTCTGGGTGGGCACAGGAATGGGCCCTCCTGTGAAATACTATATCAAGAATTGTAATTACTAGTCCCTGTTAAACAGGGGCAGAAAAATTGGGCCTTAGGCACTGGTGCTGGTGCCACCACACTGCAACCTCTTCTATATACTCTAGTTTTATTGCAGGAATTAGCCCTGCTGCAAAGCATTGCATCAAAAATTGTAATTAAACGCCCCTGTTAAACAGGGGCAGAAAAATTGGGCTGATGGCATCACCCAGAGCCAGAAATGTTCTTCCAACATATCAGCGGAGGAGGAAGAGGATAGACAATCAACATAACAGGACAGTCACTCAGCATAGGCAGTCTTGAAGGGATGTGATATTTCAAAAAATTAGCTCAATTGCATACTGTGCAAGCTCTGGTCAGTGATCCATCCTCAAGACCCAGTAAGCCAGAGGATTTTCGGTGGGAAAGGTGTCCAAGTCTGACCTTGCCCCTAGGTATTCCTGCACCATGTAAATCAGACGCTGGCGATGGTTGCTGGAACCGATCATACCTTGGGGCTGCGGACTAAAAAATTGTCTGAAAGCATCAGTCAGACGGCCACCTTCTCCACCGCTCCTTCTGACCGATGCCTCAGCAACACGTTGTCCAGGACCAGGAGTTTGTAACCTCCCAGTCTCTGGGAACGCGTTGCACAGACCTTTCTGCAAGGCCTCCCGGAGATGTCTCATCCTCTGCTCCCTCTGCGATGGCAAGATAAGGTCGGCAACCTTACCCTTGTACTGTGGATCAAGGAGAGTGGCCAGCCAGTAATGGTCCCTCTCCTTGATCCTAAGAATACGAGGATCCTTCCGCAGGCTTTGCAGGATCAGGGAGGACATGCAGCGTAGGTTAGCTGAGGCATTCGGTCCGGAGTCCTCTGGGTCACTAAGGGCAACATGATCCGCAGCTACCTCCTCCCAGCCACGTACAAGTCCACGTGTTTCTTGGGACTGTAAATCATCCCTACAAGACTGCTGCTGCTGAGTGCCAGCCTCCACCTCCATGCTGACACAATCCTCCTCCTCCTCCTCCTCTTCCTCCTCTTCATCCTCTTCCTGTGTGATGGGTGGCACAGCAGGAACACTATCTGGATAAAGGGGGCCTTGAGAGGCAAGGAAGTCCTCCTCTTCCTGCCTCTGTTCTGCCTCAAGTGCCCTGTCCATTATTCCATGCAGCGTATGCTCCAAGAGGTGGACAAGAGGTACAGTGTCACTGATGCATGCACTGTCACTGCTCACCATCCTTGTGGCCTCCTAAAACGGTGACAGGACAGTGCATGCATCCCTGATCATGCCCCACTGGCGTGGTGAGAAAAAACCAAGCTCCCCTGACCCTGTCCTGGTGCCATAGTCGCACAGGTACTCATTGATGGCCCTCTGCTGCGTGTGCAGCCGCTGCAGCATGGCCAACGTTGAGTTCCACCTGGTGGGCATGTCACATATAAGGCGGTTCTTGGGCAGGTTCAGCTCCTTTTGGAGCTCAGCCAGCTGAGCACAGGCATTAAATGATCGGCGGAAATGCACACAGACTTTCCTGGCCTGCTTCAGGACATCCTGTAAGCCGGGGTACCTGCCCAAGAACCACTGCACCACCGGGTTAAGGACGTGAGCTACACAGGGCACATGGGTCAGTTGTCCATGTCAGAGGGCGGAGAGGAGGTTGGTGCCATTGTCACAAACCACCATTCCTGGCTTAAGCTGGCGTGGCGTCAACCACCTCTCGGCCTGCCCCTGCAGAGCTGACAAAACATCCGCCCCAGTGTGGCTCCTGTCCCCCAAACAAACCAGCGCAAGCACGGCATGGCATCGTTTTGCCTGCGTACTTGCGTAGCCCCTGGAACGCCTACGGAGCACCGCTGGTTCTGAGGACAGAGCACTGGAAGAGGCCATGGAGGAAGAAGAAGAGGAGGGGGTGGAGGAGAGAGGTGTGTCACAACCAATAGTAGCATTTTGGAGGCGTGGTGGCGGAACAACCTCCAACACTACTGCACCTTGTCCTGCATCCTTCCCAGCTGCCAGAAGAGTGACCCAATGGGCCGTGAAAGACAGGTAACGTCCCTGTCCATGCCTGCTGGACCATGAGTTAGAGGTAATATGCACCTTACCGCTGACCGCCCTGTCCAGCGAGGCAAGGACATTGCCTTCCACATGCCAGTAGAGAGCCGGAATCGCCTTCCGTGAGAAAAAGTGGCGTTTGGGGACCTGCCACTGAGGAACCGCACATTGTACAAACTCACGGAAGAGGGCCGAGTCTACCAACTGAAAAGGCAGCAGTTGAAGTGCTAGCAATTTAGCCAAGCTAGCATTCAACTGCTGGGCATGTGGATGGCTGGGGAATGAACTTCTTTCGCAGGTCCAGCAGCTGGGGCAGGGACATTTGCCTGCTATAATCGGACGTGGGTGTACTGCTAGCAGAGTGCCCGGAAGCACTTGGCTGTGACACACTTAATTCTACACCTTCATTCCTCTCAGAGCAGGTTTCAGAGAGGACTGAAGGTCTAGTGGGGTTGGAGATGCCAGCTGTTGAGGAGCAAGGAGAAGTCTGCTTTGTTCTTTGGTGTGGGTCTTTGAGGTACGTTTCCCAACGAGCTGCATGGCAGGTCAACATATGTCTGGTCAAGCATGTGGTGCCCAAGCGGCTGATGTTTTGGCCACGCGAGATACGCTTGAGACATATGTTGCAAATAGCAGCGGTCCGATCTGATGCACTCATCTCAAAAAAGGCCCACACCAAAGAACTTTTAGAATAACGCGCAGAGGCATTGCCCTGCACAGGCGGAGCTCTGCGGTGTGATTCAGTCGGTGTGCTGCCCCTAAGCTGGCCCCCGGAGGGCATCTTGCCTCGTTGGACATGTGCCTCCTCCTCCTCTCTCCTACCAGGCACCCACGTGGAGTCAGTGCCCTCATCATCCCCTCCCTCTTCATCGCTGTAGCAAACCTGGCAGTATGCTGCAGCTTGTGGAACATGACTGCCAGATTGCTGTCCTTCTTGAGCATCCCCTCTCTCTGCGCTCACGCTACTGCCTTCCTCTAGCTGAGTGTCATCATCAGAGCCTACAAAACACTGGGCATCCTCCTGGAGCATGTACCCAACACTGTGCTCAAAGAGTTCAGGAGACTCCTCAGGAGGACGTGGTGGGTCTAGGGAAGGAGTCACTGATGACATTGAGAGGAGGGAAGACGATGCGTTGGCAGCTGCTTTGCTAGTACCCTGAGACTGGGTGAGAGAGGATGAGGAGGATAAAGAGGGCTTGGTCATCCACTCTACCAAGTCGTTGGCATGTTGCGGTTCTACATGTCCAGCTGCCGAAAAGAAGGACAAGCGTGTCCCATGGCCACGTGCTGACGACAATGCACCGCGTCCACGACCAGCACTGTTGTCTCTAGACACAGAGCCTGCTTGCCCTCTTTTATCGGCTCGCGCCTGTCTGCCTCTCCTTGCTGGCCTTCCAGACATGGTAATGGCCTGAAGGGAGTTGGGTAAAACAGCAGTGTAATGGAGTCACACAACTCCCACTAAGCCCTGCAGATGGCTCTATTAGAGAACAGCAGTAAACGGTAGATACAGGTGTATATTGTGCTGGAGTCACACAACACCCACTAACTCCTGCAGATGCCTTTATTATAGAACACCAGAGATAAAGGGGTATACTGTAATTGAGTCACACAACACCCACTAAGCCCTGCAGATGCCTCTATTAGAGAACAGCAATAAAGGGTAGATACAGGTGTATATTGTGCTGGAGGCACAAAAAACCCACTAACTCCTGCAGATGCCTTTTTTATAGAACACCAGAGATAAAGGGGTATATACAGATGTATACTGTGCTGTGCTGGAGGCACACACAACTTCCAATAACTCCTGCAGATGGCAAGTGGGCTCAAATAGAGAAGAGCTATGTAGGTGGATATAGCGGTGTGTACTGGGTACAGAGCACGCAGACAGCACGCACAAGCTCCTAACACTACTGACTGCAAGCTCTATTATAAAAGATAGATCACTAGCTATATAGGTGAGGTGAATATAGCGGTGTATACTGCGGTCAGGGCAAGCAGACAACAACCACTACAGAAGAGCAAGATCGAAAATCGGCTGATAACGATCGGTGTGTACTGTGTTGAAGGTACACAGAACACCCACTAACTGCTTCAGACGCCAACACACTACACTAGGCCGCCGCACTGGCGGCCTTATATAGTGTGGGGCGTGTACTACACAGCCTGAGCTATGATTGGCCACAGGCATCCTGCCTGTGGCCAATCATGGCTCTCCTCGCTGCTGGCGCTGTGATTGGCCAAGCATGCGGGGTCACAGTGCATGCTTGGCCAATCATGAGCCAGCAATGCACTGCGATGGCGCAGTGCATTGTGGGCCATGAGCGCCACACAAATTTGGCGCGAACGGCCCATAACGTTCGGAATTCGCCGAACGGGCGAACAGCCGATATTCGAGTCGAACGTATGTTCGACTCGAACACGAAGCTCATCCCTACTCTGCAATACCCGCCAATACTCTGCAATACTCTGCAATACCCCCCAATACTCTGCAATACTCTGCAATACCCCCCCCAATACTCTGCAATACCCCACAAATGCTCTGCAATTACCCGCCAATACTCTGCAATTACCCGCCAATACTCTGCAATTACCCGCCAATACTCTGCAATTACCCGCCAATACTCTGCAATTACCCGCCAATACTCTGCAATGCCCGCCAATACTCTGCAATGCCCGCTAATACTCTGCAATACCCTGCCATAAATTGCCATACCCAGCCATACTCGGAGATACTCTGCAATACTCAGCCATACTCGGTGATACCCTGCAATACCCAGCCATAGACGTCCCCCCGCCCTCCAGTGCTTCTACCGACTCGCCAATACGATCAAAGCCAGAATCTTTTTTTTTTTATTTCAGGCTTCCCAGCCTAGAGGTGAAATGTGGGGTCTTATTGACCCCCATATCTCACTGTAAAGAGGACCTGTCATGCCATATTCCTATTACAAGGGATGTATACATTCCTTGTAATAGGAATAAAAGTGATCAAAAAAAAAATTTGGGGGGAAAAAAATGTCAAACTAAAATAAAGTAAAATGAAGAATAACATATTTTTTTTTTAAAGCGCCCATGTCCCCGTGTGCTCGCATGCAGAAGCGAACGCATACGCAAGTCCCGCCCACAATGAAAACCACACATGTGAGGTATCACTGCGAACGTTAGAGCGAGAGCAGTAATTCTAGCCCTAGACCTCCTCTGTAACTCAAAACACGTAACCAGTAAAAAAAAAATTTAAAGCGTCGCCTATGGGGATTTTTAAGTAGCGATGTTTGGCGCCATTCCACGGGCATGTGCAATTTTGAAGAGTGACATGTTAGGTATCTATTTACTCAGCATAATTTCATCTTTCACATTATGCAAAAATTGGGCTAACTTTACTGTTTTTTTTTAAGCACAAAACATGTTTTTTTTTTCCCTAAAAAATCGCGTTCGAAAAATTGCTGCGCAAATACCATGAGTGATAAAAAGTTGCAACAACCCCCATTGTATTCTCTAGGGTCTTTGCTAAAAAAACGTATATAATATTTTGGGGTTTCTATGTAATTTTATAGCAAATAAATTATGATTTTTACATGTAGGAGAGAAACGTCAGAATTGTCCTGGGTGTTCCAGAACGCCTGATGGCGCTCCCTGCATGTTGGGCCTCTGTATGTGGCCACGCTGTGTAAAAGTCTCACCCATGTGGTATTACCATACTCGGGAGTAATAGCAGAATGTGTTTTGGGGTGTAATTTGTGGTAGGCATATGCTGTGTGTGAGAAATAAACTCATAATATGACAATTTTGGGGAAAAAAAATAAAAAGGAAAAAAAATCTTGATTTTGCAGAGAATTGTGGGAAAAAATGACAACTTCAAAAACCTCACCATGCCTCTTACTAAATACCTTGGAATGCCTTCTTTCCAAAAAGGGGTCATTTGGGGGGTATTTGTACTTTTTTGGCATGTTAGGGTCTCAAGAATTTAAATAGGCCGTCAGTACTTCAGGTGTGATCAATTTTCAGATATTGGCACCATAGCTTGTGGACTCTATAACTTTCACAAAAACCAAATAATATCCACCAATTTGTACTTATTTTTACCAAAGATATGTAGTGGTAAAAATTCTGGCCAAAATTTATGAAGAAAAATTACTAATCTGCTAAATTTTATAACAGAAACGAAGAAAAATTAATTTTTGTTACAGAATTTTCGATTTTTTTTTCTTTTATAGCACAAAAAATAAAAAACCCAACGGTGATTAAATACCACCAAAAGAAAGCTCTATTTGTGTGAAAAAAAGGACAAAAATGTCATATGGGTACAGTGTTGCATGCCTGAGTAATTGTCATTCAAAATTTGAGAGCACCGAAAGCTGAAAATTGGTCTGGTTATTAAGGGTGTTTAAGTGCCCAGTGGTCAAGTGGTTAAAAAGATTTTTAATGGTGATTACACATCCTGAACTCTTGTACATTTACCTTGTCCATAATTTATTTCATCTATTTTCACTATTCTCTTAGTGATTTTGTATATGAATGTATACTGTATATGGTTTGTTTTCACATTTAGTGCATTTTTTGCACTGTTTCTGTATACACATTTTTAGTCAATTCATGTATATTGAGGTGCTGGCTGCTATCTATATCCTTGTAACTTAATTTCTTTTTTTTTTGCTCTTATATATGGGGACGTGTCTCACTAAGAACAATGGATGTGGAAGCATTTGACTGGTTCTAGTTAGGTGTTGTGTTACAATTATCCCAATGTAGTTATCGCTTGTTGAAAGCTTCACTCCTCTAGTATTTGTTTTTTGGTAGCAAAGGAAATCACTTCATGTGATAACAGTTGCTTCCAATGATCGCCATGAACTGTAACAGCACCCATACACTGGTTGTCGCAAGCAATTCATAAAAAGGTTCCCAACGCTAGCTCTTACTGGACTGTCTATCCATAATCCCACATTTATCTGTCTTATATCCCCTTTGCAGCATAATTATATTTAGCATAGTCAGTGAGGTGCAGTCGCACCCAGTGCTCACCTGACAGCCCCAGTTCAGAGTCAAGGGGAGACTCTGTCCCTGCTCCAATCATATGAGCTCACCCTGAACTGCATCTGGTCTGGCGAGTATGTTTGGGGGGGGGGTCCTTTCACCAAGGTCTGTACTGAGAGATGGGGAGGGGGCGTTATGAGGAAGTGGTATCTGTGCACAGTGAAGAGTTAGTACTGGGGGGGGGGGGGGGTCACTTCCTTCTTGTGTGGGGTCTATATTGGGGGGGGGTCTGTACCGAGGGATTTGTACTGGGGATGACTGTCTGAGGGGTCTGTACTGGGAAGGCCCCTATTCGGTGGTGGCGTCTATCCTGAAGGGTCTGTATTGGGGAGGGGGTCTGTACTAGGGGAGTCTTTGTATTGTCTGTATTAAAAAAAGTAGTGTTTGCACCAAGGGGCCTGTACTGGTGTACTGTGTGAGTGTGTGGGGGGAGGGGGGTGTTGCTGTCTACTGAGGGGTCTGTATTGGGAAGGGGAGTCTGTACAACAGGATGACTGTCCTGAGGGGTCATTATAGGCTATAGGGGGGGAGGGGATGTTTGTTTTGAGTGTATTGAGGGGTCTGTCCTGCTGCTGTGCTGGGCAGGGGGGACTTGCTCTGTACTGAGGGGTCTGCACTGGAGAGGGGGGTCTGTGTTGGTGTGCTGTGTGTAGTGTGGGTGGATATGGATCTGTGTTGGGGGGCTAGGAGGGCAGATTTAGGGATATTAGGGGAGATCTGTCTGTACTGTGGGGGATATAAACTGGGGATGGGTGGCACTGAACATAGTTATCAAGTATATGGCTCCATCAGCAATCAAGTTCAAAGCATATCTTGCGCTCATGTTGCATTATATCCTATGCATACTTTATGTAAAGACTCTTCCACTATGAGAGCTGTGATGTTCTCCAAACTCATCTCTAACTAAACTTGCACTTTTGTTTTTCACCAGTAAGCTTTGGGTGGGGGGTCATTTCTGCCCCGCAGGCCATGTAAAAAAAGAGGTGGGCTGTAGAGTGGGAATAACCCTGGCCAACTGACTATTGGAATAAAATAAAGTGTGCAATTCCAGAGTTCAGCAAGAACTATAAGTATGCCTGAGCTCATCTCTAGTTGCTAGAAGCCAGCAGCATGCTAGAGGTGGGTGATGCTGATGGGCTCAGTCTCCTGTCTAAGTGGGTAACAAGGAAAATATAGGCAGATGCAACTTTTCTGAAGTCACTGGTTTCTGGCTGGGAAGAAAGATCTCACAGGAAGAGATATAATAGGAATGTGAATTGCATAAATAGCTATGGAACAAATGTGAGAGGAACAATGAGCTAGAAAGTACTGGGAACCTCCTTCTGACAAATTTTGTATATAATTCTATTCGTGATATGGATGGCTTGGATAGTGTACACAGAGCTTGTAACTGATGTTTCGTAAGGGCTCATTAACACTAGCCCGCATAACCTTTTAACATGTGGGCTACTGACAGTCCAGCAAGGTTTTTTCTTTTTTTTTTCAACTGTATTTGAAGTTTCGCACAAGGACACTTCATTAGTGCCTTCACAGAGCAGGACGGCTTAGTGCCTTGTGCTGTAGTGACAAGCAGTGCCATCCAGTGTGCTGTGGAAAAATGAAGCATGTATATCTCACCAGCATTGTGGTGTGAATGGGGCACATGTACAATTGTTTTTATGTGCTCTGGTGGTGATCCGCGTTTTTCTTGTGCAGAAACCCCAGGTCACCACATATAGGGCAAACATACCCTAAAGGTACTTATATCTAACCTGTTGAACTTTTAGGGCACATGATAACACAGAATAGGTTGACTGCTGGCTGTGGGAAAATGCAAAACGCAATGCGATTATGCCAAGATTTTGCCGTGTTTTGCACTCTTTGGTCAAAACATTCCTATCCTAAACGAGATTCTTCAGTGTTCAGGAGTGGAAGGCTGAGGGAGGTTGAACCTCCCCTAACTACACCAGCTTCTAAACTCTTGTAAAACCTGTGTGTGCATGGCTACATAGGCTTTTATGTAGTGGAGTTTAGGAGCTTTGGCAAAAAAAATGGCAAAAGCTCCTAAACTCAAGTTTAGAAGCTGTAGTGTACACTGCATCTCAAGGAAGTTCAAAGAAGCTGCTCCTAAAGGCTTTTGAGCTTTTTTGAGCTCTCATTTTGTTCCTGCCCGAAAACTCCCCTCCATGTTGGCCAATGTGTCCATGCACACTATGGCTTTTTCAGGAGTTTACAGCCATATGAGCTTACAGGCAGAAAAAAAACCCAGGTGTTTGCGAGCAGAAAAGACACCTAAGCACCCAAAAAAAATGCAAAAAGTTTAAAAAGTAGAAAAATAAACTGAGGGGAGGACTTGTGAAAAGAAAAAACGCACATGCACGCAAAAATTAGAAAAAGCTCAAAAACGCACAATGAAAACACGTGAAAGAGCACAAAAAAGCACAAACTGCTTTAAAGCGGTTCTTCACCCTAAAGGGGAAGTTTCGCTAATCTGATCCCTCCCCCCTCCGGTGCCACAATCGGCACCTTTCAGGGGGGAGGGGGGTGCAGTTACCTGGATAATCCAGGTATCTGCATCCACTTCCGGGCAGACCCCCGCAGACGCCCCACACCCCCACCCCCGTTGTGTTCTGCGAAACACACAGTTCCCAGGACACAGCGGGGGACCAGAAGAGACGCGCAGCTCGACTCACGCATCTGCAGTAGGGAACTGGGCAGTGAAGCCGCAATGCTTCACTTCCCGATTCCCTGACAGATGGATTCCGCCGACATCGCTGGACCCTGGGACAGGTAAGTGTGATTTTATTAAAAGTCAGCAGCTGCAATATTAGTAGCTGCTGGCTTTTAATATTTTTTTTTTTAGGTGCAGAACCACTTTAAGCAGAGAAATAAAAGCTCAAATGCTCGTCATAGCAGCTTTTATTAGAGTTGCAGCGTGCATGAACCAATAAGGTGCTCACAGATGTAAGATGATAGTTTTATTTTGGGAGTCAAAGGGTATTTTTAAGGCTGGGTTCACACTGTTGTGAATTGGATGCAGGTTTTCTCTGTATCCAATTCGCATGACAGGAGACTGACCAGCTCTCAATGGAGCTGGTTCACACATCTCTGGTGCAGCTGCAGAGTGCATTGCACAAAGGTCCTGTGCGTCTTTGGCTCCATTTCAGGTACATGACCCCTGCTGTGAGCCACGTCCACACACAGTGTGAACCCAACCTAAAATCAGGTAAATAATTAGTGTGCAGTTTGAGGCTGGGTTCACATTGCAGCGATGCAAGAATGCTGCGAATCCGCTGCGGGTTCCCGCATCGCATGCCTCCCAGCGGCAGTTCACACTGCCCTATGCGAACTGCTGGGAGTGTCAGTGAAAAGTTAATGACACCCCCAGATCAGTTTGCATATTGCAGTGTGATCTGCAAACTCGGACAGGAATCGGATCGCATGGTGTGAACACCCATGCGATCAGATTCTGCTGCGGACCAAAAAAGGGTCCTGTGCGAGTTTGGGCCGGGTGCGATGGAAATTCAGCCATACTATCTGTATGGCTGAACTCGCATCGCACAGAGATCGGATGTGATTTGCACTGCAGTGCAGTGCGAATCACATCCGATTCTCGTCCCCGCTGCAGTGTGAACCCAGCCTAAAGGTCTGTGGTCTTAGAGGCTCATTGGGTTCTTACAGGTGTTCATTGGGTGCCAATCAATGGTCCATACTGAGCACATATAACTCCCTACACAAGGGACTATATGCAATCAGCTTCTCTGATGCAGCCTGGACACAGATGGCTTGGCTTCCAGGGTTGCATGCACACTGGATGCTGCTAAGCGCTCAGTTGGTATGCTCCCATTGCATGTGTAGTGTAGATTCTTGAGGAATGGGGTCTGACTTATGATCCTACACAGGCCCATTGCATTCACAAAATGTCCCCGTCATTGTATTTTACTTAGAACTAGTAGTGCCCTAGGGCACCAATCCTGGGAGGGTTTTTGGTTTGTGCCCTAGGGCACTACTAGTTCTAGTATCTGACTATATGGATTGGACAAGACAAGGTATATACACACACACCAATCCCTCCAAATCTATTTTTTGTATTACTTGTGTAACTCTTATAATAAAATATATATACTTAGATGATGTTGTTGGTGTATTACCTGCTGGTGGATCTTCTGCTGGTAATACCTTTCAATTAGTTTTCGAGTACTGCAGGAACAAAGATCAAGGTCCTGTTCCAAGGTCTGTAAAAAGGTATACAAGTGGAACAAAATTAGATGCTATTGAAATATTAGTCAAATGATCAGTTTAGAAACAATCATAAGAGCTGTCCTTGTAGTTAAAGTAGACCTTCTCCAATGCCTGTGAAAATTATTCTCCATATGCCACTTACCTTTGATGCTCATTTATCCTGAATAAACCTACTTACATGCCCAGAGAATCCTGCATTGTCTATTTCTCGCCGCCGTCTACAATCTGCCATCTTTGTTTTCTTCATTATTGTGAGCAGGCTATCGCTTTCTGTTCTTGCAGTTGGCCCCTTTGATATCATGGCACCATATGCTAATTTCTCTGCTGTGGAGAGGTCCTGAGATATGTGATGTCAGTATCCCAGGAGGCTGAAGGTGGAGGCTAACGTGTCACTCTTATCTAGGCAAGAATTGAGGCAGGGGGCAGGTTGGATGAGAGTAAAAGAAAGATACATATATAGCCAGGAGCTGGCTATTATGCCTGCAATTCAGAGACATGTTGTGTTATTAATGTGGGGTAGGCTCCCTCTAGTGTTTGCTGGACTCTATGTGTCAATTTCCTTTTTCCTGTGATAGGATTTAGAGCAAAGCATCATGGGATGTGTAGTTCAGAATGCTGAAGTGACTATGCCAGTAGGACTGATCTGAACTACAATTAACAGAATGGTGAGTGGACTGACTGGATTGCTGGGAAAGGATATAAAAAGGGCCGGCGAAGCCTGGATCAATCTCTCGGGGTGCCGTTTGACTCTGCCAGCAGGAGGTCTGTGTGACAGTGAGCTGCTGTGGATTTACGGCCTACAGAGCGGGGAGCTGGACCGCTATACCCAGAGAGACCTTTGCCGACTGCATCAATTCTTCCCTGCAGCAGACCGGAGGCTGTTCCAGGTCATCCAGAGACGCCTGCACTTCAGATCCCAGTGGGCTGTGGTGTGGTGGGCACCATTTCCCAGAGCCAGGATACAGAGAGAGTTCCTGCTGGAGTCTTCATGCATCATCTACATCGTTGCCAACTGTATCTGAGTTCCAGAGTGGTGAGCGGGCATAGCCCAACTTATTGTTAAAGGCACTGCTTTCAGACATCATTCAGACAGTTCAACTGGTGGTACTTGTAGTTCCACTGAAGTCAGTTTTTATTTTATAACGAACACTAGAAGCAGACATCCATGCCCAGTTCACATTATTGATTCTAGTAGCTATACTGGATAACACCACTAGGATCATATCAAAGGAAGTTACAACACAACAAGGATAACCTAAAGTTCTGCCAAATTTGCTATACCCTGTTATTAAGGATTACTTTAGTTACAACACAACAAGGCTAGCTGAAGACACCTGGATTTAAGGAATACCCTTTTATCTTTACCCTGTTATCTTTTTCCCTCATCTGCTTTAATTGCATCGGACTTCATCTAAAGGGAGCCAGACAATTTGAATATAGTAGTCTGTACAGTATATTGTTTCTTTATATTGTGCAATATTTAATGACCTGTGAGTTGTGGAAGCAGAAGGGAGAAACTTGACACAGAAGATATAGTGCCAGTTGTCTACCCTCCTGTTAACCTGTTCACATAGGTTTCTGTGATTGGGTTAATATTTTTGTTCATTTACAGTTAAAGGAACTGTGCACCATTATATTGCCTTTTTGATGAGTATAGATAAAATATCTGTTTGTAAGAGTGTTTTTTACTATCTGACAAAGTTAAAATATACCTATTTTGTGTTCTCACTAATACAGTAAACATACTTGAACTGTTTCTTTAATATTGTTTGAGTCTCTATTTACTAATACAGTTGGTAAGAAGACTGAACCCAGGGTGTCAGAGGTAATGAAGGATTTGCAGAGTTGAGGTGATCAGTGGGGTACAGAGTCTATTAGCAGCCCTTTACGGGGGTACCACTACACACAGAAATGAATAATTTAATAAAATGGCTGACTTTTTTTTTTTATAATGTGAAGGGGAGGATTAGAATTGTGCAATGTGTATGTTTTGCTGGAAGGTCTATTTTATTGATAAGGTAGTTTGGTTTGACATTATTGGGGTATAAAGCAAATTATATGTAGTACAAAACACTAGTGACACCGTATCTCAAGAAATTATGGTAGAGGAAGTAACAAAAACAAGAAACCTACTAATATTAAATGTTAAGAACATATATGAAAAAATATCAGAAGCAAACGAATACAACATCTTAAGTACGATTCAGTAATACTCAACAGAAGAAAAATGAACTCTCATTCCACCATCAGGTGGAGCTTAAAGTGGATCCCCTTTTTTCTTCCCCCCTTACTGCTTACCAACTGTTATGCCGCGTACACACGTTCAAACTATACGGCGTACTTGGTCCGGCAGACCAGAGTCCGCCGTGTGTGGGCTCCGGAGGACTTTTTTCCCCCAAAAGTCCGGCGGACTTAGAAAGTAGTTTTGACTCAAAAATTGTCCGCCGGACTGCGAGTCCAGCGGAAAATTCAGCCGTGTGTGCGCTAGTCTGCCGGACTTTTGAAATTAACGGACTTTCCTGCACATGGAGAAAAGTCTGTTAATTTTAAACGTGGCTCCAGGTAGCCGGGACTATCGCAGGAGGTCAATGTCGCCGCTTCGGGGGCGAGATTGACATGCCGCTGGCCCTGTCACCTGGTATGGACTTAAAGGGGAAGCCCTATGCCGAAAAAAATGGCGTGGGGGTCCCCCCCCCAAGGTCCA
This sequence comes from Lithobates pipiens, assembly GCF_037356315.1. NCBI lineage: Eukaryota > Metazoa > Chordata > Amphibia > Anura > Ranidae > Lithobates > Lithobates pipiens. The sequence continues at coordinate 148,625,408 of NW_027507789.1, forward strand.
AATAAGACCCTTATCCGAGCACGCAGCCCAGCCGGTCAGGAAAGGGGGTGGGGACGAGCGAGCGCCCCCCCCCCCCTCCTGAGCCGTACCAGGCCACGTGCCCTTAACATGGGGGGGGTGCTTTGATGTTGATGAGGACAAGGGCCTCTTCCCGACAACCCTGGCCGTTGGTTGTTGAGGTCTGCAGGCAGGGGGCTTATCGGAATCTGGGAGCCCCCTTTAATAAGGGGGCCCCCCAGATACCGGCACCCCACCCTATGTGAATGAGTATGGGGTACAATGTACCCCTACCCACTCACCTGTGAAAAAAAAATGTAAAAAAAAAAACACCACAACACAAGGGTTTAAAATAATTTATTGCACAGCTCCGGGGGTCTTCTTCCATCTTGGGGGGTCTTCTCGCCGGACTCCTCCACTATCTTCTGCTAGCTCTTTTACTAGCGGAGGAGCCCGGCTTTCTTCTTCGTCGCCCGGGGGTCTTCTTCCAACTTGGGGGGTCTTGTCCCTCTCTTCTGTTCTTCTTGCCGGACCTCCACTTTCTTCCTTTAGCCCTTTTACTAGCGGTTGCCCGGTCTTCTGTCGCCACCTCTTCTTCTGACTTCGGGGGTCTTGTCCCCCTCTTCGGTTCTTCTTGCCGGGCCTCCACTCCTTCTTCCAGCTCTTTTACTGGCGTTGGCCCGGTCTTCTGTTGCCGCTGTCGCCACCTTCTCTTCTTCTTCCTTGAGATGTTGACTCGACGCTGTCTGTGGCCGTAATGACAGGGACGTGTTGCGCTGCGACTTATATAGGGACAATGGGCAGGGTCACCGGGTAATGTCCTTGCCCATTATGATGTCACAGTCCCAGCATCCTCTAACAGGGAATCAGAAATAAATAGTAGAGCGGGAAAGAGATAGAACCTCTGTTAGCGCTATTTTTCTGTCTGTATTCCCATCAGAGATTTCCTTTCAATTCCTGCCACAATGACAACTTTTTCTCCTGAAAAGTAAATAAGGAGCAAAACTCTCCAAAAAGGTCACATGCAGCAAGACTGACATTGGTTTAAACTGATCTCTACAGTGAAAAATAAAAAAGATTTGGCTAGAGATACAGATGAAATAGGATTGGTGGCTATCTTGACAAATGATCATTAAATCATGTGTGAGACCCCTTTCTCACTGGGGCAGTTTTTAGGCTATTTAACGCTACAAATAGCCTCTGCTAAGCGCCTGAAACCCACCTCCCATTCATTCCAGTGTGCCTTTTCACACTGGAGCGGTGAGCTTTTGGGATGTCAAGGGATGCAACAGCATCTTTGGGGAAGATTGGGAGCGCTGTTTTTTTTGGGTTTGGGTTAAAAGCACCCCGCTAGCGGCCAAAAAGCCCCCCCGCAAAAGTACTGCTTAAACAAAAACTAAAACTAGCTTCACTTTAGAGCTAAAGGCCAGCGTTTTCAGTGTGAAAGGGGTCTTAAGCTGGCCAGACAATTGTAGAATTTAATTTGAGGTTTTTTTTTTTTTTTTTACGAACATTCATTACATTTTCTTTTACAAATATTTTTATGGAGAATCAATCCTAACATATTAGTATAGTCATGCGATGGATACATCAAACATAAGAAGGAAGAAGGTATCCTGCAAGCGGGATGATGCATAGGTATTATAGTGTTCCACAGAACAATGAAGGTGGCAACAAGCCAATATAAACAAAACATCACAACGTGGATTCGATTGTGCCCTAAAACCATGCCATGTGGAGGGCAACATAACTCGGATTTCGTCAGGAATACTGATGTGGAGACACATGCATTCTAGACTTTGCTGCTAAATAGACATATAAGAGAAACATAAAATAAATGGGATTTTTCTCCCCCAAGTGTGTCATCATTGTTTCAAATATCTCATTTTGTTGTAACCATCGTCCGTATGTCGACTCCACAAAACGGGAGTCTCCAGAAAAGATGTGCAGATGAAGGAGAAAGAATAGATAGACTGCAGACTGTGGGTGAGGAAATGTGGAGGTAATACAGAAAAAAGTGAAGAGCAGGAGAGGGGGAAGGAGGAGGGGTCCTCGGGAGCCGCACCAACACGCCATTAAATTGAAAGAAGTTGGCTTGGCTGTTAAACCTAGAGGGCTGAGTGTATGTTATCCAGGGTTGCCATACCCTGAGGAATTTGTCATGAGTGTCAGAATTAAATGTCAGCTTTTCATTGACCATTATTTAATTCATGAGATTTTTAACAGCTTCAAAGCTAAGTGCTGGGGTTTTCCATGCTCTCGCAATGGTTATCTTAGTGGCGTTAAAGAGGTGCTGAGCTAGTTGACGCTCCGGGCGAAAAAGTTCAAGGATGGGTTTACATAAGAGAGCTTCGTAGGGGTCCCTTCTAAGGCTAGAGTGGAGCATATTGCGTAGTAGGGTATAAACCCTAACCCATAATCTACAAGCCTTAGGGCATGTCCACCAAATATGGGTGTAAAAAAGTGTAGAAGGTAGTGAGTAATGTAAATGTAGTAAAAACTCTACATACTCTACACTTCCTAGTAAAATACATATTACTCTAGTATTCTACTATACTCACAGGGGCGTTTCTTAACCACTTTCAGACCGGACCATTTTGCTGGTAAATGACCAGAGGTCTTTTTACAATTTGGCACTGCGCTGCTTTAACTGGTAATTGCGCGGTCATGCAATGTTGTACCCAAACAAAATTTGCGTCCTTTTCTTCCCACAAATAGAGCTTTCTTTTGATGGTATTTGATTGCCTCTGCGATTTTTATTTTTTGCGATATAAATGGAAAAAGACCGCAAATTTTGAAAAAAAATGATATTTTCTACTTTTTGTTATTAGAAAAATCCAATAAATTCAATTTTAGTCATACATTTAGGCCAAAATGTATTCAGCCACATGTCTTTGGTAAAAAAAAAAGTCAATAACTGTATATTTATTGGTTTGCGCAAAAGTTGTCACATCTACAAACTAAGGTACGTTTTCTGGAATTTACGCAGCTTTTAGTTTACGACTGCCTATCTCATTTCTTGAGGTGCTAAAATGGCAGGGCAGTACAAAACCCCCCCAAATGACCCCATTTTGGAAAGTAGACCCCCTAAGGAAATTGATAAGTGGCATGTTGAGCCCATCGAATATTTTATTTTTTTGCCTCAAGCGATTGAATAATGACAAAAAAATAATTATTATTTTTTTTTTCACAAAGTTGTCACTAAATGATATATTGCTCACACATGCCATGGGCATATGTGAAATGACACCCCAAAATAAATTCTGCTGCTTCTCCTGAGTACGGAGATACCACATGTGTGGGATTTTTTGGGAGCCTAGCCGCGTACGGGGCCCCGAAAGCCAAGAACCGCCTTCAGGTTTTCTAAGGGCGTAAATATTTGACTTCACTCCTCACTACCTATTACAGTTTTGAAGGCCATAAAATGCCAAGATGGCACAAAACCCCCACAAATGACCCCATTTTAGAAAGTAGACACCCCAAGCTATTTTCTGAGAGGCATGTTGAGTCCATGGAATATTTTATATTTTGCCACAAGTTGCGGGAAAATTACAAACTTTTTTTTTTATTTATTTTTTTCACAAAGTTGTCACTAAATGATATATTGCTCACGCATGCCATGGGCATATGTGAAATGACAACCCAAAATAAATTCTGCTGCTTCTCCTGAGTACGGGGATACCACATATGTGGGACTTTTTGGGAGCCTAGCCGCGTACGGGGCCCCGAAAACCAAGCACCGCCTTCAGGCTTTCTAAGGGCGTTACAGTTTTGAAGGCCATAAAATGCCAAGATGGCACAAACACCCCCCAAATGACCCCATTTTGGAAAGTAGACACCCCTAAATTTAGGGGTACACTAGTGAGACTAGGTAATAAATGGCGGGTGCCCTGAAACTATAAAAAAATAACTAACCAACCAGCGTCACCTGTAAAGCCTCATACACACGATAGGACTTTGTACAAACTTTCCCTTGGATTTTTGTACAAAGGGCGTCGGCCCTGAACTTGTATTGCATACACACAGCAGGACTTTTTCAGCCAACTTTCACCAAATCACGTGGTTTTTCTGCTCTTTACTGCCACCTTTGGTCAACTTCTGTATTGTTGTCTGATCTTTTGCATTGGTTCTGAGCATGCCTGTTTGTACTTTGTACAAAAGTCCTATGGTTTTCTGTACACACGATCAGACTTTGCTCCATCGGACTTTTGTTGCCAGAAAGTTTGTCCGTCCGCACAGCCAACAAAAGTATGATGAAAACCAAAAAAGTTTGTCCGATGGAGCGTACACACGGTCGGATGTTGCTCCAAAACAGCTAATTTGCATGTTTGTTGTCAAAAAGTCTGATCGTGTGTATGGGCCTTAACCGTTATATGGTGATCACTGGTGAAAGGGTTAACTAGGGGGCAATCAGGGGGCTTTATGCGGTAGTATATGGGGGTCCCTGGCGCTATAAAAAGCTGCGGCGAACCTAAATACCTACCTGCCTAACTAGCGTCACCTGTGACACTAATACAGCGATCAGAAAAATGATCGCTTATTAGGCTGGGTTCACACTGGAGCGATGCAGGAACGCCACGAATCCGCGGCGGGTTCCCGCATCGCATGCCTCCCGGCGGCAGTTCACACTGCCCTATCCGAACTGCTGGGAGTGTCAGTGAAATGTTAATGACACCCCCAGATCAGTTCGCATATCGCAGTGCGATCTGCAAACTCGGATCGCATGGTGTGAACACCCATGCGATCCGATTCTGCTGCGGACCAAAAAAAGGGTCCCGTGCGAGTTTGCGGCGGGTGCGGCGGGTGCGACACGAATTCAGCCATACTATCTGTATGGCTGAACTCGAATCGCACAGAGATTGGATGTGATTTGCACTGCAGTGCGGTGCGAATCACATCCGTTCTCAAACCGCTGCAATGTGAACCCAGCCTTAGTGACACTGGCGACGGGGGGTGATCACGGGGTTAAACCTTTATTGGGGGGGTTAGGGGGGTACCTTAGAACTAAAGGGGGCTAACCCTAACTGCCCTAACAGTTATTACAGTCACAAATGACACCCGCCGGGTGATCAGGGGGTTAAACCTTTATTAGGTAATAAATGGCGGGTGCCCTGAAACTATAAAAAATAACTAACCAACCAGCGTCACCTGTAACAGTTATATGGTGATCACTGGTGAAAGGGTTAACTAGGGGGCAATCAGGGGGCTTTATGCGGTAGTATATGGGGGTCCCTGGCGCTATAAAAAGTTGCGGCGAACCTAAATACCTACCTGCCTAACTAGCGTCACCTGTGACACTAATACAGCGATCAGAAAAATGATCGCTTATTAGGCTGGGTTCACACTGGAGCGATGCGGGAACGCCACGAATCCGCGGCGGGTTCCCGCATCGCATGCCTCCCGGCGGCAGTTCACACTGCCCTATGCGAACTGCTGGGAGTGTCAGTGAAATGTTAATGACACCCCCAGATCAGTTCGCATATCGCAGTGCGATCTGCAAACTCGGATCGCATGGTGTGAACACCCATGCGATCCGATTCTGCTGCGGACCAAAAAAAGGGTCCCGTGCGAATTTGCGGCGGGTGCGGCGGGAATTCAGCCATACTATCTGTATGGCTGAACTCGAATCGCACAGAGATCGGATGTGATTTGCACTGCAGTGCGGTGCGAATCACATCCGTTCTCATAAACCGCTGCAATGTGAACCCAGCCTTAGTGACACTGGCGACGGGGGGTGATCACGGGGTTAAACCTTTATTGGGGGGGTTAGGGGGGCACATTAGAACTAAAGGGGGCTAACCCTAACTGCCCTAACAGTTATTAGGCCGCGTACACGCGGGCGGACTGTTCGCCCAACCTTGTCCGCTGAACAGTGTTTGGGCGGACAGTCCGCTCGTGTGTGGGGCTTCAGCGGACAGTTTCAGCGGACAGTTGGACGAACAAGGTCTTACGGAAATTCCGAAAAACTGTCCGCTGAAACAAGGTTTCAGCGGACTGTTCGCTCGTGTGTAGGCTTGTTCGGCCAACTAAGTCTCGCGCATGCTCAGAAAGGATTTCCACGTCGGAAGGTTGCATTGCAGTGTATTGGACGTCGAAATTTTCGATCCGTCGTGCGTGCCGAAACGTCATCGCGCATGGTTTCAGCAAACTGTTCGTCCGTCGTGTGTGGCCATGTCCGTCCATGCTAAGTTTGAGCGGACTGTTTGCCGAAACTGTTGGACGGACAAAGTTGGGCGAACAGTCCGCGCGTGTGTACGCGGCCTTACAGTCACAAATGACACCAATGCAAAAAAAAAAAAGCAATTGGTGTCACTGTGACTGGGGGGGGGTGTGAGTGTGCCTGGCATGTTCTACTGTATGTGTGGTGTGTTGGTGCAACTCACCGAACCTCTCTCCTCGGTGCCGGAACGAAAAATACCGACACGGAGGAGAGAATACATCACTTCCTCTCCTGTGTTTACATTACAGGAGAGGAAGTGATGTCACGAAGGATTTCCATTCGTCGAGAGCGATCGCGAGGGGGTGGCCATGAATGAATGGCCGCCCCCTCATCCCGGATCGCTCTCGAACGAATGCCGACCGCCGCAGGCACCGGGGGGGGGGGCCCGATCGGGCCCCCCACCCGCGGGCAGGCAGGGACTTATATATACGCCCATATGCCTGCCCGTGCCATTCTGCCGACGTATATCGTCGTGCGGCGGTAGGCAAGTGGTTAATAACTAGAAAAATCTTTGTGTAATATGTGAATCAGTATCCCTTCTCCTAAAGGGTGTGTAGCGGAGATATGTATGTCTTCATCCAAGGCTGCATTTGCTACGTATTTTCAGGAGTAGAAATTGAAGAATCCTTTGTTCGTCCAATAGTTGGTTTATTGTTCAGAAAGATAAGCAAAGACAAGATTGACATCTGGTAACATATGGCATGGTTTTGGCTTCTAAGGTGGTACTTCTGGTGTTACATTTTCAAAGTATAGCGTTCCTTCTCTCCCCACCGATCTCCACTCTCCACAATCCTACTCCATTCTTATACTGTTTCATGATGTTATGTCAGCATATCCTAATAACACCCATATTTGCATATATACCTAACATGGTTCAGTCTATAGATAAGTAGCATAACTCCACCCATTGTCCTGACATATTAACTCAAAAATAGAAATACCTACTCAGCAAAACCACTCCTCCCTATACTCTGTTGTTCTATGACCTTCAGAAACCATAACTTATTACCGTACATATAACTTACATATATTTTCAGAAACTTTTATCACTTAAAATATTAATTAACTCAAAAACTTCTAACAATGGGCCATTGTGCCTGTGCTTGCGCAGCCCCGAGAGCAGTTGAGTGAGTAGGAGGGGATAAAGTGAGCTATCCTGGATGGTGTATAGTACCACCTGTAAAAAAAACTTTGTATGCATTCTCCAGGATGGATACATTCCTGGAGCTTTTCATAAGGTATATTGTCATGGTCTGCCAGTCTTCCAGATCTAACCTCCTACCTAGGTCCATCTCCCATTGAAGGTCGTATTTTCTAACTGGGGGTTTCTTAAAGGTGGTGATAGAGGAGTAAATCAAAGATATTAATCCAGAAGAGTGAGGTCGGGTCCTGCAAACATGTTCAAAAGGGGTCAACACGTATGGAGTAAGTAGAGCCTTGAGAAGTTGTTGTATGAAATGTCGGAGTTGAAGGTAACCATAATGCTCTCTAAGAGGGATATTGTGAGAAGATCTAAGGGACTCAAATGTAAGTATTCTCATTGGGGTGAGCAGAGTGGACATCCATGAATCCACTGTCCACCCACCAGGAGAATTGCCTAGGATTTTCGCAGCTAGGGGGGAATAAAGGGCAATGAGTAAGACGCAATAATGGCAGGTGGGGGGATAATAATCCTGCCGAGCATTTAACGGAGTCCCAGACCCGGAGGGAATGAGCCATACATGGCCCAAACCCACGTGGGAGGTTCAGTGGGGGCAACCATAGTATTGAGTAGATAGGGATGAAATGAGAATCGATAAGATCCATAGTGGCCCATAGGGGCATTTGGTATGTATCATGAAGGTGGGCCAAGGGAGCTATAGTTGCCGCTGAATAATAAGCTTGAAGGTTGGGAACTGAAAAACCACCATTAATTAGACAGGCGTACATTATTCGCTTGTTGATTCGGAGTCTGGTGGAACCCCAAATAAATTTTCGCAATTTCCGTTGATGAAGTTACAGGATATGGGCAGCGACCGGTACAGGTAACACTCGAAAAAAGTACAATAATTTCGGGAGAAAAATCATGCGGACTGCGACGATTCTGCCCAACCAGGAAAGCGGGAGGTGAGTCCAAGAAGATAACGTGTCTGTAAGTTTCCGAAATAGAGGGGGAAAATTAGCCTGGTATAAGCCATCATATGTGGGAGTGAGGCGGATCCCTAAATAAGGCAGCGAGGGGAGCCACTGAAAGGGAAAGCTTGTTTTTAAGGAGGTCAATTCTGGTGGGGAAAGATTCACAGACATTGCTTTTGACTGTGTGGGGTTGATCCGCAGGCCTGAGAGAGATGCAAAGGTCTCCAATGGGGAGAACAGGTTGGGAAAAGCGACTCTAGAAGACTTCAGTGTCAATAAGATATCGTCTGCAAATAATGAAAGCTTATGATCAGAACCTGCAATCGGAATGCCTTTTATGTCTGGATGTGAGCGAATTGCCTCAGCCAATGGCTCCATAGCCAGAATGAACAAGAGGGGCGAAAGTGGACAGCCCTGCCGAGTGCCCCTCCGAATGGGAAAAACAGTGGATTCAAACCCATAGTATTTTATTTTAGCTTGAGGGGCATCGTACAGGGCCGCCAACCACCGCATTAACGAAGCGCCAAATCCATAGTGGCGGAGCACTGACATAAGGTACGGCCAAGACAAGGTGTCAAAGGCCTTGTTCACATCCAGAGATAAAAGCATAGTTTCCAAAGAACGATTATGAGCTAAATGTTGTAATTGAATGATTATCCTGATGGCATCCCCTGCTTGTCTCATGGGGACAAACCCCACCTGGTCCTTCTTAATTAAACGGGGGAGAAAAGTATTTAGGCGGTTGGCCAGGATTTTGCTGAGAATCTTCATATCAAGATTAATTAAAGATATGGGTCGGAAATTGGCCCAAGAGGAGTCAAGAAGTCCCGATCGGGCTTCGGCAGCATCACTATGTTAGCTGTCAGTAAATCAGGTGTCAATGTTTTTCCGCTTTTGACTGAATTGAGCATGTCCGTCAGAGGAGAGGCTACTACATCCACCATCTTTCTATAGTAAAGGGCTGTGAAGCCATCCGGACCAGGCCTCTTACCCATCTTTAATAAATTGTCGTACTTCAGATTCCTGGATGTCACGATCCATGAGTTCCCTATGAGTCTCGTACAAAGTAGGGAGCGAGATGCGCCGCAGGAAGTCCATACTATCCCGTTCGCTAGCAAGATCTTGGGCAGAATATAATTTAGAGAGTCTATAGCGGAACTCATCTAGTATGCAAATCGGATTACTAGTAAGTATGTTGTGTCGAGTGCGTAAGGTAATAGGAGAGGGTTTGTGATTGAAAGTTCGTAGTTCTTTGGCCAGCATCACATTTGGTTTGTTCACTTTAATTTACCAATGTTTACTGTTTTACTTTTATATTTGTGCCTATCCTTGGGTATATTTTTATACGTATTGTATTATGTGGTACATTGTCTATTATATTATGAATTGTACATTGTTATGATGGTATAATTATTTTTGAATATGTATTGTATCCAATTATTTATTGATTAAACTTTTTTATCAACTATTATAATATGCCCATGATAGCCACTTATTTAATTACATACACCATGTCTACTGTATGTCTCATCCGACCTGAGTGGTGTGTTTCATATAAAGTCCCAAATTTCCCTCTAGTTTTTCCTCCCCTTTTATGTTTTTATACAAACAGGGATGGAGACCTGTGTACCAGATGGTCATGGTCTCATACAAAGTCCCAACCTTTCTCTCCTTTTATGCAATATACCAATGTTGTCGAGACCAGCGGAGCACACACCCCGTCTGGTCTGTGAGGCAAAGGTCCAGTTCTGTGCGGGCCTGGCCCAGAAGCCTACAATTGGTTGGGGTGGGGGATTGTTTAAAAGTTGCGGAGATAGTCTCCAACCGGGATTCCAGTGTTGCCTGTAGTTTTTGCCTCTCCTTTTTCCATTTTGATGCTATCTGTATAATGTGTCCCCTAAGCACGGCCTTGTAGGCCTCCCATAGGGTCACCCGAGAGGAGACAGATGGAGAATTAAGTCAAAAGTACTCCTCAGAAGCTCTAAGAAGATCCTCCCTAACATCTGACAGCGCTAATAATGAGTAATTCATAATCCATGGGGAGTGAAAGACCGACAGACCACTAAAAGTGGGTCATGATCCGTCCAAGGAGCTGCTAAGATGGAGACTGATTCTGTCAGTGGGAGATGTTTTCTAAGCATGATCATATGATCTATTCTAGAATGGGAATGATGTCGGTGGGAATAGAAAGTATAGTCCTTACTCGTTGGATGGAATTCCCTCCATAAGTCCACTAGATCTTGGGAGCGTAGGGAATGGGAAAAGGTTTTAGCAGCAGATGTCGCAGCCATGCGTTCCGAGGGGTATTTGTCTAGTACTGGGTCTAGGGCAACATTTGAGTCCCCGGCTAAAAGTCAGGTCCCCGTTTGGTGGGATAGCAAAAGAGAACAAACATGCGACAAGAAGGGGCCCGGGTTAGAGTTAGGGGCATAATATGTCATCACGGTCACCTCAACGTCCTGAATTGATCCCACTAACAGAAGATATCTGCCATCGGGATCAGCTATCTGTTTAGTGCAGTTAAAAGGGGAAGACTTATGAAAGGCTATCAATACTCCCCTCTGGTCGGTCCATTAGCCAAAAATACCTGGGGATATTGGGCGTCAAAGTACCTGGGGCTTCCTGTAAACATGCTACATGTATGCGTTGTCTTTTTAGGTATATAAATATTTTAACTCTTTTTTTGCGGGGAGTTCATACCTTAGTTCATACCTTGAACATTTAGGGATAGCCAATGCAGCGTCATAGTTGAAAGATAATGAATAGCATAGATGTGGCCGTGGGCACGACCCCCAAGGACCTCGGGGGAAGCAAAGAAGAAGGGGGCTGGAAGGAGAGAAGAAGTGAGTAGTAGAAGAAGAAAGAAGAATCAAGCACAATAAAGCCGAGAAAATCTCTGTGCATCATTCGTAAGCTAAACGTTAGTGCAACGAATTGTAGGTCCGGAGGCCCACTAAAGGGTCGGTAATTGGCCAGGACCATAGTCCCAGACAAGTGTCGACACTTTGGGGGTGCAGTGGTCCACCGGACCCCTTCGGCATGTGCAATCAATAAACTATAAAAACAGAAATGTCTGAAAAAAATTAGCACTCAGTATAACAGTAAACATGAATTACCAACTGGTTGGGAATAAACAGTGGTTCCCAACTTAAACCTGAAATTGGTGGGCCCTCCCGAGGCCCCACCGGGAATTCTGGTGAGCCCCCCCCCCAGTGAGAAACCGCATGGTCAATTACTAGCTTAAAAAAAAAAAAAATGTATCTCTCCCTTTAAAGCATATAAACAACAATGCAGCTGGGGTCGTCCCCAAAGGCCAGAGGGCCGAGGAGTCGAAGGGTGGGGGACACGCCCAGGGACTCTACATGGGCCCCGAGCATGGGTCCACCGTACCTAATAGGCGATTAAACTAAATGGTCTCTAAAACAACAGCCAGGCCGCCAGCAGCGTAGCACAGTCCACCCCGGCCACCATCATCTATTTGGGCGACCTGGGGTGGCAGCCCCGCGAATGGACAGGCCGGCCCTGTACGAGTAAACAATAGACCAGTTGACGGGCAAATCTGAAAAAAAAAAAAAAAGGAATTGACTGGGAGAGGTGTGATACCAACGGTGCGGTTCTAGGGAACCTCCTCAGGATACAGGACCTGAGGGAAACAGTAACTCCAATCATAAAAAGTTCAGTTTCTCATCCATTAGGAACGTCCTGAAATCGCTGGGCTTGAAGTGAATGAAGGGCCTGGGAGCCCTGCTTGGATGCTTGTGAGGAACCGCGGAGAGGCTGAGACATCTGTGCGCATAGGGTCGAGGTAGAGAGGCCGTCCTGAGATGCAAGGAGATCCAGGTGAAGTTCTTGAAAATGGCGTTTCAAGTCAGACACAGAGGAGGTTTGGACATGGCGGCCTTGGTAGAAAAAAGAAAGTTTGAAAGGGAAACCCCATCTATACTTGATGCCATTAGATTGCAATACTCGGAGGTAAGGCTTCAGGGTTCTCCTCTTAGCAATTGTGACTGGAGAGAGATTTGCAAACAGTTGCAGGGACAGGGTGCTAGGGATCTATGAATACGGTCGAATTCAAGATGTTTCAACTGGAATCTCTGGGGCTAACTCCTGAAAGAGAGCCGTGGCTGTGCCTTTTAAATCAGTGATAACTTCAGGGAGTCCTCGGATCCTAAGATTATCCCTGCGGGCCCTGTTCTCGGAGTCCTCTAATTTATCACGCAGAGTTTCCAGCTCAGCATTCAATTTATCAACCTCCCCCTCCTCCTCATGACTTTCCAGGACTGTAGTGGTTAAATCCATACACTGTTCAAGCTGATTGCTCTTTAAGGCCCCACATGAGGTCAGAGGAGAGTTTGCGTGAGGCTATGGTGATTTCATCCCTCACTATAGAGCGAAAATTTGCCAGCATATTATCCTGAATGTCAGGGCTTACCAGGTCCGAAGGATACTGTAGCAGGCTGTCTGTGGGGGAAGCTGGGGCTGCTGCGGAGAGCCTCGTGGTACTGTCCGGCTCCGGAGGTTCGGGATCCATCTTGCCCTTCCCCGTGGCAGCAGCTGTTTTGCGCTGTTTATGGAGCTTAGCCTTATATTTCTGCGAGTGGTGCATGCCCGCGGGTGCCCGATAGTGTCCGCCGTTCCAGGAGCTGTTCAGTCGGTGGTAGCTCAGTGGTGATGCTCGATCAGCCGAAGGTGAAGCGGCCGGTGGTGCGGAGCACGGGGATTAAGCAGCCATCTCCCACGATTGCGTGCATGCGCCCTATTCGTTACATTTTCTAGTTGTTAGTGAGGTCAGCCAATATTCGTTTTCATCCATCTCTGATTCATAATGTATTAAACTGTATTGTAATAGTACTGTCTGCCCTCATGTTGTAAAGCGCTGCATAAACTGTTGATGCTATATAAATCCTGTATAATAATCAGGACTTTTTTTTTGGCGGAAACATGGGGGAACGCAGTTCCGGCACCTCCAGCAGTGATTGTATCTAATGGTAAGGGGTGGTAGAGTGTGCTGGAGGTTCTACTGATGCCGGCTGCTGGTGAATCTATTGTTGCTTGGGGGGGGGATCTATTGTTGCTGACTGCAGGGGATCTATTTGACTGATTTTTATGTTCTCATTAATAAATTACCGTATATACTCGAGTATAGGCCGACCCGAATATAAGCCGAGGCCCCCAATTTACCCCCAAAAAAACTGGCAAACTTATTGACTCGTGTATAAGCCGAGGGTGAGACATGCCTGTCCATCCCTGTGTGTGTGTCCGTCCCTGTGTGTCCGTCCATCCCTGTGTGTCCGTCCATCCCTGTGTGTGTGTGTGTCCATCCATCCATCCATCCCTGTGTGTGTGTGTGTCCATCCATCCATCCATCCCTGTGTGTGTGTGTCCATCCATCCATCCATCCCTGTGTGTGTGTGTCTCCATCCATCCATCCATCCCTGTGTGTGTGTGTCTCCATCCATCCATCCATCCCTGTGTGTGTGTCTCCATCCATCCATCCATCCCTGTGTGTGTGTGTCTCCATCCATCCATCCATCCCTGTGTGTGTGTGTCTCCATCCATCCATCCCTGTGTGTGTGTGTCCATGTGTGTGTGTGTGTGTGTGTGTGTGTGTGTGTGTGTGTGTGTGTGTCCAGCCTACCTGTGTCCCGAGCCTGTGTCCCGAGCCTCCGTCCCGTGCCTTGCCTCCTTGCCTCCGTCCCGTGCCGTGCCTTGCCTCCTTGCCTCCGTCCCGTGCCGTGCCTTGCCTCCTTGCCTCCGTCCCGTGTCGTGCCTTGCCTCCGTCCCATCCCGTGCCGTGCCTTGCCTTGCCTCCGTCCCGTGCCTTGCCAGGATCGCCGCTCTTCGTCGGCGCCTCGGCGGCCATTCTAAAATTCAAAAGCCGCGCCTCCGCCTTCGCCTGTGATAGGCGGAACACTGAATTTCCCAGCAGCCTGTGTTCCGCCTATCACGGACATCGTCTCATCCTCGTACTACGGACGAGGATGAGACGATGTCCGTGATAGGCGGAACACAGGCTGCTGGGAAATTCAGTGTTCCGCCTATCACAGGCGGAGGCGGAGGCGCGGCTTTCGAATTGTAGTATGTCCGCCGTCTGTCTGCTCGATACGCTGATCGAGCAGTCAGACGGCGATGACTCGAGTATAAGCCGAGGGGGGCACTTTCAGCCTCAAAAAAGAGGCTGAAAATCTCGGCTTATACTCGAGTATATACGGTACTTAACACCACAAAGCGGTACTTGGGTCTCTAAAAGGGGTGGTACTGGGAGGCGGGTAGGGTTTGGATCAAGGGACGGTGCTCGGAGGTGGGTAGGGGTGGAGACAAATGGGAGGGGTATCTGCCCCTATTCTCTGATATAAAAAAAACCCTGATGATGATGATAATAATAATAATAATAATAATATTGATGAGAAAATTCCAAGGAGTAGAATGGAACATTTTTCTCGAACAAATCTAATTTCTAAACAGTGAATGTGTATTTCTTATACTTACACCCCTAATACATTAGCTAGGTAGAAAAATGTATTTTCTGTACTTACAATGAAAGTAGCAGTGTGGAGAATCTCCAGGGACAGTCCACAACCACCCGCATGGAAACAGGATTCTAAATTCTGAACAATAAAAACCACAGTACATCAACCTTCATGAATATACAGAGAAACACTTCACAGTAAACTTTCATAGTTCATGGATCACGCAATATAACTGATGGTAAGCTGTTTGGAAGCAAGTGTGCTGTTTTAACCGATTGCTGGTGTATGTAAAGCCAAAACATTTTTAGTTTTATATACAGTATAGAAGTGTTAATTCCCCTGTTAGTTTTTTTGTTGATGAACAAATTCTTCCTCTTCTTCTCCTGGTGACTAGGCTTGGGTTCAGTCGAAATTCGGGTTCAACTGAAACCAGAAAACATCTATCGGTGCCAGACCAATGAGCTTGAAAAAAGACACAAGTCCATCTAGTTCAACCTAGGGAAAAAAAAAACATACAATCCCATACACACAAACCTATACCCACAGTTGATCCAGAGAAAGGCAAAAAAAAACCAGCAAAGCATGATCCAATTTGTTCCAACAGGGGAAAACATTCCTTCCTGATCTCCCGAGAAGCAATTGGATATTACCTGGATCAACTTTACCTATAAATGATAGTACCCAGTTATATTATGTACATTTAGGAAAAAATCCAGGCCTTTTTTAAAGAAATCTACTGAGCTGGACAGGACCAGCTCTGGAGGGAGTCTATTCCACATTTTCACAGCTTACTTACTGTGAAAAAAATCTTTCCATATTTGAAGATTAAATCTCTTTTTCTCCAGACATAAAGAGTGCCCCCTTGTCCTCTGTGATGATCCTGAGTGAGTGAATAACTCAACATCAAGTTCACTATATGAACCACTTATGTATTTATACATGTTAATTATATCCCCCTTAATCTCCTCTTCTTAAAGTGGAGTTCCACTCAAAAGTGGAACTTCAGCTTATGTCTCCTCCCCCCACTTCTGTGCCACATTTGGCACCTTTTAGGGGGGGGGGGGGGAATGGGTACCTGTTTTTGACAGGTATTGTTCCCCACTTTTGGGAGGCTGGGTTTCTCAGAAGTTTGACCCCCTCCTCCTACCTCCACCGCCGAACCAATTAGAAAGCGCAGTGCACTTCGTGCATGCACAGTAGGGAACCCTTAACAGAGATCGGCTGGGTTCCCGACAATCCGGGCTCCCTGGAAAGGTAAGAGTCTATATATTAAAATTCACCAGCTGCAGTATTTGTAGCTGCTGACTTTTTTTTTTGGGGAGGCTGGACCTCTTCTTTAAGAGAGAATAAATCCAGTTCCTCTAATCTATCCTCATAGCTGAGCTCCTCCATACCTCTTGTCAGTTTGGTTGCCCTCCTCTGCACTTTCTCCATTTCCCCCCGAAATCTTTTTTTGGAGAACTGGTGCCCAAAACTGAGCTGCATATTCCAAAATGAACATGGACAAAGGAACCGTGGTTGGGATGGTGGGCTTCAGCACCAGTTTTTATGAGCACTAATTAAACAAAAGTTAAAGCTGTATTTGTAAAGTACATACTCAAAGTGAGAACAAAAAAATGCAATGAGTATAGTACATGACACTATTATTATTCTCCCTACATTTTTGTATATTCTATCAAACTCCCCTATGTTTGTGTCAAAACAGTCTTTAGGGGCATAAAATCCATTGTGGTGGGTTTTCTGTGGGGATCTTGCTCCCCCAGAGTGTCCATGGCTGTACTGAATTTGCCCAATAATATGGAGGGATTAGCCCTCTCAGACTTACGTTCCTACTTTTTTGCCTCTACGCTGGCATTTTTTCCCCAGATTCCTAATACAACTACGTTGCTGGAAGGTGTGGTGGCTACTTCACAGGAGTCCCTCTTAAATATGGTGTATAGGAAAGGTGTCCCTGGTAAGAGGGTGGGCTCTGTGATGGCACTCCCTGGTAGGATAATTCATATATGCGCCCAGGAGGCAAGAAATGCACCCTTAAGGCTCTCACCGAATAGTCTGCTATGGTGTAATGGATCTTTGACAGAGTTCCTTTAACTAGAGGATGGCTATGGGTGGGCTCAATTTGGGGTGAAGTACCTACATCATATATACCAGGAAAGTAAGATACACACCTTTGATCAACTGTTTGGGGTGCCCAGGACTTGGCACATCAGATATGCTCAACTGCATCATGCAGCAGTAGCGCAGTTTGGTAGTGGAGAGGTTCAGGTTCAAAATACCTCTCGAGACTACTCTGTTGGACCCTGATCCAGTCAAGAGAATTTTCAGATATTATCTGGTGGTGGGGCCTGGAAATCCTGAGTTGATAGGCAGGGCAAGGTCTAGATAGGTGGCTTTTGCACCAGATGAGGGGTTGTGCCAGGAAGTCCTGGATAATTACCTTACCTCTGTCATATCTTCGACGGATAGGATGGTTCAGCTTAGATACCTCCATCAGATGTATCATACACTGGTTTGATTAATTCATATGCGTAAGAGAGACTCTGTAATTTGTCACAAATGCCTGGGAGCGGAAAGGACTTTTCTTCACATGGTGTGGGAGTGTATCAAGATATGGTCTATGGTGATTGAATTTATAGCTGACAAATTTTATCTCCCTTGGGAAAATTGGGAATTTTTGACCAAGAGGAGTTGGATGTCTATACCAAATTATTCCTCAGGATTTTCTATTTTGGGGGTCGGAAGCTCATAGCAAGGAGGTGGATCTATAGGGAACAACTGACGTTAGGGATGTGGTTGAAGGTAGTGAATGTTGACATTCTTCTATATCGTATAAAGTATGAGGCCTGGGGATCCCCCAAGAAGTTTAGGAAGATGTGGTTTTAGTGGGTGGAATCGAAGGATACATTGGAGGAGTATGTGGATCACTGAATGGTTAAGGGGTGAGGAGATACTGCAAGATCTGTTTTTTTTTTTTTGATAGACCCCAATTGAATTGAATTCAATTACAACACGCTATTATAAAAGAGGGGTTTTAGAGCAATATACTCCATCTTCAATTTCCCATGGTTTCATGTATATAGTTATATCATGTGATGGGGAGGTTGGTAAGTGCCTTGGTCTTTCCGGGGTTTGGGGGAGGGAAAGGGCATTCTGTTAATTTCCTACTGTTGGTATTGTTGGGGTAAATGGTCTTGTTGGTTCATAAAAAATAAAAATAAAAATAAAATAGCAGATTTCATGGATAACAGGTTTGGATTTGAGACTCTGGTAGAAGTCTTCTATGACTGGTAATGCTTGTCTTCTTGATCGGTTTATTGTGGAATGTATATTGTTCTCATGCTTGTTTTTCACTTACCTACCATTTTGTATGCAAATTTTTTTTTTATGCTAAATAAAAAATCTTCAAAAAAAAAAAGTTATTAGAAAAGCTAGTTGCAGGCCACTATGTAACATTTATAAGTGAAAAAACACAGGTGGTATGGTCACTGTGGGAACGTGCTTTGGAACATTCTGCTATTGTTTTCACACGATATATTTATTATTATCACCCTCAGGGAACATTATGTGTCCAGGTACTGTTTCCATTTTTAGCACTGACAATTGTACTGCGGAATTTCCTCCATCCTACTGCTAAGCAAATAAAATAGCCGTATGGAAAAGAAATTGTCAGTCCAAAGAAAGTGCTGTCTGTTACTGTGTTTACTGCAATACTGTTTCTATCGTATAACACGTGAAATGGAGAATAAAGAGATGGCTACTTGTTTTGGGAAGGTGTCCCTGGTAGGAGGGTAAGCAGAGCTCAGTTTGTATATAATATAGATTGCTGAATGAGTGGTGTCAGCCCTGCCCACTGTCTTCCACAAGCCCTATAGCCCTGGAAGATTACAGTAAGTAGTAAGACCTCATCTGGAATATGCAGTTCAGTTTTGGGCACCAGTTCTCAAAAAGGATATCGGAGAACTGGAGAAAATGCAGAGAAGGCCAACCAGACTGATAAGAGGCATGGAGCAGCTCAGCTATGAGGAAAGATTAGAGGAACTGAATTTATTCACTCTTGAGAAGAGAATAAGGGGGGATATGATCAACATGTTCAAATATATAATGAGTCCATATAGTGAACTTGGTGTTGAGTTATTCACTTTACGGTCAACACCGAGGACATGGGGGCACGCTTATGTCTAGAGGAAAAAAAAATACATTTTATCTCCAAATACGGAAAGGTTTCTTCACAGTAAGAGCTGTGAAAATGTGAAATAGACTCCCTCCAGAGGTGGTTCTGGCTAGCTCAGTAGATTGCTTTAAGAAAGGCCTGGGTACTTTCCTAAATGTACATAATATAACTGGATACTAACATTTATAGGCAATGTTGATCCAGGGAAAATCCGATTGCCTCTTGGGGGATCAGGAAGGAATTTTTTCCCCTGCTGTAGCAAATTGGAGCATGCTCTGCTGGGGTTTTTTCTCCTTTCTCTGGATCCACTGTGGGTATAGAATTGGGTATATTGGATTGTACAATATATATATTTTTTTTTTTTATGGTTGAACTGGATGAACTATGTACAGCAACCAACAAGCAGAACAAGGGACATTTTGCATTGAATGTAAGTACTGTCCCTTGTGCTAATTAAAAAAAAAAATACAAAAATTTGTAAGGATGCACCGAAATTTAGGCCGCCGAAACATATCTGCCGAAAATGGCCCTTTCCGCAAAAAGCCGAAAGAGAATTTTCGCCGATACTGGCGCCAAAAATGGGGCAGGCCTGCTGGGCTTGGCCCCACCTCCTGGTGCCGCCCATCACGGGGGTGTCATTGTGGAGCATCTGTCCTTACTCTCTCCTCCTCCCCTCCCTCCTCACCCATGCTGCAGGCGGCCCGTGGGGTCTCAGTGTAAAGTCCTTCTCTCCCCAGCGGTGGCTGAATATGGACCCTCAACCAATGTGTAAATCGGCTGTGCAGGAGCTCAGTCACGCTGTTTACTGTGAAAGTAAAAACAAGGGAGAGGTGTCTAGCAGTGTGTTCTATGCTCTCTTCCTCCCCCTACAGTGCATTACCCAGCATGGAGATTGAAGGTACAGAGCTGCAGCTGCCAATTTTTAAAAAGACTGTCTATATATATATATATGTTTGTATGTATGTGTTATATGTGTGCATGTGTGTTTTACATGTGTGTGTGTGTGCATGTGTGTTTTATATGTGTGTGTGTTATATGTGCGCATGTGTGTTTATATGTGTGTATGCTTATATGTGTGTGTGTGTAAGTTTGTATGTATGTGTGTGTGTGTTATATGTGTGTGTGTTATATGCTTTTTTTATATGCATTGATCTCCTGTAGCATGTCTGCAGTCTCTGACCATCTCCTGTAACATGTCTGCACTCTCTGACCATCTCCTGTAGCATGTCCCCAGTCTCTGACCATCTCCTGTAGCATGACCCCAGTCTCTGACCATCTCCTGTAGCATGACCCCAGTCTCTGACCATCTCCTGTAGCATGACCCCAGTCTCTGACCATCTCCTGTAGCATGACCCCAGTCTCTGACCATCTCCTGTAGCATGACCCCAGTCTCTGACCATCTCCTGTACCATGTCCCCAGTCTCTGACCATCACCTGTACAAAAATATTTTTTAAAAACGGTCAATTTCGGTATCAGTGCTGTTTCGGTTTTTGGGATCAAGGAAGATTTATTTTCGGTATCGGTTTCGGCAACCAAAAAACCCATTCGGTGCATCCCTAAAAATTAGGCTATACGTTTGCCATGCACTATTGGTTCAGCCTGCGTGAATGAAAAAAAAACTGATTCCTCCATGCAAGCTACACAGTGGAGATGGACGAATCTCCCACTAAAGCCTCATACACACGATAGGACTTTGTACAAACTTTCCCTTGGATTTTTGCACAAAGGGCATCGGCCCTGAACTTGTATTGCATACACACAGCAGGACATTTTCAGCCAACTTTCACCAAATCATGTGGTTTTTCTGCTCTTTACCGCCACCTTTGGTCAACTTCTGTATTGTTGTCTGATCTTTTGCATTGGTTCTGAGCATGCCCGTTTGTACTTTGTACAAAAGTCCTATGGTTTTTTGTACACACGATCAGACTTTGCACCATCTGACTTTTGTTGCCAGAAAGTTTGTCTGTTCGCACAGCCAACAAAAGTCAGATAAAAACCAAAAAAGTTTTGGAGCGTACACACGGTCGGATGACAGCTACTTTGCATGTTTGTTGTCAAAAAGTCTGATCGTGTGTATGGGCCTTAAGTCTACTTGTATTTTGGCAGCTGGTGCTGCCAGCTGTCAAAAAAGAAAAAAAAAACAGAATAGGGGCTACATCTAATTGGTTGATGCTGCTTTCACTTTTCAGCCTACAATTTTCTGCCAAATTCCCTCAATTTCTTCAATTGAGGGATGTCAGACATTAGGTGGCAGACAGGGTCACCCACATAACGAACTTCATCCTGTTCCTCAGGAACTGGCTGAAATTTGCACAATGTACAGCTAGCTTTAGTATGCTCTGCCTGGTTAATCTCTTGTCGCTCACATAATGCATATGTGTTTCAGCAAAGAAAGGGGCTTTAATGCACACACTGCACATATACTTCTATGAGCAGCAGAGCTTTCTGTGCGGAGAGCTGCACACTGCACTCTCTCAGCACAATGGCGGATCTGTCAAATACAGCTGTGACAGCCATTCACATTTCTCATTTGATCGGCTGATTCTTCCCAGCCTCCAACGTAAGGACCCTGCCAATGGGATGCTGGGGATAGGCGGGAAGGGGATAATGCTGAAGCTAAGATCCTGATATTACAGTATACACAAATGAAGTAAATACATTTGCAGATGTCTTAATCTTAGAAGGTCACCTTGGATGCAGCATGAAGTCTTTGATAATATCGTGGAGAGGCTGTGATTTGTGCACATAGGTTGGAGATGACTGTGAGAATATGAGACCAAAGTAAAGCCAGGAGGCTGCAAGAGAAAAAACAGATAAGCAAAAGTGTATTAATATTTATTGTCATGAATGGGCAGATATTTCCTCCAACACCATAAATGTAATTTTCCAGAGGACTGCTTTGCATAGTTTATTATCAACTTTATAGTCTTACTTCCTATACATTGTATTCTGCACTAATGCTAAACCATGGGCAGATTGATACTCTATGGCCTCTAGGCCAACTTTCTTGGGTACACCCCGTCTACCAAACAAACAGGCTAGGTATAAAGTCACACTAACAACATCAGATGATGTAGCCCGAGAAGACTACAGGAGACAGACTGCCCACACATCAGCACACCTAGAAGCAATGATTAGAATAGTAGGCAAACTCCCTACTCTGTTATCACCTTGGTTGTAGGTATACAGAGCCAGAGTCACCTGGTAGATCTATGCCACCTGTGATTTTAGGCCTGGTCAAGAATTGTTGAGAGAGGCAGTATGCTTTCCCTGCCTGAAGAAAGTTCCCAAATGCACTACTAAACTGATTCAGGAACAAATCTTGGACTTTAAGGAGGATCTGCAACAAATAGAAATGGCAGGGTAGGGCATTCATTTTGATCACGTTACTCCTGCCCAACCATGACAATATTGTTGTAGACCACCTGGAAAAATATTTCTTGAGTTGCAGGAAGAATGGAGGAAAATGGGCCTAGAACAGATCCCCCACCGCAGGCATATGATATATTCCATGGTATTTTAGTTGTGTTTGGTAGCCTAATGGTTCAGATTTTTGCCAATTAATTTTGAAGTTGTAAATCTGACTATAGAGATGAAATTCCACTAGGAAGGTGATATCAACAGTTCGGTTAGAAACAACAGCAGATCGTCTGTGTAGCCAGCTACCTTGTGTTCACAAAATTTGGTAGATATACCTGCAATATTGTAATTGGCCAAAAAAAAAAGGAGGGGTTCTAGTGAAAGGACGAAAATGAGGAGGGACAACAGACACCCCTGCCTGGTCCCATTTCGTAGCTTAAAGGGTTCAGATGATGTACCATTTACTCTGACTGATGCTGTCAGATGTTGATAAATGGCCTCAATCCATCTACGAAAGTTCACTCCAAGACCAAGAGCACCCATGACAAGTCTATTAATTCAAACACCTTCTCGGCGTCGGTGGATAACAACATGGTTTGCAGTTTCTTAGAGTGTGCCCAATGGATGACATTGAAGGCTCTGGTGGTATTATCCTTAGCCTCCTAGTTGGGAACAAAGCCAGCATGATCTTGATGTATTAGCCAAGGGATTGGGACAGTAGTTTATTTGCGAGAATTTTAGTAAATAGTTTAAGGTCTACATTTAACATAGAGATTGGGCAATAACTAATATATTGTGTGGGGTCCTTTCCCTCTTGGGGTATTAAAGTGATTGCTGCTCAGTGTATTTAAGGGGACAGACCCTCCCTTTAGGATGGAGTTGTAACCCAATGTAAATGGTGAGGACAAGATGGAAGTGAATGTTGTATATAATGGGGTTTGGTTTGTTTTAAACCCTTCAGGAAATCCTCTGAAGTTATTGGGTCTTCCAAGGGGAGCCTATCCCTTTACGACACCCTCGGCAGGCTAGAATCGACTATAAATTTGCTGATCTGGTCCCTTATATCTTGTAAGTCACGATGTGTTGCAGAAGATGTGGAATTGTGACTCCTGATAAACTGATAACAGCACCCCTCTGCTGTAATCATGCGGGAAGTAGGATCGAACCCTGACCACCGTGAGGGTGTTTGCCAGAAGATGGCCTGGTTTATTCCCTCACTCCTAAAATTTTTGTTTGAGTCTCATCAGAGCCTACATTTGACTATACAACCTAACAAGCAATAGTGGACAGGAGTCAGGGACTTACAGTATCTGTGATCTGCTGAAGAATTCTGGAGCTCCCTGAGGCACCTGGCTCTTATGCTGGCCATACACTGATCAAATTATAGTTGGATTCTGATGATCTGGCCAAAATTCGATCAGTAAGTGACCTTGTCAGTACAATCAGTTGCAGTCATTGTTTGACAACGCCCATGTATTCTGGCAGCTGGTGGCATCAGCTATCAGAACACAATAGTCTTAATGAGAGATTTGTCCATCTGCACTGTTTTTTTTTAATCTATTAGTTTATGGTCAGCTTAAGGGCTCATGCACACTGCAGCTCAAAAAAAAACTGCTTTTGAGCTTTTATTTCTGCCTATAAAAGCTCTAAGAAGCTTGTTCTTTTGTTGTGCTCTTTCTTGCATTTTATATTGAGCTCTTTCAAGCTTTTTCGAGCATAAGCATTTTTTTCACAAACCCTCCTAGATAGTATTTCTTAACCAATGTAAAAAAAAAAAAAAGCTTGAACAAATGTTTTAGAGCGCTTTTGAGCACATTTAAGTGTGTGTGTGTGTGTGTGTGTGTGTGTGTGGGGGGGGGGGGGGGGGGGGGGGGGGGGGATTCTGCCTGTAGGAGCATATGCTTGAAAAATGCCTGAAAAAGCCCTAGTGTGCATGGATACATTGGCTAACTTGGAGGGGAGTTTCTGAGCAGAAAAAAAAGAGCTCAAAAGCCTGTAGGATCTGCTTCTTTGAGCTCCTTTGAGCTGCAGTGTGCATGAGACCCTTAGTGTACAGTGGCAGCAGGCTGCTGGGGCTCAGGGATGATGGATTGATATGCCCAGAGAAGAGTAATTTCTTCAAGTTCTGCAATAAAGGAGACATGGCCTGAAGAGCTTGTAGTGTGTGCATGGGGCAGAGTACTTTACCTGTCCCAATTTAGAATTTTCACATTTCCAAATTTTGAATTTCCGAATTTTTGAATTCCTGAATTTCCAAGGTTTTATTATTATTATTATTTATTATTATTATTATTATTAGATTGTTACATTCCATTCGTTTAGATACGGCATTTGTTATTTCAGATAATTCGTAACTTCGGGTAAATTCGTACTTGTTACATTCACTAACAGCTAAATTTGAAAAGAAATTCCAATACCTATAATTTAATATTTATTAATTTTTGAAATTTAGAATTTACGAAATTCCACAAATTCGGAATTTGGAAATCCAAAAATTCAGATTTTCAAATTTCGGAATTTTGAGTTTCGGAATTTTGAATTTCCGAATTTCAAATTACCACATTTTGAATTTCCGAATTTCGAATTCCTCAGATAATTCGTAACTTCGGGTAAATTCGTACTTGTTACATTCACTAAGCCAAATTTGAAAGGAAATTCCAATACCTATAATTTAATATTTATTATTCATTTATTTTGAAATTTAGAATTTACGAGATTACGAAATCCGAAAATTTGGAATTTGGAAATCCGAAAATTCAGATTTTCAAATTTCTGAATTTTGAGTTTCGGAAGTTTTTATTTTCCGAATTTTCACATTTACAAATTTTTAATTTCCGAATTTTGAATTTCTAAATTTTTTATTTCCAAATTTTTGAATTTCGAATTTCTGAATTTTCAGAATTACCAAATTAACAGAATTTTCACATTTCCGAAATACGAATTTCTGAATTTTCACATTTACGAGTTTTGCATTTCTGAATTTCCGAGGTTTTATTATTATTATTTATTATTATTAGATTGTTACATTCCATTCGTTTAGATACGGCATTAGATATTTCAGATAATTCGTAACTTCAGATAGTGAACGTAACAAGTACGAATTTAACAGCCAAATTTGAAGGAAATTCCACTACCTATAATTTAATATTTATTATTTAGTTATTTACAAAATTTCACATTTACGAATTTCCGAAATCCGAAAATTCCAAAAGTTCAAAATTCAGAAATTCAAAATTTCCAATTTCTGAATTTCGAATTCCTGGGGGTTTCTTGTAATGGCTAGGGGTCATTGTGCACTGATATTTGCCGGCAATTATTAATGGGGGTTATCATTGCTGGCCCTGACAGCTGCTGGGGGTTCAGAATAGACATGGGCACTGACAAAAAATTTGTTCAGCTTTGTTTTATTCGTTTTTTTCTTTTTCGGAACTTCAGGAATCGGAAAATTCGGATTTCTGAATTGTCCAAATTTCTGAAATTGAAAATTCGGAAATTTGACATTTTAAGTTTTGGAAATGTAATACATTTTAAAATTTCGGAATTAACGAATTTGTCAAAATGCATTAAAAAACTAATTCGGAACTAAAGGAATTGCACATGTCTCGTTCAGAACAACATACTCAAAGAGGCGGTGGGAAATTTAGACTTGCAAGTAAGGTGAAGGATAACAAACAAGGTGACCAGCAGGTGGCCCATGTAGCACACAATATTTTTCTTTTAATCACTTGAAGGTGTCCTAATACATTTCAAATGTTGACAACTATGGTGTTCATTTTTACATCCACTGACACCAGTTATAGAATGGATTTTTGTACTCTCTTACCAGTATTGAAATAGATGTTACATACTACTGACCTTTGTACTCTGTTTGCCCCAATGTGTTCTCGCCTGCATTCCTATTACATTGTGAATAGTTTCCTTATAACATTGCAGATTTCATTTTTGAACTAAGGCCGGCCATAGATGGTTGGGATCTCAGCTGGTTCAGCAGGAACCGTTAGCAATAATCCCTTCTTCTCCCAGCAGGGAAAGCTTCTCCTGCCCACCTCCTGGGAGAATACAATGACTCAGTGGGAGGGAATCCCCTGTCAACACTGACATGGTTGCAGGAAAGAAATTTGCTCTGTGTATGGCCTGCATAAGCATTTTTCATTATGTCTGCTTTTAACATAACATTAGGTTCGGGTTGGGCATTCCCAGCACACAGCACATTCCCATAAACACTGTAGCTGCCCCCATCCCATTGGATAATTTTCCCTCACTCTCTGTTCCAGTGACAACTGAAACATTTTGGATTTTCAAACACTTTTTGAAAACTTGCCATACACATTTTAAAATGAATGTTTGTACAAAGATTGGCACAAAAATTCTCAGTACATTTGATGACTTGATGAATGTCATTCGGAAGTACTTCAAAATGTCGTTTGTTGTTAATATTTGGAACGAATGCACTTTACCAAATGTAAACCACATACACTGTAATGCCCCGTACACACGATCAGATTTTCCGACAACAAAACTGGATTTTTTTCCAAAGGATGTTGGCTCAAACTTGTCTTGCACACGGTCACACAAATGTTGGCCCAAAATTCCAAACATGGGAACGTAGTGACGTACGATGAGCCGATAAAAAGGAAGTTGACTAGTCAGTTCAATAGCCTTCTGCTTGATTCTGAGCATGCGTGAACTTTTGTGCGACGGACTTGTGTACACATGATCGGACTTTCTGACAACAAGTTTTGTTGGTGGCAAATTTGACAACCTGCTCTCAAACATTTGTGGGCTGAAATTTCGACAGCAAAATGTTGGATGGAGCATACGCACAGTCAGACTTTTTTTTTTCCCCCGACAACAAGCTCACATTGAACGTTTCCCATTGGAAATTACGATTGTGTGTACGCGGCTTTAGAAATAGGTTGGTAGGAGAAACATTTTCTATCCTGCTCTCTTGAATTTGCTCATCACTGTGGTTTGCTCATCACAATTTGACCCCTTTAATGGTTAGAAAAACAAATCAACATTCTTGAAATGATCAATTCTACTTGTGTTTGGCCAGCTTGAGGACTACATTCATCCCAATAAAACCCCCCAAAAAACAGAGGAGATGAATAGATGGTGTTGGATCCCCAAAGCCTTTCATGTTCCCACATACTGGTGTAAGAGTAGTGGAGATGTTCAGCTAGCAGGTTGGTAGCTTTTCCTAAACCAAAAGGCTTCCAAGGCAACTTTGGACTATGACTGGAGAAAGGTAAAAACTGTAGCACTACAGTGTTACAATCTAAATTGAGTTTATTCCAATAAAGAATTCAAGCAAGAAAAGAGGGGATAGTGCCTAGTGAGCAAGATTCAGGAGAATTAGGGGCTGGTGAGGGAACGTTTTCCCAGTGGTAAGTGGAAGCCTCTCTTGATGATGTGCACTTGAGGCATAGTCACTCCTGTGACATCAGCCTAAATGTTTCAGTATATGTATGTTTGATATCAGACTAGGTCAGTTTAAGATCAGTTTGTGCTTTCCTTTTACTCCTTTACACTAGTAAATGTAAAGGCATCCAATGCATTAAAAAAATGCATAACAAATGCATCACAAAACTGATCTCATACACCGGTGTATACTGGTCCCAGTGTAATCATCCAATGCTCATGCACAGTGTATACTGGTCCCAGTGTAGGCATCCAATGCTCATACACCGGTGTATACTGGTCCCAGTGTAGTCATCCAATGCTCATACACCGGTGTATACTGGTCCCAGTGTAGGCATCCAATGCTCATACACTGATGTATACTGGTCCCAGTGCAGTCATCCAATGCTCATACACCAGTGTATACTGGTCCCAGTGTAGGCATCCAATGCTCATACACCGGTGTATACTGGTCCCAGTGTAGGCATCCAATGTTCATACACCAGTGTATACTGGTCCCAGTGTAGGCACCCAATGCTCATACACCGGTGTATACTGGTCCCAGTGTAGGCATCCAATGCTCATACACCAGTGTATACTGGTCCCAGTGTAGGCATCCAATACTCATACACCAGTGTATACTGGACCCAGTGTAGGCATCCAATACTCATACACCAGTGTATACTGGACCCAGTGTAGGCATCCAATACTCATACACCAGTGTATACTGGTCCCAGTGTAGGCATCCAATACTCATACACCAGTGTATACTGGTCCCAGTGTAGGCATCCAATGCTCATACACCAGTGTATACTGGTCCCAGTGTAGTCATCCAATGCTCATACACCAGTGTAGGCATCCAATGCTCATACACCAGTGTATACTGGTCCCAGTGTAGTCATCCAATGCTCATACACCAGTGTATACTGGTCCCAGTGTAGTCATCCAATGCTCATACACCAGTGTATACTGGTCCCAGTGTAGTCATTAGGAGTGCAATGGATCAAAAAACTCACAGATCGGATCGTTCCTTGGATCAGAGTCACGGATCGGATCATTTTTCGGATCAGCAAATAGTAATTGAATTTGCAAAAACCTGTGAAAATTCCACCATCATATAGTCCCCACTGTAATATCCACAATCTCCCCCACTGTAATATTGGCTGAGTATGGCTGGGTACGGCTGAGCATGGCTGGGTACGGCTGAGCATGGCTGGGTATCGCAGAGTATTGCAGAATATGGCTGGGTACCGCAGAGTATCGCAGAATATGGCTGGGTATCGCAGGGTATGGCTGGGTATCGCAGGGTATGGCTGGGTATCGCAGGGTAAGGCTGGCTATGGCTGGGTATGGCTGGGCATTGGCAGGGTATTGCAGTGTATTGGCTGGGTATGGAGGGATGGCTGTCACAGAGCAGCGCTGTGGGCACTACAGATCCAGCCCACAGCGCTGCTGACACCAATCTCTCCCCTCCACTGTACAGATCAGTACAGAGAGGGAAGGGAGGAACCGGCGTCATGACATGACGCCGGTTTGTTTACAAGTGATCGCTCCATCATTTGACGAAGCGATCACAGTGTAAACGGCTTGGGTGTAGAAAGATGGTCGCCGCTTCGGAGCTAGGCCGAAGCCGCGGCCTTTCCTAAGGCCAAGACAGCGGACTGATCCGCGGATTGCGGCGTGTGCGGATCCGAGCGGGGTGACCCGTTCGGATCACGGATCGGTGACGATCCGTTGCACCCCTAGTAGTCATCCAATGCTCATACACCGGTGTATACTGGTCCCAGTGTAGGCATCCAATGCTCATACACAGGTGTATACTGGTCCCAAAAAATTACACCACAATATTTGCTATGACCTGTTTTTCCTCCTATTCTACTTTATTCCTGACTAGTGCTGGCTTATGGTGACATCATTAATAAGTTCTGGTGGTGGACAGCTAACATAGGGCTGATCAGAAAATAATAAGTGACAGAAAACACAATATACACATTACCAGTTAAAATTTTCCTGGACAAGATTTTGGTTCATGTACTGTAACTCAGACTCCACAAATTTCATCATTGGGATGATGCACTACAGAGTGGAAAAAGAAAGGTGTTACAATAAGGAAAGGCAGGTATTCCGACATACATGAGAAAAGCTAGCTTTAATTTCAAATAGCAGGCAGTTGGGTAAAGTCTACATCTAAGGACTCATTTACACTTGCCCTCTTAAGAGCAATCCATTAGACATGTGCAGAACAAAAAAATTTGTTTAGATTCGTTATTTACATAAATTTGTTTAGTTAAATTTGTTTAATTCATTTTCTGAATTAGTTTTGTTAATATGTATTCAAATTTTCAAATTCAAATCGATTCAAAAAGTTTTTGAATCATTTTTTAAAAGTTTTCGAATTCGAAAAGTTTTTGAATTTCCAAAGAGAATAAAATAGAATAGAAAATAAAGGAATAGAATAGAAAAAATATAATGGAATAAAAAATATAACAGAAAAAATATTAGCATATAATACAGTAAAACAGAACACATAGATATTAAATAAAAGAACAGAATAGAATGGAATGGAACATAATAGAATTAGAAAGGAATAGAATAGAATAAAAAAAATAGCATTAAATAGAAAGAGTATAACCATCTTATGAAATTTAAATAGAATAGAAAAGAATAGAATTAAAAAAACAATAGATAGAATAAAAATAATATAACCATTTTCCAAAATTCAAATAGAATCAATTCGAATCTAACTAGAATAGCGTAGAATAGAGTATATCAGAATAGAAAACAACACAACAGTATAGAAAAAAAATAGAATGAATATTACCATCTTCCTATTCTAATCTATTCTTTTCTAGTCTATTCAAATTCGATTTGATTCGATTCTATTTGATTTTTGGGAAATGGTTATATTCTTTCTATTGCTTTTTTAATTCTATTCTTTTTCGATTTGTTTATTCTATTCTATTATTTTATTTTCTATTCTCTTCTATTCAAATGTATTCTATTTGAAAATTAGAATTTCAGAAGATGGTTATATTATTTCTATTCTGTTGTTTTTTCTCTCTACTATTCTGTTATTTTCTATTCTATTCTAATTAGAATTGCTTCTATTTGAATTTTGGGAAATGGTTATATTCTTTCTATTCTATTGTTATTTTTTATTATTTTCTGTTCTATTCTATTATAGTCTATATTCTATTTTTTTTTTTTTTATTATATTCTTTTACTATGTATTCAAATTTATTCTATTTGAAATTCGAATTTCAGAAGATGGTTATATTCTTTCTAGGTTATTCTATTCTATTTGTTTCTATTATATTCTAGTCTATTCTGTTCTTTTTTCTATTTTATTTTGTTCTGTTTTACTCTATATTATATTCTTATATTTTCTGTTATATTCTTTTCTTTTCTATTCCTGTATTTTCTATTCTATATTATTCTCTTTAGAATTTGAACACTGTTAGAATTTGAACACTATTAGAATTTGAACACTATTAAAATTCAAAAACTATTAACATTTTGAAAATGATTCGAATTTGAAAATGATTTGAATTTGAACACTAGGGTAAAAAATGATCAGCGCAACTTAAAGGGGCGTTCCGGCCAATACATTTTTTTTTTTTTTTTTAAGTCAGCAGCTACAAACACTGTAGCTGCTGACTTTTAATAAGGACATTTACCTGTCCAACGATCCCGCGATGTCGGCCGCCCGGGGGCCGATTCGTCCATCGGATTGGCTGCCGGCGCCTCCATCCTAATGAGGGGAAACAGGCAGTGAAGACTTGCGGCTTCACTGCCCGAGTCGCGCGGCGCTTTGTGAATGGCCCCATTGTTTTCTGGGACACACACATGTCCCAGAAGGCAACGGGGCCGCTCACTGAAGAGGAGGAAGTGCCACAGAATAGGAAGAGGCAGATTAGGAAGGCTGCCTAGCACCAGCATTTCAGGTAAGTGAAAAAAATATATATTTTTAATTTTTTTTATGTTATTAATGCATTTATTTATTTTTTGTCGGGGGTGGCCCTCCACTTTTATAGAATAAATGCATGTTAACTGTGAACAAATGAAAAAATCTCCTATGTAAAATAAACTCCTGTGCAAATTTATGCAATGAAGTGCACTGTGCAAGATGACAATAAGACCCCTTTCACACTAAGGGCGTTGTACAGACGCTATAGCGTTAGAAATAGCGTCTGTAATCCGCCCTCAAACTGCTGCTCCATTCATTCCAGTGTGAAAGCCCGAGAGCTTTCACACTGGAGTGGTGTGCTGTCAGGACCTCAGGAAAAGTCCTGCCAGCAGCTTCTTTGGAGCGGTGTGTTTACCGCTCCTCCACCGCTGCTCCCCATTGAAATCAATGCGGCAGCGCTGAATTACCGCCGGCAAAACGCCCATATTGCAGTGTATTGCGGGTGGTTTTAATCCTTTCTCAGCCGCTATCGGGGTATAAAAGCGCCCCGCTAGCAGGTGAAATGCGCTGCAAATCCGACGGTAAAACACCGCTATTTTTAGATGCTATGGGCAGTGTGAAAGGGGTCTAAATATTGCAACATACAAAATAAACTCCTGTGCAAATAACGCAACGTGCAAATAGCTAATAAATAGATGAACAAACTGCAAATAAGCATGAAGTCCCAGATAGCTCAAATAGATAAAACTATTTAGTATAATAATAGTCCACTGTGTTCACAGGAAACGTGCGTTTATTCCATTAAGTTGCGTTGATCATTTTTTTATCCTACACCAATTTTGTACACTGTATATACTTAAGTCTAGCTGCAATTTTTATTAGATCAGTTCGATTCACTTCATAGCGCGAGCAACTACACTGTTTATTTATTCGAATCTGAACACTATTCGAATTTGAAAACTTTTATTCGAAAACTATTAAAATTTTGAAAACTATTCGAATTTGAACACTATTTGAATACTATTTTGATAAGTATTCAAATTTTGTCTGAATTTTTTTCCCGTTATTTCGGATTTGTTTAAATTTGGTACTATTGTAATTTGGGCATTTGGATATATGCCAATTTCTGAAAAATGAAAATTCATCTGAATTTCAAATTAGAACGAAACTAACCGAACATGTCAATGGTGGATAATTTTCCTGCGCCACAATGCAAAACATTGCAGATGCAACTTATGTATACCTCTATACAACTGCCTGTGCAGCTTGTGGCAGAGGGGATGGTAAAAACACAACTCAACTGAACTCCAGCTGCAAGTGTAAACTAGCCCCTAACAGGCAGACCTTTTCAATACAAAGAGCCTGCAGTCACATCTGGAAGGATGGACTCTGGTTGCTATGGGTTATGGCATCTTACTATTTTCCTGGCTGATTACACAAGATAGAGTCAGATTTACCCTCATCTTTACAATGAATCCATAGAGGCCCGACGTATACTCACATCATTGGGGTCCCGGGAATCGCTGGCTCTTGCTATCGATTGAAGATGTTTGGCAATCCCAGAATCTAGCTGT
This sequence comes from Lithobates pipiens, assembly GCF_037356315.1. Classification (NCBI taxonomy): domain Eukaryota; kingdom Metazoa; phylum Chordata; class Amphibia; order Anura; family Ranidae; genus Lithobates; species Lithobates pipiens. The sequence continues at coordinate 148,658,623 of NW_027507789.1, forward strand.
GATAGGGAGATATCAGAGGATGAGGAGAGAGATAAGGAACAACATTCCATTTGTAGGGAGTGTGGGGGAAAGGATAGGACCTCTTTTAGATATTTAGTGATGTCCCCACTGGGGAGGTTTGACCTTACTTCCTGTCAGGGCAGGACAAAACTTTCTCCAGTGGGGACACAGACTACAACAAACATGCCCATTATGTGGGGCAATCAACACACTAAAAACTATTTGTTTAACCTAAAAAAATGTTTACATTTATACTGGCTTTTCAAAATCTCAAATTCAGTAATTGCAAAGCTAGGTGAAATGTTTAATGCAGCAGAACACTTGGAGTTAAAGCCCAATTGAATAAATTCATTCCAGGTGCATCAAAACAAAAAAGGTAGTTAACCCCTTGTTCACCAAGGTACATTTAGAAACATCTTGGTATTCAAGAGGTTAAAGTTACACTAAAAGAAAATAATAATACACTGGTCTGAGGCTGTGTCCACACTATTGCAAATTGAAAATTCAGACCGAAATTGGACCTGAAACATTGAACAGGGACGCACCGGACCCTTGCTGTGAGCCTCTCCATACGTAAGTGTGAACCCAGACTAAAAGAAAATAATTCTATTCAAGTATATATTATTAACCACTTCCTGCCCAGCCTATAGCAGAATGACGGCCCGGGAAATGGTTCACGTCTTATCCTGACTGGGCGTCATATAACGTCCAGCAGGATAACTGATGGCGCGTGCCTGTGGGGAGGGGGGCGCATATCGTGGCGATCGGTGGTGTGGCCTGTCAGTCTGACACACCGCTACACCGATCTTGGTAGTCTCTGGCGGAGGCTCTTTACCATGTGATCAGCTGACAGCCATGTCCCATCACGGCTGATCATAATGCAAACAGGAAGAGCCATTGATCGGCTTTTCCTCACTCATGTCTGACAAACGTGAGTAGAGGAGAGCCGATCAGCGTCTCTCCTGACAGGGGGGTCTGTGCTTATTGTTTATCAGCACAGCCCTTCCACAGATGCCCACCCAGGAGCGCCAGGATGCTGCCAGACCACAATGGTACCCCAAAAGGTATGTCACCCTGTGCCCAGGCAGATGGCAATTAGTGCCCATCAGCAATTCCTGCCAGTGCCATCAGTGATGCCTATCAGTGCCCAGCAGTACCACCTATCAATGCCACCCATAAGTACCCATCAGTGCAGCCTATTAGTGCCCACCAGTGTCATCCATGAGTGCCCATCTGTGCCGCCTATCAATGCCCATCAGTGTCGCCTATTTATTTATTATTTATTTTATTTATTTCAGGTACTTATAGCACTTTATATATACATTGTACATTTACATCAGTCCCTACCCTCAAAGAGCTTATACTCTAAGGTCCTTAACTCACATTCATACATACTAGGGACAATTTAGACAGAATCCAGTTAAAGCGGTAGTAAACCCGCACATTTTTTTTTTTTTTTTTTTTTAAACCTCCAAAGCAAAAGGCATAATGAGCTAGTATGCACCGCATACTAGCTCATTATGAAATACTTACCTTCGAACAAGGCCCCGACATCTGGCCCGATCCACGCCGAGGGAGCTGACATGCTCCCTCTGCGTTTCTTCCGGGTATCGCGGCTCCGGCGCTGTGAGTGGCCGGAGCCGCGATATCGTCACTCCCGCGCGCGGGAGATTTCATTCCGGCCGGCTGGCCGGCCACTGCCGGATTTTCAAAGCAAAAGGCATAATGAGCTAGTATGCACCGCATACTAGCTCATTATGAAATACTTACCTTCGAACAAGGCCCCGACATCTGGCCCGATCCACGCCGAGGGAGCTGACATGCTCCCTCTGCGTTTCTTCCGGGTATCGCGGCTCCGGCGCTGTGAGTGGCCGGAGCCGCGATATCGTCACTCCCGCGCGCGGGAGATTTCATTCCGGCTGCCGGATTTTCAGGCCGAGAATCCCCTTGTGCGCATGCGCCGCTGCAGTCAGCGGCACATACCGAGGGGAATATCTCCTAAACCGTAAAGGTTTAGGAGATATTTTTTTTACCTACAGGTAAGCCTTATTATAGGCTTTCCTGTAGGTAAAAGTTAAAAAATCGAGTATACAACCACTTTAACCTACAAGCATGTCTTTGGAGTGTGGGAGGAAACTGGAGTACCCACACAGGCACAGGGGGAACATGCAAACTCTAGGCAGGTAGTGTCATGGTTGGGATTCGAACCAGCGACCCTTTTTACTAATAGGCGAAAGTGCCTATCAGTGCCTATCAGTGAAGGAGAAAACTTGCTCATTTACAAAATTTTATAAAAGAAACAAAATAATTTTATTAAATTTTCAGGCTTTTTTTATTTGTTTAGCAAAAAAAAAACGCAGAGGTGATCAAATACCACCAAAAGAAAGCTCTATTTGTGGGAACAAAATGAAAAAATTTAGTTTGGGTACAATGTAGCACGACCACGCAATTGTCATTTAAAAACAGCGACAGCTCTGAAAGCTGAAAATTGGCCTGGGCAGGAAAGGGGGGGGGGGGGGGGGGGTTAAGTGCCTGCTATTGAAGTGGTTAAAGTAACATTAAACCTTTTACTTTTATTAAAATAAGAAACATGTCATACTTATCTGCTCTGCGTAGTGGTTTTGTACAGAGCAGCCCCAATCCACCTCTTCTCGGTTCCCCCACACTCCAGGCTCCACCTCTTTGGTGAGTGCACCATCGAAAGCCGCTTTGCATGGGAATGTGAAGCGAATAATCTTAGTGCATAGAATGCATTAAGATTATTATCATATTATTATTATTATTATTATTATACACGATTTATATAGCGCCAACAGTTTACGCAGTGCTTTACAATGTAGAGGGTGGACAGCACAATTACAGTACAGCTCAATACAGAAGGGACGGGAGGGCTCTGCTCGTTTAGCTTACATTCTAAAGGGAGGAGGTGGGGGTACAAAAGGCCTCACATACATGGCCCCACTGTATGTAAGAACATAGCCAATCTCTCTTGCTTGTTTCTGAGATAGACTATAGCCTATAGGATTTGTAGTGTACATAGAGCAGTGCATATGACAACCACTAGCACACACTGCTTTTTCCAAACAAACAGAAGTGAGGGGAAAAGGAGAAGTTCAGCAGCTCACGGAGGACAATAAAAGCTAGCACTATAAGGATTCAAAATGTTTAAAGTTTCTTAAGAAAGTTTTTGTTCCGCTGTATTTTTTTTCACCTGGCTCCTGGATTCCATGTAAAAGTGATCTGGGCAGCTATAGAGCTACTAAATGCAGCAGGGGCAAAAGGTTTTGCAGCAGATACAGAGCAAAGCATTGCAAACACAGTATGTTACTACATTTGCCTGCTGTCTCTGAAGCTTAAGGGAGGTGGTCAAGAGGCAGCTCAACCATGTGTTTTTAATACCCCTCAACTGCAAAGAGCCCTAATGCAGCTACAGCCTGAATAGAAAAGTCAGTCCATTGCCAGCAACCGCAGAGAGGGACCCTGGATCTCTGTAGGTAAGCAGTGGTCTCACTGCAAACATCAGAAAAGATCATGCTTCCTGCTAATAGTATAAGCCTAGCTCTGGGCATGTTTAGCCTTTGCAAGGAGACCACTGCTTCCACACAGAGAGCAAGGTCCCATACTTCAGCATGCAGGCAGAACACAGGCTTTTCTACAGTTGTGGCTGTTTTTTAAAGAAAACTATGATTTTGAACACCTTTGTTTTGATGCATCTAGAATGTATTTTGCCAATTTATAAGTAACGTTTAATTGGGTTCTAGAATTTTATAGAGGTCTATATATTAGAACACAAAGAAGACAACTGAGGAGGAGAGATGGAAAGAGAGATATGGTTCCCAATGGGGAACAATTGGGAGCTATGCAACAAAACACAAACAATTCAAAGGATGACGATGCCATTTCAGGCTTTTATTATTGTCTATTAGTGACAGCTGCTGCCCACCTTTTTTTGCCATCATAGAGAAAGCAATTGAAGTGAAGTTCCCCCAGGAGAGTAAACAAAAAAACAATTAAAACCTAAAATGGGCTTTTACCTGTGAAAATATATTTTTTTCCCTCCTGGATGCTTCCTCCTCCCTCGCCCCCAGTTGGGGACTATTTTCTAATTTTTAAAAGGTTTCTTACCTGTTTAGTGTTGTACAGCATGTCAGAGAAATAGTGGGAGCTGGACTTGCCAGTATCGGAACGTTTCCATGCGCCTGGGCGGGAGAATAGTGCTCCCGCGCATGCGGGTGCATGATACAGCAGGACAGCGTGGGAGCGTGCGCACTGAAGCCCGCATTAACATTACACCCCCTTGCTGGCCTATAAAAGGCTGACCCCTTGTCTAATTGCTGGTTTGTCTCTCAGCTTCCTGTGTTCCTGCTAACCTGTGTTTATCTGCTATGACATGGATTGACCCTGACCTGCTCTGATCCTCTCCAGTATTTTGACTTTGTTTAAAGGACTCCTCTGCTACCTGCCTTCTGTGTTTGACCCCCAGCTTGTCTAAGGTCTTCTCTACTTACCAGCTCTCTGTGCATGGTTTGTCTAAAGGATTCATCTGCTACCCGCCACCTGTATATGACCCTGGCTTGCACTAAGGACTTGCTTCTGCTGAACTTCTTGTGCCTAACCCCCAGTATCCTCCTAAGACTCAGTCCCAGCCACTATCTATGGGTCTGTTGGGTTAGTATGGTGTCAAGTCCATTCGTGCCCAGCATGTCTACTCTGCGGGAGTCCTCCATTCAAGACCCACCTACCTGCTAGTAACCCATGCCTCTCTGTGCCCTATACCCTCTGTACCACGGTCATGTACCTGGTAGGAGTCTGAAATGACGAGGTCGGCCTCTCTTGTATCTCCAGCCCCAGCCCCACTGGAGGTGGAACAGATGGTAGCTAGGGTCAGGAGGAACACGAGTGCCTGTAGATGTTGCGTGCAGAACTTGCAAGTAGAGTTGCAGGCTTGGAGGTAATGCATCAGGTGAACAACTGGACCCAGGATAGCTGAGATGATGTCAGCCGAAACAGGCACTCGGAGACAGCGTGGAGCCAAGGAGGCAGAAGCAGGGTCACAGGGATAGCCAGGTTCAGCAACAAGCGGGTAGCAAGGTACCAAAGAATAGGCAGAAGCAACGCTAGAAGAAAAGCCGGGAATGGGAACCAGTAGTCAGTGTAATCAGAGTCCAAAGCAGAGTCGAGGGAAGCCAAGATTAGTAATGGGAATCAAGCTGGGTATAAACAGGGTTCAGAGTTTTAGGACACAGCTGAAGACCAGTCAGCACCTTCCAGAAGTCAGAGCATCTTTTAAATAGGCCATCTGGAGCTAATTAATGCTGGGGGCATTGGCGCGCATGGAATTACTTTGTTTCCTGTGATTGTGCACATTAGTGCACATAGGATTTCGACCATTGCCCATAGGCGTGCGCATGCACACCAGTGCGCGCCGGGCGCATCTTAACAGATCTCTTACAACCACCTTCAGGGGTAAAGTGCGCTCAGCTGCAAGGGAAGCCGCTCTCAGCATCTTGGCCTTGGTGAGTATCCTGACAGTACAAACCAGCCAAGTCAGAGGCCGACAGAGCAGGTTCCCCCCCTCGAGGCCCTGGGCCAGCAGGTTACAGCTCTTACACAGGCAGTCCAGAGACTACAAGAGGGCTATTTCCAACTTGAAGGCAGTCTCCAGCATCGGACAGTGTCTCCTGCTCCTGTGGATACAGTTCCGGCATCCCCCAGTAGGGCAACTTCTTCACAGGATCAGCAGCTCCTGCAGTTGTAATGACTCTTCCCGAACCAAGGGTCCCTACACCTGAGCGATTTTCAGGAAACCGGAAGAAGTTCAGGGCATTCAAAAACACTTGTCTGTTATACTTGGCCCTCCAGCCAAAGACGTTTAGTACCAAAACAATAAAAGTGGGGTTCATAATCTCTTTTTTATCCGAAGAACCCCAAGCATGGGCCCATAACCTCTTGGAACAGAAAAGCCTCCTACTAAACTCTGTAGAAACTTTCTTTGAATCCATGGCACAACTGTATGATGACCCCCAGCGCACAGCCACTGCCAAAACCATCTTGCATATTCTTATCCCAAGGGAAAAGGCCAGTGGAACATTACACAGTTGAGTTCCGAAAATGGTCTGCGGATATAGAACAGAATGAGGCTGCTCTCAATTATCAGTACCGTCAGGGCCGTTCGGAAACCCTTAAAGATGAACTAGCACGTGTTGACTCTCCTACCTCCCTGGAAGATTTGATTTAACTGGCCATAAAATTGGACAGACGCTTATGGGCACGGTGCTCTGAATTTTTCCAGCCCCCATGGCCTACCTGGATGCTACCCAGGATCCCTCCAGTTCACCTCCTCCGGTTCCTCCGTCTTCGTCTGAAAATGAACCAATGCATCTGGCTCTGGTCCAGTCTCCACTTACGCCTGATGAAAGACAACGCCGGCGTCAAGCCAACCTATGTCTATACTGTGGAGGAGCAGGCCACTTCTTGCTCAACTGTCCCGTGAGACCCAGTAAGTCGTACCTGCGGTATGCTATGCTTTCAGGTAGCTGGTTCAACCCAGTCTCACCTTGTCCTTCCTGTCTCCCTACAGGTGGCAGGAGAGGAGATCCGGCTACTGGCCATTATTGATTCTGGGACCTGCAGTTGCTTGCTGGATGCATCCCTGGCCCAAAGACTGCACATTCCTCTACAAAATAAAAAGCAAACCCTCCAAATACATCTGGCTGATGGATCTCTACCTTGCTCAGGACACATTACCCAAGAGACTAAACCCACTCTCACCATTAAGCCCCGTACACACGAGCGGACTTTTCGACATCCAAACTCCGACGGACCGAGTCCGTCAGACTATCCAATCGTGTGTGGGCTGCAACGGACTTTAGCTTCGCCAAAGTCTGACGGACTTTAGAAATGAAGCATGCTTCAAATTTTCCCGACGGAACTCCGCCGGACCCGGTCCCCTTCGAAAAATTCGCTCGTGTGTGTGCTACTCCGACGGACTAAAACCGACGCTAGGGCAGCTATTGGCTACTGTCTATGAACTTCCTACGTCGAATCCAGTCGTACGTCATCACGTTCGACTCCGTCGGAGTTTGGTGTGATGGTGTGTGGTCAAGTCCGTTCGGTCGAAAAGTCCGCCAGAACTCCGTCGGAACTCCGGCGGAACTCCTTTGGAGGTCTGTCAGACTTAATCCCTCTCGTGTGTACGGGGCATTACAGATTCCGGCCATCAGGAATTTCTTTGCTTTGACATCATATGCTCACCCATGTTCCCCATCATCTTGGGACTTCCATGGTTACAGGCTCACAATCCCCAGATTAATTGGAGTAAGAAAGAAGTCTCCTTCTCCTCTGCCTACTGGTCCCAACACTGCTTTACTCCAGTTTCCACTAGCACTGCCTCCTGTCTGACCATTCAGCCTACACCTGACCATCCAGCACGTTCCCTTGGTGTACCATGAATTCATGGACATTTTTGACAAAAAGAAAGCCGGCAATTTACCTCCTCATCAGCCTTATGACTACCCCATTGATCTTTTACCAGCTCTGAGATTCCTTTTGGCCGCATATTTCCACTCTTCAAGACTGAGTTGGAAGCCCTTCAGGCCTACATTGATGAAAATTTCGAAAAAGGTTTAATTCTCCCTTCCTCTTCCCCAGCTGAAGCGGATATTTTCTTTGTTGAAAAAAAAGATGGCACTCTAAGACCTTGTGTTGACTATAGAGAACTCAACAAAATTACCATAAAGAACCGCTACCCGCCCCCTTTGATCCCAGAGCTGTTCCAATGTTTCTGAACCGCCCAAATCTTCTCCAAACTTAACCTACGAGGCGCTTACAACCCTATTCGGATACATACGGAAGATGAATGGAAGACAGCTTTCAGGTCAAGGTTTGGACACTTCGAATATCTAGTGATGCCATTCGGGCTGTGCAATGCCCAAGCTACATTTCAGCCTTTGGTGAATGACATTTTTCGAGAATACCTGGATAACTTTGTAATTGTTTACCTTGACAATGTCCTTATCTTTTCCACCACTGTAGCAAGTTCATGTGAAGAAAGTACTCACAATCCTCAGAAAACATGGTCTTTACCTAAAAGGGGAAAAATTTGTTTGAAAAGAAAGTTGTCCAGTTCCTGGGGTTCATCATTTCACTGAGGGGGTCGCAATGGAGACACAGAAGGTGAAATCAATCCAGGAGTGGCCAGCTCCTGTGGATAAAAAGGGGGTCCAGCGGTTCGTGGGCTTCGCCAACTTTTACCACGGGTTTATAAAGGGATTTTTGTCAATCGTTTTAACTATCACTCAATTGACCCGCCGGCAAAATTGGTTCCAGTGGTCTCGAGAAGCTCAGGAAGCCTTCAATAATCTAAAAGATTTGTTCATTTCCGCTCCAATACTACAACACCCAGACTCAGCCTTACCCTATGTGTTAGAAGTGGATGCTTCAGAGTTGGCTACAGGAGCAATTCTGTCCCAAAGACAAGGTCATAAGGCTCTTCTTCACCCTGTGGCTTTTGCCTCCTGGAAGTTAACTCCACCAGAAAGAAACTATGATGTTAGTGACCGTGAGCTGCTTGCCATCAAATTTGCTCTGGAAAAGTGGAGATATCTATTGGAGGGTACGTCTCATCCTATCATGATCTTTACGGTTCATAAGAACCTGGAGTATCTCAGGACAGCAAACCGTCTCAGACCCAAACAAGCTCGCTGGGCATTATTCTTCTCCAGGTTCAACTTTCACATCTCTTACCGACCGGGCTCCAACAATGGAAAGGCAAACGCACTCTCCCGGATGTTCCCTGAAGCCATCCAGACAGCAGAACCTGGTACCATCTTGTCTCCACAAAATGTTGTTTGTCTTATTCAGCCTGACTTGAAGACTGCCATTAAACAGGCCTCCAGCCAATGTTCAGACCCAGAGGTATCTTTTTTTTTAAAAAGCAGGGTGGTGTGCTATGGGCTCAGAACAAAATATGTGTCTCACAATGTAAGGCTCTTGATATTAAAGACTTTTCATGATCACAATTTAGCAGGACATTTTGGGGTAAAAAAAAACTCTTAATTAGTACATTGATCGTTTTGGTGGCCGGGGTGGAGACAGGACTGTAAGAACTAAGTTAGATCTTGTATTGTCTGCCAACACTAAAGCCTGGGGCCTGCTAAGACCGTTACCCATTCCGGAACAACCCTGGAGGGAAGTTTCTATGGACTTTATCATTGACCTGCCTTCCTCTGAAGGGTTTTCCACCATTCTGGTAGTGGTCGATCCCCTTTCAAAAATGGAACACTTCCTGCCCATGGTGGGCATGCCCTCTGCCTTAGACACAGCAAATATATTTATTAAAGAAGTGGTAAGGCTTCATGGAGTACCCAACAACATGTGCAATTCACCTATATATTTTGGAAGGACCTCTGAAAATCTTTTGAGGTATGCCTCTCCTCAGCCTATCACCCTCAAAGTAATGGTCAGAGAGGACAAACCAAACTTTGGAACAATACCGTTGCTGCTTCTGCTCTTGTTCCCAAGACAACTGGACTTCTCCTCTTCCTTGTGCGGAGTTTGCTTACAATAATTCCATAAACACAGCCACCATTCAAACTCCTTTTTGGGCCAATTACGGGTTTCACCCTTCCTTCCTGCCTAATTCTATTCCTGAAGTGTCAGTCCCTGCTGTGCAGGATCAAATAAGTTTTATTCAAACAATTCTTCAACCTTCAAACAAAATTAATCGGCCCCTTCAAGGTAAAAAGAGTGGTGAATCCCGTGGCTTTTGAACTAGCCCTAGCTAGTTCCTACAAGATACACTTTGTTTTTCATACATCTTTGCTGAAACCAGTGGTTCCCAGCCTTTTTCAGGAAGGGAAGAATTGCCACCTCCTCCGGTCAAAATTGAAGGCGAAGATGAGTTTGAGGTGGAGACAATAATGGACTGTAGAAAGAGGGGTGGACAAATCCAGTACCTTATCAAATGGAAGGGGTACCCTCCAGAAGATAATTCTTGGGAAACTTCAAATAACATACACGCCCCACGTTTTCGTACAAGCCTTCCGCGAAAGGTACCTGGAAGTACTGGCCAGGTTGGGCATCCGGAGGCTGCCCCTTGGGGGGGGGGGGACTGTCAGAGAAATTGCAGGAGCCGGACTTGCCAGTATCGGAATCTTCCATGCTCCTGCGCAGCAGAATAGCGCTCAGGCGCATGCGGGAGCGCGATACAGCAGAGCGGTACATGATACAGCGTGACGACGCGGGAGCGTGCGTTCTGAAGTGTGCATTAATGTTACACCCCTTTGCAGGCCTATAAAAGGCTGACCAGCCCCTTGTCTAATTGCTGGTTTGTCTCTCAGCTTCCTGTGTTCCTGTCTCAAGTGCTAACCTGTGTTTACCTGTTGTGACCCGGATTGACCCTGACCTGCTCTGATCCTCTCCATTACTTTCACCTCGGCTTATTTAAAGGACCCCTCTACTACCTGCCTTCTGTGTTTGACCCACGGCTTGTCTAAAGGATTCCTCTGCTACCTGCCTTCTCTATTTGACCCCCAGCCTGTCTAAGGATTTCTCTACTTACCAACACTCTGTGCATGACCCCGGCTTGTCTAAAGGATTCCTCTGCTGACCTGTCTCCTGTGCTTGACCCCTGGCTTGTTTAAAGGACTACTCTACTGGCCTGCTTCCTGTGTATGACTTGCACTGAGGACTTGCTTCTACTGAACTTTCTGTGCCTAACCCCCAGTATTCTCCTATGACTCAGTCCCAGCCACTATCATTGGGTCTGTTGGGTTATAGTCCCGGCCGGATTTTCTACTTCAGTTTGGTGTCAAGTTCATTCCCGCACAGCATCTCTACTCTGCAGGATTCCTCCATTCAAGACCCACCTACCTGCCAGTAACCCGTGCCTCTGTGTGCCCTATAGCCTCTCTATCACCTTCAGGGGTAAAATGTGCAAAAATGGCCACAGGTCTTCAGGACCCAGGGGAGACCCGCAGAACATCTATGCATGAGTTTCCTAACTGTATGCTACACATATCAAAGTAAAAAATACTAGCAATGGTTGCCCATGCACCAAAAACCCCACACACATTCACAGGTCTCTGCCGGGTCCCAAAGACTAGGCATAGACCTTCAGCATGCATTCACACATGCAAGATTTTAAAAGATGGTGATGCAGGAGAGGAATAAAACCAAAACCAGTCAGGGGATTGAAGTTCCCTTTTGACATAAGTGTTTACTCTTCCCAAGTCTTTACAAAACCATAAGAAAACGTTTTAGCTGGAGTTTGCCAATTAGAGAAGGGCTGAACACCAGCCTGTTTGGTGTGCAAAAAAAAAAAAGTCCATACCAGACCCTTCGGGGTAAAGCGTTCACTCAACTCTAATGACAATCAATATAGTGTAAGACTTACTTTTTGGGCAAGCGCCTGAACCACTCCACGGATCTCACGGTCCAGGCAAGCCACAGCACTGTTCAGTTGGTCATGAAGTGTGTGTTGAAACTGTTCTGAGCTTATGATGTCACATGTCCTTTGTTGCAGAGTCTTCCAGTCCAGTTTCTGTGGTAATGACTGCACTATCAACCGCAGTTGTTCAATGTTGTTCACTACCAGGCACAACTAGGAAGGCAAAGAAAGAGTCACACATCAAACAGGAATGAGAAAATGTGAAAAGTAGCATTTCCCAAATCCTCACTCTAACCAAAATATTTTGGTGTCCATCCACCAATATCCCACTTAGTTGCAGTATCAAGGATCTAGCAAACCTTCAGATGTAAAGGCTAAACCTCGTACACACGATCATATTGTTGCCTAAATACTAATAGTACACAATTGTCGGCCAACAAACACAAATGTAGTAAAGTAATACAAGGAATTTCAGCTCTTGAGCACCACCCTTTGGACCCCTTCTGCTAATTTTGTGTTTGGTGAACACTGATTCCATGTTGCGTGTTTGTACTTTCGACTTTTGTGTGACAGATTTGTGTACTGACCATACAAAAATCTGACACACTGAAAACTTACTAGCATGTCATCCAACATTTGTATTCAGAAAGTTGGACAACAATTGTCAAAAGGAGCATACTAACGGTCAGATTTTAGGCCAGCAGTCTGTCAACAGACAATCCCCTGCCAACAATCTGATCGTGCGTACAAGGCTTTAGTTATGTGCTTTGTAGATTAAGTTTATGTACAGGAGTTTGTGTTTTTGTTTCAAGAATTTCACCTTAATTTAGACAGTAAGGGAGCATTGAGTGTACACTGCCTGCTGGATATGACAAGTGGAAGTCTTAAAGCTGAACTCCAGGCTGATTAAATAACACAATTTAAGTAATGTATGTATTTATTAAAATCCTCTAATATATGTACCTAAATCTGCCTTTGTATCAGGTTCATGTAAATCCATGTACAAGAAGAGAGGGAGCAGCAAAATTAACGACTAGTACAAGCAAGAGATGTGCTGCACCAGGTGAGATAATTAGGTGTATTGGATTCTATGCAAGGGTGCTAAAAAGGTGAATTTAGCCTTTAAATAATCCTTCCTCACACCTGTGCGGGTGTGGGCATTGTCAATAGAGCCACCCCCTGTCCTAATTTTTTTGTTTAAAAACACTAGCATTAAAGTCACCATTAGGCATTGACCATGCATATATACAAACACAAAATTAACCAGTCAGGCACTACTGGATTTCACAAGGCTGTCAGTCAATACCTCACCAATATGGAGACCATTCTTCACTATCCATTCTAAAAGCTTGGGGGTTGTCAATGACCAAACTACCTTGCCTAACTGCAGTAAAAAGTGAGGTCATAGACCAGGAAAAGACCCATAGGCATGAGATATTCCTTTCAATCTGGTCTCCTTTGGTCAGATCAATGATGACCCATTGTGTATGGGGCGGTACATAAAGCAATCAAGCATGTTAGAATGCCTTTTTCAATTGCAGTTATGTTCCTTGGAGCAGATACTGTACTGACTTTGCTTCCCCACTTGATTGCCATAAACATGAAACTATAGCACTCCAACTTTGATGGAAATGTCTCAGAGAAGACATCAGAAGACAGACTGTAGGCAGGCGGAGTTGGGTCAGGTCCCTTTTAAGGTCTGCTCATTCTATTTTTCGAGCTTTATGGGAGTCCCTATTTAAGATGGATGGTTCTGGGTTCCTGGGTCTTCTGCCTTTGAAAAGCTAATGGCCTGTACACACGACCGGACTTTGACGGACTCAATTCCGTCTGACTTTTCGATGGGCTTTCAACGGACTTCCGTTGAATCGGACTTGTCTACACACAATCATACCAAAGGCCAACGGATTCAACCGTGATGACGTAAGACCGGACTAGAATAAGGAAGTTCATAGCCAGTAGCCAATAGTTGCCCTAGCGTCGGTTTTTATCTGTCAGACTAGCATACAGACGAACGTATTTTACGACCGGACTCAATCTGTCAGAAAGATTTGAAACATGTTCTAAATCTAAAGTCCATCTGATTTTTCGACAGCAAAGGTCCGATGAAGCCCACACATGGTCAAATTGTCAGATGGATTAGTTCCGTCTGACCTTTTCTGTTGAAAAGTCTGGCCGTGCATGCTGCATTAGGAAATGAAAGTTCTTCTGGAGGTGCTTCTTGCTCTCTCTGTTGGGTTCATTACGGGTAGTGTGGTGTTTCATCAATAGAGTATAGAAGGAGGGCTATACATCATCCGGGTGAGCCACAAAAAAAACCCCTTGCCTCCTGATTGCTATAATACTTCTCAATTCAAACCATAATTTGGACTTTAACATCACCATGATCTGGACTGTTATGCTTTACCTCTAAATCAAGCAAGTAAGAAGTTATTTACAACTACGTGCCTCTGTGTGAATATCTAAGCGTAAGAAGGGCCTATTATTACAGCCGTTGCCTGGATGGGGAAACGAGAAGTGAGTGTTGGTGCAGAACTCGCTGCTGGGTCCTGGAATTGGATTTGATATGTGCGTATTCCTGGAAGTGAGGAAGTTAATTATATACAGTTAGGAGGATGGCAACAATAGGCCTCAGGCCACCAACCATGTACAGTGTGGTCTGAGAACCTTAAGGTCCCTGGAACCTGTACATTTGGTGTAGTCCAGCTGCTTGCAGTGGCTACATGCACGGCACCCTGGGTACTGCCCACAAGTACAATTGTGTAAGCATGCCCAGTTGTACTGTACCACTTATGCTCAGCTTTAGTTGCGCACTCTAATTAGGGTCACCTGTGCAAAAGAAAAAACAAATCAGTGTCAAACCTTGTTTGCAGCCTGTCCAGCATCCCTTTTGTCTGACAACTCCTCGGCTCTCCGCTTTATCATTGCGCAGTATGTAATAGCGATACGGCACATATCCTAGAAAAATCAGTTTAAATTACATAAGTCCATCTTTTTAGGGACATTTTTCTTTAGGAATTATTTTACATTCTATGAAACTAATTGGCATAAAATACATGACACGATCTATAACACAAAAAAATAAGAAAAAAGAAAGCTGAGATATGTTGAAGATGAAGTACAATTTGCTATGGACCATGGATGTTATCATATTGCATCTAATGTCCTATAAAATGTGAAACCATAGAACACAGGCCTGAATTAACATTGTACATTGTAGGCCTGTGCCCCCAGGCAGAAGAGGCAAAGAGACAATGTTACCCTGTGTGGTTATCAGCCACACACTTCCATAGAATTCCAGTTTTTTATTATCACTTTAAATCATTAATTTGGGCCAAGCTGGGTCAAGCAAACTATTTCTGTTCCAGAATGTGCTGTAATGTACTGTTGTAGTATTAACTATATACAATAAGCAGCGCTGTGTTCTGGCAGCAGTATGGGTGACTTTCATTTTGATACCAGAATTAAACAGGGTCAGGGTGAGTACTTTTCCACCACTCAGGAGAAGCCTTGTATTTTTATCAGTGAAAACAAGGCTTCCTGTGATTTGGCAGAGGTGGAAAGGTGAGCAGATAGCATCATGATTTTCACCTCAGCCAATTAGAGAAAGCCTTGTATTCACAGATAAAGGCTTTTATGAATGGTAGAGAAGCACTTAGCCCAGGACACTTTCACTACCTTCCTGTCAGGCCAGTTTTCGGTTTTCAGAGCTGGCACACATTGAAACTATGGTATATATTTGAAAATTGATCAATCCTGATGTACTGTAGGGCCTATCTCATTTATTGAGGCTTAAAATGCCAGGGCAGCAGAAATACCTCCAAATAACCTTTTTTTTTGTTGTTGTTGGAAAGTAGACTCAATGAATTATATCCCCTGTATGTCCACCTATCGTCACCCATTCAAGTGAAAGGGAATGCTTTTATGGGGTCCAAGGGGTTAAAGCAGGTGGTAAGGAGGCGACACAATGCCACCTCACTGCCTGTCAGATGCTGTCTGAAGAGTGATCTGAACACAGATGGCTCTTCAGAGAGCATCGCACTTGTGAACAAGTCCTTATGGTGAGACTGTGACTGGGGTGGTGGTGATCAGGGACACTGGTACTGGTGTGGCAGTGATCAGGGACACTGGGACTGGTGTGGCGGTGATCAGTGACACTGGGACTGGTGTGGTGGTGATCAGTGACACTGGGACTGGTGTGGTGGTGATCAGTGACACTGGGACTGGTGTGGTGGTGATCAGTGACACTGGGACTGGTGTGGTGGTGATCAGTGACACTGGGAATGGTGTGGTGGTAATCAGGGACACTGGGACATGTGTAATGGTGATCAGGGACACTGGGACTGGTGTGGTGGTGATCAGGGACACTGGGAAATGTGTGGCAGTGATCGGGGCACTGGGAAATGTGTGGTGGTGATCAGGAACACTGGGACTGGCATGGTGGTGATCAGGGACACTGGGACTGGCATGGTGGTGATCAGGGACACTGGGACTGGCATGGTGGTGATCAGGGACACTGGGACTGGCATGGTGGTGATCAGGGACACTGGGACTGGCATGGTGGTGATTAGGGACACTGGGACTGGTGTGGTCGTGATTAGGGACACTGGGACTGGTGTGGCAGGGACTAGGGCCACCGTGAGTGGGTGACACTGACTGGTGACAATATGCCAAAGCGCCAAACTCAACTCCATAAAAGCCTACGTATCCATGCACACATAGGCTTTTACAAGACTTTAGAAGCTGCTGCAGTTAGGGGAGCATCAACCTCCCTCAACCTTCCTTTCCTGAACGAGGAAGAATCACGGTCAGGATAGGAGCGTTTTGACGGCCAGCGGCAAAAGCGTGGTGCGATTTATCCGTGTTTTTGGGTTTCCTCGTGGCCGGCGGTCAACCTAATCTGTGTGTACATGAGCCCTTAAAAGCTAGAATCATAATAGTAGGCACCACTGCTACAGTGATCTCCAATAGCTGCTGTGCCCCATGCTGAGTGGCTGCCCTGCTGCATTGTGAACACAGGAGGTCGCCATTCAGGAGACGCTTTGCATTTTCTCAATGAATACAAAGCATTATTTCAGTAGATAAGGTGAAGAAGTGGAGCAGTGACATCATGATCACCAGCTCATCCAGTCAGAAAACACAGTACATTAATTGAGAAAATTCAAAGTGTTCCTTGAGTAAAGCCCATGCCAAGCAAGGGACCTCCTGTGTTCAGTAAGTAACAGGGCAGCCACTAGGCCCAGGAAATTGTGGACATCTACTAAAGTGATTTCCAATTTCCATGGGGATCCTACGGGTATGGCACATACATAATTACATTGATCCAAGCTGGCCCAATGTAAACATTGCCATACCACATGAAGACCAGGCCTTTTCTGGCACTTTTTGTTTACAAGTAGACAGGTGCAATTTGTTTCGTTCTGAATTCTAATTCCGACAAATTCCTTGATTTGGAAATATCTGAATTAACAAAAACCCGTTTAATGAATTATTCCGAATATTTGTATATTCGAATATTAAAAATTTGTACATTTGAATATTTGTAAATTCGAAAATTCGTAAATTCGAAAATAAGAACGAAAATTCAAAAGAACGAAAATCCAAAAATAAGAACGAAAAATTAAAAAACCTGAACTAATAATAACTTAACTATTACTAACTATTAAATTATAGGTATTGGAATCTTCTCTCAAATTTGTCGAAAATGATTATCCAGTTACAAATTATTAGAAACCAATGGAACATAACATAAGAAAACAAAAATAATAATTAACAATTATAATAATAATAAAAACTGTTATTACTTATTAATTCCATTCAATTTGTTTAGATGCGCCATTTGTTATTTCAAATAATTAATAAATTTGGATAATTCGTAACATCGGATAAATTCATATTCGTTATGTTGACCAACAACGAAATTTGAAAGGAAATTACAATACCTAGAATTTAATAGTTAGTTATTATTAGTTAGTTAGCTATTATTCAGAATTTCCTTATTTTCGTATTTTCTAATTTTCTTATTTTTAGATTTTCACATTTTCTGATTCTTTGAATTTCCGAATTTCCAGATTTATGAATTTTAAAATGTTCGCATTTCCGGATTTTCAAATTTATGAATTTAAAAAATGTCAAATTTATGAAATTACGAATTTTCGAATTTATACATTTTCGAAATTAAGAATTTCAATCATAACAAATGACCCAAACACCCCCCCCCCCCCCCCCAAAAAAAATGAATGAAACAAAAACTAACACATTTTTTGGCAGTGCATGTCTATTTACAAGTTTAAATCAGTATTTTTTGCCAGAAAATTACTTTATATATCTTAGCAGAGACCCTAGGAAATGCAATTTTCTATGTTACACAGTATTTGCACATCGGTTTTTCAAATGCGTTTTTTTGGGGAAAAATACATTTTAATGAAGAAAAAAAGAACACAATATATACGGCAATTTTTTTGTATAATATGAAAGATGATGTTAGGCCGAGTAAATACAGTAGATACCGAACAAGTCACGCTTTAAAATTTCTCACACTCGTGGAATGGCGACAGTCTACCATGTTTAAAAATGCGTGCGCAACTTACATATGCGTTCACTTCTGCGTGCGAGAACGGATTCGGCAATGCCACCGGATTACCATAGAGCTGGCCATGGACCGGATGGTGCCTGGCTATCCCTATGATCCTGGGAGGCCAGAAACAATGCCATGACATCACTTTTGGCTCTGGCAGATGTAAACACTGCCATTTTTTTCTGGAAAGCAGAGATCAATGTTTTCTTTTTTTTATGGTGTCTTAATATGGGGTCTTACAGACACCAGATGGCTCCATGAAGAGGATCCGTCTTTCCTTATTTCTATCAGAAGGGGTGTTCACATTTCTTGTGATAGGAATAAAAAGTGATAAAAAAATAAAGGGAGAGTGTAAAAAATAAAAAATAAAACCCTAAAACTAAAATAAAAACAAAATTTTAATTTAAAATCTCTCCTGTCCCCTGCCCGAATATGTAAACGGTGTTCGTACCACACAAGTGAGGTATTGTCGTGAATGTTATAGCAAGAGCAATCATTCTAGCTCTAGACCTCCAATCTAACGCTAAACAGGTAACCTGTAAAAACGTTTTAAACTGTCGCCTATGGAGATTTTTAATGGCTGTCGTTTGACGCCATTCCTCAAGCGTGCGCACTTTTAAAGCAAGACATGTTAGGTTTCTATTTACTCAGTATAACATCGTCTTATGTTTTACCAAAAAATTGGGTCATATATTGTGGGTTTTTCCTTTTCACATGTACCTGTATTATTTCAATAAAATTCTTTGTGGAAAAAAATATATATTGTGGGTTTTTTTTTTTTTGCATTAAAATCCATTAAACTGTTTTTCCAACAAATAAATGTGTTTGAAAAATCTCTGCACCCATATCGTGAGACATAAAAAGTTGCAGCACCCACCATTTTATTCTCTAGGGCCTCTGCTTAAAAATATATATAATGTTTGGGAGTTCTCAATAATTTTCTAGCAAAAAAATGCTGATTTTTACATACAGGAGAGAAATGCCAGAATTGGCCTGGGTGGGAAGTAGTTAATAAACATCTATGAAGAATAAACATGAGAGATGGACTTGTAGTTCTCAATGCAACATCTAGTATTTATAGTCCATTGACACTTCCTCCAGTTCTCCAACTGAAAGCCCATACCACAGTACTGGAGGAAGAGTCTGCAGGAGATTGAGGCCGCGTACACACGGGCGGATTGTCTGCCCAACTAGGTTCGTCAGACAATCCGACAGACAGTCCGTCCAAACTTTTGAATGAATGGACTTGCCCACACACGGCACTTTTTGAGCAGACTAATACGGCGGACTAAGTCCGCCAGACAATCCGCTCTACTTTTGAAATGAACGGACTCGCCCACACACGCGGAGGAAAGTCCGCTCATTTCGAGAGCGTCTCCAGGTAGGCAGGGCCCGTGAAGGAGACACCGCTGGCCCCGCCGCCTGGTATGTACTTAAAGGGGAACCCCAACGCCAAAAAAAAAATCGGCGTGGGGGTGCCCCCCAAGTCCACAACAGACCCTTGTCCGAGCACGCTACCCGGCCTCTTCTCCCGACTTCGGGGGTCTTGTCCCCCTCTTCGGTTCTTCTGCCGGGCCACCGCGCCTTCTTATAGCTCTTTTGCAGGCGGTGGCCCGGTCTTCTGTCGCCGCCGCCTTCCGTTCTTCTTCTTCTTCTTCTCCAGGAGATGTTGCCTCGACGATCTCTCCGGCCGGAATGCCAGAGCCGCGCTGCGCGGCCACTTATATAGTGACAATGGGGCGGTGTCACATGGTATATGTCACATGGGTTGGTCACATGGGTTGATGTCACATGGGGACTATGACATCGTAAGGGACAGCAACCCATGTGACATATACCATGTGACACCGCCCCATTGTCACTATATAAGTGGCCGCGCAGCGCGGAGGAGGAGGGCCGGACTCCTCCGCTAGCAAAAGAGCTACAAGAAGATAGCGGAGGAGTCTGGCGAGAAGACCCCCGGAGCTGTGCAATAAAATATTTTAACCCTGTGTTGTGTTTTTTTTTGGTACTTTTTTTCACAGGTGAATGGGTAGGGGTACATTGTACCCCATACTCATTCACATAGGGTGGGGGGCCGGTATCCGGGGGCCCCCTTATTAAAGGGGGCTCCCGGATTCCGATAAGCCCCCCGCCTGCAGACCCCGACAACCAATGGCCAGGGTTGTCGGGAAGAGGCCCTTGTCCTCATCAACATGGGGACAAGGTGCTTTGGGGTGGGGGGGGCCGCGCGGGCCCCCCTTCCCCAAGGCACCCCCCATGTTGAGGGCACGCGGCCTGGTACGGCTCAGGAGGGGGGGGCGCTCGCTCGCCCCCCTTTCCTGGCCGGCCGGGTAGCGTGCTCGGACAAGGGTCTGTTGTGGACTTGGGGGGCACCCCCACGCCGATTTTTTTCGGCGTTGGGGTTCCCCTTTAAGTCCATTCCAGGCGGTGGGGCCCGCGACGTCTCCGTCGCGTGCCCCGCCTACCTGGATACCCGCTCGAAATGAGCAGACTTTTCTCCGGGTGGGAAAAGTCCGCTCATTCCGAAAGTACAGCGGACTGGCACACACACGGGCGGACTGTCCGCTCAAACCAAGTTTGGACGGACAATCTTACGGAAATTCCGTAAGACTTTGTTCGCCAGACTGTCCGCTGAAAAAGTCCGCTGAAGCCCACACACGAGCGGATTGTCCGCTGAAATGTGTTTCGGCGGACTAAGTTGGGCAGACAGTCCGCCCGTGTGTACGCGGCCTGACATTGCATATGCAATCCACTGATCACGGGTGCAATGCTTTGCAGGCTCCTATGCAAATACATACATAAATAAATGCACACTTTTTTTTTGCATGCAAATATAGGTAGATGCAATATTTTTTGTAAAAGGTAGACTTGTTTGGGTAGTTAAGGGCGATGTGTTAGCATCGGAGGTAGGCTAAGCATATTTTTAGTGGGAAGATTAAGTGCTAAGGTTAGGGAGGTGGAAAGGGTAAATGTTGGGGTGACAATAAGTGCTAGCGAAAGTTGGGTGATAGGTTGGTGTTGTGTTATGGCCCCGTAGAAATTATGAGCAACAGTTATCCTCCCTGTTGGGAGGGGAGTAGGGTTTCTTCAATGTATTTAGAAAGGCTGACACGCATTTGTGAAAAAAAAAAACGAAAGAAATTAGACATGTTTGATTTGTTTAGTTACGAATCTAAATTTGGACAAAATCGGATGTATTCGAATTTACAAATCCATAAAAAAAAAAAAATGATAACAAAACAAACTATCCGAATTTGAAAATGACTTTGAATTTGAAATGGAAACATATTGTAATAAATACAGTAAGGTATAACAAGGAAATAAGATGATGATTCCTACTTAGGCTGCTTTATAGAATAGAATAGAATAAAATAAAACTGAACAGAATATAAAATAAGGGAATATAAAATAAAATAGAAAAGAATAAAAAAGAATAGAATATAAAAGAATAGAATGAAACAGATCAAAAAATAAAGGACTAACATACAATAGATTAGAATAGAATAAAAAAGAACGAATATAGATTTGAAAATAACAAAATATTCGAACATAACGAATATGGCAATTAAATTATTAACTTAACAAATGAATCCAAAACAAATTTTTCCATCGTATACATCTCTAAAATAAATATTCAGGTGAATTCAGTAAAACACTGCTATAACTTTCCTGGTGCAAACTTCCTTAGCAACTACCTATGCCTAATTCAGGAAAGCATTTGCACCAGCATTAGTATCATTATTGACGCATGTGCGCCAAATTCAGGTAGTTCTAACAACTACCACTCTAGAACCTGTCACTATGCCAGCCACATATTCTTAAAAAATAACCACCAGTTCTCACATTAGGAAACTAGGAGTAATTGAGATCAGCTCCAAACTGGTGTACAGAGGTACTGCAATGCTCAGAGCGGGGCATATCTGTGACATCTTCCTACACAGGGCTCTATACCTGACCACATTCAGTAGTCTGTTGGGAGATTCCCCAGCCGAAAGCTAATTAATTAATGAAATTATACTCTTTCTGAAATCCCACCACTGTGTTCACTGTTTCCAACCTTTTCCAAATATGGTAGGAGAGGCATGAGAATAAATTAAACAGTTTTTAGAAAACTCTGAAAATGTTGGTAATACATGGATACACCACCCCTTCCTCTATCATTCCACCCAAAATGAAAAGTTTTGACGAGGCTTCCTCGGTGTGTAACGACTAGATTTCTATACACTGCAGACTTGCGGTGCGGTCACTCCTTACCTCAGTGAATTTCACCATTATCATAAACGCTTCCTCAGGATCAGGCCAGGCCAGCTGCTGCCATGTGCGTCCAATCTGGGTGAAGCATGTTGACAGGTCAACCGTGGAAGAGCTGTGCTTCTGCAGCTCTGACAGTGGAACCAACTAAAAAAGACAACATTACAATATATCATTAGCACTGCAGATATACTCCTGGTTGTAAAAAAGGTGGCAATACAGCGCTGTCTTAACAATGCTTGTGAAAAGGAACTGTGCTTGATAAACAAAATAAATAAAAATATTGAGACAAAAAGTGACTGGATTGGAAGCTGCAACTCAAATGTGAGATACCCACAATAATATGAACAAGTTTTCCGAAAAAGCTGCGCTATAAAAAGTGAACAACTATATAATATCTAATACATATAGCATAATGTAGAGAAAAAGTAACGTGATAAACCGTTATTCAATTAGCCATATAGTATCAACCCATATGGCAAAAATATATGAAATTACATACAACTGTAAATATTTTTTTTATATAAGAAAAGACATGCACCCCAACCCCTAGAATCAGGATATTGTCTCTGAACAAAATCCCTGAGTGAAAAGAGTTAATTAGTCCATTTTCCAAAAGAAATAATTTTCCATATGGTCTCCACTGTGATATTGCACACCAACATCAACACCAACGAGTAGGGATGAGCTTCGTGTTCGAGTCGAACATACGTTCGACTCGAACATTGGCTGTTCGTCCGTTCGGCGAAGTCCGAACATTTTGGTCCGTTCGTGCCAAATTCGTGTGGCGCTCACGGCCCACAATGCACTGCGATGGCGCAGTGCATTGCTGGCTCATGATTGGCCAAGCATGCACTGTGACCCCGCATGCTTGGCCAATCGCAGCGCCAGCAGCGAGGAGAGCCATGATTGGCCACAGGCAGGATGCCTGTGGCCAATCATAGCTCAGGCTGTGTAGTGCACGCCCCACACTATATAAGGCCGCCAGCGTGGCGGCCTTGTGTAGTGTGTTGGCGTCTGAAGCAGTGGGTGTTCTGTGTACCTTCAACACAGTACACACCGATCGTTTTCGGCCGATTTTCGATCTTGCTGTTGTGTAGTGGTTATTGTCTGCGTGCCCTGACCGCAGTACAGTATACATCTGTATATACCCCTTTATCTCTGGTGTTCTATAATAAAGGCATCTGCAGGAGTTAGTGGGTGTTCTGTGTACCTTCAACACAGTACACACCGATCGTTTTCGGCCGATTTTCGATCTTGCTGTTGTGTAGTGGTTATTGTCTGCGTGCCCTGACCGCAGTATACACCGCTATATTCACCTCACCTATATAGCTAGTGATCTATCTTTTATAATAGAGCTTGCAGTCAGTAGTGTTAGGAGATAGTGCGTGCTGTCTGCGTGCTCTGTACCCAGTACATACCGCTATATCCACCTACATAGCTCTTCTCTATTTGAGCCCATTTGCCATCTGCAGGAGTTATTGGAAGTTGTGTGTGCCTCCAGCACAGCACAGTATACATCTGTATATACCCCTTTATCTCTGGTGTTCTATAATAAAGGCATCTGCAGGAGTTAGTGGGTGTTGTGTGCCTCTAGCACAATATACACTACCCAACTGCTTTTTTACCCAACTCCCTTCAGGCCATTACCATGTCTGGAAGGCCAGCAAGGAGAGGCAGACAGGCGCAAGCCGATAAAAGAGGGCAAGCAGGCGCTGTGTCTAGAGACAACAGTGCTGGTCGTGGACGCGGTGCATTGTCATCAGCACGTGGCCATGGGACACGCTTGTCCTTCTTTTCGGCAGCTGGACATGTTGAACCGCAACATGCCAACGACTTGGTAGAGTGGATGACCAAGCCCTCTTCATCCTCCTCATCCTCTCTCACCCAGTCTCAGGGTACTAGCAAAGCAGCTGCCAACGCATCGTCTTCCCTCCTCTCAATGTCATCATCAGTGACTCCTTCTCTAGACCCACCACGTCCTCCTGAGGAGTCTCCTGAACTCTTTGAGCACAGTGTTGGGTACATGCTCCAGGAGGATGCCCAGTGTTTTGTGGGCTCTGATGATGACACTCAGCTAGAGGAAGGCAGTAGCGTGAGCGCAGAGAGAGGGGATGCTCAAGAAGGACAGCAATCTGGCAGTCATGTTCCACAAGCTTCAGCATACTGCCAGGTTTGCTACAGCGATGAAGAGGGAGGGGATGATGAGGGCACTGACTCCACGTGGGTGCCTGGAAGGAGAGAGGAGGAGGAGGAGGAGAAGGAGGCACATGTCCAACGAGGCAGGATGCCCTCCGGGGGCCAGCTTAGGGGCAGCACACCGACTGAATCACACCGCAGAGCTCCGCCTGTGCAGAGCGCTGCCTCTGCGCGTTATTCTAAAAGTTCTTTGGTGTGGGCCTTTTTTGAGATGAGTGCATCAGATCGCACCGCTGCTATTTGCAACATATGTCTCAAGCGTATCTCACGTGGCCAAAACATCAGCCGCTTGGGCACCACATGCTTGACCAGACATATGTTGACCTGCCATGCAGCTCGTTGGCAAGCGTACCTCAAAGACCCACACCAAAGAACAAAGCGGACCTCTCCTTGATCCTCATCAGCTGGCATCTCCAACCCCACTAGACCTTCAGTCCTCTCTGAAACCTGCTCTGAGAGGAATGAAGGTGTAGAATTAGGTGTGTCACAGCCAAGTGCTTCCGGGAACTCTGCTAGCGGTACACCCACGTCCGATTATAGCAGGCAAATGTCCCTGCCCCAGCTGCTGGAGCGAAAGAAGTTCACTCCCAGCCATCCACATGCCCAGCGGTTGAATCCTAGCTTGGCTAAATTGCTAGCACTTCAACTGCTGCCTTTTCAGTTGGTAGACTCGGCCCCCTTCCGTGAGTTTGTACAATGTGCGGTTCCTCAGTGGCAGGTCCCCAAACGCCACTTTTTCTCACGGAAGGCGATTCCGGCTCTCTACCGGCATGTGGAAGCCAATGTCCTTGCCTCGCTGGACAGGGCGGTCAGCGGTAAGTTGCATATTACCGCTGACTCATGGTCCAGCAGGCATGGACAGGGACGTTACCTGTCTTTCACGGCCCATTGGGTCACTCTTCTGGCAGCTGGGAAGGATGCAGGACAAGGTGCAGTAGTGTTGGAGGTTGTTCCGCCACCACGCCTCCAAAATGCTACTATTGGTTGTGACACACCTCTCTCCTCCACCCCCTCCTCTTCTTCTTCCTCCATGGCCTCTTCCAGTGCTCTGTCCTCAGAACCAGCGGTGCTCCTTAGGCGTTCCAGGGGCTACGCAAGTACGCAGGCAAAACGATGCCATGCCGTGCTTGCGCTGGTTTGTTTGGGGGACAGGAGCCACACTGGGGCGGATGTTTTGTCAGCTCTGCAGGGGCAGGCCGAGAGGTGGTTGACGCCATGCCAGCTTAAGCCAGGAATGGTGGTTTGCGACAATGGCACCAACCTCCTCTCCGCCCTCCGACAGGGACAACTGACCCATGTGCCCTGTGTAGCTCACATCCTTAACATGGTGGTGCAGTGGTTCTTGGGCAGGTACCCCGGCTTACAGGATATCCTGAAGCAGGCCAGGAAAGTCTGTGTGCATTTCCGCCGATCATTTAATGCCTGTGCTCGGCTGGCTGAGCTCCAAAAGGAGTTGAACCTGCCCAAGAACCGCCTTATATGTGACATGCCCACCAGATGGAACTCAACATTGGCCATATTGCAGAGGCTGCACACGCAGCAGAGGGCCATCAATGAGTACCTGTGCGACTACGGCACCAAGACAGGGTCAGGGGAGCTCGGTTTTTTCTCACCACGCCAGTGGGGCATGATCAGGGATGCATGCACTGTCCTGTCACCATTTGAGGAGGCCACAAGGATGGTGAGCAGTGACAGTGCATGCATCAGTGACACTGTACCTCTTGTCCACCTCTTGGAGCATACGCTGCGTGGAATAATGGACAGGGCACTTGAGGCAGAACAGAGGCAGGAAGAGGAGGACTTCCTTGCCTCTCAAGGCCCCCTTTATCCAGACAGTGTTCCTGCTGTGCCACCCATCACACAGGAAGAGGATGAGGAGGAGGAAGAGGAGGAGGAGGATGATTGTGTCAGCATGGAGGTGGAGGCTGGCACTCAGCATCAGCATCAGCAGCAGCAGCATTCTTGTAGGGATGATTTACAGTCCCAAGAAACACGTGGACTTGTACGTGGCTGGGAGGAGGTAGCTGCGGATCATGTTGTCCTTAGTGACCCAGAGGACTCCGGACCGAATGCCTCAGCTAACCTACGCTGCATGGCCTCCCTGATCCTGCAAAGCCTGTGGAAGGATCCTCGTATTCTTCGGATCAAGGAGAGGGACCATTACTGGCTGGCCACTCTCCTTGATCCACGGTACAAGGGTAAGGTTGCCGACCTTATCTTGCCATCGCAGAGGGAGCAGAGGATGAGACATCTCCGGGAGGCCTTGCAGAAAGGTCTGTGCAACGCGTTCCCAGAGACTGGGAGGTTACAAACTCCTGGTCCTGGACAACGTGTTGCTGAGGCATCGGTCAGAAGGAGAGGTGGAGAAGGTGGCCGTCTGACTGATGCTTTCAGACAATTTTTTAGTCCGCAGCCCCAAGGTATGATCGGTTCCAGCACCCATCGCCAGCGTCTGATTTACATGGTGCAGGAACACCTAGGGGCAAGGTCAGACTTGGACACCTTTCCCACCGAAAATCCTCTGGCTTACTGGGTCTTGAGGATGGATCACTGGCCAGAGCTTGCACAGTATGCAATTGAGCTACTGGCCTGTCCTGCATCCAGCGTTCTTTCGGAATGCACCTTCAGTGCTGCTGGTGGCTTTGTTACCGATCACAGGGTGCGCCTGTCCACCGAATCAGTTGATCGACTGACCTTCATCAAGATGAATCAGTCTTGGATCACCCACAGCTACCAAGCACCTGAAGCTGATGTAACAGAATAATTTTTTTTTGAAATATCACATCCCTTCAAGACTGCCTATGCTGATGCTGAGTGACTGTCCTGTTATGTTGATTGTCTATCCTCTTCCTCCTCCGCTGATATGTTGGAAGAACATTTCTGGTTCTGGTTGATGCCATCAGCCCAATTTTTCTGCCCCTGTTTAACAGGGGCGTTTAAGTACAATTTTTGATGCAATGCTTTGCAGCAGGGATAATTCCTGCAATCAAACAAGAGTATATGGGAGAGGTTGCAGTGTGGTGGCACCAGCACCAGTGCCTAAGGCCCAATTTTTCTGCCCCTGTTTAACAGGGGCATTTAATTACAATTTTTGATGCAATGCTTTGCAGCAGGGCTAATTCCTGCAATCAAACTAGAGTATATGGCAGAGGTTGCAGTGTGGTGGCACCAGCACCAGTGCCTAAGGCCCAATTTTTCTGCCCCTGTTTAACAGGGGCGTTTAATTACAATTTTTGATGCAATGCTTTGCAGCAGGGCTAATTCCTGCAATAAAACTAGAGTATATGGCAGAGGTTGCAGTGTGGTGGCACCAGCACCAGTGCCTAAGGCCCAATTTTTCTGCCCCTGTTTAACAAGGGCGTTTAATTACAATTTTTGATGCAATGCTTTGCAGCAGGGCTAATTCCTGCAATCAAACTAGAGTATATGGCAGAGGTTGCAGTGTGGTGGCACCAGCACCAGTGCCTAAGGCCCAATTTTTCTGCCCCTGTTTAACAGGGGCGTTTAATTACAATTTTTGATGCAATGCTTTGCAGCAGGGCTAATTCCTGCAATAAAACTAGAGTATATGGCAGAGGTTGCAGTGTGGTGGCATCAGCAGCAGTGCGGTGGCACCAGCAGCAGTGCCTAAGGCCAAATTTTTCTATCCCTGTTTAACAGGGACATGTAATTACAATTCTTGATATAATATTTCACAGGAGGGCCCCTTCCTGTGCCCACCCAGAGTAACGGTGAGGACTTATAGTGTTGTGGCACCAGCACCACAACCACCAAAGGTCAAATTTTCTACCACTGTTCAACAATGGCATGTAATTACAATTCTTGATATAATCGTTAACAGCAGGGCGCTCCAGCGCCCACCAAGAGTCACTTTGAGGGCTTACAATGTTGTGGCAAAACCAACACCTTGTTCCGCCATTTCTGCAGAGCATATAGGGCAGGCCCCTACTTTCAAACATCCAATTTACAAACATCTCCTACTTGCAAACAGAAGGAGACAACAGCAAGTGAGATGAAAAAAGATGGACGACAAAACAAATTATACAGGGGTGATAACCCTTCCCTATGTTTTCCAAAAAGCTTTAAAATAGTTTTTTTGACTGGAGCTACACTTTAAAAATGTACCAGTTGAAAATTACAAACAGATTCAACTTAACACAACAAACCTACACAGTCCCTGTCTTGTTTGCACCGCCTGTATACTGCTGTTCTGAGTATATAGGGCCTGGGGGCCACACGCATTTCCTTTTTTTAATATGGGTACAGGGTTCCCCTTAATATGCGTACAAGACCCAAATAGGCTGGTAATGGGCAGGGAGGGCTACCCATGCCATTTTTCTCAATGATTTTCAACCATATTGCAGGAACCAGATATAACATTAAAACCGCAAGCAGTTTTAAATTGTGTTATTTCCGTTTAATGTCATTTTGTGCAGGGACTGTTCTAAACACGGGAAACACGTGGCACTTCACAGGCATACTACAGACACCCCCCAGGCACCATATTTAAAGGAATATTTCACTTTTTTTTTCACTTTAATCGTCATTAAAATCAGTGCTCCCGCCAAAATGGCCATTTTCAAAAACATTTTAGGCATTGACCCATGTCCCCTGGGGCAGGAGCCAGGTCCCCAAACCCTTTTTAGGACAGTATCTTGCATATTAGCCGTTAAAATTAGCACTTTTCATTTCGAACGTTCGAGTCCCATAGACTTCAATGGGGTTCTAAAGTTCGTTCGAATTTGGGGTCCGTTCGAAAGTTCTGGTGCGAACCGAACCGGGGGGGTGTTCGGCTCATCCTTACCAACGAGGAAGTGTCATAAAAGAAGGAGAGCAAGGATCCTCCACCAACAACAATACTGCCGCTTACCAGCTGTTTTGATCCCTTAACCACTTTCAGACCGGACCATTTTGCTGGTAAATGACCAGAGGTCTTTTTACAATTTGGCACTGCGCTGCTTTAACTGGTAATTGCGCGGTCATGCAATGTTGTACCCAAACGAAATTTGCGTCCTTTTCTTCCCACAAATAGAGCTTTCTTTTGATGGTATTTGATTGCCTCTGCGATTTTTATTTTTTGCGATATAAACGTAAAAAGACCGCAAATTTTGAAAAAAAATGATATTTTCTACTTTTTGTTATTAGAAAAATCCAATAAACTCAATTTTAGTCATACATTTAGGCCAAAATGTATTCAGCCACATGTCTTTGGTAAAAAAAAAGTCAATAATTGTATATTTATTGGTTTGCGCAAAAGTTGTCACATCTACAAACTAAGGTACGTTTTCTGGAATTTACGCAGCTTTTAGTTTACGACTGCCTATCTCATTTCTTGAGGTGCTAAAATGGCAGGGCAGTACAAAACCCCCCCAAATGACCCCATTTTGGAAAGTAGACCCCCTAAGGAAATTGATAAGTGCCATGTTGAGCCCATTGAATATTTTATTTTTTTGCCTCAAGCGATTGAATAATGACAAAAAAAAATTTTTTATTTTTTTTTACACAAAGTTGTCACTACATGATATATTGCTCACACATGCTATGGGCATATGTGAAATGACACCCCAAAATAAATTCTGCTGCTTCTCCTGAGTACGGGGATACCACATATGTGGGACTTTTTGGGAGCCTAGCCGCGTACGGGGCCCCGAAAACCAAGAACCGCCTTCAGGTTTTCTAAGGGCGTAAATATTTGACTTCACTCCTCACTACCTATTACAGTTTTGAAGGCCATAAAATGCCAAGATGGCACAAAACCCCCACAAATGACCCCATTTTAGAAAGTAGACACCCCAAGCTATTTGCTGAGAGGCATGTTGAGTCCATGGAATATTTTATATTTTGTCACAAGTTGCGGGAAAATTACAAACTTTTTTTTTTTTTTTTTTCACAAAGTTGTCACTAAATGATATATTGCTCACGCATGCCATGAGCATATGTGAAATGACACCCCAAAATAAATTCTGCTGCTTCTCCTGAGTACGGGGATACCACATATGTGGGACTTTTTGGGAGCCTAGCCGCGTACGGGGCCCCGAAAACCAAGCACCGCCTTCAGGCTTTCTAAGGGCGTTACAGTTTTGAAGGCCATAAAATGCCAAGATGGCACAAACCCCCCCCCAAATGACCCCATTTTGGAAAGTAGACACCCCTAAATTTAGGGGTACACTAGTGAGACTAGGTAATAAATGGCGGGTGCCCTGAAACTATAAAAAAATAACTAACCAACCAGCGTCACCTGTAACAGTTATATGGTGATCACTGGTGAAAGGGTTAACCAGGGGGCAATCAGGGGGCTTTATGCGGTAGTATATGGGGGTCCCTGGCGCTATAAAAAGCTGCGGCGAACCTAAATACCTACCTGCCTAACTAGCGTCACCTGTGACACTAATACAGCGATCAGAAAAACGATCGCTTATTAGGCTGGGTTCACACTGGAGCGATGCGGGAACGCCACAAATCCGCGGCGGGTTCCCGCATCACATGCCTCCCGGCGGCAGTTCACACTGCCCTATGCGAACTGCTGGGAGTGTCAGTGAAATGTTAATGACACCCCCAGATCAGTTCGCATATCGCAGTGCGATCTGCAAACTCGGATCGCATGGTGTGAACACCCATGCGATCCGATTCTGCTGCGGACCAAAAAAAGGGTCCCGTGCGAGTTTGCGGCGGGTGCGACACGAATTCAGCCATACTATCTGTATGGCTGAACTCGAATCGCACAGAGATCGGATGTGATTTGCACTGCGGTGCGAATCGCATCCGTTCTCATAAACCGCTGCAATGTGAACCCAGCCTTAGTGACACTGGCGACGGGGGGTGATCACGGGGTTAAACCTTTATTGGGGGGGTTAGGGGGGTACCTTACAACTAAAGGGGGCTAACCCTAACTGCCCTAACAGTTATTACAGTCACAAATGACACCCGCCGGGTGATCAGGGGGTTAAACCTTTATTAGGTAATAAATGGCGGGTGCCCTGAAACTATAAAAAAATAACTAACCAACCAGCGTCACCTGTAACAGTTATATGGTGATCACTGGTGAAAGGGTTAACTAGGGGGCAATCAGGGGGCTTTATGCGGTAGTATATGGGGGTCCCTGGCGCTATAAAAAGCTGCGGCGAACCTAAATACCTACCTGCCTAACTAGCGTCACCTGTGACACTAATACAGCGATCAGAAAAACGATCGCTTATTAGGCTGGGTTCACACTGGAGCGATGCGGGAACGCCACGAATCTGCGGCGGGTTCCCGCATCGCATGCCTCCCGGCGGCAGTTCACACTGCCCTATGCGAACTGCTGGGAGTGTCAGTGAAATGTTAATGACACCCCCAGATCAGTTCGCATATCGCAGTGCGATCTGCAAACTCAGATCGCATGGTGTGAACACCCATGCGATCCGATTCTGCTGCGGGCCAAAAAAGGGTCCCGTGCGAATTTGCGGCGGGTGCGGCGGCTGCGATGCGAATTCAGCCATACTATCTGTATGGCTGAACTCGAATCGCACAGAGATCGGATGTGATTTGCACTGCAGTGCGGTGCGAATCACATTCGTTCTCATAAACCGCTGCAATGTGAACCCAGCCTTAGTGACACTGGCGACGGGGGGTGATCACGGGGTTAAACCTTTATTGGGGGGGTTAGGGGGGTACATTAGAACTAAAGGGGGCTAACCCTAACTGCCCTAACAGTTATTACAGTCACAAATGACACCAATGCAAAAAAAAAATGACATTGGTGTCACTGTGACTGGGGGGCAGGGGTAATTGGGGGGGTGATCGGGGGGGTGTGAGTGTGCCTGGCATGTTCTACTGTGTAGTGTCGTGTTGGTGCAACTCACCGATCCTCTCTCCTCGGTGTCGGAACGAAAAATACAGACACGGAGGAGAGATTACATCACTTCCTCTCCTGTGTTTACATTACAGGAGAGGAAGTGATGTCACGGAGGATTTTCATTCGTCGGGAGCGATCGCGAGGGGGTGGCCATGAATGAATGGACGTCCCCTCATCCGGGATCGCTCCCGAACGAATACCGACCGCCGCAGGCCCCCGACCCGCGGGAAGGCAAGGACGTACATGTAAGCCCTTATGCCTGCCCGTGCCATTCTGTCGATGTACATCGTCGTGCGGCGGTCGGGAAGTGGTTAAACAAGATCAGATGTCGCCAATGGC
This sequence comes from Lithobates pipiens, assembly GCF_037356315.1. Classification (NCBI taxonomy): domain Eukaryota; kingdom Metazoa; phylum Chordata; class Amphibia; order Anura; family Ranidae; genus Lithobates; species Lithobates pipiens. Next base: position 148,691,215 of record NW_027507789.1, read on the forward strand.
TTATCAACCAGCAAAGGTTTAGGTAGCAAAGAAGGTGAATCCTTTAAAAAGCTCCACTCAGGCAATATTATGCTCCTACGGACACACCGCTCATTTTCCACATATAAAAGAAAGGAACCACCATAGCGTAATATTGTCAGTTATTTTAATAAAACGATAATCATATTGCACTTACATGTCTTCGGATATAAAAGCGCCTATACATAAAAACTCCAGCCGGCCGGCTACACTATCGCTGCCCGTTGCTTCTCCCAGCCGGCTGGAGTTTTTATGTATAGGCGAAGTATTGTTGTTGGTGGAGGATCCTTGCTCTCCTTCTTTTATGACACTTCCTCGTTGGTGTTGTGTGCAATATCACAGTGGAGACCATATGGAAAATAGTTTCTTTTGGAAAATGGACTAATTAACTCTTTACACTCAGGGAGTTTGTTCAGAGACAATATCCTGATTCTAGGGGTTGTGGTGCATGTTTTTTCTTATATTAAAAAAATATTTACAGTTGTATGTCATTTCCTATATTTTTGCATTTCACCTATGCCATATGGGTTGATACTATATGGTTAATTGAATAACGGTTTATCACATTACTTTTTTTCTACATTATGCTATATGTATTAGATATTATATAGTTGTTCACTTTTTATAGCGCAGCTTTTACGGAAAACATACTCCTGGTTGTATCCATCACCTGCCCCCAGGTACAGCAGACTGTTGAACGATGGCTTTAGCAGTTTTTAGTATAGGATAATGAATAGCACCTACTTAATTTGCTTTTGTTTTCAGTTTATGCCTGTAGTACAGTAGGGTTGCCACCTCATCCCTTTAAACGTTAACACATATTAATGACACAGGTTCTGTAGCTGATTAAGGTGGTCAATAAACTCAGAGCCCTATCTGCTTTAAATTAGCCTCAGAACTTGTGTAATTAACCGGTTCCCGACCAGCGGACGCTGATGTACGTTGGCATTCACAGGCAGGCATATTGGCGTACAGGTACGTCCAATCTTTAATGCCGCCCTGCCATCGCTGGCGGCGCGCTTGTGTGCTGGTCGGGACAGCCGTGAGTCCGGTCGCGGGTCCCGCAGACTATCGCCGCGGGCATACCTGTGATCGTCTCACGGGGCGGCTGAATGAGGAAATGCCGTTTCCCCATTCTGCCTAGCAACTAGTGATGCTGATCTCTGCTCCATGTGTTTGGAGCAGAGATCAGTGTTCACTAAATTAAAGTCCAGCCCCCAACAGTTAGTAACACACCCCTAGGAACACTTAACCCCTACACTGCCACCCGCTGGTTAACCCATTCACTGCCAGTGTCTTTTACACAGGAATCACTGCATTTATATAGCAGTGATTGCTGTATAAATGACAATGGTCCCAAAAATGTCCGATGTGTCCGCCATAATGTTGCAGTCACAATAAAAATCACTGATCGCCGCCATTACTAGTAAAAAAAAAAAAAATTTATAAAAATGCCATAAATGTATCCCCTATTTTGTAAACACTATAACTTTTGCGCAAACCAATCAATAAACGCTTACTGCGATTTTTTTTAACCAAAAATATGTAGAAGAATACGTATCGGCCTAAACTGAGGGGAAAAAAGTTTTTTTATATATTTTTGGGGGATATTTATTATAACAAAAAGTAAAAAATAATGCGTTTTTTTCAAAATTGTCGCTCTATTTTTGTTTATAGCGCAAAAAATAAAAACCGCAGGGGTGATCAAATACCACCAAAAGAAAAAAAGGACGTCAATTTTGTTTGGGAGCCACGTCGCACGACCGCGCAATTGTCAGTTAAAGCGACGCAGTACCGAATCGCAAAAAGTGGTCTGGTCTTTGACCAGCAAAATGGTCCGGGGCTGAAGTGGTTAATGTGTGTTCAGTTTTAAAAGTATGAAGTGCCAATCCTATACTACGGAGAGCATACAGGTTTATAGATGAACTTGGGCATTCTCCAAACCTACCTCTAACCTGAACTACTGCTTTTTGTATTCAAATGAGCTGCACACCGGGTCATTCCCACGAGAGTTGCAGGGCTTGGATTGACCCAAGCAACAGCTCATTGTAGTACAAAAATGTGGGAGTTCGGGTTAGAGATTAGTCCCCAAGACACCCAAGCTTATCTCTATAGGTTACTAAACATTCATCGGAATAGAGAAACATGTACAGACTCAGTAAACCTTGCCAAGCCACTGTATAAAATTTGTTAAATGTACAAACATACACCATATGGTCACCTGACCCTCACATCTTGATGAGGTTTTTGGACATCTTATTTCAAAGCTAATCAGTGATAGAATTCATCCCAAAGGTGTTTCATAGGGTTGAGGTCAGGTCTCTGTGAAAGCCACATGAGCTCCTCCAAACCAAACTCATCGGACCATGTCTTTATGGAGCTGCCATTGTGTACCTGAACTAAGCCATGTCCCCTTTTATTGATTTTGCTATGCTGTATGCAACTGCCAGAATCACCCTAAAGTAAAGTAAGGTTTACTTCTATTGGGATCCCCAAAAGTCACAGAGCATTACATAGCAGGATATTCTTGCACCTGTGATTTTAATTTGTCTTATTTTAAAGCAATAACTCACTTTTTACTTAAATCAGACTTTTTTTACATTACTTTTTTTGTAATACGGGTTCTTACCAGGTCTATCTGTACAGCTCTTTGGACTCTCTCAAGTGCAGTGGAATAAGCCTTCTTCAACCAGCAAGGCAATGCATCTGCAAACCATCGGTGGGATTCAGACAGTGGTAGAGTTCCATTCCTAGAAGATGGGGAGAAGGTCCAGTGTGATTTCTCAGATTACATTATGTGACTTCAAGCAAGAAATATTGTTTTTTGCCAAGGATGTAACTATAAATCACAGGATCCTGTTTTATTTTATTGGGGCCCCAAACTTACTGGCTCCTTAGCTACCCTCTTTGCAGTACTCAGCATATACTGCACAGTTTAATAGTCTTATTTACCCTGGTGACCTATATTGCAGATCTGACATAGCCCCCTTTCGCGTATTAATACACTGCGTCTTGGATATACTGTCTATATAAATAGACATATAATTGTGCAAATAAGTAAATATGTAAATACTGCATTACTGTATTACCGCTAATATGATCCACATTGTTGCCCCGGGGCCTAGAGAGTACCCCTAATAATAACTGTTAACTTTGGTGGCCAGCCAACAGATATCAGTCACATCACGCACTATAACTACACTGCCTTCGGTATATCAAAAGGTCCTCCCAGGGTTAGGATGCTAAAGTGGACCCCCCACCCTTGAGCACTTTGATTCGGCCCTACAAAAACAAATATTAATTTAAGATAAAAAAGAAAAGAAAAAGAGAGTTAATAAAATGAGACTTAACTAAAATAGTAACCACAAATTTATGGTTAAATTATTTAGGGTTAACAAAAGTGTTATCCTGTGATTTATTCCTACTATTGTGTTTCAAGTGCTACAGATGTAAAATTAGATGCAAAAAGTTTACATACAAAAAAAAAACTCAGCAGCAGATTTGCCATTTATTTTGATGGGCCCCTCGATGCACATCAACGTATGAAAAAACACATCTGAAAATGTATATGCTATATATATATATATATATATATATATATATATAGTCGAAGCCCTATGGCCGATACGGATATGAACAAATAGACTTAGCATAAGACTTACAACATGAAATGGACCTGAAGTGTGCCCTGGTCTGATGGTCGGTATACCAAAATAAGGGGGCATACCCTAGATTAGAAATGAATATTTGTGAAGAGAAATGACTTTGAGAAATGCCCTGAAAAGGGGATGGGAGGGTGGGTACCGCGCACAGGAAACTGACAAAGACCACAGGCGAGCTGGCTGGTTAAATACCCCCTGGGCTCCTCCCATAAATTCAGGCCACCATACTGGCCTTCCTACTTATGGTCGAAGCCCTATGGCCGATACGGATATGAACAAATAGACTTAGCATAAGACTTACAACATGAAATAGACATGAAGGGTGCCCTGGTCTGATGGTCAGTATACCAAAAGAAGGGGGCAAAAACATTCAGGTAGGGGTGTAGTTTTATTAGTCTTAGCTTAATTTATTGAGCAAGTTTGGTGAATGCTTGTGCCATTTCCACCCGAGGATTGGGGATGTACCGGGCGAGATAGGCAGAGTTTCAACTGCTTAGTCTCTTAATGACGTGACCTGGGACCCATGCCAAGATGCTGCTAAGGCTGCTCCAATACTAAAGAGTGACCACGGTACGGACTGGGGTCGAGGTGTAGGCTGCATAGAAGAACCCCATGTGTTTGGAAAACTGGCAGGCACTCGAGGGTTAGCACAGAAAAGGCAACAGGGGACTAGAGTTTGAGCGTTCTGGTAGGAGTGACAGTAGGTGGTGGAGTATGGTTACTGGACATTAGGCATTGTTTGTTCTATAGAAATGGATGTCTATCCTGGAGCCAGATTGCTGGGTTTTAGACACTGCAAGGTGGAGGATGAAATGGTGTTGGTAGCAAGCCAAGTGACGACTACACAGAACTTGGTATGCGGGATTGCTGAAGGTGAACTTGCTAGGCCATCAGAACCCATAGTAGGCTACGTAAATGGCTGTTTGTATGAGCAGGCTGGGGAGAAGTCCAAATGGTGAACTAGTAAAGATAGTAGACCTGTCCCAGAAGATGGCAGCCTGGAATGAACATACAGTGGGCATTAAACTAGTGCTGCCAAAATAACTGCAGCAACCTGTGCAGGAAGGACATAACTGAGAGCGATCCAGATCTGGCTTCATCAACAAGATCAACCTCGGCCCAGTTGTCGGTGGTGAAAGCCACGGCCTGTCCTGTCCTGATATGACCCCAGAGTCGAGAGGCTGTCATGACCGGGTATAGCTTGAAGAGGGAGGAAGTCCAGGTAACGCAGGGTTTAGGAGTATCTCTGAGGCCATGGTCCTGTAAACCAATGGTGGCCAAAAATTGCAGTGAAGCCTGTGGAGGCTGCGGCATCTGTCACTACCAGGGGTGACAGGGGCATCGTAGATGGTATAAACAAACATCGCTATACTAATTCATGCAGAACGGAACATTCCGACATTGATAGGTCTGCTATTGCCACGGCATCTAAATTAAGGATCTGAGAGGGGTCCTGTGTCCGTGAGAGGAAGATCAGGAAGCGCGACATAAAGATCGACCCTGGGGAATGACTCGTATCGCAGAATTGAGCATTCTCAAGAGAGACTGGAGCCGCTTCTTGGTACACCCCAGTGTATAAGCTGAAGGATGTAATGGCCTTTAATAGTCAGGTGGTGTCTGTATAGTACCTGGCTGCCAGCGTTACTAATGATAAAATGGCTAGGCCGTAGAAACCGTAAAGGGCCAGGTAGATGGCCGCTTGGATGCCTAGACTGGGGAATGTGCGAGGATTTCATATGTCCCTAAAGATGGCAGTTGTGACGGGCGAGCGTTTGCCGTTGGCTATGGGCTGATGCCTCTGGATGCCTCATAGAGGGGATCTTACTGTATGGGCCGTAAAGACAGATGGCTCTCCGGGTCCTGTAAGGATAAGAAATGCTGGATGCTGGCTAGGTATAGCCTGATAGTGTTACAAGAAGAAGCCAGTTGCATGTGGCAACACGATACCTGGTGCAGGACGGAAGCTGAACTCAACTGTCCTAAGGGAGAGATGACAGACAGGAAACAGTAAGTGGCTTGTATGAAAAGCCACTGGAGACAAGTGGCCAATTAAGTGCCGCTGAAAATGATGTGTAGCCAGTTTGTGTGCCACTGAGAATGTGCTTGCAAAAAGAACGATTGCAAGAAGTTATGCTAAGTAGCGTGCCTTGCCATGATTGCAAAGTTGTGCTTAAACGTGTGCTTGCAACGATTGCATGGGATTTTGTCACTGGAGATGTGTTCGTAGTGACTGTGAAAAGTTTGTATTACTGCATGTGCTTGCGAAGACTGCAAGAGTTGTCCTTGAATATGTGTTTGGATGCGTGCTTGCAACGATTGCAAGATATTATGCCAGGATGCGTGCCTGCAACGACTGCAAAGAGTTATGCCAGGATGCGTGCTTGCAACGATTGCAAGAAATTATGCCAGGATGCGTGCTTGCAACGATTGCAAGGAGTTATGGTAGGATGCGTGGTTAGGCAGGTCAAAAAGACAGAAGTCCATCCAGTCCAACCACAAATTAAATAAACAATATGTGGCACAACCCAACATACCCAAATTCTACACCCACAGCTGATCCAGAGGACGGCAAAAAACCCCAGCAGAGCACGTTCCAATTTGCTACAGCAGGGGAAAAAATTCCTTCCTGATCCCTTGAGAGGCAATCAGATTTTTTCCTGGATCAACTTTACCTATGAATATAAGTACCCCGTTATATTATGTACATTTATGAAGGTATCCAGGCCTTTTTCCTAAAGCAATCTACTGAGCTAGCCAGAACTGCCTGCTAGCAATGATTGCAATAAGTGTGTGCCTGGACATATGCTTGCGACGATTGCAAGAAGTTTATGTTTGGATGCGTGCTTGCAACGATTGCAAGTCGTCTATGCTTGGATGCGTGCTTGCAACAATTGCATGAAGTCTATGCTTGGATGCGTGCTTGCAAAGATTGCAAGAAGTCTATGCTTGGATGCATGCTTGCAACGATTGCAAGAAGTCTATGCTTGAATGCGTGCTTGCAACGAATGCAAGAAGTCTATGCTTCAATGTGTGCTTGCAGCGATTGCAAGAGGTTTGTGCCTGGACATGTGTTTGCAATGATTGCAGGGAGTGTATGCTTGGGTGCACGCAAGCAGCGATTGGCAAGAAGTTGTTCTTGGTTGTGTATGGAATGAATCCGAAATTAATCGGTCGTAAGTATGAAACGATCGCATGAAATTAATCTGATAAGAACCGGTTGTAGAGTGTATGAAATGAATCTGATATAAATCAGACCATGGAGAGTAAGAAATGAACCCGGTACGAATCAATGTGCCACTGAGGTGTCTGGAATTGAATCGGGCTGTAGCGTGTACACAAATCTTGTGTAGCGTGTGACACAAATCTTAGTAACTGTATGTAACGAATCCTGACACGAACCGGTCGTGAAGTGTATATGAAACGAAACCAACATGCATTGGATTGTGTGACTATCAGGGGGAGTAACAGTGAGGCAAAGGTTTTTAACGAACGAATCGAAACCTTTGGCTGAACTTCAAAGCATGAAGGATTCGATCTGTAGTGACTGTCGGACTTGGAGGAATGACAGGCAACATGCGAACGATACCTGTAATGCTGAAATGATGGGTGCGAATCAATGCATTGTTGGTATGAGTGGATTTGACTCAAGTGACAAGTGTGTGAAATTAATAAGTGAAATGTTTGCCGTGACATAGGCTGACTGCGATAAACGACGTGTCAGATGACAAGTGACGAGTCGAACTGTGGAGCATGTAATGAAATGAGACCGAGCCAATTGGGGACAAAAACAACTGGGGCACACTGGAACAAATCGGTGCATCTTGGATGCGACCGATTCGAATCGGGGGATGGTATATGACAGTCAAATTAATGAAATATATGTCATGGCAGAGGCATAAGTCGGTCATGCCGTGACTGCGACTGACGATGAACCAGACTCTGGAGCATGCACTGAAATTAGGCCAAAGCACTGGGGCACACCGTAACGAATTGGTGCATCGCGGATGCAACTGGATTCAAAATGGAGCGCGGTACGTGGCGGTGAAATTATTTTGATTGCCATGACAGAGGCACGAATCGATCATGCCGCTGATGCGACTGACCGTTAATCGTGCATGCTCTGGAGCATGTACTAAAATGTAATGTGCATGATGCGACTGGATTCGTATCGGAGCGTGATACGTGACAGTGAAATGATTTCCCATGACATGAATCAGAGAACCGAAACCTGCGACCGACAATAAATCCTGACTCTGGAGCATGTACTGAAATGAGGCCGTAAACAACTGGGGCACACCGGAACGAATCGGTGCATCACGGATGCGACTGGATTCGAATCGGAGCGCGGTAAGTGACAGTGAAATGAGTGAAAAAGTTTGCCATGACAGAGGCATGAATCGGTCGGACCGCGATTGCAACTGACAACGAACAGGACTCTGGAGCATGTACTGAAATGAGGCCGAAATAATACCTGGGGCATGCCAGAATGAATTGGTGCATCGTAGATGCGACTGGATTCGTATCGGAACGTGATACGTGACAGTGAAATGATTTCCCATGACAGAGGCACGAATCGGTGTGCCGCAACCTGCGACTGACAACGAACGGGACTCTGGAGCATGTACTGAAATGAGGCCGAAATAATACCTGGGGCACGCCGGAACGAATTGGTGCATCGTAGATGCGACTGGATTCGCATCAGAACGTGATACGTGACAGTGAAATGATTTACCATGACAGAGGCATGAGTCAGTGATTCAACAAATGGTACTCTGGAGCATGTACTGAAATGAGGCCGAAAAAACAACTGGGGCGCACCGGGACGAATCGATGCATTGTGGATGCGACTGGATTCGAATCGGAGCGCGGTAGGTGAGAGTGAAATGATTTGAAATGATATGAAATGGTTTGAAATGGTTGAAATGGTGAGTCACGCCTAAACGAAACTGTGTCTTTGCGTTGGTGTGAGGTACACAAAAACGAAGACGTGTTTGGTATGATAACGTTTACAAGTAATAGACAGACGTCGCGGCTGTGTGTAGGGTTTTACGAATGACTCGTAAGTTTGATATCGAGGTTTAGTGACGAGACATTTAACAATGTATGAAATGACAAGTCAACTGAAAAAACCCTACCTGCGACAGCCGAATCGACGCGTTGTATGAGAATTGCGAACGGAAACGAGAACCTCGAAAAACTACGAAGCGGTAACTCATGGACGCTAATGATTTTCGAAGAGTCGGCCTAGTGACGTCGTACCGCGCACAGGAAACCAACAAAGACCACAGGCGAGCGGGCTGGTTAAATACCCCCCCCGGGCTCCTCCCATAAATTCAGGCCACCATACTGGCCTTCCTACATATATAGTGCTGCATACATTGATGGTGCTATATAATTAGCTGTAATAAATAAAACAGGACCTTAAAGAGGAAGTAAACCCTGATGAGTTTACTTCCTCTTTTTTTCCCTGCAAAGGTAAAGCATAATGGACTACTATGCATCGCATAGTAGCCCATTATGTGTCACTTACCTGACACAGGAGCCAGCGAAGTCGCCGCTGTCCCCTGTAGTCCGCCGCATCCATCTTGCTGGTGGCGTCTCGCAGCTCCGCCGCTGTCATTCGGCGAAGCCGCGATGACGTCACTCCCGTGCATGCGCATGGGAGTCGACAAATGCGGCAGCTCCATTTTTGGAACTGCCACGCTCAGTGCGCCTGCGCGCCGCTGTCTACGGCCCGTTTTCAGGCAAATATCTCCTAAACCATATACCGTATATACTCAAGTATAAGCCGAGATTTTCAGCCTCTTTTTTGAGGCTGAAAGTGCCCCCTTCGGCTTATACTCGAGTCATCGCCGTCTGACTGCTCGATCAGCGTATCGAGCAGACAGACGGCGGACATACTACAATTCAAAAGCCGCGCCTCCGCCTCCGCCTGTGATAGGCGGAACACTGAATTTCCCAGCAGCCTGTGTTCCGCCTATCACGGACATCGTCTCATCCTCGTCCGTAGTACGAGGATGAGACGATGTCCGTGATAGGCGGAACACAGGCTGCTGGGAAATTCAGTGTTCCGCCTATCACAGGCGAAGGCGGAGGCGCGGCTTTTGAATTTTAGAATGGCCGCCGAGGCGCCGACGAAGAGCGGCGATCCTGGCAAGGCACGGGACGGAGGCAAGGCAAGGCACGGCACGGGACGGGACGGAGGCAAGGCACGACACGGGACGGAGGCAAGGAGGCAAGGCACGGCACGGGACGGAGGCAAGGAGGCAAGGCACGGCACGGGACGGAGGCAAGGAGGCAAGGCACGGGACGGAGGCTCGGGACACAGGCTCGGGACACAGGTAGGCTGGACACACACACACACACACACACACACACACACACACACACACGGACACACACACACAGGGATGGATGGATGGAGACACACACACACAGGGATGGATGGATGGATGGAGACACACACACACAGGGATGGATGGATGGATGGAGACACACACACAGGGATGGATGGATGGATGGAGACACACACACACAGGGATGGATGGATGGATGGAGACACACACACACAGGGATGGATGGATGGATGGACACACACACACACAGGGATGGATGGATGGATGGACACACACACACACAGGGATGGATGGATGGATGGACACACACACACACAGGGATGGACGGACACACAGGGATGGACGGACACACAGGGACGGACACACACACAGGGATGGACAGGCATGTCTCACCCTCGGCTTATACACGAGTCAATAAGTTTGCCAGTTTTTTTGGGGGTAAATTGGGGGCCTCGGCTTATATTCGGGTCGGCCTATACTCGAGTATATACGGTAGGTTTAGGAGATATTGCTTGGACCTACAGGTAAGCCTTAATCTAGGCTTACCTGTAGGTCAAAGTGGTTTGTAAGGGTTTACAACCACTTTAATTATATTTTTAATTAATAATTTCATTAGTTTGATAAAATAGAAATAATTTCCGCAGAGAGAGGATACCAAAACATCTGTAAGGCACTGCAAGTCTGTTATGGGACTATGCCTGATTTTGTGATCATAACTGTGTAAGGACACTGCCGTCTAAAGGTGTAATCTTGCCCCCAGCTGTCTCTTCTGCCTGAAGATTACCTATTTGGTAGAAAGTTATGGAGGTTGTGAAGCTCACGCAGAGTGAGATAAAGTTGATACAACGAGTCAGAGAGCTGCTGGCGAGAGCTGTGATTGGCAGGTGGGAGCTGACTTAATACATTTTGGGAAACCTGAAGAAATGAAAAAAAAAAAAATAATAGTAATAAAATAAATTGGTAGGTCAGATGGGAAGAAGCCAGAGTTATGCAGGTAACATTCTATAAAAGAATTAGCGACATATACCAGTTCCTCCAGTTCCTGGAAAGTCAGACTGAAGACATCAATCTTCATAGTGCTAAGGAGACAAGAAAACTATTAGGTGTAGAAATTGTGGACCAGAACCAGAAAAAGCTTAGCCTTTAAAGGTATGACAAGTATTTTATCTTAAAGTGGTTCTGCACCTAAAAAAATTTTTTAAAAGCCAGCAGCTACTAATATTGCAGCTGCTGACTTTTAATAAAATCACACTTACCTGTCCCAGGGTCCAGCGATGTCGGCGGCAGATGACGAGCGATCGCTTGTCTCGCTGCTGCCCCCGCCGCCATCCTCTGTCAGGGAATCGGGTCATGCGCGAGTCACGCTGCGCGTCTCTTATGGTCCCCTGCTGTGTCTCTGGGAACTGTATGTTTCCCAGAACACAACGGGGGGAGCGGGGCGTCTGCGGGGGTCTGCCCGGAAGTGGGTGCAGATACCTGGATTATCCAGGTAACTGCACCCCCCTCCCCCCTGAAAGGTGCCGATTGTGGCACCGGAGGGGGGGAGGGATCAGATTAGCGGAACTTCCCCTTTAGGGTGAAGAACCGCTTTAACTGCTTCACACCTAAGGGTAAAAGAAATCTTAATGCTTAAAGCGGAGGTCCACCCTAAAGTGGACCTTCCGCTCATTGGAATCCCCCCCCTCCGGCGCCACAATTGGTACCTTTCAGGGGGGAGGGGGGTGCAGGTACCTGTACAGTACAGGTATCTGCACCCACTTCCGGGATAGCTCTCTGCGGAAAGGGGCGTAGATTACGCCCCTTTCCGAAAGTCCCCTGCTGCCTTCTGGGAAACACACAGATCCCAGAGGCAGCGGGTCCATCCTTATTGCGCAGCGCGACTCGCGCATGCGCAGTAGGGAACCGGGAAATGAAGCCGAAAGGCTCCACTTCCTGATTCCCATACCCAAGATGGTGGCGGCAGCACCCGAGAGACGATCGAGAGATCGGCTTCGGGTGGTGACATCGCGGGCGCGCTGGACAGGTAAGTGTCACTATTTTAAAAGTCAGCAGCTGCAGTATTTGTAGCTGCTGGCTTTTAAAAAAAAAAAAAAAACGCAGACTCCCGGCGGACTCCCGCTTTAAGCACAATTTTGACATGGGTTAGTAAAACCGTACATATCACCACAACCACTTTGTGCACCTAGGTGTATTATACCGTGTTTTTTTTCATGAAAAACTTGGCTTTTATTTGGTGGTGAACGGTAATGGATATCTCCTGATTTTTTGGTTTTATATTATCAAAGGAAAACTAGAAAAGTAGTAAAAAAAATAAATAATAATTTTAAATTTAGCTGCATATTTCTTGTTACTACCATAACCTACCACCAAAGAACAACCCAAAATAAATTCTCCTGCTCCTTACTATCACAACGATAGAACACATATGTGTATGTTAGTTATTGTTTGTAACCGTAGTACAACCCAGAAGCAATAGCCCTAAATAAAACACACTGCAACTGATGCTAATTTAAAAAATAAAAAATCCTGCCCACAATATACTGACCCTGACCTTTGACCCAAACACTAACGATGGCACTTAGATCAAACCTTGATCTAGGTATTTTTTCTTTATTATATTTTTTATTATTTATTTATTAATTTTTTTCCCTCTCTGCAAAGAAAGAGAAAGATACAATGTATCTTTCCTCTCCATTCCCAGACAGAGAAAAACAGGCGGGCTCCACAGTGACCGATTCCTGTGGTAGCCAATTAGAGGCTACCACAGCAATCAGGTTGCCCAGATTCAGGAGATCTGGGTCCCAAACCTCTTGGTGAGACCCCGGTCTCTGTGCTGGGAGTGCACTGTGCGGCACACTCCCAGCACAAAGGGAGATATGCATATATGTGGTTCCATGGAAAAATATCCCAGCAAGTGTGGCCGCATATATGTGTTATGCTGGCAGGAAGGGGTTAACGCAAGGTATGATCTAATTACACATTTACATTGTTCCAGCTTGGACCAACGTAAGTATGCATAGCTCATAGCCAATAGACTCCCGTGGAAGCTAACAATCACTTTACCATTCAGCACTACTACAGTGATCGCCACAATCTTCTGGGTCCTGTGTTGCTGCCATTCACAGAATGCCTTGTATTTTTTCCATGATTACAAGACATTTTCTAATTGGATGGGGTAGAGACATCACTATCTCCACCTTATCTAATCAGAGAATGCTTTGTATTCATTGAAAAAAACACTCTTTAAATGGCAGCGGCGCAGAGCAAGCAACCCGGGGAAGTTCAGTTTTCATTTAGCTTGTGTAAAGCAACAAGTATCAACAAGTATCTCTGTGTTTAGATAATTACAAATATATACAGAAAAGTGTACTTCTTGAATTCCTTACTTGATAAAACACTTATTGAAGTATTTGTGACAATTCTGAAGGTCAGTGGTGACATCTGCCACCAGACTTAGCAAAGACTTCAAGTTTTCCTCATAGCCCTGCAAGAAATTACATATGTTTCATTTCTCCTGGAAGAAAGGGAACTAAAGCGGTCAACATGTAATCTATTTTTCTAAAAACCAAAATAATCTTCCAAAGAATCTGACATGTTATCCTTTAACACGGCGGCAGTACCATGGAGGTCAACAGGAGGAACTAAAGAGGGTGGCGGTGGACCACAGAGATAGAAACTCTCAGATGTATTGGTCTCCCAGCAGAATTATTGGCAGAGGGACCATTTCTCACAGTTGGGGTTTGATTTACTAAAACTGGAGAGTGCAAAATCTGGTGCAGCTGTGCATATAAACCAGCTTCAGGTTTTTCTGGTCAAAGCTTAATTGAGCAAACTGAAGCTATAAGCTAATTGACTACCATGCACAGCTGCACCAGGTCTTGCTCTCTCCAGTAAAGTCGGGTTCACATATGTGCGAAATGGATGCGGTTTTGGCACACATGCTGAAAAACCATATCCCTCTATATCGTTTACTTGTCTCTATCCAGAGCACTGGGTGTCATTTCTATCTGCCTTGTTTCTCTGCTATCTGCATGAGTAATATCTGACACGTTTTTCTGACACCAAGAAGTAAAAAAGTGACAGTGGAGGGAACTCCAGCACCCCTGTGATTGAGTGCCTTGGCTCTGTTCCTGTGTGAAGGGGACTGTTCCCCTGCCCTACAATTAACTAAGCTGTGCAGAGTGTAAATTCTGCTCCCTACCTCCTGTTTTCAGAAAGCTCAGACGAGCCCTATACGTTCTGCACTTTGAACAGCTGTAGAGGAGAGAAAACTGCAGATAAACAAGTACAACATATGTCGGAGGATTTGTTTAATCTGTGTGTATCACCTGAGGCCAGTCACTTTGTTGGGTATATGGAAGGGTTTATAACCACTTTAAGCAATAAGCATGCCTATTAATAAACTGTAGAAGAGGAAGCAAACTTTCCTAGGGACAGTCCTATCATGTTGGAAACGTGACTAGCCCTTAAAAATTCTGTTAGTTCCCGGTGGACAGTTTACCATTGTGTAATAATCGGTTACCAAATCTACCAATATCAGCCAAAAAGATAACACTATTCTGGCCCTAGTCTTACCTGTATCATTGGCTGTAGATGTTGTTTCTTCAGGTCAAACCACTCATGGGTCCCGGTCTAAATTGGAGAATATAAATAAAAAAAATCAGCCATGAACCAATTCCATTCTCTGAAAAGAGGGAAATTCTCTGCTGATTGCTACCTTGATAGCCTCAGTTATCCTGTCCTGTAAATTGGGGGTTGGTGAGCACAGTTCTCTGAAAGCCTTGGTCTTACACGTCTGTATCAGCACCCTGCATGTGAAATTAATCGAGTTTTGTAATTGTGTAATTGAACATGAAATAATGACCTCTTCCAACTCAAACAATATTCATATTTAATATTAATACAGTATGCAATGTATTCATAAAAAAATCCTTGATCAAAAAGAACTGTGTATCTACACTACAGATGTTGTATGCATACTTTGACTTTAGTAGGGGCCCCTGGTCTCCTAAAGCTAGGGATAAGGATAGGTATTATTGTGAGGTCTATGCTTACTAAATATCCAAGAAAGTGCAAGATAGTTAAATGCACCTCTAAGAGTGTTGTTCAGGATGTGGGGTATCTACATGCAGGTACAAGCAGGTAAGAACAAATTACATATACCTCTCAAGCAGTCAAGGTTCTAGCAATTCGCCACAGGTGCGCGCCCTGGCTCACCCGTCCACAGCATGTGTACATAGAAGGAATGGCCACACACCGCAGTAAGATAAATGCTTGTAGGGATTCTTTATTGTCACCCTGCCAGACAGATATAACAGGATTAACGCGTTTCACACGAACGTACCATGCTTGTTCACAACACACACAGTATGTTCATGTGAAACGCGGTGTGTGGCCATTCCTCCTCTGTACAGGTACAAGCAGGTATCAGCCTCCTGATGGCTGTCACAACTTTATTGGAAGGTTTTACCTTGCCAGCAATCAAACTGTCTATATCCTTAGTGGGCCTTGATTAGTCTGATATCAGTCCTGAACTGAAGGTTAGGACAGTTGTTGTAGTCAACTGCAAGTATTCACTTTGCCATTATTGCTGAAATAAGTATTCTTTGCAAATCAATAACGCTATAGGGCAAGGTTTATTTTTTTGTACAGACATTGGTTATTATTATACCTATGCCTTTCCACCATCTGGTATGTTCCTGTGACTGTTTCATACATTTGTATATGATGTTGTATTTTCAAATGTAAAGCGTGTTTTATTACAAATTAGTAATCATTTGAAGTCACTAACCTGAGCAAACCCTGGAGGCGTTCTACCGATTGGGAGGCGGACAATGGAAACACAATGCGATATCGCTGAATAACAGACATTCCATATTGCAATAGAGAGTCAAAGGATTCTGCCAGCTCCTTCCTCTGGAGATAATTAGGAGGATAAAAACAACAAATACAGTGAACTTGGTGAAAAGTGATTCACTTTAAAGCAGCAATAAACCCAAAACCAAAAATATATGTAGCACCCTGGTCTGAAACAGGGCTTCTAATAAATCTACTTGTGCTAGGTGGTAACTTGCCTGGCTGATTGATAGTTTGATCCACTGATTTCTGTTCTAAATCTGAGTTTAATTGGTAGTCTCAATCTTCTGTCAATAGGTGGCACTGTTGCCTTTGGCACTAGGATGATGGATTACAGTGAATTCAGGTGATGGGTAAATAAGTTGTCTCAGCCAATCAGCAGGAGTTTCTTTGGTTGCTTTTCATGCTGTACAGGCTATTTATCCGTGAAGAGTCAGGTGATCAGGGTTTTTCCCACCCAGGGCTGCTTCCTGGGTGGGTGTGTGTCGAGTAACTCCTGATTGCTAGGCCTGCAGCCTTAGGCTTATCCAGGAGTCATACTGGCTGCTAGGTCTATGTAAGGCCTATCCAGTAGTTCAGGGTTCTGCAAAGGAGGAGCAGCAAAGGTTAAGCCTGGGGTGGAACCACGTGTGTTAGAAGCTCAGCCCGAGGGGAGCCTGATCGTCGCTGGAGGTAAAGGAAAAGCAGTTGCCACAAAGGGATGACCACTCCTGTTATCAGAGGCAAGTTTTGTAAGATATGAAGTTCTGAAGGAGTACCAGAGCAGATGCTTCACTAGCTGGGGACAATGAAGTAGTGGGAAAGCTTCAGTGGAGACTTATCCTGGAATGCAGCGGGTAGCTGTGAGTGACGCTTGAAGGAGTACGGCGGGTAGCTGTAAGGAAAGCTTGAAGATAAGTACAGCAGTTAGCGGTGAGTGAAGCTTGGGGAATACAGTGGGAGAGTCCAAGAAGTCTAGTGAAAGATGGCGAGCTGAGCTTGAGGATCTACAGTGGGATACTGTGAGTTAAACTGGAAGATCTACAGTAGGATACTGTAAGATAAGTTGTTGCTATAGGAGATAGCAGTTGCTACAAGATACAGATTGCTGCATTCAGCTTAAAGGCCCTTTACCTGTATTGCTGTCTGTCTAGTTCTATTTTTGTCTACAGAGTTTGCCTTAATTGCTATTGCATTTGCCTAAGGGTGTCCTGTGCCCTAACCCTCTCTTCCACCGTTTCCGTTAAGAGAAATAAAATCTCTTTCTGTTTATTTTTACAAAACGTGACTGGTGCTAATGTTTCCACCTTGCATCACACCCACTATGCCTAGCAACCTGCACCCTGAGGAGGAATGTCAGTTCTTCCTGGCTCTGGGGGTCACCATCAGGCCCTTGGAAGTCCGGGAGAACCCTAGATGTAATATATTACAGCTTAGCAACCATGAGATGTGGTATTTGTTTTCTTGTTTAGGCTTTTCCCCTCTGTTTTCACCTGATGATCTGGCCAGTAACATACCCCCTGTATTAGAGTGCCCCCACTCTGGATCAATGAGCACAAGGGCACCTCTGGACAGCAGCATTGTCAGTCTGGGGGTGGGGAGTGTTAGATGTACTAGTAGCATTAGATACACTAACAAATTGAAGCCAAAATCTAGCTAACACTTTATAAGCAGTTACAGCAACAGTGTTTTTTTTTCCTTTTGGGATTTACATGAAGAAAGAAAAGCTGATCGCGGTAAGCAGTGGTAAATGATTTTTATCATCCCTGTAATCGCTACAGCCTCAGAACAGCTTGTTTTTTTGAAAAACAGACTTATTGGCCAAATCACCAGGTGAAAATAAGGGAGATAAAATCTAAAAAATAAAACAAATGCAGTCACCATATTTAAGCTGCAATATAATAAATATATAAAAAACGTTTGCTTTTGGCTTTAATATCGTTTTAAAGCATTGTAAATGAGAAGATGGTACTCTTGTTATTTGGCGGAAACCTCTCGATATACAAAGGGTTCTTCACAGTAAAATGTGAAATGTGGAATAGACTTCCTCAGGTCTAATTCCAGCCAGCTTAAAAATATTTTTTTTTTTTAAAGCTGGATATGTTTATAAATATATAGAAAATAACTTATTAATACGATTTATAAGTATGAGGG
This sequence comes from Lithobates pipiens, assembly GCF_037356315.1. NCBI lineage: Eukaryota > Metazoa > Chordata > Amphibia > Anura > Ranidae > Lithobates > Lithobates pipiens. Next base: position 148,709,240 of record NW_027507789.1, read on the forward strand.
GCCTTCCAAAAGTTTTCACACTTTTATATAGTTAAAAAAAAAAGTGTGGAAACTTTTTGAAGAACCCTCATTATACCACTCAACATCAGCCTTTCTCAATCAGAGTTTCATGGAGCCAAGGGGTTCCTCCAGAGGTGGCTAGGAATTCCTTCAGCAATGAGAATTCTCTGCCTCTCAGGTAAGTTGCCACCAACACCAATTATCTTTTTAGCTATCTGTAATAGGCACATTCTTACCACTGCCAGTGCTGCCACCAGTTAGGGGCATTCTTTCTATTGACCAATGCACTAATGTAGGGGCAGCCCATCCATTAAGGCCGCACGCCCCCCCCTGTCCATGGCCGTCCCCCCTATCCATGCGTCTGGCCCCTATTAGGACGCCGGATGCATGGATTCCAATGCAGGGTGATTTTTTTTAAGCACCTGATTAGAGCCAGAGGCTCTAATAGGCTTCAAAATAGGGTGGGCTCGGGGCGCAGAGAATGCGAACGAAGCCCACCCAGGTGTGTTACAACAGAGAATGAACATTCGCTATTGTAACACCATTCCTGCTCTTGGGCAATCAGGAAGTGAGTCTTGAGACCTGTCATCCGAAAGGCTGAAAGGACAGGTGATCCTATTGGATGGAGGGGAGGAGACACACGGATGCCGTGGTGGAGGAAAGGACACACGAGCTGCTGCCTGATGCCAATGCCCACTGCCAATGCCCACTACCTGCTACCTAGATGGGGTGAGTGCTAGATCGGCAGACAGTAAGCAGGCGGGCAGGGGGTTGTTTGCCACCCCCCCAAAAAAAAAAACGCCCGCCACTGCACTAATGTATTATGAGCTATGGATATAGTAATTATTAGAAGAGGTTCTGAGACCTGAAAGTTATATAAAATGTTCCCCCAGATAAAAGAGGTTGAGAAAGGCTTTTACAGATTGTTGATCCAGGGAATATCCAATTTCCAGAGGGAATCAGGAAGGCTTTTTTTCCCCCAAATGGGGCAAATTGGACCAATCTTTTAAGGTTTTTTTTTGCCTTCCTCTGGATCAGCTGTGGGTTTATGGTTTCCGAATTTATATGCAGATTTTTGAGTCAATTATTTGTATTATGTGTAGAACGTACAAGATAATGTCTCTGCCACAGACGTTGTTGTAGAACACGTAAGGAAACTTAAACTTGAAAACACTTGTGGGATACCTGGATCTTTCAGCCAGCTTGGCGATATCCACAAGACCGGATTCTTTTGGGTACTTCAGCCCTTCCAGGCTCTTACTAAGAAACCAACCCATACGTGGTCTTCTTGTGAAGAGTCCTCCTTCTGGAATGCTTGAAGTCACTGGGTCTCTCCCAAACCAGAATTTAAACAACTGTACCCAAACCAAAACTGCAGTTTAGGCAAAACTTTAACTTTGAAAAACGCATAGCGTGTGCTCTTCAGGAGCTGCCGCTACATAAAAAACCGCCACACAAGGCAAATCCACTTTTCACTCCAAGTGCACTTGCATGCACTTGGAAATGCACTTGGAAGTGCTGTGGCTTTAGCTCTGAGGGGAAGATCTGAAATCAGGGGAAGCTCTGCTGGTTTTATTACCCAATTGTGTACAAGCAAAAATGCAGTTTTTTAATTTTTCTTGCATGTCCACCTCAGATCTACAGCGACTGAACTTCCAAGTGCAATTGCAGTGCACTTGTAGTGCAAAGTGGATTTGCCTTTAGTAGATAACCCCCATTGTTTCCTTCACTGTGGACCACTTAGAAAATATCTGGTCCCTCCACGTGTGTGTGTGTGTGTGTGGGGGGGGGGGGGGGGGGCAAATGCCCTCCTCTTCCTCCTATGATACAGTGTTTGGCCCTGAACAGCCAACCATGAGGCTTAACCACAACTAAATGAGAAAGGGAACGGGAAGGAGATCATTGATACTGTGTAAGCTCCAATGTCACCCAACATGGAATGTACAAAGTCTTCACCTCCCAACTCCAACGGGAGGAACAGAGTGGCACGGTAGCATGGACAAGGTTTGAGTTTGCGGGAGAGTTATACGCTTAGGAGAACCTGTCATGTTGTCTCAAATGGGCAAAGTAACAGCGTCTCCTTAATTTAACAATTGGGGGTCAACAGTGAGAACCTGGGAGGATCTCTTCAATTGCCCTAAACCAACACAGCATGCAGGACTAATTTAATTACTATCTTTTCATACAGGTCTCAGCTCAATTAAATATACATCAAATACTACCCCATAATTACCAGTCCCAACTATCATTTTTATATTGATAAAGCCATTACCAGTTCATCTTGTAGTCGTCCTTGAACCCACAAATACTCAATACTTGTTATGTGGTGCAGCAAACAGCTACTGCTGAACTCTAGACTCTGGTACAGTTTACTATATGCAAGCCACTGTCTGGAAGGAGAAAGATCAGTAAATAATAATAGTAGTTATAGCAGTGATAAAGGAGAGATGATAGCAATAAAAGGGGACAGATATCAAAGGCTGACAGAAAAGGTTACTAGAAAAGAGTTAACTAACATCTATGATCAGAGGTCATTGAAGCCTAGATGCAGAAGGACTATGCATTAACATTACGATAACTCTATTACTAATTCGGCCACCTAAGTCATTTTAGCATTGATTTTAAAGGGCATTTAAGACTTTTATTGCTATACCTCTCTATATAGCTCAGATTAATCTGATTTTGCCAGTATGCTATATAGACATGCATTGGTTTATTAAAATAGTTTAAGAATACATTAAAGCTGATCAGTTTAATTTTATTAATACTTAAAGACCTAAAACAAAAACAAAAAACTTCTGTAGTGGTAGCTGGACTTTTATGGGGTTCCCCCTCCGAGAGCAATACCAAGCCCTTAGGTTTGGTATGGATTTTAAGGGGAACCCCCTACGCCGAAAAAATGGCGTGGGGGTCCCCCCCAGATCCATACCAGACCCTTATCCGAGCAGGCTACCCAGCTGGCCAGGAAAGGGGGTGGGGACGAGCGAGCGCCCCCCCCCCTCCTGAGTCGTACCAGGTCACGTGCCCTCAACATGGGGGGGCCTTGGGGAAGGAGGGGCCGCACGGCCCCCCCACCCGAAAGCACTTTGTCCCCATGTTGGATGAGGACAAGAGCCTCTTCCCGACAACCCTGGCCGTTGGTTGTCGGGGTCCGCGGGCGGTGGGCTTATCAGAATACGGGAGCCCCCTTTAATAAGGGGGCCCCCGGATCCCGGCCCCCCACCCTATGTGAATGAGTATGGGGTACAATGTACCCCTACCCATTCACCTGTGGAAAAAATGTAAAAAAAACACAACACACAAGGGTTAATAGTTTATTGCACAGCTCCGGGGGTCTTCTCGCCGGACTCCTCCGCTATCTTCTGCTAGCTCTTTTACTAGCAGATGAGCCCGGCTTTCTTCTTCGCCGCCGCCCTCTTCTTCATACTTCAGGGGTCTTGTCCCCCCTCTTCGGTTCTTATTAAAGGGGGCTCCCAGATTCCGATAAGCCCACCACCCACAGACCCCGACAACCAACGGCCAGGGTTGTCGGGAAGAGGCCCTTGTCCTCATCAACATGGGTACAAGGTGCTTTGGGGTGAGGGAGCTACATGGCCCCCCCCTTCCCCAAGGCCCCCCCATGTTGAGGGCACGCTGCCTGGTACGGCTCAGGAGGGGGGGCGCTCGCTCGTCCCCACCCCCTTTCCTGGCCAGCCGGGTAGCGTGCTCGGATAAGGGTCTGGTATGGATCTGGGGGGGACCCCCATGCCATTTTTTCCGCGTAGGGGGTTCCCCTTAAAATCCATACCAGACCTAAGAGCCTGGTATGCTCTAAAAAATTTGGTGTGGAGTTCCCTCTTGAGAGCTGATAATTCTGTGAGAGTCGCCTCCGTATAGACGGAGATCTGACTTGGAGGCGATCTCCATTGAAATCAATGGGTACCAGTCGCCTACAAGTCGGATTGAAGTAGTACAGGAATCTTTTCTGAAGTCGGAGCGACTTCAGTAGTGTGCATTAAGACGGCTCTCATTCACTTACATTGATTTTTACATGTAGCGCGACTTAAGACGACTAGGGGCGACCTGAAGTTGGATCTGAGTCGCCCCTCTGTGAACCGAGCCTTAGGGACTATTGAGGCCTTCCTACATACACTCACCAGCCACTTTATTAGGTACACCTGTTTAATTGCTTGGTAACACAAATTGCTAATCAGCCAATCACATGGCAGAAACATCTAGACATGGTGAAGACAACTTGCTGAAGTTCAAACTGAGCATCAGAATGGGGAAGAAAGGGGATTTAAGTGACTTTGAATGTTGTTGGTGCAAAACAAGCTGATCTGAGTATTTCAAAAACTGCTGATCTACTGGGATTTTCACACACAACCATCTCTAGGATATACAGAGAATGGTCCGAAAAAGAGAAAATATCCAGTGAGCGCTAGTTGTGTTGCCTTGTTAATGTTAGAGGTCAGAGGAGAATGGGCAGGTTCGAGATGATAGAAAAGCTACAAAAGTTACAACCAAGGTATGTAGAATACCATCTCTGAATGTGCAACACATTGAACTTTGAAGCAGATGGGCTACAACACTCACCAGATCTCAATCCAATAGAACATCTTTGGAATGTGGTGAAATGGGAGATTCGCATCATGGATGTGCAGCCAACAAATCTGCAGCAACTGTGTGATCATGTCAATATGGACCAAAATCTCTGAGGAATGCTTCCAACACCTTGTTGAATCTATGCCATGAAAAATTAAAGCAGTTCTGAAGGAAAAAGGGGGTCCAACCTGATACTAGCAAGGTGTACCTAACAAAATGGCTGGTGAGAGTAAATGAATGATATTTAAAATAAAAGCATTAAAGGATTCACTGGCTTTAGTACTTTCTGTGTATGCACATCAGGAATTTTGACTTGTTGCATGTTTGTTTCAGTCAGTTACCTGAATGGGCAGCCAGGCAACTGGCATTTTCAGAAGATGAGCGCAGCAATGGCAGCCTCCATGTTTCATTGATGATATGTTTGCTTTACAGATTCTATGTAGCCAAAGTTAATATGGGGTTAAAACTTACGCAAGTCCCTGGTGAAATTCGGACAGGTCTTTCTGCGCAGCGTGTAGGTAAAGTATCGTGGTACCGTGAGGACCTATCTCCCCATCCCACGTGGAGCCAGCAGCCTGATGTATTAAAGAGGAGAGATGACAAGTAATGCTATACAAAGGTAATAAAATATGTAAAAAAAAAATAATCCCCATAATTGTATTTTAAAGTTAGCCTAGACCAAGATCATGCACACTAAAGTGTTTACATATTCTGAACAAAACGTAAAAAGCACTTTAACAAACATTCATTAATTCACCCTTTCATCTCTGTATCTATAAGCATTGTAGAGCTATTCATTTTTAAAGTTTACAACACAGGGACGGAAAGTTTTGTGTTTTTTTTTACTTTCACTGAGATCCAGTCACACATCTAGTTAACAAACAGCAGATGTTTCTATGCTGTTGGAAACTGACTGTAACTCAATTTTAGAATTTTTGCTGTGATCTTTGAGGTTCTTTAAAAATTTGTAACTTCACATACTCTTTTATTGCTTTTAAAAAGTATACAAATTATACAAGTATACAAATTATTTAATGCCCATAGTCTGGCCACACATGCATTTAAAATAGAACTAAAGGCAAAATGTGTTATTTTATTTCAAATAGAGAAAGGGAGGGATATACAGTGCCTTTAAAAAGTATTCATACTCCTTCAAACTTTCCACATTTTGTCATGTTACAACCATAAACATATGTATTTTATTGGGATTTTATGTGATAGGCCAACACAAAGTGGCACATAATAATGTGAAGTGGAAGGAAAATGATAAAGGGTTTTCAATTTTTTTTACCAATGAATATGTGAATAGTATGGCATGCATTTGTATTCAGCCCCCTTTACTCCGATAATCTTAACTAAAATCTAGTGGAACCAATTGCCTTCAGAACTAATTAGTAAATAGAATCCACCTGTGTGTAATTTAATTTCAGGATAAATACAGCTGTTCTGTGAAGCCCTCCGAGGTTTGTTAGAGAACCTTAGTGAACAAACAGCATCATGAAGGCCAAGGAACACACCAGACAGGTCAGAAATAAAGTTGTGGAGAAGTTTAAAGCGGGGTTAGGTTATAAAAAAATATCCCAAGCTTTGTACATCTCACGGAGCTCTGTTCAATCCATCATCTGAAAATGCAAAGAGTATGGCACAACTGCAAACCTACCAAGACATAGCCGTCCACCTAAACTGACTGGCCGGGCAAGGAGAGCATTCATTAGAGAAGCAGCCAAGAGGCCCATGGTAATTCTGGAGGAGCTGCAGAGATCCACAGCTCAGGTGGGAGAATCTGTCCACAGGACAACTATTAGTCGCGGACTCCACAAATCTGGCCTTTATGGAAGAGTGGAAAGAAGAAAGCCATTGTTGAAATAAGGCCATAAGTCCTGTTTGTAGTTTGTGAAAAGCCATGTGGGGACACCGCAAACATGTGGAAGAAGGTGCTCTGGTCAGATGAGACCAGAATTTAACTTTTTGGCCTAAAAGCAAAACGCTTTGTATGGCGGAAAACTAATACTGCACATCACCCTGAATACACCATCCCCAGTGTGAAAAATGGTGGTGGCAGCATCATGTTGTGGGGATGCTTTTCTTCAGCAGGGACAGGGAAGCTGGTCAGAGATGATGGGAAGATGGATGAAGCCAAATATAGGGCAATATTAGAAGAAAAGCTGTTATGTTGCGTACACACGACCGGACTTTCTGGCAGAATAGGTCCAACGGAATCATTTTGTTGGATAGTCCGAATGTGTGTGGGAAAGTCTGAATGTTTTTCTTAAAAAAATTCCAAGGGACCTAGAAATGGAACATGTTTCAAATCTGTCTGACGGACTCAATTCCTATTTTGAAAACCGTTCGTCTGTATGCTGGCCCAACGGACCAAATATGATGCAAGGGCAACTATTGGCTACTGGCTATTGAACTTCCTTTTCTAGTCCCGTTGTACATCATCACGTTTAAAACGAATGGACTTTCGAATGGACTTTAGTCTCTTTAGGCCATTCGTGTGGGCAAGTCCGTCGTAACTCCATCGAAAGTCCGTCGGGAAGACCGTCTGACCTTTTGTGGTCTGACCTGACCACATTTATTTGGACTTTATTTACATGTTTTTTGCTTTGTATATTCACATCTGCACTCATCCACACTTGGTTACACATTCTTATTAACCACTTACCGACCGCCGCACGATGATGTACGTCCCTTTTTTGAAGAGGGATATCTCAGTAATGGCAGCAGATGCTGCCACAACTGAGGTATCCATCTCTTCAAGCGGCTGTTCGGTAAACGATAATGGTGGTCTCTGCGGCGGAATTGCCGCAAGATCACAGTTTTCGGCGGCGGGAGAGGTGCCACCCCCTCTCCCGCCACTCACCCGCTGCTCTTCGCTACTTACCGGAGCCATCGGCAGTATCAGAGGTGATCAGATCCTGTCACTTCCTTGGTATGGAGACCAAGTGAAGCTAAAATGGCCCCCACTCGTCTCCATACCATAGCAGGGCGTAAGCGACGTCAAAACATCACTTCCGCCCATACGTCTTAAAGGCACATTTTTTCAAATGACAAATGTTTTTAAATTTTATCTTATTATTGCATTTAAGTCCAAATATGAGATCTGAGGACTTTTTGACCCCAGATCTCATATTTAAGAGGACCTGTCATGCTTTTTTTCTATTACAAGGGATGTTTACATTCCTTGTAATAGGTATAAAAAGTGACCCAAATGTTTTTTAAAATAACAGTGTAAAAATAAATAAAATAAAATAAATAAGAAAAATAAATGTTTTTTTAAAGCACAGAAGCGAACGCATACGTGAGTAGCGACCGCATATGAAAACGGTGGTCAAACCACACATGTGAGGTATCGCCGCGATCGTTAGAGTGAGAGCAATAATTCTAGTCCTAGACTTCCTCTAACTCAAAAAATGCAACCTGTAGAATTTTTTAAACATCGCCTATGGAGATTTGTAAAGGTAAAAGTTTGACATTCCACGAGCGGGTGAAATTTTGAAGCGTGACATGTTGGGTATCAATTTACTCGGCGTAACATTGGGATAACTTTACTGTTTTATTTTTTTATTTAAAAAAGTGAATTTTTTCCAAAAAAGTGCGCTTGTAAGACAGCTGCGCTAATACGGTGTGACAAAAAGTATTGAAATGACCGCCATTTTATTCTCTAGGGTGTTAGAAAAAAAAAAGTATAATGTTTGGTTAAAGTAATTTTCTAGAAAAAACGTGTTTTTAACTTGTAAACACCGAGTCTGGAAAAGAGGACTGGTCTTTAAGTGGTTAACATTTGCGAGCGCCACATTTTCATAATTTTACATTTCTAGGCATCTATAGTCCTGGGAACAGTTTATTCTTGTTTCTTATATTTCAATGGAGCAAGAGTGTACTATACAATTTTGTGTATGATTTACCAATTTTATTGCATTTCCTTCTCCCAGGACTGGATAAATCAAAGGCACTTTTCTTAGAACTTCATGTGCTTTATCTATGTAGAAACCTCACTGTGTTAGACATGTTAATTGTGTTTCACTTGTAACATTACCTGTCTTCAAATAGCTTATGTGCTCTATACTTTCTTTCCTTCTTGTGGTACTTTCTACCTTGTTATGTGGTGAAATAATATATAAATAAACAATACAAAAAAGTGCTTTAGTATATCTGTTCAAAAAGTGCAAAAGAAACTGCCGATCCTGACAGAAGTTTAATGAGCTTGTAACTTCCTGTAGTGAATTTACAATGCTGCACTGAAATCTCAGACATTGTTTCCGGGCCCTGTCTCTGTTCTCTCAGAACTATATGTAGCACCTTCTAGTGTGTGCTGCTAGTAGTAAGAGTAGGTTCAGGGCTGGATGTCTCATCCTGGAAGCTCTCTGGTGCCTCCCCCTGTTTCTAGAACAGTGGAGAATGTCCTGGAACTAGTGGGTGGAAGTAAGGAGAAGCTGCCTTGAATATTTTGGACCCTCAGCCAATCCCCAGAGGTAAGTCTGGCAGGGGACTGAGCTAGCCCATAAATAGGCTTGGGCCCTGCCAGCAAGGGGAGTCGGGTGGAAGATGGAGAAGCAGTGCTGAGGAGAGGCTGTCGGTGGCCCTTGAAGGAACCCTGCCGGGGAAGGGTTTTACCTTGGGCTAGAGCTTGGGATAGCCGGCCTGGAAGGATCCCACTACAAGAGGCAGTTGGAGGAATTCACGCCCGGGAGGCAGTGGGAGAGAGCAAGAAGAGACAGTGCGTAGATCAGCATGGTAAAGGGACAAGACAAGGGGGAGAGACTATCAGCTGTAACAGTTCTCTCTTGAAGTGTTCATCTAATCTTGCCCTGGGGTATCTTCGTGTGTGTGTGTGCCAGTCAGGAGGACTGGGGAAATCAAGCAGCCAGGTGGGCTGGTGGTAGCCAGGTGGGCTGAGAGTCTTCTGCAGCGGTAGAACGGGGCTTAGTGTCTACAGGAGGGCAGAAGGAGATTTTCACTCCACAATGCTGAATTGACAGAACTGTTAATTTCTTGATTAGTGGGTGGTGTAAATAGTGAACCAAGTTTGTGCAGGAGGAAGGAAGAAGAGGATCTTCTCATTTAAATAGGGAGGACACTGTCCCCTTTTTGCTCAACATTTGGGCATCCCATGATTCCTTACCCCATGCAAGTTAACATTCCCTAATAAAGCAACAAAAACAAGCCAAGGACTGTTTTCTATGTCTGAGCGAATGAAGGAAATGCTAGATCACTGACTGTGCAGCAGTGGGGACCACACCAACAACTCCTGCAGGGGTAGTGCTGCATAGGGAGCACTTCCCACTATGTAATGCAGATGACGAGGGGTTTTCAGTAGTGCTAACACCTTTTGTACTAGGGTAGCAGTCAGTGGCAGCACAAGGGGGGCATGGGTGCCTTACATCTCTCCCTGTTATATCGACTGTGCAGAGACCTACGGTAGTAATCTGGTGCAGGGGATACTCCCTGCCCTATGCCCACCTGTATCTATAATCACTGTTGGGACAGGAGTGCTGTAGATCAGCACTTCTATATTACTTTTGCCTGTCTACTGGTAGATACTTTATGCTGCTAATTGCAAGAACGGCAGCCCGGGTGAAAATTTGTTGTGGCACACAGACCATCATTGTAAGGGGAGAACACTGACCACCATTTCAAGGGGAGCACACTGACAACCAATGTAGGGGTGCTTACCAACCTCTACTGTAAGGGAAGCACACTGACCACTATTAAAAGGGGTGCACACAAGCCACTATTTTAATGGGTGTACAATGACCACCAATGTAAGGGAAGCACACTACTCACCAATAACATTGGAACACACTGATCCCCATTGTAAAGGAAGCTCCATAATCACCAATGTAAGGGGAACACATTGATCACCATTGTAAATGTGCAAAGTTACACTGAGCATTGGCCACCAATATAAGAGACACACTGAGTACCGACCAAAATTTTAGATATGACCGACAATTTAAGGGGTGACACCGAGCATTGATCACCATTCACCAATGTAAGGTGCCACACTAAGCAGTATTTATTTGCCATGTGTATTTATTTTGCCATGCTAGGGGTTAATTGTTGTGTAGTTTTGTGAGTTAATTGTTGTGCAGTGGCGGGGGTTGAGTTATTTTGCAATTTTGGGGGATAATTATTGTGCAATGTTAGGTGATCATTTGTATGCAGTATTAATGGTAAACTATTGTGCAGAGCTGGGGGTTAATTATTGTGCAGATCTGTGGGTTTATTGAAAAATCCTTGGGGCGTATTAATATGCTGGGGTTAATGCTGACCCTGACACATGCTGGTGGTTATTGCTGAAAGTTGTCATTGCTGGATCTGACATTTGCAGGGATTATCATTGCTGGCCTAGACACTTGTTGGGGGTTATCATTGCTGGTCCTAAGAGAGCTTATTTTACTCTCACAATCTCAATCCCATACACATTAAAGAAACATCCACTTTTTGATCCAGCTCACTTTTTGGCAACACACAATTTTTGACCATGCCCACAAGTGCATGCTACGTGCACTGCATTACTCCTAGTAATAGCACAACCTGCTCCAAAAATTGTCTGCAGCCACCCCTGGTAATAGTGCCTTTCCTCCATAGATATACAGTGAGTGAGTGTAGCCAGTCTTGGACGGCAAGTTCAGCAGGTAAACATAAAAAAAAGCCTGAAAAAAACTAAAGCAGCCACCACATTTGGCACTAGTAATACTAATAAAATATAATTCCTGGCAAACGAAAGTGTGAATAAAACATTTTGCCTGTTTGAATACAGTAGGGGTCATTGATCAATTCGGTCAGATGGCAACTGAAGCAGTGATATGGCATGGTGAGGCAGATCTTTTACAAAGTTACAACCTGAATCATAAATTCTTCCCTTAGCTGCTCTAAAGTCGCACTGTGACTTAATTAAACCTGACCCTGATCACGTCTTAAAAAGTAACCTTTCTCCCCACCCAGCATGTTTTCTTTTTAACCTCTCTCCCCCTCCTTACCTGTTATGCTCACCTGCCCAGCGAATCCTGTGTTGTCCTGTACTGTGATCTGCTGTTCAGGTGTCACAGTTTGGGTCCAGTGCTACCATCTTTGTCCTCCTAAGTGATTGTTTTCCTTCTTCTGGGTTCAGGCAGCCACTTGCAGCCGCTGTGTTTTCCTACTCCAGCAACCTCCTAGGATATGTGATGGGGATATCCCAGGAGGCTGCAGAAAAAAAAAGGACACATCATGCTCACCTAGGTGAGAATGGAGGTGGAAGGAGGGGCTGGGGCCAGTTAATTTTTTTTTTTTTAATGCAACAAGAGTGCAGGGACCTAAAGTCTAACAGGGGATTGAAAGTCACCTTTAATTTTCTGTCGGATGTAAAAAATTGTCTAATTGTTTTTGCATATTTTGCAAACTGTTGCACTTGACTGCCCAGGAATACAGACGCACAGGTATGTAAACCTGTCACAGAGATTTTGCTGCAAACACAACATGATTTGCAACTAATTGTGTCACTAATTTGTTTGTGCTTGATAAATGGCTTCTTTATGTATGTGTGGGGGTGTGTGTATATGTGAATATCCAGCCGAATAAATGTATTTAGTTTTTTTTTAAACATATGACAAGTCGTATACCTGGAGTTGCGTGATCTCATGACGTACAAACTGCTGTAATAACTGGCGGTGGATGATGTAGCTGGGGTTTTTGCTCAGCATAGTTGCTCTCTGTAAGTGCAAATATCAGACAAATAATTTAATGATGTCAAAAAGCATAAGCGATAAAATAGAATATGCATTCTTCTATAATGTTTATTTTAAATGTTTAAAAGATCAATTAAAATTCATTTTATTTAAATGTTTTCATAAACTTCAAAAGGTGAAAATACTGATGATTTACTTTTACATTTTTTAAATGAAACCTATACTAAGAAAGTATGAAGACCACTGTTGCTGACCTCTTTCTGAAAATGATCATTTCCTGTCACATATTAGTGTGTTCTAAGGTGCTGGCTGGAAACAAGTGGGCACATCAGAACTTCACTATGACATTCGATTTATTAAGAAAGTACTGAGACAGCCAGGCGTTTAGCATTTTAAGGAGGTCAACTATTTAAAGGCTAAAAGGTTAAAGTGATTTGTAAACAATCACCTTGTACAACAGTTCAGTTTAAAATAAATGGTAAAACATTTGTGTATAGATATAAAAAAAAAAGAAATTATGAATACCCTTTTTTTTTCACTTTTTTACAAGTGATGTAAAATGTTCTCAGCTGCATACGAGTCGGGGGGAAGGAGAAGCAGCAGTACACTGAGCTTCCCAGTGAATTTCTGTACAGCGGAAGGGGGGGAGGGGGTGTCAGGAGAGACATCCCCCCGGAGAGATCATTGGAGGAGAGCACACTGAGTTCCCAGCATAGCTAGAGACCTGGCCACGGTGTGCTTTCCTGCTTAGCGTGGTCAGTTTTTAATAGGGAAGCAAGGAGACTGGGAGGAACCTAAAGAAAGCAATACAGAGAGAACAGGAGACTTTCTCATACAAGTACATACAAGCACATATCAGGAACAAGAAGTTTTGGGGTAACACTTTCCTTAATCTCCCTGGACCATGGTTTAAACCATTGGGGTTGATTTACTAAAACTGGAGAGTTCAAAATCTGGCGCAACTCTGCATAGAAACAAATCAGCTTTCAGAATTTATTGTCAAAGCTTAATTGAATAAGCTGAAGTTATAAGTTGATTGGTTTCTATGCCCAGCTGCACCAGATCTTGTACTCTCCAGTTTTAGTAAATCAACCCAGGTTGACCTGGATGGACCGGTGTCTTTATTCAACTTTACCAACCATGTAACCCCCATTGTGTCTCACCACACAGCTAAAAAAAAATACCTTGCAGACAATCTTTCATTTACGTAGGGATTATAATATACTGTGATTCTGTACTTGCCAAATATGCTGCAGAAATCTCCCTCCACTGAGTCTGGCTGCAACCATTTTAACTGTGGGCAGCTACAACTGCTGCCTGTTCACTTCCGGGATTTACACAGACATACACCTCCATCTCTGCAGCTCTCATTGGCCCTCTTAAGACTCACCCCCCCCCCTTCCTAGAAAACTCTAATGAGAGTGAGAGAGAGAGATGTGCATGATGTCATAAGCCTAGGCTTTTTATCAGACAAAAAACAGAAAGTGGGCTGTATAAGGTATTTACTGGCAGAAAAAAAAAAAAAAACAAGGGCAGAAGATTTAATAGATGGAAAGATGAAAAATGTCTGAAGTTCCGCTTTAAGCCTTAATTCGTACCATTTCTGTCATCCAGAATGGGAGAGCCATGGAAGTCCCTCAAATATGCAGAATATCTTTGTTGACCTCTCCTTTCTAAACTGCTAGTTGTCTGCTTTTTATGCTGATGTAATAGCTACATAGTAGATGAGGTTGAAAAAAGACACAAGTCCATCAAGTCCAACCTATGTGTGTGATTATATGTCAGTATTACATTGTATATCCCTGTATGTTGTGGACGTTCAGGTGCTTATTTAATAGTTTTAAAAAACTATCTATGCTCCCCGCTGAAACCATCCTTGCAGCTCTTATGCCCTGTAGACACGATCGGACATTCCGACCACAAAATCCGTCTGATTTTTTCTGACAGATTTTGTCCAAAACTTGTGTTGCATACACACGGCCGGACAAAGTTGTTGGAAAATCCAATCCTTTGTGGTGACGTTCGTTGCGTACGACGGGACTATGTAGAGGCTAGTAGCCAATAGCTTTGGTCTCATAATTTAATCTGAGCATGTGTGGCACTTTGTCCATCGGAATTCTCCACAAACGATCGGAAAAAGTCAGATCGGATTTTGTTGTCGGAAAAATTTTAGATCCAGCTCTCAAATTTTTTCCGTCGGAATTTCCGATGGAAAAATTCCAATAGAGCCCACACACGATCAGATTTTGCATCAATATAATCCGATCGGACCTTTTCCGTCTGAATTTCCGACCGTGTGTACAGGGCATTACAGTAAAGAACCCTCTACACAGTTTAACCACTTCAGCCCCAGAAGATTTTACTGCCTTCCTGACCAGAGCACTTTTTACAATTTGCCACTGCGTCGCTTTAACAGAATAGGACCCAGTCGACACTGTACCCAAACAAAATTTGCGTCCTTTATTTCCCACAATTAGAGCTTTCTTTTGGTCGTATTTGATCACCTCTGCCGTTTTTATTTTTAGCCCTATAAACAAAAAATGAGCGACAATTTTGAAAAAAAACTATTTTTTACATTTTGCTATAATAAATATCCCCCAAATTTTAAAAAAATGTATGAATTTCTTCATCAGTTTAGGCCAATATATATTCTTCTACATATTTTTGTTAAAAAGAAAAATATCAATAAGCATATATTGATTGGTTTGTGCAAAAGTTATAGTGTCTGCAAACTATGGGAAAGATTTATGGAATTTTTTTTTTTTTTTTTTTTTTACTAGTAATGGCGGTGATCTGCAATTTTTAGTGGTACTGCGACATTGTGATGGACAGATCAGAGGCTTTTGACACTTTTTTGAGACCATTGGCATTTAAACACTGATCAGTGCTATAAGAATGCACTGATTACTGTGTAAATGTCACTGGGAGGGAAGGGGTTAACACTAGGGGGTGATCAAGGGATTACCTTTGTGTTCCCTCAGTGTGTTCTAACTGTATGGTGATACGATTCACTAGGATTGACGCCTCTCCTCTGACAACACAGGGATTTGTGTGTTTACACACACAAATCCCTGTGCTGACGCTCGTGCACGCGATCGCACATGATCTGCGGTTCCCCGCCGTGCAGCCCTCTGGTAGCCGAAAAAGGGTAGGACGTACCCATATGGGATTTCCCCCAGGAGAGCCATT
This sequence comes from Lithobates pipiens, assembly GCF_037356315.1. NCBI lineage: Eukaryota > Metazoa > Chordata > Amphibia > Anura > Ranidae > Lithobates > Lithobates pipiens. The sequence continues at coordinate 148,724,689 of NW_027507789.1, forward strand.
GTGCTACAATATATCTGCATGACATGGTCAGGAACCGGTTAAGGCCAGGTTCACACTGGTACGACACGACATTCGTACTACTTTGGATCTGACTTTTCCCTGCGACTATATACAGAGATCCAACTTTGATCCCTGACAATACCAGGCACTGGTTCTTCTGGTATGAATCTTTAGGGGAAACTCCACACAAAATGTTTTTTTTTTAAACAACATGGGACCTCCCCCAAATCCATACCAGACCCTTATCTGAGCACATAGCTCGGCAGGTCAGGAAAGAGGGTGGGCACGAGTGAGTGGCCCCCTTCTTCCCGAAATGTACCAGGTCACGTTCCCTCAACATGGGGAGGTGAATGCTTCAGGGCGGGGGGTCGCCCCCCACCCCAAAGCACCTTGTCTCCATGTTGATGAGGACAAGGGCCTCTTTTCGACAACCCTGGCCGTTGGTTGTCGGTGTCTGGAAGCCCCTTTTATCAAGGGGACCCCCAGATCCCAGGCCCCCACCCTATGTGAATGAGTAACCCCGCCTGCAGACTCAGACAATCAATGCCCAGGGTTGTCAGGAAGAGGCCCTTGTCCCCATCAACATGGGGGCAAGGTGCTTTGGGGCAGGGGGGAGCAGAGCACCTCTGCCCCAAAGCACCCACCCGCCCATGTTGCATGTTTCGTTTCGTCTTAAACTCCCTGTCGCAGAAAGGTTTTATCCCTATTGTGGGGTCACCAGTACGGTATTTGTAAATTGAAATCATATCTCCTCTCAAGCGTCTCTTCTCCAGAGAGAATAAGTTCAGTGCTTGTAACCTTTCTTCATAACTAATGTACTCCAGACCCTTTATTAGCTTTGTTGCCTTTCTCTGTACTCGCTCCATTTCCAGCACATCCTTCCTGAGGACTGGTGCCCAGAACTGGACAGCATACTCTAGGTGAGGCCGGACCAGAGTCTTGTAGTGTGGGAGAATTATCGCTTTATCTCTTGAGTTTCTGAGCCTATCATCTACTAGGACCCCCAGGTCCTTTTCCATCCTAGATTCCCCCAGAGGTTCTCCCTCCAGTGTATAGATTGCATTCATATTTTTGCCACCCAAATGCATTATTTTAATAATGTTTCCACATCCTGCAGAGAAGTTATTGCCCTGCTTAGCTTAGTATTTTCCTCAAATACAGAGATTGAGCTGTTTACCCCATCCTCCAGGTCGTTTATGAAGAAATGAAATAGGATTTGTCCCAGCACAGAACCCTGGTGGACCCCACTACCCACCCCTGACCATTCGGAGTCCTCCCCATTTATCACCACACTCTGACCTCGCCCTTTTAGCCAATTTTTAATCTACGTACTCACCCTATGTTCCATGCCAACGGACCTTATTTTGTACAGTAAACGTTTATGGAGAACTGTGTCAAATGCTTTTGCAAAATCCAGGAAACACCATGTCTACAGGTCTTCCTTTATCTATATGGCAACTCACCTCCTCATAGAAGGTTATTAGATTGGTTTGGCAAGAATGATTCTTCATAAATCCATGCCGATTACTGCTAATGATACCGTTCTCATTACTAAAATCCTGTATATAGTCCCTTATCATCCTCTCCAAGAGCTTGCATACTATTGATGTTAGGCTAACTGGTCTGTAAATCCCAGGGATGTATTTTGGCCCTTTTTTAAATATTGGTACTACATTGGCTTTTTTTTCCAATCAGCTGGTACACTTCCAGTCAGTAGACTGTTCATAAAAAATAGGGACAATGGTCTGGCAATTACTTAACTGAGTTCCCTAAGGACCCTCCGGTGCAAGCCATCTGGTCCCGGTGACTTATTAATGTGACATTTTTCAAGTCTATTCTTAATTCTGTCCTTTGTTAACCATGGAGGTGCTTCCTGTGATGTGTCATGAGGATAAACACTGCAGTTTTGGTTACTAAAGCCCCCCGATTCCCTTGTGAAGACTGAGGAGAAGAATAAATTCAATACCTTCGCCATCTCACCATCTTTTGTAACCAGATTCCCTTTCTCATTCTTTATGGGGCCAATATGGTCTGTCCTCCCTTTTTTACTGTTAACATACTTAACCACTTGCCAACCAGCTGCCACAGTTTTACTGTGGCAGAATGACATGGCTGGGCGAAACGACATTATGATATGTTCAGCGATCTGTGTGTTTCCGTTTCTCTAAAGGGGAGAAGAGACTGATCGTCTGTTCATACAGCGTATGAACAGTGATCTGTCATCTCCCCTACACAGTCCCCTCCCCCCCTCAGTTAGAACACACACTAGGGAACACAACCCCTTGATTGCCCCCTAGTGTTAACCCTGCCAGTGACAATTTTACAGTAATCAGTGTATTTTTATAGCACTGCTCTCTGTATAAATGCCAATGGTCCCAAAAATGTGTCAAAAGTGTCCGATATGTCCACCATAATGTCGCAGTCCCAATAAAAAAAATTGCAGATCGCTAGTAGAAAAAAAAAAATCATAATAAAAATGCGATAAAACTATCCCCTATTTTGTAGATGCTATAACTTTTGCGCAAACCAATCAATATACTTATTGCAATTTTTTTTTTACCAAAAATATGTAGAAGAATACATATCGTCCTAAACTGAGGAAAAAATGTTTTTTTTTTATATATTTTTGGGGGATATTTATTATAGCAAGAAGTAAAAAATATTGTATTTTTTTCAAAATTGTCGCTCTTTTTTTGTTTTTAGCGCAAAAAATTAAAACTGCAGAGGTAACTGCAGAGGTGATCAAATAACACCAAATGAAAGCTCTATTTGTGGGAAAAAAAGGACGTCAATTTTGTTTGGGTGCAATATCGCACGACCGCACAATTGTCAGTTAAAGCGATGCAGTCCCGATTTGCAAAAAGTACTCTGATCAGGAAGGGTGTAAAATCTTCCGGGGCTGAAGCTGTTAAAGAATTTCTTGGGATTTTTTTTGCTCTTCTCTGCTATGTGTCTTTCGTGTTCTATCTTAGCCGCCCTAATTGCACCCTTCCATTTATTGTTGCATTCTTTGTAAAGTTTGAATGCTGATGAAGATCCCTCAGGCTTGTATTTTTGAAGGCCTTCTCCTTTGCTTTTATGTCCTTAAAACTTTCTGAGACACTGTCCTATAACTAGTATACAGATTTGGTAGTCTGACTGTGCATGCTTGTTCCAAGTTAGTGACTCAGAAAGTAGGATAACTGGAGATCAGAAAAAAAAAACATTGGCAGCTTCTGTATATCTGCCAGTAGTTCTTTCACTCTAGGAACAGCTAACCTGTTTCACACAAACTGTGCTTTATCAAAGCTTTGATAAAGCACAGTTTATGTGTGAAATGCGTTAGTCGTTCCTCCCCTGCTTGTACATGTTGTGCTCTTGATGTCTTTCATGGTTTTATATGAATAAAGGCACTTTGGATCTCAGTTTGGTGTGCAGCCATGCAGACTTTTCTTCCTCACATACAATGTAGGTTAATAGCTCTGCATTTTACACAAGGACGCCAGGGTCCTGCCCAGAGACCTGAGCTTCAAAGAGAGGAGGAGCTCCAGAGCTGACTGGAGCAAAGAGTCAGGAAATGAACCATGACTACTCAGCCCACTATAGCTACAAGGTTTGTTTTTGTCACATTTGAGGAGTTCAGCCTTAAATTATGGTGATTTTATCTCCGCTACGAACTGGAGACACCCAAGAGGCTGTGTCTGAAAATGCTCAGAGCATTGCTTCTCTGGGTGTGAACCTTTATTTTAGAGATAATCATGAATGCCAGGAATTTAGGGTGATAAACATGGGGATTGAAGGTAGCAATAACATGGTGATTATTACAGATGTGCTGTGTAAGGTTGGGAGGCAAAAATTAAAGAGGATTCCCAGGGTTCATTCACACCAGCTAGCGCTTTATAACGCAGTGGCTGGTTTGCTGTGCGGTCCAGCAGGAATCGCCTTTCTGTACCACACTGTTACTTTTTATATTTTTTTATGAACTTTATTGAAATTTTACATAGACATTTCATAAAATTCAAATGGCAGCCGTGTGGTGTGTCGAAAAAAAAGTAGTGCATGCTACTATTTTTCAACGCAACATACCTACAAACACCACTGCAACACAGTGGTATGAACCAGGCACATAGGAGACATGCGGTGGGACTGGGCTGGAATAACCGCCCAGAGCAGTCTCACTGCATCTGGTTTGAATGGAGCCATAATCATTGTACCCTGAGAAGACAAGCCTATACATAGAGACAATTCCTCCAAACGAAATTCCCTTTATCACAAATGTGAGGTTGGAGGAAGGAGACCTCCTCTAGTTAAAGGCTATGGTGATTGTTGAAATAAGACTGTCAAAGATCCCCTTCTCTGCCCAAAATAGCTTACCCCTGGACAGAGCAGCTATCAAAAATTGTGGGGGCCTTTAGACAACTTTAGACCTGGGCCCCCTCGGGCCCGGCCACTAACATCCCCCAAGGCCTGCCCACTGGCTATCCCACCAAGTCGTTCAGTGCACACACTTTTATTTTAATAATCATACAACATCATATATGAAAAAGCACAGTGTATTATAAGTCATCAGTACTTTCAAGGTTTAACAGTAGGAAATTATATTTTGCCCAAAAAAGACATCCCAATCCAGCAGCTGTACGCTTGCAGCCCCTCCCCTCAAACCTGTATGTTCTCAGTCCCCTCACAGCTGTAAGCTCTCAGCACCCTCACACCTGTAAGCTCTCAGCACCCTCACACCTGTACACTCGCAGTCCCCCCTCACACCTGTATTTTCTTAGCCCCCCTCAAACCTGTATGTTCTCAGCCCTCTCACACCTGTACGCTCTCAGCCGCCTCTCACGTCTATACTCGCAGCCCCTTCTTACACCTGTATGCTCTCAGCCCCCCGACACCTATATGTTCTCAGCCCCCTCACACTTGTATGCTCTCAGCCCCCCTCACACCTGTATGCTCGCAGCCCCCCTCACACCTGTACGCTCTCAGTCCCCCTCACACCTGTACGCCCTCAGCCCCCCTCACACCTGTACGCTCTCAGCCCCCCTCACACCTGTACGCTCTCAGCCCCCCTCACACCTGTACGCTCTCAGCCCCCCTCACACCTGTACGCCCTCAGCCCCCCTCACACCTGTACGCTCGCAGCCCCCTTCACACCTGTACGCTTTCAGCATCAGCCCCCTCACACCTGTATGCTCTCATCATCAGCCCCCCTCACACCTGTATATTCTCAGCCCCCCTCAAGCCTGTATGTTCTTAGCCCTCTCACACCTGTACACTCGCAGCCCACCTCACACCTGTATGTTCTCAGCCCACCTCACACCTGTATGTTCTCAGCCCCCCTCACACCTGTATGTTCTCAGCCCCATTACACCTGTACGCCCTCAGCCCCCCCTCACACCTGTACACTCACAGCCCCCCTCACACCTGAAAGCTCTCAGTATCAGCCCTTCTCACACCTGTACGCTCTCAGCCCCCCTCAAACCTGTACACTCGCAGTCCTCCTCACACCTGTACACTCGCAGCCCCCCCTCACACCTGTACACTCGCAGCCCCCTCCTCACACCTCTACACTCGCAGCCCCCCCCACACCTGTACACTCTCAGCCCCCTCACATCTGTACACTCTCAGCCCCCTCACACCTGTACACTCTCAGCTACCTCACACCTGTACACTCTCAGCCCCCTCACACCTGTACACTCTCAGCCCCCCTCACACCTATATGCTCTCAGTATCAGCCCCCCTCACACCTGTATGCTCTCGACCCCCCTCATACCTGTATGTTCTCAGCCCACTTCAAGCCTGTATGTTCTCAGCCCCTCTCACACCTGTAGGCGCTCAGCCCCCCTCACACCTGTTCGCTCTCAGCCCCCCTCACACCTGTACGCTCTCAGACCCCTCACACCTGTACGCTCTCAGCCCCCCTCACATCTGTATTTTCTCAGCCACCCTCAAACCTGTACACTCGCAGCCCACCCTGACACCTGTATGGTCTCAGCCCCCTCACATGTGTATATATGACACACACACACAGACAGACATGTACACACACACATACACAGATACACATGCGTACATAGACACATATGTACAACAGCTCTTACTTGTAAGGCGGTGTTCCTTTCTGGTCCCAGCTCTTGTGCAGCACACACCAGGATTGCACATGCAGAAATGTGCCCATTGGCAGTAAAGAGCCTGATGTCAGCTCAGTGACACAAAGCAACACTCATACAGAAAGCCAGCGCAGCCACTGAGCTCTCCTGAACCTGACCCTGCCTTCTCCCATCTCGTCGGGCCTGTCCAGGCGCTTGGGCTAATGGCGGCCCTGCCCCTGGATAATGTCACAGGCATTTTAAGATGGAGAGAATAGTGCTGAGTGAATGTTTCTGCTGCAGAGTTCCACTAACTGACCATTGATATGCTCCCATGTGCCTTACTGTGAATGACAAAATCTACTACATAATCATTGGTGTCATCCATTTGACCTGAAGTCCTAGCAATCTCCATTGTTTTCAACCAGCAGGGTGGCCTCTGCACCTAGGCTTGAATCTTTAAAATTGTAGATAGGTCTACAGTTCATACAGAAACGTGCCTAAGTTAACAAGTGGTAAACACACCTCATTTCTAAAATGAAAGCAGCGTTGTCAAAAACTATACAGGCTGGGTACGCTTAAAAACAGGAAGGATGCCAGAGCAAAAAATATTATATCACCTTCTTATGCGTTAAAAGAAATTGTAGATGACATCGTCCTCTATCTGGATAAGTCTCTGTTCGTGGTTCTAGATTGTACCAGCGGTCCTCTTTACATTTAAGATCCTAAGCAGAGAAAAAGACATCTGTATTAACCACTTGTGGAAATTGTACATGCTACACGTGAACATAAAAACATAATCATAGGACACAGGGTTTGCTGTCCTGCTGAACTACTGCTTTCCTCCTAATTTACAAGCATTTTCAAGCTGTCACAATGACAGCAGGGAGTTGCTGTGTAAATACAGCAGATATTAAAAATGTTGTTTTATTAAAATGTGTTCTTATTTAACCCTTATTAACCCTTAATTTAATTTAACCCTTAATTTATCCTAATGAAATAACTCAGTCGATCAAATCATGTAATATTTTCAAAAAGTGATATTTTACTGTCAAGTGTACACAAAAGGCTACAGCACATACTTGATCTATGTATTCCACTGGGGCGGGTGAACTAGTGTAGAGATCGTACAAGTTGTGTCCAACAGAGATACAAACAGCAAGTGTCTATTGTAATATCCCTGCTTTAGAGCTTGTTTTCATTAGAGGCAGCCCCCCCTGCAAAGTGATCCACTGTAGATTGCTTTTCAACGCATGGTTGACAGGAGGCAATATGTCACTTCCTCACTTCCTGTTTTATTCCTTATAAGCCTGTACCACCACAACCATGTGCATTGCACGCGATTGCAAAGCACTTGCACTGCATCCCTATTAACTTGAATGGGTTCATTTTGGTGGCAGCGCTGCCTACCAAATCTGGCAAGGGGTACAACTTTGACCACAGTATGTGTACGGGGGCGGGATGTAAAACCACCTTTTTTACCAGTCTTCCCCTGCCCACATGTGTGAATGAGTCTTTACTAATTGTTTGTAATATTAGTAAGCAGAATTAGCCCTAAGCTATTATTTCCACAAATAAAAATCAATTCTGTTCTTACCCGAACTCGTAGTACCACATTGCCTAGAAAGTCATCTTGACCCTTGTCCTTTCGAGCATCTTTAAATATCCTGAAAATCACAGATGGGTTTCAATATCAGATTTAAAAGAATAGCAAGTAGAAACAGCTTCATAAAACTTTAAAGTGAACACGAGCCCAGACTATGCACACAAAATTATATATATATTCTGAACAAGCAGTGTAACAAGCCATCATTCCCCTCTGTAGCTATAGGCATGGTGGTGAAATTCATCATCCAAGTTCACAACAGAAGCACTGATATATCCGTTCCTCTCCCTTTTTATTCCTGTAGAGAACAGAGTTCTAGTGACCTGCCAACCTTCCAATGTAAATGTATAGTAGGTGCTTGTAAGCCAAAATCAACTGAGGTCTCTATTGTAATCTTTCAAAATGAAATACAGTATATGTAGCTGGAAAGGTCATTGTTAATATGAAGCTCTTTTACCACTTATGAATATGTAAATACTTTTACATATAAGGCAAGCCTACACTAAGGCTGGATTCACACCTATGCATTTTTTGTGATTTTTGCATTTTGCAGATTTGCACTACAGTCCATGTAACATTGTTTCCTATGGAACAAGTTCTGTAGTGCAAATCTGCAAAATGCAAAAAGCACTACAAATGCATAGGTGTGAATCCAGCCTAAGACCTCAAGTGCATGTACACATTAAATCTCTACCGGTTTACCATTCCCAGGAAGCCCAGGTGCTGTGTATAGCCAGCCGTAGGCATGAATAGCTATGCATGGCTGTCTGTGGGTATATGCCAGTATTGTGTATGGATGTATTCCTGGATACAGAAAGCGTGTTTTCAGAAAATATGCCCATATGCTAATAGCTTTACGCAAGTATCATGGTCAGGAATCAGCTAGAACCATATCTGTGTGGCTACATTTAGGAAACTCAGATAAGAGTGTGTAAGCTGTAAGTAAAATGTATTTACAGTGAAACCAAAGTCTATCCAAACACCAAATGCATCTGGCTAGCAGGCAAAGCAAAACACTGGAGAGTGAAGGAAATGTAGAGGAGGAACTAAATACCCTACCAGCAGCCAGCATCAGGCTGGCAGACACCTGCTGGTGGACACTGGAACTGGAACCTTCCGCTCTGGGAAGCATAGTTCCACCAGCAGTTGATCCAGATCCTGACAACCACTGTATATCCCAGTACAGCTATGCACAGCCATTCATTTCTATGGGCAGTTGTGAACAGCGCCTAGACTTCCCAGGCTCAGAAAAAAGTCAGAATTTTATGTTGTGTGCCCCTAATGCATTTGTGTGCATGAGGTCTAACACACATGTAGAGGTCTACCCGACTTCCAAGGGCCTGATGGTGACCCCCAGAGCCAGGGAGAACTGCCATTCCTCCTCAGGGTGCAGGTTACTAGGTAGAGTGGGTGTGATGCAAGGTGGAAAGATTGGGCGCCAGTCACTTTTTGTAAAAATTAACAAAGAAGGTTTTATTTTTCTTAACAGGAATGGTGGGAGAGAGGGTTAAGGCACAGGACACCCTTAGACAAATGCAATAGCAATTTGGCAAACTCTGCAGACAAAAATAGAACTAGGCAGACAGCAATACAGAAAAAGGGCCTTTAAGCTGAATGCAGCAATCTGTATCTTGTAGCAACTGCAGGGTTCCTATAGCAACAGCTTCTCTCACAGTATCCTACTGTAGATCTTCCAGTTTACCTCACAATATTCCACTGTAGATCCTCAAACTCAACTCACAGTATTCCCACTGTAGCTCCTCAAGCTCAGCTTGCAGTCTCTGACTAGACTTCTTGGATTCTCAGCTACCTGCTGGATCCCTTAAGCTTCACCCACAGCTAACCGCTGTACTTATCTTCAAGCTTTCCTTACAGCTACCCGCCGTACGCCTTAAAGAGGAAGTAAACCCTGATGAGTTTACTTCCTCTTTCATTCCCTGCAAAGGTAAAGCATAATGGACTACTATGCATCGCATAGTAGTCCATTACGTGTCACTTACCTGACACAGGAGCCAGCAAAGTCACCGCTGTCCCCTGTAGTTCTGAGCATCCATCTTCTTGGTGGGTCTCGCTGCTCCGGCGCTGTGATTCACGAGAGCAGCGATGACGTCACTCCCGCGCATGCGCATGGGAGCCGACACTCGTGGCATATCGCCGCGATCTGCGGCTTACCTAGTGCGCCTGCGCCCCGCTGTCTACGACGCATGCGCCGTAGACAGCAGTGGCTGTCTTCAGGTAAATATCTCCTAAACCATATAGGTTTAGGAGATATTTCTTGGACCTACAGGTAAGCCTTAATCTAGACTTACCTGTAGGTCAAAGTGGTTTGTAAGGGTTTACAACCACTTTAAAGCTTTACTCACAGCTAACCACTGTATTCCTGGATGAGTCTCCACTGAAGCTTTCCCACTTCCAAACTTGTGGTAACAGGAGTGGTTGTCTCTCTGGCAACAAACAGGCTCCCCTCAGGCTGAGCCTCTAACACATGTGGTTCCGCTCCAGGCTTTGGGCTTACCTCTGCTGCTCCTCCCTTGCGGACTCTTGAATTACTGGATAGGCCTTACGTAGACCTAGAAGCCAGTAGGACTCCTGGACAGGCCTCAGGCTGCAGGTCTAGCAACCAGGAGCTGTTTGACAAACACTCACCCAGGCCGCAGCCTCGGGCGTGAAAGAACCCTGATCACCTGACTCCTCCCAAATAAATAGCCTACCCCACCATTTAAAGCTGCCAAAAGAAACTCCTGCTAATTGGCTGACACAACTTATTTACTCATCACCTGAATTCATCGTAATCCATCATCCTAGTGCCAAAAGCAACAGTGCAACATATTGACAGAAGAAACGACAAATTGAACTCAGACTTAGAACAGAAATCAGTGAATCAAAAACTACCAATTAGCCGGGCTAGTTACCACCTAGCAAAACTATATTTATTAGCAGCCCTGTTTAGGACCAGGGTGCTACACACATATAAATGCAGTCCTGTATAATCAGCCCTTTTTACCCTTTAGGGTGGACTTAGTGACGGCTTTTTTTTTGGCACAGTGTAGCTTTGTCTAGGTATAAATAACAGTCACGATAATTCTTACCTCTTTAGTCCATGCAGATCTGTGAGCTCCCCGAGTTTTGTTTTAACAGATTCTACATCATCATAATCCCTTCAGGAGAATAATAGAAACATTATTACGACAGTAGTATGCTGACAACAACAATATGGTTATAACAGTTCTTTGTTAGTTATGTATAATTAACTGCAATCACACATTTTCTCTTTAAAACATTAAAAAGCTTAGAATGCCCCCAAGCCACCATAATGTCAATTTAATATTACCAAAGGATTTGTCTCAATTCTGGATTAGAGACAGACTTCTAATCTCACCCTATTCTCTTTGAGAGGATGTTCACCCCAATCTCCTGCATGGTTTAACCACTTGCTTACTGGGCACTTAAACCCGCTTCCTGCCCAGACCAATTTTCAGCTTTCAGCGCTGTCACTCTTTGAATGACAATTGCGCGGTCATGCAACACTGTACCCAATATTTGTTATTTTTTGTTAAAAAACATTAAAAAGACTGAAAATTTTGAAAAACAAAAAACGTTTTATGTTTTGTTATAACATTTTGTAAACAGGTCCTTTTTCTCTTTCATCGATGTATGCTGATGAGGCTGCACTGATGGACACTAATAGGCTGCACTAATGGACATTAATAGGTACACTGATGGGCACCGATAAGCTGCACTGATGGGCACTGATAAGGCAGCACTGATGGACACTGATAGGTAGCACTAGTGGGCACAGATGAGGCGGCACTGGTGGGCACTGAGAGGTGGCACTGATGGGTGGCACTGATATGCATTGATAGGTGGCACTGAAAGGTGGCAATGATAGGTGGCACCGATGGGTGGCAGTGATGAGCACTGATGGGCACTGGTAGGTGAGAAAGATAGGCAGCACTGCTAGCTGGCACTGATGAGGCACTGATTGGCACCACGGACGGGCATTGTTAGGTGGCACTGGTGGGCATTAATAGGTGGCACTGATTGGTGGCACTGATATCCACTGGTGAGCACTGGCAGGTAGCACTGGTATACGGCATTGGTGGGCACAGGCGAGGTGGCTGTGCCTCTTCCTCTTCAGGATCAATGTCCCTTTCACAGAAGCCAGTGATCTGCTTTTCTTTCTCCTCACGCTGTCAGCTGAAGACATCTGGATTTCAAGAAATACCCTTTTACCTTTTGCTATCCTTTTCCCTCATCTGCTTTTATTGCATTGGACTTCATCTAAAGGGATCCAGCCTATTTGAATATAATAGTTTGCATATTGTTTTCTTGATGTTGTGCAAGTTTTAATGGCCTAAAGGTTGAGGAGACAGAAGGGAGGAACCTGATGCAGAAGATATAGTGCCAGCTCTCTACCCTCCTGTTAACCTGATCACATAGGTGTATGTGATTGGCTAAATATCTGTGTTCATTACAGTTATAGGAACTCCGTATCACTATATTGCCTTTTTCATAAGTATAGATAGTGCCTTTTTATTATCTTACAGTGTTGAGATATACTTATTTTTGTGTTCTCTCATACAGTAAAGTAAACATATTTGAACTGTTTCTTTAATACTGTGTGAGTCTCTACATATTAATACAATTGGTAATATGACTGAACCCAGGGTGTCAGAGGTAAGGGAGGATTTGCAGATTCAAAACAATCAGTGGGGTACAGAGTCTATTAGCAGCCCTCATGTGGGTTCCGCTACACTACAGGGATCAGTGCTAAAAATATGCACTGCTATACCAGTGAAAACAGCACTAGCAATAGTGACTACATAAATATGCTCAAAATGAACAAAAATAAATATCCATCATAATTGTGCCTAAAGTATCATCATATGTGCAAATGATAAAAAAAATATATATATTGTCCATCAGAATTAATTAAATTAATAAAGTATCCCACATACTGAACATGCAACACAATATGTCCCCTTCTTGGGCTAAACTCACAACCCAGGCAACCAGACTGTTTAGGCAAATACATGAACTAATGGTATAGAGGGATTCCAAAAACCAACAGATGCACACCGGATTGCAGAGGGATTTTCATATAAGTGTTCCACCGATAAGAAAAAAAAAAGACTAAGGGTCCTTTCACACGGGGCGGATCAGTTCTGATCCGCCCCGTGGATGTCCGTTTGCTCAGCGGGGATCACTCCGCCGATCCCCGCTGAGCAGGGAGATGACAGGTCTGTCTCCGCACACTGTGCAGGGACGGACCTGTCACAGCGCCGCTCTCCCCTATGGGAGATCGGATGACGACGGACCGCAGTGCCCGTCGTCATCCGATCCGATCCGCAGACGGATGGAAAAATAGCTTTTTCCTCCGTCACACTTTTTCGGATCGGAGCGGGTCGGATGTCAGCGGACATGTCACCGCTGACATCCGACGCTCCATAGAGCTCTATGGAGCACCCGTTCAGGTCCGCCTGAAAAACTGACAGGCGGGCCTGAACGGGACGTTAGTGTGAAAGGGGCCTAAATATGGTGAATATTGCGAGAATTCTTTAATAGAACTCCACATAAAGTGCTACTTGTCTGTGATGACGCCCTGGAGAAGGGGTGAAATGCGTCGACATCATTTCCCGTCTACAGTCTAGCCACTGACGCCATTTCCTGCCTCTGTGGAATGCACGCTAGCTGAGCGGCGATCGCGGAAGTTTGCTCTGAATGTTCGATTTTCCATTGCATCCTGTAAGTAGCGCTTTATGCGCAGTTCTTTTAAATAATATTTCCCCATATCTAGTCTTTTTTATATTAAAATCCCTCTGCAATCCGGTGTGCATCTGTTGGTTTTTAGAATCCCTCTATACCATCAGTTCATGTATTTGCCTAATCAGCTCTGGTTGCCTGGGTGGTGAGTTTAGCCCAAGAAGGGGACATATTGTGTTGCACGTTCAGTATTTTTGACACTTTATTAATTTAATTAATTCTGATGGACACTAATATATATATATATATTATTATTTTATATTATTTTTATATATTTTTATTATTTTTTATATTATTATAATTTTTCTCATTTGCACATATGATGATACTTTAGGCACAATTATGATGGATATTTATTTTAGTTAATTTTGAGCATATTTATTAAGTCGCTATTGCTAGCGCTGTTTTCACTGGCATAGCAATTTTTGAAGTCTTGCCACTTTTATACAGCAGCTGAAAAATTATTTCGATTTCATTTTATTTCACTTTTTTTGTGGATAATTTGCTTCTTATTTTGGTTTGTCACTCTCAGCACCAGTTTTCTGTTTTACATAAAAATATAAACTGTTAGGCCGCGTACACACGCGGGGACTGTTCGCTCAACTTTGTTCGTCAAACAGTTTCAGCGGACAGTCCGCTCAAAATTAGCATGGACGGACTTGGCCACACACGACGAACGAACAGTCCGCTGAAACTTGCGCGATGACGTGAACGGCACGTACGACGGGACGAAAAATACGACGTCCAATACACTGCAATACAACCTTCGGCGTGTAAATCCTTTCTGAGCATGCGCGGAACTTAGTTTGACGAACAAGCCTACACACGAGGGGACTGTCCGCTGAAACAAAGTTTCAGCGGACAGTTTTTCGGAAATTCCGAAAAACTTTGTTCAGCAGACTGTTCGCTGAAACTGTCCGCTGAAGCCCACACACGAGCGGACTGTCCGCCGAAACACTGTTCGGCGGACAAAGTTGAGCGAACAGTCCCCGCGTGTGTACGCGGCCTTACTGTACTAATGACACTGGCAGGGAAGGAGTTAAAGAGGAAGTAAACCCTGATGGGTTTACTTCCTCTTTTTTTCCCTGCAAAGGTAAAGCATAATGGACTACTATGCATCGCATAGTAGCTCATTATGTGTCACTTACCTGACACAGGAGCCAGCGAAGTCGCCGCTGTCCCCTGTAGTCCGCCGCATCCATGTTGCTGGTGGCGTCTCGCAGCTCCAACGAATCACAGCGGCGCAGCCGCGATGACGTCACTCCCGCGCATGCGCGCGGGAGTCGCGTCTCGCAGCTCCGCCGCTGCCATACAGCGAAGCCGCGATGACGTCACTCCCGCGCATGCGCACGGGAGTCGACAAATTAGGCAAATCCATTCTTGGATTTGCCGCATTTAGTGCGCCTGCGCGCCGCTGTCTACAGGGCATGCGCCGTAGACAGCGGTGCCCATTTTCGGGCAAATATCTCCTAAACCATATAGGTTTAGGAGATATTACTTGGACCTACAGGTAAGCCTTAATCTAGGCTTACCTATAGGTCCAAGTTGTTTGGAAGGGTTTACTTCCTCTTTAACATTAAGGGCAATTAAAGGGTTAAAGTGATTGTAAAGCTTTGTTTTTCTTTTTAAATAACGTGCAGTTTATTTTGCACACCACTCCCGGCGGTGCTATCAGCTCCTCCCTGCATCGTATAACCTCCTAGGAGAAGCGCACTCCCAGCGGGTTACCTTGTGGGCACGCTCCCGAGTCCAGAATTTGCATCCATAGACGCAGAATGTAGGACTCGGCCCCGCCCCCTGGCGCCGCGTCATTGGATTTGATTGACAGCAGCGGAAACCAATGGCTCCATTGCTATCAATCTATCCAATCAAGAGCCAAGCACCCCAGGCAGAGAGGTCCATCACATCTCCACCAAGGGAATGAAGGGGGTCAGGTGAGTAAAACAGGGGGGCCAGTCACTGTCAGAAGTTTTTTCACCTATGAGGGTTTACAACCCCTTTAAGTGTGTCCCTAAGGAGTGTTTGCTAACTGTGTGGGGGTTGCTCTGACTGGGGGAAGGTTATATTCTCCCTGTCAGAACGACGATCTGCCTTGTTTACATAGGCAGACCACCATTCTGCCTCTCTTAGGAAGGACTGCGGGGTGCCGGCGGACATCGGGTCTGCTGGACCTGCTAATTGGCTCCCCCTCAGTCCAATCAGCGAGCAATCCAGCCTCCCCCTGATGGCTATTGCACAAAATGGTGTACAGATATGTGATTTTGCGTAATATAGCCAACCTGCTGCAGTACATGTACGTTAGGCGGTCGGCAAATATTTAAACGCTTTAAAACCTTTAAAATACCCTAAAGTGATAGTAAACTCTACTTTTCTACTCAGCACCATTTAAAATCTTAATATAAGACTTACATGTAGATTCCTGTAAATACTTTTGGAAATGCACCGTGTAAGATATTTTGCCCAGTTATCAGTGCAATTACATCATTTGCGCATGCGCAGCATTGACAGCACGCTGACTGACACTGACTGTGCCAAGAATAGGTGTAGTGATGTGCAGTGGTGACGTAGTCCTTACACCCCAGCATTGTAGCTCATTCCCACGAGAGCTCAGACTGTTCCTGTCAATAGATTTGGCTACATCCCACAGTGCATGCGTGAGATTGCCACGATGATGTAGCACAAGGACAGAAGGAGGGCTGGGAATGGCATCAGTATTTTTCCTTAAAGATGGCACCGGCTTCAGCAGCATCATGAGAAATCAAAACATCAACTACAATAAAAGTAAGGACACTAATGCCACTGTAACAACATATGTGGCCGGTTTGTAATGTGGATTGCAGTGCAGTACAGGATTGGGCACACTGAGTTTACTACTGCTTTAATACACAAAACAAGTAAAAAAAAAACTAAAAATGCACTGTCTACTTGTACATTATTATTATTACACAGAATTTATATTGCGCCAACAGTTCATGTAGCACTTTACAACGCAAGGACAGAAAGTACGATTACAATACAACTTAATACAAGAGGAATCAGAGGGCCCTGTTCGTTAGAGCTTACAATCTAAAAGGGAGGGTCAAGTGAAACAAAAAGGTAATAATTGTGGGGGATGGGCTGATGGAGAATGTGGAAATACAGTTGTTAGGTGGGGGCAGGATAGGCCTCCCTGAAGAGGAGGGTTTTCAGCAATCTTCTAAAAGTGAAGAGAGTAGGAGATAGTCATACGAAATGGGGTAGGGAATTCCAGAGGATGGGAGAGGCTCCAGAGAAGTCCTGAAGGAGAGTATGCGAAGAGGTGACAAGGCAGCTAAAGAGCAGGAGGTCTTGGGAGGAGTGAAGAGAAGGATTTCGTTGAGATTTTAAGAGCAGGTTAGTGTTGGGTGAGTGGATGCCAGTGGAGAAATTGGCAGAGAGGGGTAGCAGACACTGAGCAGTTTGTAAGGTAGATGAGTCTGGCAGAAGCATTCATGATGGACTAAAGAGGGGAAAGCCTATATAAAGATAGTCCAATGAGAAGGGATTTGCAGTAGTGGAGGCGAGAGATGACAAGGGAGTGGACTAGGAGCTTTGTGGTGTCATCGGCTAGGGAGGGAGAATAGTTTGTATATAATGCATGTATGTGCTTTTGCTTACCACATATCCATAGTAAATTTTGCATTTTCATTGTCTTCTACTTCCCTAAAACACATTTTGATAGGGAAACATATTTAGTTGAATTATTCTACATACACATAAATTTCCCAATATTCTTCCTGCCAGGACAGACCAAATGATTTAAAAAAATGAAATAAAAAACATAAGATAGAAAGAAGTAAAAAAAAGCAAAGAAAAAGAGAAAAAGATTGAATTTTGTGCAAATATGCCGGTATAATTACATATTAATAATAATAGCATGTCTCTTGTCACTCGTAAGGATTGAAGAGGACAGGTTTTCACATTTTTAAAATACAGTAATTGGTTTCAGCCATTCTTGCGAGTCTATTGCCGCGTACACACAATCAGATTTTCTGATGAGAAATGTTGGATGTGAGCTTTTTGCCGGTAAATCCAACCGCGTGTATGCTCCATTGGACAATGTCAGACTGTTGGCTGGCATGTCTTCAAATTTTACACCAACAAATGTGTGTTGTCGGATTTTCCGATAAAGTGTACACAAGTCCGTCAGACAAAAGTCCAAAATATAAACATGCATGCTCGGAAGCAGAAAACCATAGGACTTTTGTACAAAGTACAAACAGGCATGCTCAGAACCAATGCAAAAGATCAGCCAACAATACAGAAGTTGACCAAAGGTGGCGGTAAATAGCAGAAAAACCACATGATTTGGTGAAAGTTGGCTGAAAAAGTCCTGCTGCGTGTATGCAATACAAGTTCTTGGCCCTTTGTACAAAAAAAGGGAACGTTTGTACAAAGTCCAATCGTGTGTGTATGAGGCTTAATGATAACAAAGTTTAGCAGGGATTTTTTTAAGCAGAAGATCAAATTTAAAACATTGCTAGGACTGGATCTGCAAAATTTTCATATTGAGAATCTATAAAGATCGAAAATAAATCCTGCAAGAGGGGTTGTCGATTTTTCATAGTCGTCAGAGGTGTGAGCCTTCAAATCAGAACTTATAGAAGATATGTATGCACTTTTTTTTTGTTCCGCCCATCTGACTCCGCCTCCTACTTTCAGCAAATTGCAGAAAAAAAAACATTTATGGGGGGGATTTTTTTATCAGCAACACACCCAGTGCGTCTACCTTTCTGGCCTAGACCATAATGTCCTTCTCCCCGCTTGAAGCCTCCTAGGGTGCCCATATCATGGATCCGAGAAGGCTTTGGGGCTGTGTACAATCCCATTGCATTTGCGCAGTGCATCATTATCAGGAGGTGAGCTGCTAGAAACCGGAAGAGACAGCCAGCCTCCTGTGTATAATTGCACTGCACATGTACATTGAATCATCATCAGGATGCCAGCCCAGGACCCAAACGTGCGGCAGCTTTTGGCAGATGACAGCAGGACGTTGCTGGATTTGCTGGGTGGGTATGGTATTTCATCTCACCCCAGCAAACCAAGTAAGTTAGGGTTAACATTCAAATTAAACCTGGGGAGGGTAAAGTTCCTCTTTAAAGAGATATTGTCACCTTACCATGTAGGGCAAAGTGACAGGGTTGGCAAACTTTCCCATAGTCCCCCTAAAGTGACTGTAAGGGTTTATTTTTTTATTTTTTTTAAATAACAAACATGTCATACTTACCTCCACTGTGCAGCTCGTTCTGCACAGAGTGGCCCCAAACCTCTTCTTCTGGGGTCCCCCGGTGGCTCTCATGGTTTCTCCCCACATAGTATAACCCCCTAGGAGAAGCGCTCTCCTGAGGGGGTTACCTTGCAGGTGGGCTCCAGAGTCCAGCATTTGCAGCCATAGACACAAATGCCGGGCTCGGCCCTGCCCCCGGGGTTATCGCATCATAGGATTTTCTTTTTTACAGCAGCAGGAGCCAATGGCTGCTCTGGTATCAATCTATCCAATCAAGAGCTGGGACCTCGTGCAGAGAGGGAGAGCTCGTCACCACCAACAGAATTACCGGGCTCAGGTAGGTAAAATGGGGGGGGGGGGGGGGCTAGGGTGCCGGTGACTGCCAAGTGTTTTTTTTTTCACCTCAATGCATAGGATGCATTGAGGTGAAAAAAAAAAACACGAAGGTTTACAACCCCATTAAGCCTCTTGCACATTGTAGGTTGAAAAAGCTCAGTACAGCATTTTTTTATTTTTACTGAGCTAAAATACAGTCTATTGTTCACAACGTGCCTGTGCAAACAGGAGTGTAAACAAGCGCAGGGCATTCCTCAGTAAAAAAAAAAAAGAAAAGAAAAATCTGCGTTCCCGGTCAGTATTTTGTGCCAGGCGCACATATGCGCACAAACAGGCGCATATGAGCATAAATATAAATGCATTTTTCCCAGGAAGGTATGGTGCATGTGAAAGCGTGAACATGCATATACGTGCAAATACGCACAAATCAGAGCAAAACAAACACCTGAAATGATGTCCAAAAAAGCTCAAACATCAGTAACGTTTTCAGGAGGCCTTATATTCACCTTACTAGCGCTCCCTCACTCCTCCACCGCAAGCAAAAATACACGGCATTTCCATGCATTGGGGAACATGTGACCTGTGACAATGTTCAGGACTAGATTCCAATCGCTAGGCTTGAGTACTGTTGTATGAGCAAGTGAGGGATATTATCACCTCCCCTGGTCATCGACATTGATCACTGTGGAGGAGGAAGGAGCAGTGCAGGAGCACTGGTAAGGTAAGCTTAACTTGATCAGAAGAGGGGGCTTTGAAGAGACACTTGCATGGGCAGCTTTCATTGGCAAGCTGACAATGTTTCTTTAACGTACACTATATAACCAAAAGTATTGTGACGCCTGCCTTTACACACACATGAACTTTAATGACATCCCAGTCTTAGCCCGTAGGGTTCAATATTGAATTGGCCCACCCTTTGCAGCTATAACAGCTTCAACTCTTCTGGGAAGACTGTCCACAAGGTTTAGGAGGGTGTCTATGGGAATGTTTGACCATTCTTCCAGAAGCGCATTTGGGAGATCAGGCTCTGATGTGGACAAGAAGGCCTGACTTACAGTCTCCGCTCTAATTCATCCCAAAGGTGTTCTATCGGGTTGCAGGTCAGTCAAGTTCCTCTTCCCCCAAACTCGGGTCATCAATGTCTTTATGGACCTTTCTTTGTGCACTGGTCCAAATCATTTGGTGGAGGGAGGATTATGGTGTGGGGTTGTTTTTCCAGGGCTGGGCTTGTCCTCTTAGTTCCAGTGAAGGGAACACTTAAAGCGGTAGTAAACCCGCATTTTTTTTTTTTTTTTAAAACCTGCAAAGCAAAAGGCATAATGAGCTAGTATGCACCGCATACTAGCTCATTATGAAATACTTACCTTAGAACGAGGCCCCGACATCTCGCCCGATCCACGCCGAGGAAGCCGACATGCTCCCTCGGCGTCTCTTCCGGGTATCGCGGCTCCGGCGCTGTGAGTGGCCGGAGCTGCGATATCGTCACTCCCGCGCATGCGCGCGGGAGATTTAAATCCGGCCGGACGAGCGCTGCCGGATTTTCGCGGAGAGAACCCCCTTGTGCGCATGCGCCGCTGCAGTCAGCGGCGCATACCGAGGGGAATATCTCCTAAACCGTACAGGTTTAGGAGATATTTTTTTTACCTACAGGTAAGCCTTATTATAGGCTTTCCTGTAGGTAAAAGTTAAAAAAGTGGGTTTACTTCCACTTTAAGACGTCAGCATACCAAGTCATTTTGGACAATTTCATGTTCCTCAACTTTGTGGGAACAGTTTGGGGATGGCCCCTTCCTGTTCCAACATGCACAAATCAAGGTCCATAAAGAGTCTGTGAGCTAGGCCTTCTTGTCCACATCAGTGCCTGACCTCACAAATGCACTTCTGGAAGAATGGTCAAACATTCCCATAGACACCCTCCTGAACCTTGTGGACAGCCTTCCCAGAAGAGTTAAAGCTGTTATAGCTGCAAATGGTGGGCCAACTCAATATTGTATATAATAAAAATAGGAAAAGATTCCCAAAGTACTCTTCGAAAAGGAAAAACCGGTATATTTAACTAAATATCTTTATTGATTAACTATCAATACTATACTATATACCCAGTTTAACATATATAAACTAAAAATTAAGACAATTAAGTCTTAATTGAACAAGGTGGCCACCTCTCCCAGTCATACAACACTCTCAAACACCATAGACCAGGGATATGCAATTAGCGGACCTCTAGCTGATGCAAAACTACAAGTCCCATCAGGCCTCTGCCACTGGGTGTCATGTTTGTGGCTGTCAGAGTCTTTCTATGCCTCATGGGAATTGTAGTTCTGCAACAGCTGGAGGTCCGCTAATTGCACATCCCTGCCATAGACAGAGAGATCTCCCACACAACTAATTTCACTGATATTCATTGCTTGAACAAATTTATTTGAAAAAATTTCCTTAGAATGTACGCCATCACGCCCTCTGTGGTGGGAACAGCGGTGCGCCAAAAAAACCCCCTTCAACCACCTCCACCTGTTTCTGGAATTAACGTTTTGTACTCCCCACCAACAACTATTCTCCAAGTCCAAGTGACTGTGTTCATATGCTCTATGGAAGATTGATTGCCTGAGTGTGCGCAGACTTGAAGCTATAGCAATTCCTTTGTAGGACTTATAAAATCATGCAATTCAATCTGGAATGCCTGTCTGGATAACCGGGACGGACTCATATTTTGCCAGCTTGACTGAGCGATGCCTAAATAAAAATATCTTTACATGGCATGTTGTTTGAAGATCACACTGGAGGAATGTACCAAGACATCTGAAATGGTGAGCTGTATCTTACCCCTATGCATTGGAAGGAGAGCGCTATATTCAGTTTAATCTACATCCGTTTGTTTCCTTGATCTTTATGATTTTCACCAGTCAGTGACCAACAGATCTAATTACTGATCCAAATTCCTGTCATGAAAATGATCTATACAGTGATGTATCAGCTTGTGGCCTCTGCTTAGATACAACTGGCAACATTGTAGTTAAATGCACTTTAATTTGAAGCAGAGCATAGAGATTGACTTTGTACTTTCAACCATTCATATGCATTTCGTTCAACCGTTTGAACTTTCTTTATTTATATATATATATATATATATATATATATATATATATATACACACACACACACACACACACACACACACACACACACACACACACACACACACACACACACACTACCTAAACAGGAAATTTTTTAAAAGAAATTCGTTCAAGCAATGAATATCGGCGAAATTGGTTGTATGGGAGATCTCTCTGATTATGGTGTTTGAGAGTGTTGTATGACTCGGAGAGGTGGCCACCTTGTTCAATAAAGACTTAATTTTTATTTTATATGTGTCAAACTGGGTGTATTTGTATTTATATCTTTATATATATATATATATATATATTCAATAAAGATATTTAGTTAAATATACTGTTTTTTCCCTTTTGAAGAGTATTTTGGGAATCTTTTCCTATTTTTCTTATATGCAATTGTACTCAGAGGATTACCATCCTGAATGGTATCAAACTTATTACGTTTTGAAACCCTCGGGTGACTGTACTTACAGATTGTTTAAATAGTAGGTAAGGCGATCGCTCATGCCCTGGTCATCAAGACTACGGCAATCTGAACTATCTTGGATGAGCCATTGTGTGTCCCCATTACCCTTTTCCCTTTTGTTTTGTTCAACTTAATATTGTACCCTAAGGACTAAGACTGGGATGCCATTAAAGTTCATGTGCGTGTAAAGGCAGGTGTCACAATACTTTTGCTAATATAGGCTATATAATATTGTCAATTGCAATTGTAATTTACAGCCATGTGATTTTTCTTTTCATCTCTCTGCTCTGAAAATATGAAATGTTATATGTTAGTGAACTGGTACATTGGATTGTAAACCCAACTGTAGAAGGAAGAGGAGTATCATGGATCAAAACTCGTATATCGAAATATACTCCATCACTTTGAAATTTGCTTTCTTATATGAGGTTTGTCTTTAATGGAAGATTCTGCATGCTCTCTACATCTCAAGTTATGCCTTGCAGAGTGTTGCTGTAGACAAAATTCTTATTTTATTTCATAAATCCATCTAATACTAATACGTTTTTCTGAATAAAATGACTCCATACCACAGATATACCTACATTATGAAAGTTTCATCCCATACAGGATTTAAGGTCTGAAGTTTGACTTGCGTCCTATGTGTCTGATCCTCTGGAAGGGTGTTCCGGACCACAGCTTTCTGCTTTTGTTTCTTGTCAGGATTTGGACTGATATCCCTTGTGTGATTGTCTGGCCGACTCTCAATTCCCAGAAGACAGTAGGGATCACTAAAGCCTTCCAGAAAATGAACCAATATAACATTTAAAAGGAATCCATGATACAAAATTCACTATAATATAAGATCAGTCAAAGAGTAAACAAAAGACAATAAAGAAATTCCTTAACAATTCAAAGGATTACTAAAGTATATTTAAGCCTAACTGAATGACTTTTAGGTTCACACTTGTACGACAAACGCCCCGACATTGTGAGCTCATGTCGCGCGAAAATCAATCTTTCCCTATGGGAGCTGTCTTAACTAGTCTAAGCCCCTGTACACACAGTCGGACATTCTGCCAACCAAATCCGTCGGATCTTGTCCGAAACTGTTGCATACACACGGTCGGACTAAGTTGTCAAAAAATCCGATCATTCAGAACGTGATGACGTAATTTTGTTACGATGGGACTACGTTCAGGCTAGTAACCAATAGCTTTCATGTAGGAATTTGATCTGAGCATGCGTGGCACTTGGTCCGATCAAAATTCTCTACACATGATCGGAGTATGTCCGATCGAAACAGTTGGTCGGAAAATATTTCCAAGTTGGAAAATTGGGTCCGACGGAATCAGTCCGATGCATACCACACACAGTCGGATTATCCGACAACACGGTCCGATAGGACACATTCCGACGGATTCTCCGACCGTGTGTACAAGGGCTAACACAATTCAGTCCGACTTTGATCCTGCTTCAGCCCATTGATTATCAATTAAGTCGGATCGCCATCTTAACCGATAGGACTTTGGCATTGGACTTGTGCTCCGATGATCTTGAAGAGGAACCCCATGCCAAAATAAAAAAAACGGCATGGGGTCCCCCTCCAAGACTTTACCAGGCCCTTCAAGAGGAAGTAAACCCTGATGAGTTTACTTCCTCTTTCATTCCCTGCAAAGGCAAAGCATAATGGACTACTATGCATCACTTACCTGACACAGGAGCCAGCGAAGTCGCCGCTGTCCCTTGTAGTCCGCCGCATCCATCTTCTTGGTGGGGTCTCGCAGCTCCGCCGCTGTCATTCGGCGCACGGGAGCCGACACATCATCATGCGCACGGGAGCCGACACGCGCGGCAGCTCCGTTGTTGAGAATGCCGCGCTCAGTGCGCCTGCGCGCCGCTGTCTACGGCGCATGCGCCGTAGACAGCAGTGCCTGTTTTCGGGCAAATATCTCCTAAACCATACAGGTTTAGGAGATATTTCTTGGACCTACAGGTAAGCCTTAATCTAGGCTTACCTGTAGGTCAAAGTGGTTTGTAAGGGTTTACAACCACTTTCAGTCTGGCATGGATTTTAAAGGGAACTCCCATGACAAAAAAAAGCATGGGGTCCCCCCAAAATCCATACTAGACCCTTATCTGAGCACTCAGCCCAGCAGGTCAGGAAAGAGGGTGGGGACAAGCGAGCGCCCCGCCTCCTGAACCATACAAAGCCACATGCCCTTAACATGGGGGGCAAGGGGGGCCCCAAAGCACCATCATTAACAAGGGGGCCCCCAGATCCTGTCCACCACCCTATGTGAATGAGTATAAGGTACATTGTACCCCTACCCATTCACCTTAAAAAAAAAAAAAAAAGGTCAAAAATAAAACACAGTACACAGGTTTTTAAAGTAATTTATTAAGACAGCTTCGGCGTCTCTTCCAATTTCTTCTCCCCTCTCTGGCTGTTCTACCTCCTCTGCTGATGTCTTCCTCCTCTGCCGGTCCTTCTCTCTCGGGGTCTTCTCCGCTCTCTGCTGATGTCTTCTAGCCCTCTCTGGTTCTTCTCCCTCTGTCCACTGTCTTCTGCCTCTGCTGGGTTTTCTACACTGTCTTCTCCCTCTGTTCTTCTTCCGATGTTGACTCGTCACTCTCTCTTGCTCTGTTAGGTGCGCAAGGTGCCACTGCTTATATTGGCATGGGGCGGGGTCACCGGGTGATGTAATTTGGATGCCCCACCCCCTTATGACGTCACCACCCGGGGCATGATGGGCGATGATGTCATAAGGGGCGGGTCCTCCAATAACCTTACCCGGTGACCCCGCCCATGCCAATATAAGTAGCGGCACATCGTGCACCCAGCATTAGAGTGGGAGAAAGCGTTGAGTCAACATCGGAAGAAGAACAGAAGGAGAAGACAGTGGACAGAGAGAGGAGGGCAGTAGAGGACAGACGAACCGGCCGAGGCAGAAGACATCAGCGGAGGATGAGAAGAGCCGGACAGGAGAGAATAAATCAGAAGGGACGCTGGAACTCCCTTAATAAATTACTTTAAAAACCTGTGTACTGCGTTTTTATTTTTGAAACTTTTTTTTTGGTACCCGAAACTCATTCCCATGGGGTGGGAGGCTGGGATCTGGGGGCCCCCTTGTTAAAGGGGGCTTCCAGATTCTGATAAGCCCCATGCCCACAGACCCCAACAACCAATGGCCAAGGTTGTCTGGAAGAGGCCCTTTTCCCCATCAACATAGGGGCAGGGTGCTTTGGGGTGGGGCACACAAAGCCCCTTCTGCCCCAAAGCACCCACCCCCCATGTTGAGGGCATGCAGCCTGGTGTGGTGCAGGAGGGAGGGGCGCTCGCTCATGCCCACCCCCTTTCTTGACCTGCCAGTCTGCGTGCCCGGATAAGGGTCTGGTTTTGATTTTGGGGGGATTCCATACAGTTTTTTTGGGTGGGGGTTCCCCTTAAAATCCATATCAGACCGAAGAGCCTGGAATGCTCTTGGAGGGGGAACCCCAGCCATTTTTATTTTTATTTGGCGTGGAGTTCCCCTTAAAGATTCATACCAGACACAAAGTGCCTGGCATTGTTGGGATCAAAGTTGGATCCCCAATCATTGAAGTCGGACGGATGTCTGACTTCAAGTCGCAGGGCAAAGTTGGATCCACAGTCATACGACTGTCGTGTCATAGCAGTGTGAAACCGGCCTAAGGCCCCTTGTACGTCTTGTCCTGCGACTTGGGACTGCAAAGTCGCATGACAAGTCTTTCCCCATGATTTCCAATGACAACCATTCATATTAGTACAACTTCAAGTTGTGCCGACTTCAAAGTAGTCCCTGCACTACTCAGTTGTTTACATTCAACTGCCTGCTGAGGAATCCTTCAGTCCGCAATGAATGGAACCAGAATGTGTCATAGTTTGCAAAGACACCAGTGACCACCGGCATCGTAGCAACCATGAGCCCTGAATAGGAAGCGGTCAATCATTTAGTGGAGACAGTAATACTACCACTAAAGAATGACACAGTCCATTTAGCTCCACTGGTTGCTTAAAGCGAAGTTCCATCCAAAAATGGAACTTTCGCTGATCAGATTCCTCTCCCCCTCCGGCATTTGGCACCTTTCAGAGGGGAGGGGGGAGCATATACCTGTATAATCCAGGTATTTGCTCCCACTTCTGGGCATAGATCGCCGCAGGCTCCGTGGTGATCTACACCATGTCCGGCCCCTCCTCTGTCCCCCCTGCTGTTTTCTGGGAGACACACAGGTCCCAGAAGATAGCAGGGACCAGTGAGGACGCGCAGCACGACTCACGCATGCACAGTAGGGAACCAGGCTGTGAAGCCACAAGGCTTCACTTCCTGATTCCCTTACCAACGGTGGCAGCATCTCCACCCGTGAGCCGATGGACAGATCGACTTCGGGTGAGGACATCGCGGGTGCCCTGGACAGGTAAGTGTCCACTTTAAGCACAAACAGCTAGAGTTCGAGGTGAACCCTCTATGGCCCCAAACTGGGGCCTCATCCCTAGTTGTCACCTCATAACAGGAAGTTAATGAAGAGATATCTTCAAAGCAAGAGCACCAATTTTTAATGAAAGCTGCAGATTAAAAAACTACAATAAAAATGCTTAAAGGCCCGTACACACGATCTGACTTTTTGACAACAAACATGCAAATTAGCTGTTTTAAGGCAACCTCCAACTGTGTGTATGCTCCATCGGACAAACTTCTTCTTTTTCATTGGACTTTTGTTGGCTGTGAAAACAGACAAAATTTCCAGCAACAAAAGTCCAATTTGTGTGTACAGAAAACCATAGGACTTTTCTACAAAGTACAAACACACATGCTCAGAACCAATGCAAAAGATCAGATAACAATACAGAAGTTGACCAAAGGTGGCGGTAAAGAGCAAAAAAACATGTGATTTGGTGAAAGTTGGCTGAAAAAGTCCTGCTGTGTATGCTTAACAAGTTCACGGCCAACGCCCTTTGTACAAAAATCCACGGGAAAGTTTGTACAAAGTCCGATCGTGTGTATGAGGCTTTAGAAATGCTTTTTACATGGTAGAGCTAATATGAGGTTTTAGAGATCGGGGTTCAAAATACTTTCATTTGCTCGGTGCAAATTTTACAGATGTATAATTCAGACAAATGTATAAACTGATATAAATATTCTCTTACCACTAACATCCTTCCCAAGAATTCCTTTTGCTTGTTTGACGGTAACTTTCACACAGAAAATTGGTGGCTGAAAACAAAAGGTGTGGAGTCTCAGAATCATCTCATTTACACCACATATGCTTCACCTGACTTATCACTAACAATATACCTGACTGCACAGATTTCAGAGACCAGCATGCAATCATCACCAATGGGAGTCCAACTCTTATGGCTTAGGGCCAACTTTACTTAAAGCGGAGTTCCACCCAAAAAGGGAATTCCAACTTATCTGATTTCCCCCGCCCCCCCATGCCACATTTGGCACTTTTCAGGGGGGTACCTGTTTTTGACTCGCCACAACAAGGTTCGTCAGAACTTTGGCCCCCCTCCTCCTTCCTCTACAGCTGCTGACTTTTACATTTTGGAGGGGAGGTGGAACACCGCTTTGATCTTTTTTTAAGGTACCGTATATACTCGAGTATAAGCCGAGATTTTCAGCCTCTTTTTTGAGGCTGAAAGTGCCCCCCTCGGCTTATACTCGAGTCATCGCTGTCTGTCTGCCCGATCAGCGTGTCGAGCAGACAGACAGCGGCCATTCTAGGATTCAAAGGCCGCGCCTCCGTCGGTGATAGGCGGAACACTGAATTTCCCAGCAGTGTGTGTTCCGCCTATCACGGACATCCTCTCATCCTCATCCGTAGTATGAGGATGAGCGGACGTCCATGATAGGCGGACCACTGACTGCTGGGAAATTGAGTGTTCCGCCTATCACGGACATCCGATAGGCGGAACACTCAATTTCCCAGCAGTCAGTGGGAAATTGAGTGTTCCGCCTATCACCGACGGAGGCGCGGCTTTTGAATCCTAGAATGGCCGCCGACGAAGAGCTGAAGGACGGAGGCTCGGCTCGGGACGCAGGCTGGACGGGACGCAGGCTGGACGGGACGCAGGCTGGACGGGACGCAGGCTGGACGGGACGCAGGCTGGACGGACGCAGGCTGGACGGACACAGGCAGGCTGGACACAGGTAGGCTGCACGGACACACACACACACACACACACACACACACACACACACACACACACACACACACACACACACACACACACACGGATGGACACACACACGGATGCATGGACACACACACACACACACACACACACACACACGGATGCATGGACACACACACACACACACGGATGCATGGACACACACACACACACACACACGGATGCATGGACACACACACACACACACGGATGCATGGACACACACAGGGATGGATGGACCCACAGGGATGGACGGACACACAGGGATGGACAGGCATGTCTCACCCTCGGCTTATACACGAGTCAATAATTTTTTCCAGTTTTTTGGGGGTAAATTGGGGGCCTCGGCTTATATTCGGGTCGGCCTATACTCGAGTATATACGGTAAGCACCAGCCTGTATACCAGCTTCCATCGGATTTCAAGAGGCCACCCACAAAGCTAATTTTGTATGGCTCATTGGGAATTGCCCAGAATTTGACCAGTGTATGACCAGCTTTAACATTGACTGCGACTATGCAATCGTGCAAATTCATCTGAAATCGTACGATTTCAAAGGCACATGTCAGTGCGACTTCGGATGCGTTTTGGAAGACATCTGTGCGGCTTCATGCACAGATGTCTATGCAAGTCGCACCCGAAATCACCAAAAGTAGTTCAGGAACCACTTTTCCAAATCTATGCGTCTCACTGATTTGAACAGTGCGATTGCCGGCAATAGGGTGTCAAATCGCATGACAAGTCACTGCAATGTGGACAAGGGCTTAGTAATGCTGTAAAACCGCTGTAACAAAAAAGTACAGATTAGAGTATAAAGAATACAATGTCTAGCTGAAGGCATATATTTTTGATGACTGTAATTGGGATTCTAGTTCTGTGTAATGTACTGCAATGTAGGGCTGAAGGGTCTTCATCCTGAAGTTTTTTCAGCATACCTCTTATAATTCCTCCATGATTTCTGACCAGGAAAATAATCAAATAGATCTTAGATCAACAGATTACAAACAAAATGCAGTGGACTGGCGACGCTATATCTGGGTGAAAAACTGAAACTTTAAAGGTGACCCTAGATGGATGGAAATTTTGATCCATGTGTGGCCATTGCCAGTCAACAGAAGTCAATCTATTAGTTGACTTCTGTTGAACAGATCTGTTTGAAAAAAAATTGCTCAATCAGCAGCTGCAGCGCTGATCTGTGTATTCTGAATGCGGAGGAGTCCTCCCTGCTGTCCGTAAACAATAGTCGGGTGGAGATTATCCCCCAAACCACCTCAAATGGGTGGATGAAGGAATCGGTTCAGATATTTTTCCTTGCCTGCTGGCTGAAGGACAAAACTGAGCCATGTATGGGCAGCATTAGAAGGCACAGTAGACGGTGTTCCACTGTATGTATCACATTACTCTTCTGATGGGATCATCCTGTACAATGAAAATCCCTATGTCATATCACCATTGTGTTTTATTTATGCACATTTGTGGGTCTAAATGAACTGTACTTTGTACTGCTACAAATACAGCCTTCAATAGTATGCTGCAGTTACCTCAAGGCCTTTAACACTTTCAAGGATGGCGTTATGCTCTTCCGGATCCATATTGAAGGCCTGTAAGAAACAAAGGATTACCACAACTACCAAAATATGGAATGGGCTCTGTAATGCTGCTTATCACTTTATTATTATTATTATTATTACATATTATCATTATTTTCTAACTATTCTGTTAAGGACAACTCTTTCCGACACGTTTTTTCCTGTGTCGGCTTCTTCAAGGGTTCAGGGCATGTGTGGTTTGATATACAGTATCTCACAAAAGCGAGTACACCCCTCACATTTTTTCATGTGACAACACTGAAGAAATGACACTTTGCTACAATGTAAACTAGTGAGTGTACAGCTTGTATAACAGTGTAAATTTGCTGTCCCCTCAAAATAACTCAACACACAGCCATTAATGTTTAAACCGCTGGCAACAAAAGTGAGTACACCGCTAAGAAAAAATGTCCAAATTGGGCCCAATTAGCCATTTTCCCTCCCGGCAACCAGCATGGCCGCTATCAGAGGGTGCAGCTGATACACATGTACTGGGCCCGAGCAGTCACAGATCAGTTGCCCGCTCAGCTCAGCAAGGGATCCAGGGACGGATCCCCTGCTGAAAAAAAACTGGATCGGCCCCTGTGAAGATTGCAGATAGAGTGCAGATAAGGCCGGCCATAGACGGCATACATACATATAACTATGTATGGGCAGGCTTAATGTATCGAAGTTGATTGATCAATCAACTTAAGTACAACCAGCCTGTCAGATTTTACATACAATTATCACTAGCAGCTCTTGTAGCCACTAGCAATAATCACTGTGTTCTCCTGGTGGGAGTGGTTTACCCGCCCCCCACCAGGAGAATACAATGGCTCCATGGGAGGGATTCCCCCATCAACACTGTCTGTGTTGATGGGAATCAAGCACATTTTTTCCTGAAACACGTGGGACACAGATGGGGGGGGGGGGAAGGAATGGGAATAACTCTTTCATAGAGCCATTGATCGGCTTTTCCTCACTCGTGTCTGCCAGACGCGAGTAGAGGAGAGCCATTCGGCTGCTCCTCTGACAGGGGGGGTCTGTGCTGATTGATTATAAGCGCAGCCTCCCCCGAGGATGCCCACTCTGGACCACCAGGGACGCCACCAGACATGCCCAGCACCAGGTATGCCACCCTAGACCACCAGGGATGCCAGTCAGTGCCCACAATGGATGCCAATCAGTGCCCACAATGGGCATCACTGATTGGCCTGCATTATTGTTTGGCACTGGCATCCATCAGTACAAAACAATACAATGCCGCCTATCAGTGCCAGTCCGTGCTGCCTATCAGTGCCCATCCATGCCGCCTATCAGTGCCTATCCATGCCCATCTGTGCCGCCTATCCATGCCAATCCGTGCCAGCTATCAGTGCCAATTTGCGCCACCTATCAGTGTCCATCCGTGTCACCTATCAGTGCCACATATTAGTGCGAATCAATGCTATCTCATCAGTGCCACTTCATTGGTGCCACCTCATCAGTGCCGCCTTATCAGTGCCCGTCAGTGCAGTCCCATCAGTGAAGGAGAAAACGTACGTATTTATTTATTTATTTTGTAAAAAATTCGGTCTTTTTTTGTTTGTTTAGCAAAAAATAAAAACCGTAGAGGTGATCAAATACCAACATAAGAAAGCTCTATTTGTGGGAATTTTTTTTTTAAAGTGTGACATTTTAGGTATCTATTTACTCGGTGTAACATCATCTTTCACATTTTACAAAAAAATTGGGGCAAATTATTTTTATTTTTTTTATTAATTAAAGTGTATTCCCCCCCCCCCCCCAAAAAAAATAGGATTTTTATATACAGCTTACCTGTAAAAATCCTTTTCTTGAGAGTACGTCACGGGACACAGGAGCTCATTACATAGTGGGTTATATAGTCACCTCTGGTGATTGGACACTGGTTAACCCCAATTAAGGAGAATTCCTCCCCTATATAACCCCTCCCATATGGGAGGCACCTCAGTTTTGTAGCAAAGCAATAGGAAACCACATAAAACCCAAGAGGGGCGGGAGCCCTGTGTCCCGTGATGTACTCTCAAGAAAAGTATTTTACAGGTAAGCTGTATATAAAAATCCTATTTTCTTGATCATACATCACGGGACACAGGAGCTCATTACATAGTGGGATGTCCCAAAGCAATGCTCAGATTAAGGGGAGGGAGACACAGATCATAATTATAGACTGCCACCTGATATCCACCTGATAGAATCTGGTGAATGTGTGGACTGATGACCAAGTTGCAGCATTACAGATCTTAGCCAGGGAGGCATGATGATGCACTGCCCAAGAAGCACTTACAGCCCTAGTAGAGTGCGCTTTCATTTGAAAAGGAGGGATTTTCCCTCTAACACTATAGGCCTGAGAAATAATCTGTCTGATCCACCTTGAGAGAGTGGATTTTGATGCTGCCTGGCCCTTCCTAGGGCCTTCCGGCAAAATAAATAAGCAATCAGTTTTCCTTATCTGAGCCGTTGCTTGAAGATAGATACTGATTGCCCTAACCACATCCAAAGTGTGCATGGATTCTTCTTTTGCGGACTGTGGGTCCGGAAAAAAGGATGGTAGGATTACATCTTGATTCAAATGGAATCCCGAAACCACCTTAGGTAGAAAGGACCTGTTGGGGCGCATGACCACTCGGTCCTTATGAACAATTAGATACTGCTCTTTGCTGGAGAGAGCTGCTAGTTCTGACACTCTTCTAGCCGTGGAAATGGCTACCAAGAAAACCAATTTTTTGGTCAAAAGAACTAATGAAGCCAGATGCAAAGGTTCAAAAGGTTGCCCCTACAAAGCCGAGAGAACCAAATTTAGATCCCATGGGCATACTGGAGGTTTGACTGGCGGCCTTATCCGCATAGCCCCCTGTATGAAAGCCCGCACCAGGGAATGCGATGCAAGTGGCTTCTGGAAAAATACTGACAAGGCCGAAATCTGCACCTTGATAGTGCTTACGGCCAAATTCATTTCTAGGCCTGACTGGAGAAAGGCCAAGATCCTGCTAATGACATACTTTCTAGGATGCCATCCCCTAAGTTCACACCAGGAAACATATGCCCTCCAGATTTTGTAGTAAATAAGCCTGGAGGGCGGCTTTCTGGCATTAACCAGAGTAGAAAGCACTGGCCCCGAAAGCCCACGGTCTCTCAGAATGTGGGTAAAGCAGGATGGTAGATTGGACCCTGTGAGAGCAGATCTGGCCGGAGAGGGAGGATCCATGGCCTGCCTACGGCCAACTTCATGATCTCTGCGTACCACGGTCGCCTGGGCCAAGCCGGGGCTACAAAAAGGACCGACTTTGTTTCCCTCTTGATTCTTCCCAGGAACCGCGACAGAAGCAGGCACGGGAGGAAAGCATAAATCAGTTTGTACTGATCCCAGGGAACTGTCAGAGCATCTGACCCCTGAGCAAGTGTATCTCTTTTTCTTGACTAGGGATGAGCCGAACACCCCCCGGTTCGGTTCGCACCAGAACTTTCGAACGGACCCCAAATTCATACGAACGTTAGAACCCCATTGAAGTCTATGGGACTCGAACGGGAGCACTGATTTTAATGACGATTAAAGTGGAAAAAAAAGTGAAATATTCCTTGGGTGTCTGTAGTATGCCTGTGAAGTGCCACGTGTTTCCCGTGTTTAGAACAGTCCCTGCACAAAATGACATTTAACGGAAATAACGTCATTTAAAGCTGCTTGCGGTTTTAATGTTATATCTGGTTCCTGCAATATGGTTGAAAATCATTGAGAAAAATGGCATGGGTAGCCCTCCCTGCCCATTACCAGCCCCTTTGGGTCTTGTACGCATATTAAGGGGAACCCCGTACCCATATTAAAAAAAGGAAATGCGTGTGGCCCCCAGGCCCTATATACTCAGAACAGCAGTATACAGGCGGTGAAAACAAGACAGGGACTGTGTAGGTTTGTTGTGTTAAGTTGAATCTGTTTGTAATTTTCAACTGGTACATTTTTAAAGTGTAGCTCCAGTCAAAAAAACTATTTTTAAGCTTTTTGGAAAACATAGGGAAGGGTTATCACCCCTGTATAATTTGTTTTGTCGTCCATCTTTTTTCATCTCACTTGCTGTTGTCTCCTTCCATTTGCAAGTAGGAGATGTTTGTAAGTTGGATGTTTGAAAGTAGGGGCCTGCCCTATATGCTCTGCAGAAATGGCGGAACAAGGTGTTGGTTTTGCCACAACACTGTAAGCCCTCAAAATGACTCTTGGTGGGCGCTGGAGCACCCTGCTGTGAACGATTATATCAAGAATTGTAATTACATGCCATTGTTGAACACTGGTAGAAAAATTGACATTTGGTGGTTGTGGTGCTGGTGCCACAACACTATAAGTCCTCACAGTTACTCTGGGTGGGCACAGGAACGGGCCCTCCTGTGAAATATTATATCAAGAATTGTAATTACATGTCCTTGTTAAACAGGGGCAGAAAAATTGGGCCTTAGGCACTGGTGCTGGTGCCACCTCACTGCAACCTCTCCCATATACTCTAGTTTTATTGCAGGAATTAGCCCTGCTGCAAAGCATTGCATCAAAAATTGTACTTAAACGCCCCTGTTAAACAGGGGCAGAAAAATTGGGCTGATGGCATCACCCAGAACCAGAAATGTTCTTCCAACATATCATCGGAGGAGGAAGAGGATAGACAATCAACATAACAGGACAGTCACTCGGCATCAGCATAGGCAGTCTTGAAGGGATGTGATATTTCAAAAAAGATTATTCGGTTACATCAGCTTCAGGTGCTTGGTAGCTGTGGGTGATCCAAGACTGATTCATCTTGATGAAGGTCAGTCGATCAACTGATTCGGTAGACAGCCGCACCCTGTGATCGGTAACAAAGCCACCAGCAGCACTGAAGGTGCATTCCGAAAGAACGCTGGATGCAGGACAGGCCAGTAGCTCAATTGCATACTGCGCAAGCTCTGGCCAGTGATCCATCCTCAAGACCCAGTAAGCCAGAGGATTTTCGGTGGGAAAGGTGTCCAAGTCTGACCTTGCCCCTAGGTATTCCTGCGCCATGTAAATCAGACGCTGGCGATGGTTGCTGGAACCGATCATACCTTGGGGCTGCGGACTAAAAAATTGTCTGAAAGCATCAGTCAGATGGCCACCTTCTCCACCGCTCCTTCTGACCGATGCCTCAGCAACACGTTGTCCAGGACCAGGAGTTTGTAACCTCCCAGTCTCTGGGAACACGTTGCACAGACCTTTCTGCAAGGCCTCCCGGAGATGTCTCATCCTCTGCTCCCTCTGCGATGGCAAGATAAGGTCGGCAACCTTACCCTTGTACCGTGGATCAAGGAGAGTGGCCAGCCAGTAATGGTCCCTCTCCTTGATCCGAAGAATACGAGGATCCTTCCGCAGGCTTTGCAGGATCAGGAAGGCCATGCAGCGTAGGTTAGCTGAGGCATTCGGTCCGGAGTCCTCTGGGTCACTAAGGACAACATGATCCGCAGCTACCTCCTCCCAGCCACGTACAAGTCCACGTGTTTCTTGGGACTGTAAATCATCCCTACAAGACTGCTGCTGCTGCTGATGCTGAGTGCCAGCCTCCACCTCCATGCTGACACAATTATCCCCCCTCCTCCTCTTCCTCCTCCTCATCCTCTTCCTGTGTGATGGGTGGCACAGCAGGAACACTGTTTGGATAAAGGGGGCCTTGAGAGGCAAGGAAGTCCTCCTCTTCCTGCCTCTGTTCTGCCTCAAGTGCCCTGTCCATTATTCCACGCAGCGTATGCTCCAAGAGGTGGACAAGAGGTACAGTGTCACTGATGCATGCACTGTCACTGCTCACCATCCTTGTGGCCTCCTCAAACGGACACAGGACAGTGCATGCATCCCTGATCATGCCCCAATGAAAAAACCGAGCTCCCCTGACCCTGTCTTGGTGCCGTAGTCGCACAGGTACTCATTGATGGCCCTCTGCTGCGTGTGCAGCTGCTGCAGCATGGCCAACGTTGAGTTCCACCTGGTGGGCATGTCACATATAAGGCGGTTCTTGGGCAGGTTCAACTCCTTTTGGAGCTCAGCCAGCCGAGCACAGGCATTAAATGATCGGCGGAAATGCACACAGACTTTCCTGGCCTGCTTCAGGACATCCTGTAAGCCGGGGTACCTGCCCAAGAACCGCTGCACCACCAGGTTAAGGACGTGAGCTACACAGGGCACATGGGTCAGTTGTCCCTGTCGGAGGGCGGAGAGGAGGTTGGTGCCATTGTCGCAAACCACCATTCCTGGCTTAAGCTGGCGTGGCGTCAACCACCTCTCAGCCTGCCCCTGCAGAGCTGACAAAACATCCGCCTCAGTGTGGCTCCTGTCCCCCAAACAAACCAGCGCAAGCACGGCATGGCATCGTTTTGCCTGCGTACTTGCGTAGCCCCTGGAACGCCTACGGAGCACCACTGGTTCTGAGGACAGAGCACTGGAAGAGGCCATGGAGGAAGAAGAAGAGGAGGGGGTGGAGGAGAGAGGTGTGTCACAACCAATAGTAGCATTTTGGAGGCGTGGTGGCGGAACAACCTCCAACACTACTGCACCTTGTCCTGCATCCTTCCCAGCTGCCAGAAGAGTGACCCAATGGGCCGTGAAAGACAGGTAACGTCCCTGTCCATGCCTGCTGGACCATGAGTCAGCGGTAATATGCACCTTACCGCTGGCCGCCCTGTCCAGCGAGGCAAGGACATTGCCATTCCACATGCCGGTAGAGAGCCGGAATCGCCTTCCGTGAGAAAAAGTGGCGTTTGGGGACCGGCCACTGAGGAACCGCACATTGTACAAACTCACAGAGGGGGGCCGAGTCTACCAACTGAAAAGGCAGCAGTTGAAGTGCTAGCAATTTAGCCAAGCTAGCATTCAACCGCTGGGCATGTGGATGGCTGGGAGTGAACTTCTTTTGCCGGTCCAGCAGCTGGGGCAGGGACATTTGCCTGCTATAATCGGACGTGGGTGTACTGCTAGCAGAGTGCCCGGAAACACTTGGCTGTGACACACCTAATTCTACACCTTCATTCCTCTCAGAGCAGGTTTCAGAGAGGACTGAAGGTCTAGTGGGGTTGGAGATGCCAGCTGATGAGGAGCAAGGAGAGGGCCGCTTTGTTCTTTGGTGTGGGTCTTTGAGGTACGCTTGCCAACAAGCTGCATGGCAGGTCAACATATGTCTGGTCAAGCATGTGGTGCCCAAGCGGCTGATGTTTTGGCCACGCGAGATACGCTTGAGACATATGTTGCAAATAGCAGCGGTGCGATCTGATGCACTCGTCTCAAAAAAGGCCCACACCAAAGAACTTTTAGAATAACGTGCAGAGGGCAAGCAGGCTCTGTGTCTAGTTGTCATCAGCACGTGGCCATGGGACACGCGCTGATGACAACTAGACACAGAGCCTGCTTGCCCTCTTTTATCGGCTCGCGCCTGTCTGCCTCTCCTTGCTGGCCTTCCAGACATGGTAATGGCCTGAAGGGAGTTGGGTAAAAAAGCAGTTGGGTAGTGTATATTGTGCTAGAGGCACACAACACCCACTAACTCCTGCAGATGCCTTTATTATAGAACACCAGAGATAAAGGGGTATATACAGATGTATACTGTGCTGTGCTGGAGGCACACACAACTTCCAATAACTCCTGCAGATGGCAAGTGGGCTCAAATAGAGAAGAGCTATGTAGGTGGATATAGCTGTATTTACTGGGTACAGAGCACGCAGACAGCACGCACAAGCTCCTAACACTACTGACTGCAAGCTCTATTATAAAAGATAGATCACTAGCTATATAAGTGAGGTGAATATAGCAGTGTATACTGCGGTCAGGGCACGCAGACAACAACCACTACACAACAGCAAGATCGAAAATCGGCCGAAAACGATCGGTGTGTACTGTGTTGAAGGTACACAGAACACCCACTAACTGCTTCAGACGCCAACACACTACACAAGGCCACCGCGCTGGCGGCCTTATATAGTGTGGGGCGTGCACTACACAGCCTGAGCTATGATTGGCCACAGGCATCCTGCCTGTGGCCAATCATGGCTCTCCTCGCTGCTGGCGCTGCGATTGGCCAAGCATGCGGGGTCACAGTGCATGCTTGGCCAATCATGAGCCAGCAATGCACTGCGCCATAGCAGTGCATTGTGGGCCGTGAGCGCCACACGAATTTGGGCGAACGGACCAAAACGTTCGGACTTCGCCGAACGGGCGAACAGCCGATGTTCGAGTCGAACGTATGTTCGACTCGAACGCGAAGCTCATCCCTATTCTTGACACAAATTTGTCCAGTTTTCTATTGAACCTGGACGCAAACAAATCTACGTCTGGAGTACCCCACCTGCGACATATGTCCAAAAACACGTCGCAGTGCATAGCCCATTCTCCTGGGCACAACTGCTGGCGGCTCAGAAAATCCGCCTGCCAATTTTCCACTCCTGGAATGAAGACTGCAGAAAGGCATGGAACATGCTTTTCTGCCAGGCAAGTATGCGATTCACCTCTTTTTGCGCTACCAGACTCCAGGTACCGCCCTGGTGATTGATATAGGCCACTGCTGTGGCATTGTCGGACTGAACCCGAACAGGGAGACCCCATAGTCTGGAAGACCACCTTATGAGAGCCATATAAACTGCCCGGATCTCCAAGACATTTATGGGCAATAGCCTCTCGATCGCAGACCATTTCCCCTGCGAGCATGTCTCCTCTAACACTGCTCCCCAGCCTGTTAGGCTGGCATCTGTCGTAATAACCTTCCATGGAAGAGGAAGAAAGGTTTTACCTTTCAGCAAATTCTCGGTTTGTAACCACCAGACGAGACTTCTGCGTGTCCCTGGGGATAGACGCATAGGAAGATCCAAGGGTTGGGGCTTCCTGTTCCAGGCCGCAAGGATGCATCTTTGCAGAGGCCTTGAGTGGAACTGGGCAAATGGAATGGCCTCGAAGGAGGCGACCATTTTCCCTAACAGTCTCATGCATAACCGAATGGGGGAAGAT
The DNA here is from genome assembly GCF_037356315.1 of Lithobates pipiens. Taxonomy (NCBI): domain Eukaryota; kingdom Metazoa; phylum Chordata; class Amphibia; order Anura; family Ranidae; genus Lithobates; species Lithobates pipiens. Next base: position 148,764,029 of record NW_027507789.1, read on the forward strand.
CTCCTGCCCAGAATTAGGCGCACCAGATCCCCGATGGCCAAGGCTTTTGGCCTTGGAAGAAACACCTTGCCCTGAGCGGTGTCGATAAACATACCCAGGTATTCCAACCTGGTAGCAGGCTGTAGGGACGATTTTTCTAGGTTTATAATCCAACCTAGGCGTTCCAGGTGTTCTAGTGTTCTGGAAACACTGTGGTTCAGGAACGCTACTGTTTTCTCCATGAGAAGCAAGTCGTCTAGATAAGCCATGATGGCTATACCCTATTTTTTTTTGCTGCCTAAAAACCCCGTTTTGTGGGGGAACTTGTTCTATTCTGATGGCTATACCCTAAGCTCTTAGGTTTGCCAAGAGAGGGTCCAGAATCTTTGTGAAGACTCGAGGGGCCGTAGCGAGCCCGAACGGCAAGGCCACAAATTGAAAATGGCGCCGCTCTACCGCGAACCTTAGATACCTTTGGTGTGCGAGAAAAATTGGCACATGGAGATATGCATCCTTGATGTCTATTGATGCCATAAACTCTCCCCCTTGCAGGGAGGAGACCACAGTGCGAATTGACTGCATTCGGAAGGACCGGATGCGTAAAAAACGGTTCAGATCCTTCAGATCCAGGATAGGTCTGACACTTCCATTTGGCTTCGGAACGGTGAAGAGATTTGAGTAAAACCCTGAACCCTGTTCTTTTGGGTCCACTTCTACTATCACCCCTTGGGATAGTAAGTGATCCAAGGCCAGAAATAGTGGTTTTTGCTTTACTGGATCCCTGGGGATCCTTGACCTTAGAAAGCGAGAAGGTGGAATCTCCTGAAACTCTAGCTTGTAGCCCAGAGATACCGAAGAGATCACCCACTTGTCCCGGATCTCTACCCGCAAACTGCCGAAGCCTTCCCCCCACTCGGCCGAGCGGGGGTGCCCCTTCACAAGGAAGCTTTCGGGCTCTGCTTGGCAGGCTTCCGCCCCCATGTCTTTTTCTGCCCTTGGGCCCGGCCCTGAGCCTTTCCTGTAAAGGAGGGTTGAGAAGGCTGTCGCCACTGCTTAGAGCTTGATGCTCCGGGAGAGAGAGAACGCCTAAATGATGGACGTTTGCTCTTTTTGACTGGAAGGAGAGTAGATTTACCCCCTGAAATTTTTTGGACGAATTTGTCTAATTCTTCTCCAAACAAACGTTCCCCTTTAAACGGGAACCCAATCAAATGCTTCTTGCACGATAGCTCAGCTGCCCCATTCTTTAGCCATAGGGCCCTTCGCATGTGTACCAACAGGAGAGATAAACGAGATGCTTGTTGGACAGAATCCAAATTTGTATCAATCATGAAACACAGAATTTGAGGTATTTCTGCATAATTCTCCACTTCCTCACTGGGAAGGAGGCCAAGCATCCGCTTAACCTGTTCCTTGAGGAACTGACACAACCCCACGGCTGCGACTGTAGGTTGCACTACAGTGCCAGTCATGGAAAAGGAGGCTTTTAATAATGTTTCCAACCTCTTATCAGTTGGATCTTTAAATAGCTGAGCATTATCCAACGGACAGGTCAGGTTTGTTTTCACACAAGAAACAGCCGCATCGACAGATGGGACCCCCCATTTCTTGGTGAAACTTTTCTCCAGAGGATAATGCATAGAAAACCTTTTAGGAGGAGTAAACAGTTTATCGGGATGTCCCCAATCCTCATACATCAATTTATCCATTAAGGGATGAATTGGGAAGGAAAAAGCAGTCTGTGGGATTTTCCTGACTCCTAGGGAGGAAACAGATGACGTAGCGACTTCAGCAGCAGGCATTCTGAATGTGGTACGCACCAATTCAGTATAATACTGCACCTGTTTTCTGAGCACCTGGGAGGAGGGGACTCTCTCCTCTTCCTCTGATTCCTCCGACTGCTCAAGATCCCTGTCCCAAGATAGGAATCTCTCCTCATTGTCAGAAGAATCATCTGAGAGAGGAATCTCAGCAGCTCATCTACCCCTTTTCCTGCTATTTTTCAGGGAAGCAGAAATAAAATCCATGATTCTCCCTTCAAAACCCTCCAATGTAGCCCTAGCGGAGTCCTCAGTGACATATACCGGGGCTGGGACATTAGGAGAGGCTGCAAAACCTGACAGGGGCACTGACTCGTCCTGTGAGGCTGGCTCCAGTCTTGCAGGGGGGGGGATGGTAACGTACAGGCATTTTTAGAACCCCTGGACCTAGGCGGTGATTTACCAGTGCCTTTGTTACCTCCCCCTGAGACCCTCTTACGAGGAGACATAGTTCTAAGCTACAAAGCAGAGGTACTAGTACAAAGTGCAATCACTGTTGTGCTAAAAGTCTCACAATAACATATATATATATATATATGCTCAATACTACACAACCTGATGCTGAGTAGGTGTCTTAGGTTTGCCTGGATCCGATCCCCTGGGATGCTTACTGCCCACAGCTCCTGTGTCTCTCACTTACAGTCCCCTGATGCTCTGGGCCTTTAAAACTGCCACCTGGCGCCTGTGCAGTACAGCGCCGTGCACACCAACGTGCACGGCTCACAACCACACTCCCCCCTCCTCCATTAGCCCGGGAGCGCCCGCGGCGCGCGTGCACAAGGACCGCCGGAATCCAGGGGGGGGAAAGGAGTCTCATCAGAGCTGCGTGGGACCCCCAGACTGAGAGACCCCTGTATTACCTTGTTGTGGCAGGGACTGCAGTGGAGAGGTGAGACCTCTGGAGAACCAGGCTTCACTGAGCGTGTGTACTGAAAGGCATGTAAGTATGCATCAGGCTGCTCTTACTCCCTCTAGTGGTGGAAACCAGGTAAGACATACAACTACTCACAATGAAGAAATAAATCATATAATTTATATATATAGGATTAACTTCCCTTAACTGTCCTCGCCGCAGGAATTGCTGAAACAGACCAATTCCAGCCTTCACCCATCACGGCGAGCAGTGTTAGCCAACCTTCAGGTTTATCTGGGGCTCTTTCTCAGAAGAGCCTCCTACCTGGACCTTGTAAAAGACTCTGCCAGAAACTTTCGTGCGCTCTGTGTAAACAGTACACCAAGTCTGGTTTTCCCAGAGCCCAGTCTTCCAACAGGAGAGGACTTACAGGCCAAAACTCGTTTCTTTCGGTTGACGAGGCCCGGGTACCATACCATCTTGGGAGTCAAATATCGGCCCGAGATATGGATCCGGTTTGTTGTAGCCCTTAGGCCCCCGCAGGGACCGGCACAGAGTTTTCTTCATAGCACATGTTTTACGTGACCAACCACCATAGACACTGGCGAAAAAACTGAGGTGCCTCCCATATGGGAGGGGTTATATAGGGGAGGAATTCTCCTTAATTTTGGTTAACCAGTGTCCAATCACCAGAGGTGACTATATAACCCACTATGTAAGGAGCTCCTGTGTCCCGTGATGTATGATCAAGAAATTGTGTTTGCAAAACTGCTGAACAAATACCAAGCAACATAAAAAATTGCAACGATCATCATTTTATTCTCTAGGGTCGCTGCTAAAAAAAAGTATAATATTTGGGGATTGTAATTTTATAGCAAAAAATACTAATTTAAACTTGTAAACAAAAAGTGACCAAAAAAGCCTGGTCTTCAAGAGGTTAAAATCCTGACTTAATACTGAATCTCCATCAATCATTTTGTTAGCGCAGTGTCGAAAAATAAGAGGATTTGAGCAATTTCCATTTTTATTTTCCAATGTTTACATGCCAAGTATACACGAGTCCCACAGTCACATGTCCACCATACAGTTTAGGAACATCCAGATAAGAGATGTCCGTTTAATCACGTGAAAGACAGTTTTGTCGAAACCATCATAAACAAGACAGAACAGCCAAGAGATGTCAGTCCTGCTTGGATAGATTATGGTGTGGTGGCACTTATGGTGACAGTAATAGGAACGTATATTGCAAATTAGAGATGTGCATGACAGAAAAATGTGTATGGTTTTGGAATCGTTTGTTATGTTAGAATGATTTGTTTTTAGAATAGATTTTGTACATTGGGATTGCTTTCGTATATATTTGTTATTTCTTAATTTATTCAATTCTTTTATTTTATTTTATATTCTATTCTTTCCTTTTCTTTAAAGCGGAGGTCCACCCTAAAGTGGACCTTCCGCTCATTGGAACCCTCCCCCCCTCCGGCGCCACAATTGGCACCTTTCAGGGGGGAGGGGGGTGCAGGTACCTGTACAGTACAGGTATCTGCACCCACTTCCGGCATAGATTCTGCAGAAGGTACGCCCTTTTCCGCAGAATCTACGCCTCTTTCCGAAGGTCCCCCGCTGCCTGCTGGGAAACACAGGGATCCCAGAGACAGCGGGGACTATCCTTATTGCGCAGCGCGACTCGCGCATGCGCAGTAGGGAACCGGGAAATGAAGCCGAAAGGCTCCACTTCCTGATTCCCATACCCAAGATGGCGGCGGCAGCACCCAAGAGATGATCGAGAGATCGGCTTCGGGTGCCGACATCGCGGGCGCGCTGGGCGGGAAAGTGTCATTATTTTAAAAGTCAGCAGCTGCAGTATTTGTAGCTGCTGGCTTTAAAAAAAAAAAACGGTGGCCTCCCCGCGGACTCCCGCTTTAATATTCTATTCTTCTATCCTAAAGTAGATAAGTCAAGGTATATGTATTATAGGTTAACAATTGATGTCATTTTTGCATATCAGATATACTTGGAGGTTACTAATTGATTTGATAATTAATTCTCATTAGGGTGGTGTATTAATTCATAATCCGTATCAACCTCCTATTTTTAGTTTCTGATTTTAATATGTGCCATTGCTGGTTTATTTGTTTATATCTGCTTAGCGATGTTGGTCTTGACATATATATATATATATATATATTATATTCTGTTTTATTCTTTTATATTATATTCTGTTTTCCCCTATTCTATTCCTTTATTTTTTATTCTATTCTATTATGTTTTAATCTATTTTATTTGGATATATTCTTTTCTATTCCATTCTATTCTATAAAGCCTAAGTAGGAATTATCATCTTATTTCACTTTAAGAGCCCATTCACACAGGGGCAACTCCTGATCCGACTTCAGGTCGCCCCTAGTCGCCTCAGGTCGCCTCAGGTCGGACAACATTTAAAAATCAATGTAAGTGAATGAGAGCCGTGTTAATGCACACTACTGAAGTCGCTCCGACTTCAAAAAAGGTTCCTGTACTACTTCTATCCGACTTGTAGGCGACCGGTACCCATTGATTTCAATGGAGGTCGCCTCCAAGTCGGATCTCTGTCTATACGGAGGCGACTTTGACAGAATTATCAGCTCTCAAGAGGGAACTCCACGGCAAATTTCTGAAAAAAATTTGGCGTGGGTTCCCCCTCCGAGAGCATACCAGGCCCTTAGGTCTGGTATGGATTCCAAGGGGAACCCCCTACGCCGAAAAAACGGCGTGGGGGTCCCCCCCAGACCCTTATCCGAGCACGCTACCCGGCCGGCCAGGAAAGGGGGTGGGGACGAGCGGGCGGCCCCCCCCCTCCTGAGCCGTACCAGGCCGCGTGCCCTCAACATGGGGGGGTGCCTTGGGGGAGGGGGGGCGTGCGGCCCCCCCACCCCAAAGCACCTTGTCCCCATGTTGATGAGGACAAGGGCCTCTTCCCGACAACCCTGGCCGTTGGTTGTCGGGGTCTGCGGGCGGGGGGCTTATCGGAATCCGGGAGCCCCCTTTAATAAGGGGGCCCCCGGATACCGGCCCCCCACCCTATGTGAATGAGTATGGGGTACAATGTACCCCTACCCATTCACCTGTGAAATAAAGTACAATAAAACACACAACACAGAGAAAAAGTATTTTATTGCACAGCCGGGGGTCTTCCGTCTTCGGGGGTCTTCTCGCCGGACTCCTCCGCTATGTGTGTGTAGCTCTTTTGCCAGCGGAGGAGTCCGGCTTTCTTCCTCCCCGCCGCCGGCCTCTTCTCCCGACTTCGGGGGTCTTGTCCCCCTCTTCGGTTCTTCTGCCGGGCCACCGCGCCTGGTCCGGTGGCCCGGTCTTCTGTCGCCGTCTTCCGTTCTTCTGTCGCCGCCTTCGGTTCTTCTGCCGGGCCACCGCGCCTTCTTATAGCTCTTTTACAGGCGGTGGCCCGGTCTTCCGTCGCCGCCGTCGCCGCCGCCGCCGCCTTCCGTTCTTCTCCTTCTTCTTCTCCTGGAGATGTTGACTCGACGAGCTCTCCGGCCGGAATGCCAGGGACGCGCTCCGCTGCCTCTTATATAGGGACAATGGGGCGGTGTCACATGGGTTGATGTCACATGGGTTGGTCACATGGGTTGATGTCACATGGTAAGGGGGCGGGGTCACCATGTGACATCAACCCATGTGACCAACCCATGTGACATCAACCCATGTGACACCGCCCCATTGTCCCTATATAAGAGGCAGCGGAGCGCGTCCCTGGCATTCCGGCCGGAGAGCTCGTCGAGTCAACATCTCCAGGAGAAGAAGAAGGAGAAGAACGGAAGGCGGCGGCGGCGGCGACGGAAGACCGGGCCACCGCCTGTAAAAGAGCTATAAGAAGGCGCGGTGGCCCGGCAGAAGAACCGAAGGCGGCGACAGAAGAACGGAAGACGGCGACAGAAGACCGGGCCACCGGACCAGGCGCGGTGGCCCGGCAGAAGAACCGAAGAGGGGGACAAGACCCCCGAAGTCGGGAGAAGAGGCCGGCGGCGGGGAGGAAGAAAGCCAGACTCCTCCGCTGGCAAAAGAGCTACACACACATAGCGGAGGAGTCCGGCGAGAAGACCCCCGAAGACGGAAGACCCCCGGCTGTGCAATAAAATACTTTTTCTCTGTGTTGTGTGTTTTATTGTACTTTATTTCACAGGTGAATGGGTAGGGGTACATTGTACCCCATACTCATTCACATAGGGTGGGGGGCCGGTATCCGGGGGCCCCCTTATTAAAGGGGGCTCCCGGATTCCGATAAGCCCCCCGCCCGCAGACCCCGACAACCAACGGCCAGGGTTGTCGGGAAGAGGCCCTTGTCCTCATCAACATGGGGACAAGGTGCTTTGGGGTGGGGGGGGCCGCACGCCCCCCTCCCCCAAGGCACCCCCCCATGTTGAGGGCACGCGGCCTGGTACGGCTCAGGAGGGGGGGGGCCGCCCGCTCGTCCCCACCCCCTTTCCTAGCCGGCCGGGTAGCGTGCTCGGATAAGGGTCTGGGGGGGACCCCCACGCCGTTTTTTCGGCGTAGGGGGTTCCCCTTGGAATCCATACCAGACCTAAGGACCTGGTATGCTCTCGGAGGGGGAACCCACGCCAAATTTTTTTCAGAAATTTGCCGTGGAGTTTCCCCTTGAGCTCATTCTCTGCTTGGCCGCGGCAAAAGTCGCCTGGCCTGGGGCGACTTGTAAGTCGTCCCAAGTCGCGCTTGAAGTCATCACAAGTCGTTTTGAAGTCGTCCCAAGTCGCCGCTGTCAAGTCGTGTCCAAGTAGCCTGATCAAGTCGCCTACAAGTCGTGTTGCCCCTGTGTGAATGGGCTCTAATACATTACTGTATTTATTGCAATATGTTTCCATTTAGAATTTGAATACTTATTTGGATAATTAATTTCGCTATAATTTTATTTTGGATTCCTTGAAATCTGTTACTATTGCGATTCAGAAATTCAGATACATCTGAATAATGAAAATGTCTCTTTCACAATATTTTTATTGAAATAAAAATGGTTGGAAATGACAACATGTATACCACATACTAGTAGGCTTCTTACATGGTATAGCCAGTAACAACAAAGAGAGACAAAAGGTAACCAGGTGAGGGTACCTCGATACTATTATGGTCTATTAGGGTAATGGCGAACCATGTGGCTCTCAATGGTTAAAGCCTAAAGAATGCGCTAAGTAGACAGTATTTCAGAAATCATCATATAAAAAAATACCATGCAGTACCTGAGATTGAGCCATGTTCATTTATAAAGATAACACCTAAGAACCACTCAGGGAGCAAAAAAATAAAAAAAAGCAGGGGGGAAGAAAACAATCCCATATGCCTCCTGATGTACAAGCGCATAACGAAAAATTTCATCTGAATTTTGATCTGTAAGAAAACGAATCGCACATGTCTAGTTCAAACTAGTTATGTTATTAAAGTGTAAAGCCATAGACCTGTAGAATGTTCAGAATCGTTCATCTGAGCATTCAATGGTGCTTTCATGGACTTGACAAATTTTGAAGGACTTTTTATTTGCGTACAATGTCAAAGTCTTGATTTTCGATTGATGATCTTGGTGTGCACAGAAGTGATGTTGCACACAACTTTTAGACACTCTCATCACCTACTGTATTTAGGAAATGATTACCGTATTTAGCAGCGTAAAACACACACCTTAATTAAGGGTCAGTGCCCATCAATGTAGCCTGATCTGTGCCCATATGCATCCTCACCATTGCCCATCATTGCAGCCTGATCTGTGCCCATATGCAGCCCCACCATTGCCCATCATTGCAGCCTGATCTGTGTCCATATGTAGTCTCGCCATTGCCCAATAATGCAGCCTAATCTGTGCCCATATGCAGCCTCACAATTGCCCAATAATGCAGCCTGATCTGTACCCATATGCAGCCTCACCATTGCCCATCAATGCAGCCTGATCTGTACCCATATGCAGCCTCCCCATTGTCCATCAATGCAGCCTGATCTGTGCCCATATGCAGCCTCACTATTGCCCATCATTTCAGCCTGATCTGTGCCCATATGCAGCCTCACCATTGCCCATCATTGCAGCCTGATCTGTGCCCATATGCAGCCTCACCATTGCCCATTATTGCAGCCTGATCTGGGCCCATATGCAGCCTCACCATTGCCCAATAATGCAGCCTGATCCGTGCCCATATGCAGCCTCACCATTGCCCAACAATGCAGCCTGATCTGTGCCCATATGCAGCCTCATCATTGCCGAATAATGCAGCTTGATCTGTGCCCATATGCAGCCTCACCATTGCCCATCAATTCAGCCTGATCTGTGCCCGTATGCAGCCTCACCATTGCCCATCATTGGAGACTGATCTATGCCCATATGCAGCCTCACCATTTCCCAATAATGCAGCCTGATATGTGCCCATATGCAGCCTCACCATTGCCCAACAATGCAGCCTGATCTGTGCCCATATGCAGCCTCATCATTGCCGAATAATGCAGCTTGATCTGTGCCCATATGCAGCCTCAACATTGCCCATCAATGCAGCCTGATCTGTGCCCATGTGCAGCCTCACCATTGCTCATCATTGGAGCCTGATCTATGCCCATATGCAGCCTCACCATTGCCCAATAATGCAGCCTGATATGTGCCCATATGCAGCCTCACCATTGCCCATCAATGCCGCCGGATCTGTGCCCATTTGCAGCCTGACCATTGCCCATATGCAGCCTCAACATTGCCCATCAATGCAGCCTGACCATTGCCCATATGCAGCCTCACCATTGTCCAATTATGCAGCCTCATCATTTCCCATCATTGCAGCCTGATCAGTGCCCATAGGCAGCCTTACTATTGCCCATTATTGCAGCCTGGTCTGTGCCGGATTACACAAAGGGATCCCCTGTTTACTCAGCAGTCAAACACAGTCCTGCCTCCTTGGCCAGCTCTTATGATAGACAGAACACTGGTCTTATGCTGGGACATGTGACGGTTACTCTAAGAGCCGGTCCAGGAGATAGGACTGTGTGTGACTCCCCCCCCCCCCCCTCCCCTCCGAGGCAGCCAGGTGCACTATTGGCGTAATCGCACACACAATTTGCCCTCTATTTTCAGGGGGAAAAGTGTGTATTATACGCTGATAAATTTTGTATATACTGCAGGCAAATGGGTAAACCTATGATTAAAATACAGTTGTGTCTCCCCTACTAAAACAACTGCTATTCTGCTTATAACCCAGAATCCCTTGTCACACACTAAATCATGTACTCTTTTCCTTTGTGGTTAAACATTACAGCTTGGTTGAGGCTGTGTCTGGATAATAAAGGAGCTGAATAAATCATCTCTGTGCTCTCTCCTCCAATCAGCAACTTCCATTTGCCATATTCCCTCGACTGCACAATGCAGTAAAGCCTTATTTCAGTGCTGCTTCTTCCTCCGAGGACTAAGTCTCTATGCCCCCCCCCCCCCATGTCATCCACTAAACCCTTTCAGGTGTAGGCAGTAATCTGATGCCAAGTACCAATGTCCTGAGAAGTGGGCTGAAGCTAGCCTATTAGAAGCTTACAGCTTTTCCTCCCCCAGCCATCATTGGAAAGGGAATGCAGGAGCCAGGAGCGCAGACGATATCTCAGAGATTCGCCAAACCTTTAATCCCGATAAGGCTCTCTCCTCTCTAGCCAAGAGAGAGCCTGATGACGGGAGACACACGATCGGATTGTTGGCCAACAAAACCGTGGACTTTTGTCCTAAGGGTGTTGGCCCAAACTTGTCTTGCATACACACAATCACACAAATCTTGGCCAACAATTACAAACGTAGTGGTTTTTCAGCTCTTTAGCACCTTTAGCACCACCTTTTGGGCTCCTTCTGCTAATTTTTTGTTAGTAGAAGTTGGGTGAGTGTTGATTTGCGTTTTTTTTTTGCGTTTTTCATTTAGCACTTTTCAGTTCATTTCTGAACGACTGTTCGTCAACCAGACATGTTGTGGAGATAACGTGCTATTTATTATTGGCCTTGGAGTTATTGCTTTGACATTATTTTTTGGGTTGAATAACGATTGATTTAATTTGGTATATTTTCTATATTTTTGGATGCATAGAATGCACTCTTTGGTTCTACTGGCAGATAGCATGTCTAATTTTTATTTTTTTTAATGCACAATAAAAAACAAATGTGAACACTTCTTGGCTACATGTTTTACTTCAAATGACAGTTTGGGAGTAGGCAGTTACATTTTATAAATGTTTACATTTTATAAAATATAATGTAAAATTAACAAGGGACACCAACATAGTTGTATCTTTCATCTTAAAAACGGCGGGATAATGGTGTTGTGGTAACTTGCCCAAAAAAAAACAAAAAATAATATTATTCTTGATTAGGGATGAGCCGAACACCCCCCCCCCCCCCCAGTTCGGTTCGCATCAGAACATGTGAACAGGCAATACATTTTTTCGAACGTCCCAACACCGTTAAAGTCTATGGGACACGAACATGAAAAATCTAAAGTGCTAATTTTAAAGGCTTACATGCAAGTTATTGTCATAAAAAGTGTTTGGGGACCTGGGTCCAAACATTTGTTGGTGGAAAAGATGAGAACATGCAAGCCAACGTTTGTTGGAGGAAAGTCCGACAACAATTGTCCGATGGAGCATACACACGGTCGGACTTTCCGCTAACAAGCTCACATCCAACATTTCCCATCGAAAAGTCTGATCGTGTGTACGGGGTATAACACTGCATATCACCCTGAACACACCATCCCCACTGTGAAACATGGTGGTGGCAGCATCGTGTTGTGGGGATGCTTTTCTTCAGCAGGGACAGGGAGTCTGCAAAAGACTTGAGACTGGGACGGAGGTTCACCTTCCAGCAGGACAACAACCCTAAACATACAGCCAGAGCTACAATGGAATCATTTAGATCAAACCATATTCATGTTTTAGAAAGGACCATTTAAAGTCCAGACCTAAATCCAATTGAGAATCTGTGGCAAGACTTGAAAACTGCCGTTCACAGACGCTCTCCATCCAATCTGAAAGACCTTGAGCTATTTTGCAAAGAAAAATGGGCAAACATTTCACTCTCTAGATGTGCAAAGCTGGTAGAGACATCCCCAAAAAGACTTGCAGCTGTAATTGTAGTGAAAGGAGGTTCTACAAAGTATTGACTCATGGGGGGCTGAATACAAATGTACCCCACACTTTTCACATATTTATTTGTAGTCAGAGTCTTCAAGCGGGAAATGCGATACTCCTAAGAACCAAGGCCTGAGGTGTGCCTTGGCCTAGCTGGTCAGTATGCCTGAAAAGACGGCAAAAAGACACAAAATTTAGGTGAAGAAGGGAAGGTAATGAACCATCACGGATAAAGGTGTGCTCCCGGACGGCAACAGTACGTATCCAGCAAGTAACCGGAAAGTATTCGCTGTGGCAAAGGAACACACGGACTCCTGACTTGGTGATGAGAAGGAACCCCCTATCGAACCTGCAACACTACCCTGAACCCAACTGAACATCCCCTGAAAGATTGAATTGAGCCTGATGCCCGCAATACCCAGACCCGAGAATGAACTGCTTGTGAAATGAGAGGATACGTGAGGGGAAAGGAACAAGGCCTGGCTCGAGGAACCCCTGCAAATGATGGTGAAATACCTACAATGAACACCAGTGAAATAGCACAGAGACATACCCCCCCCAAGAAGGTGAGTGGCAAAAAGACCACTAGCAGGAGTGCGAAAAGCTGGATACCTGATGGATGTGATGGAGTAAGCGGATAAGGCCCATGCACCATGGCAATAATATCGTCAAACTTGGAGAACCATGCCGGACACATGACCCTGGTGCCACCGGATACGATCGGGTCATGCTACAGCCTGAACCTAACAGCTGAGTCAGAATCCTGAACCAAGGAGGGCCAGACTCCCTCCTGGGGAAATAGTCCCATGGCATGATACAGACAACCCAAGCCCCCCCTACTTGGAACAAGCTGGGAAAAGACGACTGGACTGATGTCCCTAAGTAGAACTCCAGGCAATAAGTTTAGACAAGATCAGAGCCAAGAGTGGAATCCAGAATCATTATGACATCTGCCCAACCTACCACCCAAGGACCGTCACGGGGACGTAGCTTAGCACACACCCTGAGAAAGACTATACATCCTTGGGCGGTAACCAGGGCCTCAACACAACAGGACATCAACTGAAGAAAAATTTGCGACTGCTTCTGACCCAAGGGTGAGCCCAGTGGTGAAATGACATCAGCACCAATCAACTAGCCCCCAACAACGGCCGGGCTGATGGAAGTGAGTGCAAGCATGGTTGATATCGGTATGGATGCCAAGACGGCCCAACCTGAAACACAAACTAGAGAAATGACAGACAACCAGACATGAGAACAACAATACTACCCCCCTGCCTAACTAAGAATGAAACATGAGCAGAAAAGTCAAGACCACTGCGCGTAAAAGAACCTGACAGACGGACCCCCCCACCCACATGTAAGTGGTAAGTGAGCCCGAGTAACCTGCAGCGCAGAGACAGGTAATTAACTGAAAACTCAGGGCTAGTGTACCCACAGGCCATGGTGGGTAGTCGTATAGATGTGGTGAATGAACATGCAAAGTATGACGTATGATATACGGGTGAGAAGATTGTGGCCCAGGTACAAAACATGACACAGACACGATGGGACATGACAATCAACAAAGACGAAAGACTACCAGAGTATGCCATGAATGAACGACGCCCCTCTGAGAAACTCTGAGACTGAACACCAAGGCTGAAATACTATGACAGACATGCTGGCAGCAACACAAAGACAGAAACGCTGAGACAGAAACACAACACGCCATGATGAAAAACACCATGACAGAAAACGCTGAAACTTAATGCTGATGCAGAAACGTAGTGACAGAACCAGGGGCAGAAACGCAATGACAGCAACAACCAAGACTGAAACGCTGAGGCATAAATGCAATGGCAGAAATCCTGGGGGAGAAATGCTATAACAGAAAAACTGAGACAGCGACGCAACAGCAGAATCCTGGCCAGAAATGCAATGTCCGAAAAACACGCTGAGACTGAACGCTGAGACAGAAATGCAAAGACAGAAATCCTGAGGCAGAAACGCTATGACCGAAAAGCTAAGGCTGAATGCCGAGCCAGAACACTGAGACTGAACGCTGAGCCAGAAAAAGCTGGCGCAGAACACTATGACAGAAACACTGGGGTAGAGACGCAAAGACAGAAAAGCATGGGTATAACGCTATGACAGAAAAGCTGGGAAGCATGCTGGGGCGGACCCCTGTGACAAAAAATGCTGGGGCGGACTACTGTGACAGAAATGCTGGGGTGAAACACTGACATAAATCCAGGGGCAGAACCCTGTGATAAGTCCTGGGGCAGAACGCTATGACAGAAATCCAGGGGCAGAAAACGCTATGACAGAAATCCAGGGGCAGAAAACGCTATGACAGAAATCCAGGGGCAGAAAACGCTATGACAGAAATCCAGGGGCAGAAAACGCTATTACAGAAATCCAGGGGCAGAAAACGCTATTACAGAAATCCAGGGGCAGAAATGCTATGACAGAAATCCAGGGGCAGAAACGCTATGACAGAAATCCAGGGGCAGAAACGCTATGACAGAAATCCAGGGGCAGAAACGCTATGACAGACATGCCGGGCCAGAAATGCTATGATGAAAATGCTGGACGGAACTCTAGGACAGAACTGCTGGGCAGAACGCTGAGACAGAACTGCTGGACCGAACGCTGAGACAGAACTGCTGGACCGAACGCTGAGACAGAACTGCTGGACCGAACGCTGAGACAGAACTGCTGGACCGAACGCTGAGACAGAACTGCTGGACCGAACGCTGAGACAGAACTGCTGGACCGAACGCTGAGACAGAACTGCTGGACAGAGCGCTATGGCGGAAAACTGGACAGAAACGCTATGGCGGAGAAGCTGCCCAGAACACTATGGCGAAAAAAACTGGACAGAATGCTATGACAGAAAAGCTGGACAGAATGCTGTGACAGAAAGCTGAACAGAACGCCAGGACAAACTGCTGGCCAGAATGCTACGACTGAAAAAAAAAAAAAACTGGACAGAACGCTACGACTAAAACTCTGGACAAAACACTATGACAGAAAATGCAGGGCAGAAAAACGCTATGACAGAAATGCTGGACAGAAAAACGCTATGACAGAAATGCTGAACAGAAAAAACGCTATGACCAGGTGTGCGACATAGATGTGGGGATGGATGTGCTGACCCCCACCCCCCCCTGAGAATCTGCGGGAGGCCAGATGCAGAAAGAGAGCATGGGGAGAGAGGAGCTGGCGGGCGGCCAACCCCCCCCCCCCCCCCACACCGGGATAATCGGCGGGCAGAGCAATGCCCAAGTGAGAAGAGAAGGGGAGCCGGCGGCGGCCGATCACCTCCCCCTCCCCCCACACCGGTAGAATCAGCGGGCGGAGCACATGGGGAGAAAGAGAGAGGAGTCGGCAGGCGGCCGATCACCTCCCCCCACACCAGGAGAAATGGTGGAACACTGCCCATGTGAGAAGAGAAGGGGAGCCGGCGTCGGCCGATCACCTCCCCCCTCCCCCCACACCGGGAAAACCGTCAGGCAGAGCGACATGCACATGGGAAGAGAGAGGAGCCGGCAGGCGGGAAAATCCTCCTCCTCCCCCCACAACTCGAGAAACGGCGGGCGGAACACTGCCCATATGAGAAGAGAAGGGGAGCCGGCGGCGGCCGATCACCTCCCCCTCCCCCCACACCAGGAGAATCGGCAGGCAGAGCCATATGCACATGGGGAGAGCGAGGAGCTGGGCCGGCCGACACCCTCCCCTCCCCCCACAATGGGAGAACAGCGGGCTACCACGTGGAGCTAAGTACATGGGGAGAAGGCGGGCGGCAAGAGTATGAGGTGCCACATGACAGGAGCCCACACCTTACCCACATGAAAGCCAGGAGAAGCGGGTGGCACGCTGGCCAGAGTAGTGGGGGAAGTGGTTAGAGGAGGGTAGCAGGACAGCCCCCCC
Organism: Lithobates pipiens; assembly: GCF_037356315.1. Taxonomy (NCBI): domain Eukaryota; kingdom Metazoa; phylum Chordata; class Amphibia; order Anura; family Ranidae; genus Lithobates; species Lithobates pipiens. Next base: position 148,779,728 of record NW_027507789.1, read on the forward strand.
CCATGAGTGCCGGGAGAAGCGGTGGCTGCCTCTCCCCACGATGCTGGAACATGGGCTGCAAGGGGGGACACCAAACAGCCGGTGGAACCCAGGGATAACAGGGGGGACCATAAGGCCGACCACCGCTCTGCAAAGGTAGCCAGGAGTGACAGCATCACCCAGAAATCCTGACAACACTGGCCCAGACAGAGGAGGAGGTTTAAATAGCCTTCTCAGGCACCTCCTACAAATACGGCCAGCCTTTCAACTTGTAAAACATGTTGAAAACCATTTATCATTTTCCTTCCACTTCAGAATTATTATCACTTTGTGTTTGTCTATCTCATAAAATCCCAATAAAATACATTTACATTTTTGGTTGTAACATGACAAAATGTGGAAAATGTCAAGGGGTACGAATACTTTTTCAAGGCACTGTATGTATACTAAGTTTTTGTATGCAAAACTGCTTATCCATGAACTATGGTTTGTCTTACCATCTGCAGATAGTTGTACAGCTGGTCATTATCAGATATATGTTGCGGCTCTAAAACCCCCATTCGATGTATTATGGTATAGAGAGCTTCTCCATAAAGCAGATTACGCTGAACAAAAAAAGAGTATAAACAGTTATATCAGAGCATAGCTGAATCAGGTTTTAAAACACACACAATGTTTCATAAGATAAAGCATGTAAGCCAGTCTTTCTCAACCTTTTCAATGCAGAGGAACCCTTAAAATAATTTTCTGGTCTCAGGGAAACCCCTGCTAAAAAGTAATGATACATTAGTGTGATGGTCAGTGGGAAGAATGCTCTTTACAGTTGTGGTCATTGTGAAGAATTACCACCCCTACAGACAGCTCACTGTCACCATTGATATTTTTAGAAGTTGTCAGAGAGGCAGAAATTGCCCATTCCTCATGGAACCCCTCTTAACTTTTGGAGTAACCCTAGAGTTCCTTGGTTGAGAAACCCTGATCCAAGCTGGAAAAATATGAGTTCAACTGAAGGCTGAATATATTAGGAATGTTTTTAAAATCTAGAACGTAAAGAAGAACGTAACTCCCTCTCCATTTTTCCACCTGCCCCCTACCAGCTGTGTTCCCCAGGGATCTACCATGCAGCACCTCTGGTCCCACACCTCCTCGTTTCCAAATGTCACCAGGGGGCCAACTGTTTCTTACAAGGTGAAAAGTGGCCATGTGATACCACATTATTGGGGGGGGGGGCAGCTGTAAAAACCATGAATAAACAGCCCCCCCCCCCATGACAGAGATTCAGCCATGTTGTCAGGAAGGTTTGGGAGGCTCCTGCCGGTATGTGTAGGTATCTTGATGCAGGCATTCATAACTGCTGCAGCTAATGTGTCCACTTATTTTTGTAAAGGTGCATTCTCCAAAGTTATCATCCTGATCTTGGCTTCTTACCTGTACCGAAGCAGAGACTTTTGGCCCATCATTGCTCTCCTTTGGAGGTTTTGTCTGTAACGAGTGGATTGTGCTCTTTTTTCCATACCTAGCCTAGAAGATAGGCAAGAAATATCACCAGTTTGAAAGGCATTGGCAGCAGAGAATGACATAATATAACTCAAAGCTTTTCTGTATGGTCTTCTTACCTCTCTGCGAGTGATACGGTGAGGGCCAAGTGAAGATTCCATCTGCCAGAAACAATAACAGGAAATAATATAATCACACTTCTACATAAGCATCACAATAAGGACGAAGGCTGCATTCACACATGAGCATAGCGTCTTTGAGTGTTTTTCCGGTGTTTTTATGCACAATTTTGGTGCTTTTTTATGCACAATGAGCACATTTTTATACAGCATTTTTGAGCTTTGGCATTTCTTTTTTTAGCCAATAGAAAAACTATCATCTGTTGCATCTTTGTTTCTAGGTTGTTTCAGCTTTTCCAATTGCTTTTATTTCTTTTTTCATTATTATTATTTCATTTATTATTATTATTTTTTTGTTAGGATGTTAATACTACTACTACTACTACTACTACTAATAATAATAATAATAATAATAATAATAATAATAATAATAATAATAGATGAATAAATAAATGTAAAATAAATACACAAATAAATAAAAAGATTCATAAATAAATAATAAATAAAATAAATGGATACTATGTAATAATACATCAATAAAGCAACCCCAAACCTTAACCCCTAACCCTTAAAAAAATAAAAAATAAAATATATATAAAATAATAATAAATAACTAAACCCCCAACACAAAATAAATAAAGTGTCATTATTATAATAATTATTATTAATAATGTATTATTATTATTTTATTATTATTATTATTATTATTAAGATTTTTTTTGTTTGGGTTTGGATGTATATTTTTATTTGATTATTATTATTATAATTAATAAGAGTAATAATAATAATAATAATTATTATTATTATTATCATGGTTTATTTTATTTTTTTATGTTGGGGTTAATTTATTATTTATTTGTTATTACATATTATTCTATTTTAATGTATTTATTTATTAAGGATGATTTTTTTGTTATTTGTGCATTTATTTGGCAATTATTTATTCATATATTACTATATTTTTTTTCTTTTTTATTTGAGCAGAAACGTGCGGCTAACCACGCAACAAACTGCACGAATTTACACAAAAAAATGGTGCATTTCCATTAATTCCTATGGGAATAAAAACGTGATATAAATGCACAAATCTGCCCACTTTCAGCTACAAAAAAGCTCCAGGACTTTTTTGAGATTCAGGTGACTTGGAGTGTAGATGTGAACCAACTCCATAGAGAATAATTGATTTTTTTCTTCTCAAGCATTTTGGAGCTTCGAGTTTCAAGCTACATAACGCTGAGGTGTGAATAGGGGCCAAATGAATGCTCCATGAGAAACATAGAAAAATAAAATCAAATGTACTATAATTACACATACACATGAAATATGGAACATGAATAATATAAGTTTGGGAGTTAAGAGGGCAGAAAGAGGGAGAGGGTCTACTAAACAGAGATTTTTATCAGGACAGCTGATGCTTTCCACTAGCACCCCACAACAGTATCAGCAGATGGGTATCTTTCACCCCAGGACCACACGCTGCCCTTAGTTTGCCCTTCTCAGTACACTTTTCTCCACCATCAATGCTCAAGACTCTCAGGAGGCTGCAGGCTGACCACTCTTTCACCAGTGTCTTTTAAATTCATGATGGAGTGGTCATCACCCAAATGTCATTTCAGCTACGACACTGCCTCCTTCAATGCTGGCAGCACTAGACCATCCATTGTTCTCATTAGCCCCACGGAGCAACTGTCAGTCCTCTTAAAGAAGTTCACCAGATATGAGTGACTTCTCATCCAAACCTTCTCTTTGCCTCTCTGCTTCTCCCTAAACCTTATAGAACTCTGTACCTTTTGTCTTCCTTCAGCTATCACTATCCCTTCCCTTTTTTAGTAGCCTCAAATAGGCAATATTTTATGGTTAAGGAGAGTTCACACAAAAAGATTTTTATTTTTTTCAATTCTTAAAAAAAAAAAAGTTTATTTTCCATGAATTTATGAGTCTTAAGCCTCGTACACACTACTAGTTTTGTTTATGCTGCAGACTTTGTTTGGTCATGACCCTTCGACAGAAGGGCTGCCATACACATGGGCCGAATGTCGGCCGGTTTCTATTGCACTGCCTGACATTCAGGCCTTGTGTGCTATGCTTTACTCTGAAAAAAGGTAGTGGCAACCAGGGCTGCCATTAGGGGGGTACAGCCAGTACACAAGTAAGGGGCCCATGTGCCCGGACCACTGGTCACATTCCAGGCCATCTTTAACATGAGGCAGCTGCCGTCAGAGCAGACCAGCTGCTATGATGCAGGGGAGGGTGGAGGGGTGGGCTGATCCCACATGTGTGCAGGTTGGGACTCGCTGTGCGGAGTTGGGGTAAGGTCAGGTGCCAGGCCCCCATGCTCTTTTGTGTGTAGGTCAGAGGGCCCCATGGAGGAGGAGGTCGGGTGGAGGAGCCCCCCCCCCCCCTTACCCTCTTTTGTGCATGCAGGTTGGGGGCTGCTGTCACAGTCAGGCAGGCTCTACTCCACTGTGCAATGGGCTCTGCGGGGTGGGTGAGGCCAGTTGGTGCCAGCAAAGGGTCCCAGGGAGGAGGAAGTCAGGGTGGAGAAACCCTCCCCCCACTCTTTCTTGCAGCTGCCTCTGGAGATCCTGGTGGAGATGGGACAAAGGCTCAGTTACCCCTCCTGGCACTGTTGGACAGGTAAGAGCTGGGAGGACTGGTGCTTCTCTAGGTGTGTGTGACAATGCCTCTCACCAGTCCCTCTGCCCCCCCCCCACCTGTGGCACTGCCTCCCACCTGTGACACTGCCTCCTACCTGTCCCGCTGCCCCCCACCTGTGACACTGCCTCCCACCTGTCCCACTGCCCCCCCATCTGTGACACTGACTCCCATCTGTCATGATGCCCCCCTACCTATGACTGACACTATCTCCAACCTGTCCCACTCCCTCCCACCTGTCTCCCTGCCCCCCACCTGTGACACTGCCTCTCACCTGCCCCACTGTCCCCTAACTAAGACACTGCCTCTCACCTGCCCCACTGTCCCCTACCTGAGACACTGCCTCTAATCTGTGCCCCCCACCTTTCCTACTGCCCCCTTCCATGACACTTCCCCCTCTTGTCCTGCTGCCCCCACCTGTTTCACTGCCCCTCTTGTCCTGCTGACCTCCTCCCATGACACTTCCTCCTCCAGTTTTGCTGCCCCTCCTATCACGCTGCTCTACTCCTGTGACACTCCCCCCTCTTGTCCCACTTCCCCCTGTTAACCCACTGCCCCCCCCATCTGTCCCCCTGCTATCTTCCTGTCCCACATCCCCACTTCTGGGGTAGGAGGAGATGGGACTGGAGAAAGAGGAGGAAATGGGATGGAGGAGATGGGACTGGAGAAGGAATGGGATGGAGTAGATGGGACCGGAGGAGGAAGACATGGGATGGAGCAGATGGAACTGGAAGAGGAGGACATGGGATGGAGGACATGGGATGGAGAAGGAGGAGATTGTGGGATGGCCAGTGGGCAGGACCTGGGAAATGTTGGCAGTCAGGCCTAAGGCTGTGTAATGCCCCGTACACACGAGAGGGATTAAGTCTGACAGACCTCCAAAGGAGTTCCGCCGGAGTTCCGACGGAGTTCTGGCGGACTTTTCGACCGAACGGACTTGACCACACACCATCACACCAAACTCCGACGGAGTCGAACGTGATGACGTACGACTGGATTCGACGTAGGAAGTTCCTAGACAGTAGCCAATAGCTGCCCTAGCGTCGGTTTTAGTCCGTCGGAGTAGCACACACACGAGCGGATTTTTCAAAGGGGACCGGGTCCGGCGGAGTTCCGTCGGGAAAATTTAAAGCATGCTTCATTTCTAAAGTCCGTCAGACTTTAGCTTCGCTAAAGTCCGTTGCAGCCCACACACGATCGGATAGTCCGCCGGACTCAGTCCGTCGGAGTTTGGATGTCGAAAAGTCCGCTCGTGTGTACGGGGCATAAGGGTAAAGTGTATAGTAAATGCAGTGTCCCCTTAAAAATCACATCTTTTATCCCAAAGCCGCAGCCCTCCGTCACAGTCTTCTGACATGCATTCGGCATCTACACTGAGCCTATTCAATCTCCGCACAGTGGCAGCGGACATCAAGAACACGCTGTCAGCAGCCAATTCGGAGCTCCGTTCTGATATACAAGCCATAGTATTGAGAGTGGAAGAGGTTGAGGAGACGCAAGCCCGCCATGATGCTTCGCTCTGTCAGGTTCAACAAATCAAGGAATCTCACACCATCCACCTCAGAGAGATCAACCGGCATATGGAGGACGTCGATAACCGCAGGAGATGCCATAATATACTGGTAAGAGGTCTCCCTGAAACCATAGACCCTTCACAGCTCACCCGCTCGTCATAGCACTGTTCAATGACTTACTAGAAAGGCCTCCTGACACATAGATATCATTAGAGCACATACACAGGGCACAACGCCTGAGGGGGAGAGACATAGACCCCCTGAGAGATGTGATCTGCTGCCTCATTGACTTCATCATAAAGGAAGAAATATTACGTAAAGCCAGAGGCAGGGTGAGACTATCACACCAGGGCATGGAAGTTAAGATATTTCAAGAGCTGTCTAATATCACTCTGCAAAGAAGAAGGGAGCTAAGGCCTCTGTTAGAAGTCCTGAGAGCTAGAGCCATTGTATACAGATGGACGTTTCCATTCTGCTTGTCAGCATCTGCAAACGGCCACACAGCAAACTTAAGGGTGCCTGAAGATTTGGAGCATTTTTGCACCGCTCTCAATATCCCGCTTGTTGATGTACCTGATTGGTACAGCGACTTTTGTTTGCCTCCACTACACAGGGCTACTTCTATGGACGGTATTACTGAAGAAGGGAATTTCAGCATAGGCCATTGCCATAGAGCTCACCCTCCACCCTCATCTCCTCAAGCAGTGGGAAACCTGAGGGATGGCAGCCCCACTGCTTCTCCAGACCATCGCAAACCACGTCACTCATGAAGAGATAATTAACCCTCTTGTCACACACTTTTCGCCATGACATGGATCTGCTCCCCCTTTCCCTTCAACCACACATGTAAGCCTTTTCTACTGAATCTGGTTATTAAGCACAATAAGTGCCTGAAGAAAATCATACCTTCCAGGCCTGTGAAGTTAACCACTGTATAACCCCCCGGAAATGACTGAGCTATAAGCACACTCTTCGCTGGAATAAACTCGTAATATTTCGAGTGGCTCTCTCCCCACTCCTCAAGCTCCAATACTGTCCCAGAGGGATACTTATTGTGCCCTTTAATAGCCTGATTGCACAGGAACACATGACACTCAGACTATGATGTCCCCCTATAGCCAGGCACTAATCAGAGAGAAGTGCGCTTAACTAACCTTTTTTCATTACAGGGAATACCTTTCCCTCCAGGACAAAAGAAGAGACTACCAGTACAGGTTGGGATGCTGCACATGGCTCCCATATAGGTATTTTACATGGGGGGGGGTGGAATATAGATCGTTCACTGGTTAACCTATTGTTATGCAGGGATATCATATCCCATTTCACCACTAGGACATTTCATTTGTTTTTAGAATGAGTTTTAACGCTCTTCCCATTGATAATCTGGCTTTTAGATGGTGGTTTCTACTTCTGTAGAGGAACCTCTAACACCGGCCTTTACACCAGACTCAACCTGCCTGCCGCATTGCGGTTTTCGAAACAGCAGCAGTATGGTACATCACCACACCTGACGTAACCCCATGATTTGATAGGTGGCAGTAATCACACCTGGCGTAACCCCATGCCAACAATAGGTGGCAGTGATGGGCACTGATGGGTGGCAAAAATGGGCACTGATCGGCACTGGTTGGTTACACTGATAGACAAGCACTGCTAGGTGGCACTGATTGGCACCACTAGTAGGCATTGATAGGTGGCACTTGTGGGCATTGATAGGTGGCACTCATGGGCATTGATAGGTGGCACTGGCAGGTGGCACTGGCAGGGGGTACTGGTGGCACAGATGAGGCAGAATTGCCTCTCCCTCTTCGGGACTGATGTCCCTTGCAGATAAGCCGGTGATCGGCTTTTTTTCTCCTCACGCTGTCAGTGTGAGGAGAAAAAAAATGATTACTAAGCTTTTGTTTATTTCCTGTGATCAGCTGTCATTGGCTGACAGCTGATCACGTTGTAAGGGGCCTGGGAACAGCCCCTTACTCGGATCTGTGATCACCCGAGTCTCAGTGACTCAGTGATCACAGCGCACAGCGCACAGGGCACGCGTGCCCTGCAGGGGGCGTGCAGGGAGCGTGCAAGGGGGAGGCCGTCATTCTTCCCGGATATTCAGGTCTGCGCTGTGGCCGCCATTCGGCTATAGTACGAACGGCAAGAGGTTAATGTCCCTCTTGACACGTCCGCGGGGAACTTCACACACCATACGCCAAATAAAATTGACCCTACAAAATCTCCTACTTCACGATACCTGGTGCACACTCCACCAAAAAGAAAAAGATTTCCCTTTCTATTTGAATCCACACAACAGATATTCGAGACTTGATTATCTATTTCTGACACAAGCTGACCTTGTTTATCTGACAAAGGCGACAATTGAACCAATGATCCTGTCAGATCATCATCCCGTATCGATCAAGCTGACCATCCCTGACAGAATTGCACACACATAAATCAGGAGACTAGACCCGACCATTCTGATTGACATGTCACACACAACGGAAATATGTAAATGCCTTGTAAACTACTTTAAAGAAAACACACTTGACACATCAAGCATAACCCAATGGATTGCACATAAGTGCATAATAGGAGGAAAACTTATCTCGATAGCTGCCAAAATCAAAAGGGAAAAACAATCATGACTCAAAGAACTGTTTGACAAACCCAAGAACTTAGAGATCCTACACAAACACACTCTGGCCCTTCATTCTCATCAAGAACTCACAGAAGTACGCATCCTAGCAGAGATGGGCAAAAACATTAGAAAGAAATCTATGCTTTCTCAGAGGCACTTTTATGAATTTGGCAATAAAAGTGGTCATCTCCTAGCCCAGGAACTACATTCAAGAAAGGCCAAAACTACTGTATACAGTTTACACGCTCCCACAGGAGACATCTACTCAAACAACAAAGATATAGCACAGGAGTTTGAATGTTTCTATATCAACCTATACAACATAGACAAGTCAAATCCCTCTGCCCAATCCCAAACGCATAGAGCAAATAAGATCAAAACGTTTTTAGACAAATTCTGCCCCAAGATCCACTCTCAGGACACTGCCAATGAACTTGATGGCCCGATCACCCAACTGCAATGGGAAACAGCGCTAAAACAAATAAAAGCTGGTAAAAGCCCAGGACCAGACAGCCTATCTGCGGTGTACTACAAGACTTTTACTGAAACACTAAGCACACCATTTAGGATCGCTTTCAATTCTCTATCACTCTCCAACCCACTTATCCCTGAGATGTTAGAAGCCCACATTGTGGTGATAACCAAAGAAGACAAAGACCCCACACAAGCCGCAAACTATAGACCCATATCACTACTTAATGTAGATATTAAAATATTCTCCAAAATACTGGCCAACAGACTCCTACCACTTCTCCTCTCAATTATTTCCCATGACCAAGTAGGTTTTGTCTCTGGCTGTGAAGCCAAGGACAACAACATAAAGGCTATCAACCTACACCACCACATAACAATTTCCAATCAAAAAGGCTAATTTCTCTCCCTAGACATGGAGAAAGCATTCGACAGGGTAGCATGGGACCAATGGCGGCCAGTCCATAATGTTAAAAAAATATATATATTTATTTAGACATGTCCCTTTAAGAAAAAGAAAATTAAAAAAAGGTCCTTATGTGCACTGCGTCCTGGCACTGGGCGCAGTGCAATATGGGAAGCGTCACGTCTATGCAATCACGAGATTTCATTTGCTGCAAAAAATTATTTGTGGCGCAGTCGATCATGCCACAGCTTCCGGCGCGATTGACTGGCCGTGCAGGTTTCACTTTCGCCTAGTACATGGGTGGCACTTGCAGTTTTAGTTCTGACGTCACTCAAAGGAAGTGACGTCGGCACTCGGGTCCTCCGGCAAATGTGAGAGGAGCATGAAGAGGTAAATAGAACCTCTCCGTGCCTTCCCTTATTTACAGCACGGTTGTATGTTTAGCTTTCGGTGGTCGGCGGCGGCAGCACCAGCCCCCCCCCCCCCCCCCCCGCGCATATCAACTATATTGATCTCTCCTGCAGCCAGAATTTGCAACAACCCTCCAACAACCACAATTTTCGGTGCCATAATTACTGCTGCATTTTCCATTTTGTCTCATATGCCATTTTACTGGTAGACACAGAATTGACCAATGGGGTCTGCATGCCACAGCTCTATCGATGCACATGGAACAGCAACACACATAGCACTGGAAGAACCCGGGCATCACACGTGTACTATATATATATATATATATATATATATATATATATATATATATATATATATATATATATATATATATATATATATATATATATATATATATATATATATATATATATATATATATATATAAAAAATCAATAGCGTCCCTGCAGCCTGGTATATAATGTGCAGAGCCCAGTGTATAATGTGCAACCTGGTATATGATGTGCAGAGCCCAGTGTATAATGTGCAACCTGGTATATGATGTGCAGAGCCCGGTGTATAATGTGCAGCCTGGTATATGATGTGCAGAGCCCTGTGCATAATGTGCAGCCTGGTATATGATGCCGGTAAAATATTGTAGTGGGTTGGATGTGGCTCTCATGCCATAGTTTGGAGACCCCTAGTCTATACTTCCTTTCAAGTGTGCAATCTAAAGGGAAATACCCAAAAATAACAACTGATGGATATTGTTTTTCCAAGATAAACTGAAAATTTCTGGCTGTGTTTTTGCACATGGCAATATTGAATAAACATGCATCCAGAACAGCTTGAAAAATGTGGTGATCAGGTTGAACCTACGTAATGTACCCTGTACACTCTGATTCTCTGAAGTCTATTGCTAGTATAAAAGCCAGCCACAAACTCGGCACAGGGATGGTGGGAACCCTTCATAATGGGAACAGCGGGTATACAGACCCAGGAACTCAGCACAGGCATGGTCTGAACCCCTCATTATGGGCACAGTGAATCTGCATATGATGTGCACAGTGAGGCTACATTTGATGAAATAGACACTTGGATTTGGCAGCCATACCTATCTCTTAAACTTACACTAAACTAACAGTGTAATTTTTCAGTTTGTTTGCACCGATCTGTAAGGCTGCGCTATATACCAAGATTTGTGATGCTGGGGCTGTATACTCTGTCCTGTGATCCTGTGATGCTGGGGCTGTATACTCTGTGCTGTGATGCTGAACTGTATACTCCTGACACTGAGTGGAAGCAAGTGGAATACAGGGGATGAAATGGGTGAATTCTATAAGGGGTGTGGCTTGTGAGAAGGTGGAGGGGCCAAACATGGAAGGACGCGGGTCTTGCGCCCCCCCATCCTAAAACTTCACCAGCCGCCACTGCATGGGACTACATGACAGCAGTGTTACAAACTATGGGCATTGGCCCTCACCTTCATTCAGTCCCTATATCATAACCCCTCAGCGAAGATTAGAGTGAACAATACCCTGTCAAATGCCTTCTCCATACAAATTGGGACGAGATAAGGATGCCCCCTGTCTCCTTCCTTTATCCTTACCCTCGAACCTTTTCTATGTTGTATAAGGCAAAATCCTCATATACAAGGCATTTAAAACCAAGAAAGAATACAACCTTGCTGCATTTGCAGACGACATAATGTTTCTTACAAACCCACATACTACAATATCGGTACTACTAGAAGAATTTCACCACTTTAGTTTGATTTCCAACCTTAAAATAAACTTCTCCAAATCTTTCGCCCTAAGCATTTCCCTACCTTCGCAATTAGTAACACAGTGTACAGAAAACTTCCCATTCCACTGGAAGTCAGATGCAATTACATATCTTGGAATACAGCTCACCGCAAAACTAACAGACCTATACACAAAAAAATGACTTACCTATTCTGAACAAATTGACCATAGACCTTAAAAATTGCCACAAGCCATTTTTCTAATGGTATGGCAGAATTCTATACATTTTACAAACTGTACAGCTACAACTCCCCCCAACCTTCTTCAGATTATACAGGAGTCTCTGCTCCAAATTTCTATGGGGTGAACAAAGACCTAGAATTAGATACATCCAAATTTCCTTACCCAAACACTGAGGTGAGATAGGCCTCCCAGAAGTTTTAAATTACTACAAAGCGGTTCACTTAACCAGGATCATCGATTGGAACATACATGCACCCAACAAAGACTGGGTGAACCTAGAGGCATCCTTTACAAGCCTACCTCTTAATTCCCTACCTTGGATTCAAGGATCTCACTCACACCCGGAAAAATTGGAATACACCCGCTCATCAAACCCACATTACAATGTTTTTGCAAAATCTGTAAACATTCTTCTCTATCGTCCATTTCGGGCCCGATAACACAGATTAAACTGAACCCGGACTTTCCCCCAGGACTAAATAAGTGCTTCCTCCAACAGTATTGGTCACATGAGCAGGTCCTAGTACACCACTTCTATGACCAAGGTAAGCTTTACTCAGCCTCCCGACTAGCCACGATAACGGACAAACCCCCTATTCCAGCTTGGACGTACCTATTGATCTCACATCACCTAAGATCATTTGCAAAAAAATGTGATTGTTCGTGACAACTAAGGCCCTTTAAACCACTATGCACGCTAATGCCTCCTCAAAACCACCTTATATCCACTACTCACTCCCTTCTATTCTTGGAACACCAGCCCAATACCTCAAAAGCATGTAAAGCTTGACTAGACTTAGCCCTAACACCAGAAGACCAGGGAACATTTTTTCTTAACATACACAAGGGCACTATTAACGTCTCGGCCCAAGAGAATAGGTAGAAAAATCCAATCCCGCTGGTACTGCACACCAGCCCTACGCCACAAATTCAAACCCACAATACCTTACACTTGCTGGAGATGTCAAGAGGCTCATGGTACATTGATTCACATTTGGTGGTCATGCCCACGTATCCAAACTTTCTGGAAAGAAGTGCACTGTATAACTTCGCACATCACATCTTACGACATAGCTTTCACTCCAGCACCACTCATCTATATGGAAAAACTCTTAACATAAATCACTAATGATGCACTTAATCAATGCAGCTAAACAATGTATCCCAATCCACTGGAGATCTCAAAATGTCCTACCAATTAAAGAATGGTTTCACAGAATTAACAGAACTGCTGAAATGGATTGCACGAGATACGCCAAATAAATTTGGAATTAAATGGGCTTGCTGGAAACACTTCCAGACAACAACAGAACTCACCCAATTGAACACCCTGACCACCTGAGCACAAAACCCAAAATTATACAATTATGTTGCCTCAACAGTGACACTATTTTTTCCCCTATGAGATATGTTACAGGAAGACCTACACCCCAATAGCTTGAGGGCCACCTCCCCTAAGCCCTATTGGTTTTAATAACAACGTCTAACCTGGAGATCGCCACCTGGGGAGGGAGGCAAGGGACAGCCATACCCAACACCACTCTTTACCTAACCACCCCTTCTCCCTTCTTTCTCTCTCTACCCCTACACCACCTTCTCTTATCAAGATATCCCATTTGCTTGACTACCCCCTACCAACGCTGTATCCTGGCCTAGTCCAACAAGACCCAGGCCTAGGGCAGCACTTTGCAGTGGGGCAGTATGGAAAGAGTCCCTGCCGGCTTGCTCTACACGGTTAGTGTAGAGCCAGTCTTATGGGGCAGACTGGGCTGAGAGCCAAATTAGTCCAGCGCTCCCATAAAGTGGCCGCACTGCTTTCGGGCAGCCAGGACTCCGGAACTGTGTGTGGGGGGGGGGGGGCATCGCTTATAATTTTGACTGTCCTATCATTCGGTATCACAAACCTTCCTCACTGTGCTATATGTTTTCTGCTGCACCTTTGGCATGGTTATATCTTCTTAGTCCTCTCCATAAAATTATTAGAAATTTGTGCGTAAAGTAGAACTATAGGCAAAACTTTTTTTTTTACATTTTGAATAGAATAAGTGAGGGTTATAGCCCCTGTCAGTTTATGTTTTACCATCCCTGTCCCATTACAGAGATTTCCCTTCAGTTCCTGCCCTGTAGCCAAACAGGAAGTGAGAGGCAATCTATGCAAATTAAGGGAATCCATTCCTCTCCCCCCCCCCCGACCCTCAGAACTAGTGTCCCCACTCGAACATTTAAGGGCGGTCTTAAACAGCAAGGGGTGTGGCATTGACAGGAAGGGGTGGGCCATATTTAAATTAGGGGTTGCATGAGTTTAGTCAGGCCTAGGACAGCACAAAACCTAAATACACTACTGCCCTCTACCCCTGCCCATCTCCCCATCCCCAACTATAGCCATATTTCATTTATATAAGAAGATTTACGTTGATATTACCAAAACCTCAGAATGGAAATATTTTACATAATCCACATAGAAAACTCGCCTAACATAAGCCAGAGATACTTAAGAAAAATCACCCTTCAGTACTGACTCTAGAACTTTAAGGTAGTCCAGACCACTATAGGCACAGATTTTCCTCATTAATCTTGAATATAAGTTTTTATTCATTGTACTCAGTTGTCAAGGTATTGCTGCAGCAAACTAAGCTCAAATACATGAGCCGTGACTCTCACAACTTCACTATGAGACCTACAATGACAAGAGTGCTGAAGCGTAACTTGAACTAGTAGCTGTTTGTCTATATATATATATATATATATATATATATATATATATATATATATATATATATATATATATATATATATCTTCTGTTTACTACTATTGAGATATATCTCATGTTTAAAACAACTCTGTACAATGTTACATGTTTACAACATTTTTGTACAACGCTTTTCATCTCAACATGAAGAGGTCCGCAATATTCTTACAAATCATTGGCATATCCTACACCAAGATTCGGTAATTAAGAAATACATAGGAAAAAGACCCCAATTGATGTTTAGACACACTACCTCGCTGAGAGACCATTTGGTATCAAGTTTTTATTTACCTAAAGGACAAGAGATCAAAAATGGCAGGGGTTTGTACAAATGTGGAACCTGTGACTTCTGCCCCTGGGTAAAACAAGGTGCAGAAGTCGCACTTCCTAATGGTGAGTTCGTTTATCTAAAATCCAGGGCAGATTGTAAAACACAAGGTGTCATTTACTTGATGACATGCGTATGCGGAGCTTTCTATGTCGGAAAGACTATGAGATGTCTTTGGCAACGCATTAAGGACCATGTATATGTATCCTCCAATGGGAAAATGTTAACAACAGTGAGTAGACACATTGATTTATGCCATGCTTTTGATGCAACGTGTGTCCTTTTTAGTATCTTAGAGATTATTCCAAAGGACCCACGTGGAGGAAACTGGGACAAACGCATTTTACAACGTGAAACGATTTGGATTGAGAAACTCAATGCTACCCAAGCCCCTGGCTTAAATGAGACTCAATCATACAAGCCTTTCTTGTAGAATGCACCTGCCCCTCCCCCTCTTTCCTTTTTTTTTTTTCTCATCTCTCGCTTATATACACAATAACCTGATGCAAAATTTTAAATACTTTTGAATATATGGATGTTCATTTTGTTTGTTTTGAATTCTATGTATATCGCATCGGGATGTAATTTAATAATTAATGATTGGACTGATTAATGGCTGATCAATTCGAATCTGATCTGCCTTTCTGTAATAGTTTAATTTGTTTATAAACATTTATGCATATTTATGGTTTATTGTAAGTATTACCTCATCAATGCTTAGGTGTTTTTTTTTTTTTTTTTTTTCTGACCACAATGTGCGACCACGTAAGTGCAAACCCCAATGATCCCATGGGATTTCCATTCGGGATGTGGGGTTTGGCGCTCCGCCATAGGGACCCGTGGGTTGTTCTCACGGTCCCCTCTGGTATTGTCTCAATCCGATGTATCGGAACGCGGCCCCTCTGTTCACCTCCGCAGATCGGGGAGGAACCTTTGAGGTGTTCCTCCTATATCCGGTGCACGTCTGTTTGTTATGGTGGCCAGACGTTCTGTTTTGGTACACGAACGTACACACGTCCACTATGCGAGGACGCTGCACGTTCGGGTGTAGCGTCGTGGCCGACCGAACGCATCGTAGGAGACGTTGGTCGGGTAAGTGAACGTCACTTCCGTCTAGTGCGGAGTGGCGTCACTACCGGGACGGATGTATATAAAAGGACACACGTGGCTGGTGTCCATGAATGGCGGCCATCTTACACAACAAACAATATGATAGGGGTGAATGGGCTGATTAGTCTGCCTTTTTGATTCCCCCTCTTAACTTCCCTCTTTACCCAGTGGGAACTTGGTCCATTTTCATTGCACCTTGAGGTAATTGGTCTACATAACCTTATATATCTTTCTCTTATTTTCACTGGATATATTTCTTTCATCTTCTTTAACTATTATGGTGGGTTTCTTAAAGCACTATTAATAGTTTAGTCTTAGCATACACTGCACAATTTCTCTTGCTGGCTCTCTCCTTTTTTCTTTGTTGTTTAAATAATTGGCGTTTCACCTAAAATAGTGGGTCCTTTATATTCTCTCTCACTTTTAAGGATAATTTTTTTTTTTTTTTTTTTTTTTTTTATGGTCTTTGGATATTTATATAAAATCCTAAAAATCCCCACTTTTATGTTTTTTCTTTTATCTATACAGCTTAGGGGATACTAAACAGTATCCATCACCGATCCTACCTCTGTTTACTTACGTCTCAAGAATATTTATTAAACACTGAAGATTTGAAACCTTATGAGCCCAATACACCTTTAAAGTGATTTCATTAAGCTCAAAATCTATACTTATATTTTTTTTTTTGCTCAACAATTACTTTTTCCCCTTGTGGAGAAATGGTTGTGTAATCAATCGTACCAACTTCCCCAGTCTCCTTCGGAAATGGTGGTCTCTCTATATGGGACACACTCTATGAAGGAATGTAAGTATTGATGGCTTGATACTATATGATACGAAATAGGAATGTTAGATCCGCCCCCACATTGTGGTTCCAGAAAAATCCCCCCCCGTTTTTCAGGCGCTTTAGCGTTAAAAAAAGCGCCTGTAAAGCGCTTGAAAGAAGCCTCATCTGCAGTCCCAATGTGAAAGTCCAAGTGCTTTAAGAGCCCTTTCACAATGTCAGTGCCCGAAAAACGCTCGTAAATCGCCGCTTAAACTAGCAGCGCTTTACCAGCGTTTTTCGAGCGTTATTGGGGCACTTTTAACCCCTGCTAGTGGCCAAATAAAGGGTTAAAAGCGCCCACAAAACGCTGCTGCCAATAGCATTTTTCAGGCGTTTTTCAGGTGTTTTACAGGCGCTTCCCATTGATTTCAATGGGAAGGGGCGCTTTAGGTGCGTTGTATTCACCGCTCCAAAAGCGCTGCAAAGAAGCTGCTTGCAGGACTTTTTTTGACTCAGTGTGAAAGCACTCGGGCTTTTACATTGGGATTGTAGTTGCAGTTTCTTTCAGGCGCTTTTTTTAACGCTAAAGCACCTGAAAAACGCCCCAGTGTGAAAGGAATCTCTGTGTGAAAGCACTCTGGCTTTTACATTGGGATTGCAGTTGCTGCTTCTTTCAGGCGCTTTTTTTAACGCTAAAGTGCACGAAAAACGTCTGAAAAACGCCCCAGTGTGAAAGGGGTCTAAAAGATTTGAAAAAAAAAAATCACATCTTTTTTAATTTTTTCAAATGTTTGTCAATGTGGTGTCCTGATCTATTCCACTTCTGTACCTCAAAAATGTAATTATTAGGCCTCATGCACACGAGACGCAGTTAAACGCGCGTTCAGATGCAGTTGGACAGTTTTTTCAACTGCACCTGAACTCATTCAATGTTATCCTATGTGTCCATGCACACAGTCTCGTTTTTTTCCGTTTATATGCAGTTGCGTTTAATCTCGTTTTTCCAGAAGCAAAAAAATGCGTTCAGAAACAAAAATTTCTGCGTTTCAGACGCAAAACGCGGCAAAACGCGGTAAAACGCGGCAAAACGCCGCTACCGCGTTTAGCCGCGTTTGCGTTTATATGCGTTTTTAAAGGTGACTTTTTTTTTTACATTAAAAATCTCAAAAATGATTGCAAATGATGAAAAACCATTAGAAAAATATTTTAAACAATTGCAATTGCAAGTGGACAATCCACAACTTGTGGCAAGTGACGTGGCAAGTGGACAATCCACAACTTGTGGCAAGTGACATGGCAGGTGGCAAGTGATGTGGCAAGTGGACAATCCACAACTTGTGGCAAGTGACGTGGCAGGAGAAGTGGCAAGTGACGTGGAAAGTGGACAATAGACAACTTGTGGCAGGTGACGTGGCAAGTGACCTGGCAGGTGACGCGGCAAGTGACTTGGCAGGTGACGTGGCAAGTGGAAAATCAACAACTTGTGGCAGGTGACTGGCATGTGACGTGGCAAGTGGACAATCCATAACTTGTGGCAGGTGACGTGGCAAGTGACGTGGCAAGTGGACAATCCACTTGTGGCAGGGGATGTGGCAAGTGACGTGGCAAGTGGACAATCCACTTGTGGCAGGTGATGTGGCAAGTGACGTGGCGAGTGGACAATCCACAACTTGTGTCAGGTGACGTGGCAAGTGGACAATCCACAACTTGTGGCAGGTGATGGGGCAAGTGATGTGGCAAGTGGACAATCCACTTGTGGCAGGGGATGTGGCAAGTGACGTGGCGAGTGGACAATCCACAACTTGTGTCAGGTGACGTGGCAAGTGGACAATCCACAACTTGTGGCAGGTGATGTGGCAAGTGATGTGGCAAGTGGACAATCCACTTGTGGCAGGTGACGTGGCAGGGGACGTGGCAAGGGACGTGGCAAGTGGACAATCCACAACTTGTGGCAGGTGATGTGGCTGGTGACGTGGCAAGTGGACAATCCACATCTTGTGGCAGGTGACGTGGCAGGTGACGTGGAAAGTGGTGTGGCAAGTGGACAATCCACAACTTGTGGCAGATGGCATGGCAGGTGACGTGGAAAGTGGACAATCCACATCTTGTGGCAAGTGACGTGGCAGGTGATGTGGCAAGTGACGTGGCAAGTGGACAATCCACAACTTGTGGCAGGTGACGTGGCAGGTGATGTGACAAGTGACGTGGCAGCTGACGTGGCAAGTGACGTGGCAAGTGGACAATCCAAAACTTGTGGCAGGTGACGTGGCAAGTGACGTGGCAAGTGATGTGGCAAGTGGACAATCCACAGCTTGTGGCAAGTGACGTGGCAAGTGGACAATCCACAACTTGTGGCAGGTGACGTGGCAGGTGACGTGGCAGGTGACGTGGCAAGTGAACAATCCACAACTTGTGGCAGGTGACGTGGCAAGTGACGTGGCAGGTGAAGTGGCAAGTAGACAATCCACAACTTGTGGCAGGTGATGTGGCAAGTGACGTGGCAGGTGATGTGGCAAGTCACGTGGCAAGTGGACAATCCACAACTTGTGGCAGGTGATGTGGCTGGTGACGTGGCAAGTGGACAATCCACAGCTTGTGGCAGGTGGCATGGCAGATGACGTGGAAAGTGGACAATCCACATCTCGTGGCAAGTGACGTGGCAGCTGACGTGGCAAGTGACGTGGCAAGTGGACAATCCAAAACTTGTGGCAGGTGACGTGGCAAGTGACGTGGCAGGTGACGTGGCAAGTGATGTGGCAAGTGGACAATCCACAGCTTGTGGCAAGTGATGTGGCAAGTGGACAATCCACAACTTGTGGCAGGTGACGTGGCAGGTGACGTGGCAGGTGACGTGGCAAGTGAACAATCCACAACTTGTGGCAGGTGACGTGGCAAGTGGACAATCCACAACTTGTGGCAGGTGATGTGGCAAGTGATGTGGCAAGTGGACAATCCACTTGTGGCAGGTGACGTGGCAGGGGACGTGGCAAGGGACGTGGCAAGTGGACAATCCACAACTTGTGGCAGGTGATGTGACTGGTGACGTGGCAAGTGGACAATCCACAGCTTGTGGCAGGTGGCATGGCAGATGACGTGGAAAGTGGACAATTCACATCTCGTGGCAAGTGACGTGGCAGGTGATGTGGCAAGTGACGTGGCAAGTGGACAATCCACAATTTGTGGCAGGTGACGTGGCAGGTGATGTGGCAAGTGGACAATCCCCAACTTGTGGCAAGTGACGTGGCAAGTGGACAATCCACAACTTGTGGCAGGTGCCGCGGCAAGTGACACGGCAAATGCAAGTGTACAACTGCTCTCTATGCTGCTGCTGCTCACTCTGATCAAAATAGCAGAAATAGTTAAAAAAAATGCTTTGAGAGCTTAGGGAGGGTCTACATGATGTTATCTTTATAAACGCGTTTAAACGCAAACGCGTCTAAACGCGTCTAAACGCGGCATGCAAACGCGGCAAAACGCGCGTTTCTAAACGCGCGTTTCAGCTTTTTTTTAACAGAGGTTTCATCTGCGTCTCGTGTGCATGAGGCCTAAGATTTAGATACACTGGCTTAACAAAGATCAAAGAGGGTCCATTGATGAATTATACCTCTGATAAATTTTGTATGCTCCTAAAAAAACAAAAAAAAAAAAAACAGTCTTAGCCACCACATTATTAACGTATTTGTGCCGGCGCCTTTTTTTTCCTTACCTTTGTATTATGTTTTCTTTGGGACTTCCCTCCCATGTCATCGCTGCAAAGTATGTCACGTCTGCGGTTTAGTTGTGCCCTCCTCCTTGCCCCCATTGACTTCTGGGATCTGTGTGTGTGTGTGTGTCCCAGAAGATGTCGAGACCATTTAGAAAGCGCTGCGCAAATCGCGCATGCGCAGTAGGAAACTGGCTGTGAAGATGCAAGGCTTCACTTCCTGTTTCCCTTAGTAAGCATGCCGGCGCCTGCACCCGGAGCCGAGGGACGGGTCAGCTTTGGGTGCCGACATTGTGATAAGTGTCCTTATATTAAAATTCATCAGCTGCTGTATTTGTAGCCAGTGGCGGGACAAGGTCATCCAGAGCCCAGGGCAAACATGCCAAACTGCACCCCCCGCCCCCAAGGTGTATGGGCATTATGCGTCATCAAACCCCCCCCCCAAAAGAAAACTGAGCACTAATCTTTTTCACCCCCCTAAGCATAAATTCCCCCTCCTCCCAGCACAAATCTTACCCCAACCCCCCAAAGCCCCCCCAATTAAAGTGCCCCCCCAAAAAAAGTCACTCCTCCTAGCACAAATTATCTACCCCTAAGATTACTCCTCCCAATAACCCCACTGCAAATCCCCCTTCCAGCACAAATCATATGTAAACATATGAGATCATCTCTCAGCGCCGCTCTCCCTCCTCACACAGACAGTGTGTGAGAGGGGAGAGATGAACGGCTGCAGCAGCCGTCAGTGCACAGAGAAAAAAAAAGTGTAAAACAAAAGTGCAATCCTCCCCCAGTGCCATCCTCCCCCAGTGCCATCCTCCCCCAGTGCAATCCTGCCCCAGTGCCATCCTGCCCCAGTGCCATCCTGCCCCAGTGCCATCCTGCCCCAGTGCCATCCACCCCAGTGCAATCCACCCCACCCCAGTGCCACCTGCCCCCAGTGCTATCTGTCCCTAGTGCCACCTGTTGTCAGTGCCATTTGTCCCAGTGCCATCTGTCATCAGTGCCACGTATAAGTGGCATCTGTCATCAGTGCCACGTGTCATTAGTGCCACATAGTGCCATCTGTCATCAGTGCCACGTATTAGTGCCATCTGTCATCAGTGCCACGTATCAGTGCCATTTGTCATCAGTGCCACCTGTCAGTGTCACGTGCCATCTGTTGTCAGTGTCACGTGTCATCAATGCCACTTATCAGTGCCATCTGTCATCAGTGTCACGCGTCATCGGTGCCACGTATTAGTGCCATCTGACATCGGTGGCACGTATTAGTGCCACGTATTAGTGCCAAGTGTCATCAGTGCCACGTATTAGTGCCACGTGTCATCAGTGCCACATATTAGTATCATCTGTCATCAGTGCCACATATTAGTGCCATCTGTCATCAGTGCCACGTGTCATCAGTGCCACATATAAGTGTCATCATTGCCACGTATCAGTGCCATCTGTCATCAGTGTCACGTGTCATTGTCCTGGTATTTCAAAAGTGTAATAAGTAGTCAACAAGTTAGATGTGTAATTTATGCTCCTAGAACACGTGATGGCGCTCCCTGCATGTTGGGCCTCTCTATGTGGCCAGGCTGTGAAAAAGTCACACACATGTGGTATTGTAATACTCAGGAGGAGTAGCAGAATTTTTTTGGGGGTGTCATTTGTGGTATACACATGCCATGTGAGAGAAATAACCTATTACAATGACAATTTTGTGGAGAAAAATAAAAAAAATGAAAAATCTTAATTTTGCAAAGAATTGTGGGAAAAAAATGACAACATCAAAAAGCTCACCATGCCTCTTACTAAATACCTTGGAATGTCTACTTTCCAAAAAGGGGTAATTTGGGGGGTATTTGTACTTTCCTGGCTTGTTGAGGTCACAAGAAGCGAGATAGGCCACCAGTACATCAAATGTGATCAATTTTGTGCGATTCGCACCACAGCTTGTAGACTCTCTAACTTTCACAAAGACCAAATAATATCCACTAATTCGGGTTATTTTTACCAAAGATATGTAGCAGTATAAATTGTGGGCAAAATTTATGAAGAAAAATTAATAATTTGCATAATTCTGTGACAGAAACAAAGAAATATGCGTTTTTTTTCATAATTTTCGGTCTTTTTTCATTTATAGCGCAAAAAATAAAAACCCCAGAGGTGATCAAATACCACCAAAAGAAAGCTCTATTTGTGGGAAAAAAAGGACACAAAATTCATTTGGGTACAGTGTTGCATGACTGAGTAATTGTCATTCAAAGTGTGAGAGCACCAAAAGCTGAAAATTGGTCTGGTCAGGAAGGGTGTTTAAGTGCCCAGTAAGCAAGTGGTTAAAATGCTGATGTTATCAAATTAAAGTGTATGCTGTGACCATTGAACTCCTTTAGACCCCTTTCACACCACACCGCCCATAGCGTGGGCGGTAAAACGCCGCTATTTTTAGCGGCGTTTTACCGCCGGATTTGCGGCGTATTTTGGTCGCTAGCGGGGCGCTTTTACCCCCCACTAGCGCCAGAGAAAGGGTTAAAACCGCCGGCAATATGCCGCAATAGCGGCGTTTTGCCGGTGGTATTACAGAACTGCCCCATTGATTTCAATGGGGAGCGGCGGTGGAGCAGCGGTAAACACACTGCTCCTTCACTGCTCCAAAGAAGCTGCTGGCAGGACTTTTCCCTGACGTCCTGCCAGCGCACCGCTGTAGTGTGAAAGCCCTCGGGTGCAGCTTCTTTAGGGCGGATTTCAGGCACTATTTCTAACGCTATAACGCCTGCAAAACACCCTGGTGTGGAAGGGGTCTTAAGGCCATCTAAGAATGGACAAGTTTGTTTGGATTTGGTATTGTCAACGGGGCATTATTAAAGAATTTGTTACCCCAACACATCATATTCCTGATATGTGGCCACTGTACCATGTACTTGTATGAGAAAGTACCCTGTTCTCTTTGTATTGCAGTGTGTACTCTCCTCCAATGATCAGACTTGTCCTGACACGCCCCTGCTGCACAGCCATTAGCTGGAAAGCTCGGTGTGCTGCTGCTTCTCCTCCCCCAGCTCTTATGCAGCTGAGAACAGAGGGAATGTGATCCTTTATAAAAAAAGGGGAAAAAAGGTATTGATAATGTTTTTTATATCTATACAAAAATGTTTTGTAATCACTTTCACCACTTCAGCCCCAGAAGGTTTTACCCCCTTTATGACGAGGCCATTTTTTGCAATACAGCACTGCGTTACTTTATCTTGCAGTTGTGCGGTTGTGTGACGCTGTACCCAAATAAAATGGAAGTCCTGTTTTTCGAACAAATAGAGCTTTCTTTTGGTGGTATTTGATCACCTCTGTGGTTTTTATTTTTTGCACTATAAACAAAAAAGGAGCAACAATTTTGAAAAAATATATATATATTTTACTTTCTGCTATAAAACATCCAATAAAAATTGTAATTTCTTCATCAGTTTAGTTCAATATGTATTCTGCTACATATTTTTGGGCAAAAAAAAATAAATCCCAATAAGCGTATATTTATTGGTTTGTGCAAAAGTTATAGCATCTACAAACTACGGGATCTTTTTTTTTTTGCTGGTAATGGTGGCAATCAGCGACTCATAGCTGGACTGGGACATTGCGTAGGACCAATTAGAGAGTTAGTGACACTTTTGATACTTTTTTGGGGACCTGAGACACTAATATAGTGATCAGTGCTAAAACATATGCACTGTCACTATACTAATGACACTGGCAGAGAATTGGTTAACATCAGGGGCCATCAAAGGGTTAACTAGGGAGTGATTACTAACTGTGTGGGAGGTGCTTGTACTGTGAGAAGACAGAGATACGTGTTCCTGCTTAGCAGAAACACAAGATCTCCATCTTCCTTACTAACAGAACGGTGATCTGCCTTGTTTAAATAGGCAGACTAGCGTTCTGCCTCTGTTGAGAACGTTTACAGCGGGTCGCCAGTGGCGCACGTGCACGCTGCAGGCCAGGTAGAGCAGAATCACGTACCTGATTTTGCGCAGAAGAGCCGCCGCCCTGCAGTAAATGTACATGGGGTGGTCAGCAAGAGGTTAAGGGGAAAATTGGTTTAGAACACTGCCAATGCTCATGCTAGAGGCGCGATGCACCTTCCGCAAAGAAATGGCCATATGTTTGCTACAAAACATACTGGCAGTGTGTTGCCCCTAATGCAGTCATATGAGCGATACCAAATCTGACAATCTTTCACCCTCAGGTGACCTTAGGGCTGCTGTTACACACCACGGGGGCCCCATACAGACAACCTGACACGGGGCCCCATACAGACAACCTGACACGGGGCCCCATACAGACAACCTGACACGGGGCCCCATACAGACAACCTGACACGGGGCCCCATACAGACAACCTGACACGGGACCCCATACAGACAACCTGACACGGGTCCTCATACAGACAACCTGACACGGGCCCCATATAGCCAATGTTTCAGTTATTAGTTAAGAGAAGAAGCCAGCTTTCAGCTGCTGCAGAGAGAGTCATGCAGGGGATCGGTTCCAGTAATCCACCCTCCCTACCCACATCCGATTCACCCTGCTGGCTCGGTTCCCGTACAGGAGGACTGGTGGACCCCCCTGGATGACCTTAAAGTGATATTAAACTCAAAATCAAAAATGTACTCTATTGCAGCTTACCAATCATTGTTGGTGTGGTGGCTGCATTCGTTTTCTGCCTCTGTTTTCACCTGGTGATCTGGCCACCTCCTGTATTACAGTGCCTACACTCTGGATGAAGGAGCACAGGGAAGACCTTTGAACAGCAGCAGTGTCAGTCTAGGGGGAGCAGAGTCCTAGATAAACTAGCAGATTTAGATACACTAACAAATTAAAGTCAAACTCCGGCTAATACTTTATAATCAGTTACAGCAAACTGCTTTTTTTTCATTTTGGATAAAGCTTTTACATAAATAAATAATTGTTGACCATTGTAAGCACCTCTGATTGTTTTAAATGGTTGGTCTCATCCCTAAACTGATACTTCTGCTGAAGAGTTTCTTTTTTTAATAAAACAACGGACTTGCTGTCTGGATCACCAGATGAAAATAGAAGAAAGAAAGCCTAAAAAGGAAAACGAATGCAGCCATCACACCTCAGAATAGGTAAGCTGCAATATAAGAAATGTTTGATTTTGGCTTTAATACCTCCTTAAAGAGGAAGTAAACCCCTT
The DNA here is from genome assembly GCF_037356315.1 of Lithobates pipiens. Classification (NCBI taxonomy): domain Eukaryota; kingdom Metazoa; phylum Chordata; class Amphibia; order Anura; family Ranidae; genus Lithobates; species Lithobates pipiens. The sequence goes on from NW_027507789.1 coordinate 148,805,220, forward strand.
TAAACCACTTTGACCTACAGGTAAGCCTAGATTAAGGCTTACCTGTAGGTCCAAGCAATATCTCCTAAACCTATATGGTTTAGGAGATATTTGCCCGAAAATGGGCACCGCTGTCTACGGCGCATGCGCCGTAGACAGCGGCGCGCAGGCGCACTAAATGCGGCAAATCCAAGAATGGATTTGCCTAATTTGTCGACTCCCGTGCGCATGCGCGGGAGTGACGTCATCGCGGCTTCACCGAATGGCAGAGGCGGAGCTGCGAGACGCGACTCCCCTGCGCATGCGCGGGAGTGACGTAATCGCGGCTTCGCCGCTGTCATTGGTCGGAGCTGCGAGACACCACCAGCAAGATGGATGCGGCGGACTACAGGGATCAGCGGCGACTTCGCTGGCTCCTGTGTCAGGTAAGTGACACATAATGAGCTACTATGCGATGCACAGTAGTCCATTATGCTTTACCTTTGCAGGGAAAAAAAGAGGAAGTAAACCCATCAGGGTTTACTTCCTCTTTAATTACACCCCTATGCAGTTTTTTTAATTTTATTTAGACAGCTTTCTTCTGATATATGGGTCCCTCTTAGTTTTACCGCATAGATCACTAAGACCAACCATACATGGTTTGAATCTCGGACAGTTTCTGCTGAAATTCGAATTGTTAATGGGCAGGCTGAATGTACCAAGTTGATCGATCAATCAACTTGGGCACAACCAGCTTGCCGGATTCACTTACAATTATCGCTAGTGGCTGCTATAGCTGCTGGCGATAATCCCTTTCTTCTCCCAGCGGGGGGTTGCAGGAAAGAAATTTGCACCGTGTGTGGCCGGCCTAATACAAAAACGATTTATATTTAACATACAGGAGCTGAAGGGAAATTTGCATCACAGCAATAGCAAACGAGAAGTGGACACAATACCATACTACATAGAACATGGGTGAAGTAATAGATGGCGAAAAAGAAAGAGGAAGAAGAGAGGGGAAGATGAGACCAATAGAAAGCATCACATTAGTTTGTTCTTTAACCACTTCAGATCCGCGCTATTGCCAAATGACGGCATTAGCGCGGACCTACATTTCCGGGACTACGTCTATTGACGTCGTCCCGGTTACGTCAATAGACGCGCGCTCTGTGATCGGCGAGTCCGTGAGACTCGCCTGATCACCGATCCGTGTAAGGGGTCGATCCCGACCCCTTATCACGTGATCAGCTGTCAGCCAATGACAGCTGATCATGTGATAGAACGGAGCCGGTAATCGGCTATTATTCCTCCTCGCGCTGACAGCGCGAGGAGAGAAAAAAAAAGCCGATCACCGGCGGCCGTGATCGGGACATCAGTCCCGATCACGGCCATCAATACAAGGGACCACCTGCCACCTGCCTGTGCCCACCTGCCTCCCGCAGTGCCATCCTGAAGTAAAATAAAAGCAAAAGTAAGTGCCCCCCGTCAGTGCCCACAGTGCCACCCACAGTGCCACCCACAGTGCCACCCACAGTGCCACCCACAGTGCCACCCAATCTGCCTCAAAGGTGCTGCACCCCAGTGCCGCCCATCAGTGCCCAGCAGTGCCGCCCATCAGTGCCCAGCAGTGCCGCCCATCAGTGCCCAGCAGTGCCACCTATCAGAGCCACCTATCAGTGCCACCTATCAGTGCCAATCAGTCCCATCTATCTGTGGTACCTATCAGTGCCCATCCGTGCCACCCATCCGTGCCACTTATCCGTGCCACCCATCCGTGCCATCTTATCTGTGCCCATCTTTGCCCATCAGTGCCGCCTTATCTGTGCCCATCGGTGCCGCCTTATCTGTGCCTATTAGTGCCGCCTTAACTATGCCTATCAGTGCCCACCGGTGCAGCCTATCAGTGCCCACCAATGCAGCCCATCAGTGCCCACCAATGCAGCCCATCAGTGCCCACCAATGCAGCCTATCAGTGCCGCCTAATCAGCGCACTTCAATGAAGGAGAAAAATGACCCGTTTGCAAAATTTTATAACAAACTATTAAAACATGATTTTTTTTTTTGCATCTTTTTTTGTTTGTTTAGCAAAAAATAAAACTCCGAGCTGTAACTAAATACCACCAAAAGAAAGCTCTATTTGTGGGAAAAAAATGATAAAAATTTCATTTGGGTACAGTGTTGTATGACCGCGTAATTGTCACTCAAAGTGCATCAGCGCTGAAAGCTGAAAATTGGTCTGGGACTGAGGGGGGTTTAAGTGCCCAGTAAGCAAGTGGTTAACCACTTCAGCTCCGGAAGATTTACCCCTCTTCATGACCAGGCCACCTTTTCGATACTGCGCTACCTTAACTGACAATTTCGCAGTGATGCGACGATGTACCCAAATAAAATGTATGTCCTTTTTTACCCACACATAGAGATTTATTTTGGTGGTATTTGATCACCTCTGTTTTTTTATTTTTTGCACTATAAACAAAAAAAGAGTGACAATTTTGAATATATATATATAATTTATTTATTTATTTATTTTTTTCTGCTATAAAACACATCCAATAAAAAAAATGTAAAAAATCTAATTTCTTCATCAATTTAGGCCAATATGTATTCTGCTACATATTTTTGGTAAAAGAAAATCCCAATAAGCATATATTGATTGGTTTGCACAAAAGTTACAAACTATGGAATAGATTTACGGAATTCTTTTTATTTTTTTTTACTAGTAATGGCGGTGATCTGTGATTTTTAGTGGTATTACGACATTGCGACGGACAGATCGGAAACTTTTGACACAAAAATGGAACACCTTTTTGGGGACCAGTGACACCAATAAATTGATCAGTGCTAAAAAAATATGCACTGTCACTGTACGAATAGAAAATAAAGATTGCTGCGCTAATCAAAGATTATGACCAAAACAAAATATGTGATAATTATATAACAGTGATCAGTCTATAAAGAAATCCAAAATAAGTGAAATATCCTTTGCTTTCGTGTCACAAAGGTGTTGGGCGACTAAAATATGCACTGTTACTGTACTAATGACACTGGCAGGGAAGGGGTTAACATCAGGGTCGATCAAAGGGTTAAATGTGTCCCTAGCCGCTTGCCGACCAGCTGCCGTCATTATACATTTTTATAGCACTGATCACTGTATAAATGAAAATGGTCCCAAAAATGTGTCAAAAGTGTCTGATGTGTCCGCCATAATATCGTAGTCCCGATAAAAAAAAATAAAAAAAATCACTGATCGCCGTCATTAATAATAAAAAATAATAATAATTAAAATGCTATAAAACTATCCCCTATTTTGTAGACGCTATAACTTTTGTGCAAACCAATAAATATACACTTATTGTGATTTTTTTTTAAATGGGGATATTTATTATAGCAAATAGTACAAAAATATTGTGTTTTTTTTTTTTTCAAAATTGTCGCTCTTTTTTTTTGTTTATAGAGCAAAAAATAAAAACCGCAGAGGTGATCAAATACCACAAAAAGAAAGCTTTATTTGTGGGGAAAAAAGGATGTAAATTTTGTTTGGGTACAATGTCACACGACTGCGCAGCTCCGTGACAGTGCCTGCAGGACCTGCAGACTCGATCGCCATTGGGATACCCTCGGAGCTGAAGAACGGGGAGAGGCCAGTGTAAACAGCATCTCCCCATTCTGCCTAGTGACAGGACACTGATCGTCTGCTCCCTGTGATCGGGAGCAGCGATCATTGTCCACACCACACAAGCCCATCCCCCAGACAGTTAGAATCACTACCTAGGTCAAATGTAACCCCTCCCTGCCCCCTAGTGGCTAACCCCTTCACTGCCAGTGACATTTTTACAGTAATCAATGCAATTTTATAGCATTGATCGCTGTATTAATGCCAATGGTCCCATAAATGTGTCAAAATTGTTCGATGTGTCCACCAAAACGTCACAGTCACGATAAAATTCACTGATCGCCGCCATTATTAGTAAAAAAAAAAATATTAATAAAAATGCCATAAAACTGTCCCCTATTTTGTAGACGCTATAACTTTTGCACAAACCAATCAATAAACACTTATTGCGATTTTTTATTTTTTTTATTTTACCAAAAATATGTAGAAGAATATGTATCGGCCTAAACTGAGGAAAAAAAATGTTTTTTTATATATATTTTGGGGATATTTATAATAGCAAAAAGTAAAAAATAATGCTTTTTTTTCAAAATTGTCAGTCTTTTTTTTGTTTATAGCGCAAAAAAAAAAAAAAAACGCAGAGGTTATCAAATACCACCAAAAGAAAGCACTATTTTTGGACAGAAAAAGACGTAAATTTTGTTTGGGAGCCACGTCACACGACTGCGCAATTGTCAGTTAAAGCGACGCAGTGCTGAATCACAAAAAGTGCTCTGGTCAGGAAGGGGGTAAATTCTTCTGGGGCTGAAGTGGTTAACTGCAAAGGAACTCAAGTCGCAGCGACTTAGAAAACGCTTCCTGCACTATTTTGGGGGACTTGGATTGACTTGTGTATACTGATCACCATGTACACTGTGCTAGTCCTAGCACCACATCTACTGAAGTCCTCTATCCTCTGTCATTAAGATGAAGCAGGAATACAATGTATACTTGTATACTTACTGCCCCAGCTTTGTGGGGAAATCCAGTGCTGTGTGCCAAGTGATGGGTGTCCTCACCGCTGCCTGTGACCATATGGTGACCACTATACTCACTTCAATGGGGAACCTCTAACCAGGAAAAGTAGCTTCAGTTGGTGCAATAAAGGGAGGGTCTTCCTAAAGCTGGGTTTTCACATTTCAGCAAGTGATGTAAGCCTAGGCTTTTCTCACCAACATCAATGAAAATGTAATAACTTTTGGGTGGAGTTTTAAAGCAGTATTAAACCAAAACTGTATTATAGTGCACAGGGGCAGACTGACAACTCATGGGGCCCCCGGGCAATAGGAGAAGATTATGGGGCCCCCGGGCAATAGATTATGGGGGCACACAGTATATACACACAGAATACACCTAAACACACTAAAAAGGTACTGGAGAGGCGGGGCAGCTATAATCTTGGGATTTTTTTTAAAAACACAGATTTTTACATACTGTCCCTGGTTTTATTGAGGCTGGAAACCCAGATGGGGCACCTTAGTGGCATGGGGCCCTCGGTAAGTGCCCGAGTGCCCGAATGGTCAGTCCGCCCCTGATAGTGCAGTTTACCAATCCTTAGATGTGGTGGCTGTATTAGTTTTCCTTTTTTTTGTCTTTTTTCCTTCTGTTTTCACCTGGTGATCTGGCCAGTAACACCCCACCTCTATAGCGTACCTCCACTCTGAATGAATGCACACAGGAGGCACAGCAGGAAGCAGCATTGTAAGTCTGGGTGGAGGGGAATGTTAGTAGCACTAGTAGATTTAAATATACTAACAAACTGAAGCCAAACTCCAGCTAACACGTTATAAGCAGTTACAGCAAACTGTTTTTTTTTTTTTTTTTTCCTTTTGGGATAAAGGTTTTACATAAATAAGTAAAAGCTGATCATTGTAAGCACCCATGTCAGTGTTAGGCCCCTTCCACACGGGACGGATGCGTAATGATCCACCCCGTGATGACCCTCTTGCTGAGCGGGGATCGTTCTGCTTATCCCCGCTGAGCCGGCGGATGACAGGGCAGTCCCTGCCCACTGTGCAGGGACCGCCCTGTCAGCTCTCCTCTATGGGGGATCGGATGAACACGGACCGTCTGTTCGTGTTTATCGGATCCGCTCTGCAGACCGATAGAAAAATAGGATTTTCCTCCGTCTGCAGAATCGGACCACAGCGGGGACGGATGATATCGGGTGTATAGGGATGCATTTATGTACGTATTTCATGCGCAAACGTATGGATGAAATACGGAAATACTGTCCGTATGTGTGAAAGGGGCCTTAAATGGATTGGCTCATCCCTCTAATTGCTATATCTGCAACAGCTTGTTCTTTGAAAAAAAACAGACACCAGGTGAATATAAAGGGAAAGAATACCGATGATGGGGCACTAATCCTTCCAATTATACCAATGATACCGATGATGGGGCACTACTCCTTCCAATTATACCAATGATACCGATGATGGGGCACTACTCCTTCCACTTATACCAATGATAAAATGATGGGGCAATACTCCTTCCACTTATACCAATGATACAATGATGGGGCAATACTCCTTCCACTAATACCGATGATGGGGCACTACTCCTTCCACTAATACCGATGATACAGATGATGGGGCATTACTCTTCCCACTAATACCGATGATGGGGCATTACTCCTACCACTAATACTGATGATGGGGCACTACTCCTACCACTAATACCGATGATGGGGCACTACTCCTTCCACTAATACCAACGATACCGATGATGGGGCACTACTCTTTCCACTTATGCCAATGATACCGATGATGGGGCACTACTCCTTCCACTAATACCGATGATGGGGCACTACTCTTTCCACTAATACCGATGATGGGGCACTATTCCTTCCACTAATACCGATGATGGGGCACTACTCTTTCCACTTATGCCAATGATACCGATGATGGGGCACTACTCCTTCCACTAATACCGATGATGGGGCACTACTCTTTCCACTAATACCGATGATGGGGCACTACTCCTTCCACTAATATCGATGATGGGGCACTACTCCTTCCACTAATACCGATGATGGGACACTACTCCTTCCACTAATACCGATGATGGGGCACTACTCCTTCCACTAATACTGATGATGGGGCACTACTCCTTCCACTAATACTGATGATACCGATGATGGGGCACTACTCCTTCAACTAATACCGATGATACTGATGATGGGGCACTACTCCTTCCATTACTACCAATGATACCGATGATGGGGCACTACTTCTTCCACTAATTCCGATGATGGGGCACTACTCCTTCCAATAGTACCGATGATACCGATGATGGGTCACTACTCCTTCCACTAATACCGATGTTTCAGATGATGGGGCACTACTCCTTCCACTAATACCAATAATGGGGCACTACTCCTTCCATTAATACCAATGATCAGGCACTACTCCTTCCACTAATACCAATGATGGGACACTACTCCTTCCAATAATACAGATGATACCGATGATAGGGCACTACTCCTTCAACTAATACCGATGATGGGGCACTACTCCTTCCACTAATACCGATGATGGGACACTACTCCTTCCACTAATACCGATGATACTGATGATGGGGCACTACTCCTTCCACTAATACCAATGATGGGGCACTACTCCTTCCGCTAATAACGATGATGGGGCACTACTCCTTCCACTAATACTTTAGACAAGATAGCTAGGAAGGAGATACACTATATTGTCAAAATTACTGGGATGCCTGCCTTTATACACATGAACTTGGCTCCCAGTCTCTGCACTAATTCATCCTAAAGGTGTTTTATCAGATTGAGGTCAGCACTCTGTGCAGGCCAATCAATTAATTCCACCCCAAACTCACTCATCCATGTCTTTATGGACCTTGCTTTGTGCACTGGTCCAAATCATTTGGTGGAGGGGGATTATGGTGTGGGGTTGTCCTCTTAGTTCCTGTTAAGAGAACTCTTAAGACGTCAGCATACCAAGACATTTTGAACAATTTAATTCTCTCAACTTTGTGGGAACCATTTGGGGATGGCCTCTTCCTGTTCCAACATGACTGCGCACCAGTGCTCAAAGCAAGGTCTATAAAGACATGGATGAGCAAGTTTGGGGTGGTGGAACATGTCTAGCCTGCACAGAGTCCTGACCTCAACCCCATAGAACACCTATGGGATGAATTAGAGTGGAAACTGTGGGCCAGGCCTTCTCATCCAACATCAGCGCCTAGCCTCACAAATGCGCTTCTGGAAGAATGGTCAAACATTCCCATAGACACACTCCTAAACCTTGTGGAAAGCCTTCCCAGAAGAGTTGAAGCTGTTATAGCTGCAAAGGGTGGGCCAACTCAATATTGAACCCTACGGGCTAAGACTGGGATGTCATTAAAGTTCATGTACGTGTAAAGGCAGATGTCAACGTCACAATACTTTTGGCAATATAGTGTATACGTGATTTGACTCTTCTGGTTAGGGGGCATGCATGTGTTATAAGCAGCAGGAGCCTATCAGCAGGTACCACGGACTCCGCAGAGTGGCAGAACATAGATCTGCCAATGTAAACAAGGCGGATCGCCGTTCTGAAAGGAAGGGATGGATGAAATGTGTGTCCCTGGTAAAAGCACCCCCCACAGTTTAGTAAAATACATCTTAGGCACACAGTTAACCCGTTCCTTTACTCTATCCATAAAAAAAAAAAAAAGTTTTGCCTATAGTTCTATTATAACCCTCTGATCAACCCCTGATGTTAACCCCTTCCCAGCCAGTGTCATTAGTACAGTAAAAATGCATATTTTTTTAGCACCGTTTTAGTCACTGGTTCCCAAAAAGTGTTAGGGCCGGTTCACACAGGGGGCGATGCGAGGCGACAACGACTTGCCTCGCCGCGACCTGCCGCGACCTCAGCGGCGACTTGCAAATGACTTCTGTATAGAAGTCAATGCAAGTAGCCCCGAGGTCGCCCAAAAGTAGTACAGGAACCTTTTTTTTTTTTTTTTTTTTTTTTTTTTTTTTTTTTTTTTTTTTTTTTTTTTTTTTTTTTTTAGTTTTCAAAAAGCTTTATTGAAAATAAGAAATGAAGTACAGAGTAGGGCATGAAAGAAAACAAAATAATTAATTAGAGGAATACATACACAAGGGATTAGAGACATATCTCAGATAAGCTACAACAGCAATATACCGAAGTGCCAAGGGGCACAATATTTATAGAGGTGCTTATAGTTAAAGGTACATACCAGGTCCCCAATCCAGTTCCCTCTGTGCAAAGGGAGCTGAAGAGGGGAAGAGGGGGGAGGAAGAAGCGAGGAGAGGTAGAAGGAAGCAGGAAAGGTGAGTGGCAGCAAAGAAGTATGGTTAGAATAAGGTTAGTAAACATTGTTGTCTATCAGCGTGTCAATCACATCACAGTGGTTTCAGGTTATTCTAGAAGGGTGCAATTCGGTAAGGATACTGCAGAATGAAAGTTAGCACCGGTGAGGGAGAGTACAATTAAATCAGGTACAGGATTTAGCTCTAGGATCAGAGAGCCAGGGCTTCCAGTAGGTATGAAATTTACTCAGGGACATTTGCGATTTTGCAAACAGGTGTTCCATCAGCAGGTGTTCATTTAAGATAATAATGACATTGCTGATAGTGGGAACAACGGGTTGCTTCCATTGGCGGGCTACAGCTAGCCGAGCTGCTATAAGAATTTGTGTAACAATAGGTTGGAAGGATGGAGGCCAGGTCAAGATGTCAAGACCAAATAAGGCCATCTGCGGGGTGATGACACGCGACAAACCAGTTAAACCAGTAATAAAGTTGGTGACATCCGTCCAAAACACTTTGATGAAGGGACATCCCCACCAAATATGAAGTAAATGTCCGTCTGTATTACAATTTCTCCAACATTTGCTGGAGTGGGTAGGGAAAATGCGAGCGAGTTTTACAGGTGTATGATACCAATTGTAGAGGATCTTAAGGACAGTTTCTCGGTGGGATATATTCCTTGAATATTTGGTTATTAGGTGAATTGCTCGATACCAATCTGCTAATGGAAGATGAAAGTTTAATTTGGTCTCCCAATGGGAGATAGCCGGAGGGTTGGCGGGTTGAGACTGCTGGGTCAGGAGGGTATAAAAGCAGGAGATGCCTCGGATTTTGTTGGAGGGCGAGGAAAGAAGCTGTATGATGGACTTGGTTGAGATGCAACTGGACGTTGGTATGGAGGTGAGAATGTGGCGTACTCTCAGGTAAATGTAGAAGTCTTTGTGAGGGAGAGAGAATCTGCTTATTAGTTGTTGAAAGGAGAGGAGCTGGGAGGCCTGAAACAGGTCTCCTATAGTCCGAATACCATGCTGTATCCATCTTTGTAAAGGTAAATCCGGAGAGAGGAAGGAGATCGCTGCGAAGGGTAGCTGGAGAAGAGCATGGTGGTGGATTCCTCCTGCGGTTTGTAGCAGGGATTTCCAATTGGTCAGAGTTGCGTTCACAGTGGGTAGAGAGGATTTATCGGGGTGGTAGCCCAACCAAACAGCAGCTAGAAGATGTGAAGGCTCTTGTATAAGATCCGTTGCTTCAATGAGAGTCCAAGGTAGTAGTGAAGACATATTCCAGAGCCTCCTGGATTGATCGAGCAATGTTGCTTTATAGTACAGTTTAAGGTTAGGCACTCCCATGCCAGCAGTCTTTGTCGGTGTGTAGAGCGAGGAGGCTTTAACCCGTGGTTTGTGACCCGACCATATGAATTTGTTAATCAGTCGTTGTAAACTAGCTATGTCGGATTGAAGCATCGGTATCGGCAAAGTTCGGAACATATAAAGAATATGTGGTAATAGGAACATTTTAGTAAGAGCTATTCTACCTATCCATGAGGTCTGTACCTGTAGGAGCGAAGTAGAAAGGTTTTGTAGCTTCTGGGTGAGCCCAGCTAGGTTAGTACGCAATAGTAGAGAGGTAGAGGAGGTCAGCTGAATACCCAAGTAAGTCAGAGAGGAGTTGGTAGCCCAGGAAAACGGGGATATCGAGGAGATATTGAGTTTGAGCTGCGGGGATAGAGATATCCCTAGCATGGCAGATTTAGAGTGGTTTAGTTTATAAAGGGAAATAAGACTGAATTGTTGTAAAAGATCGCAGAGCGGGGGCAGAGAGCATAGGGGATCAGTGAGCCAAATGATAATGTCGTCGGCGTATAGCCCAATTTTGTGTGCAGTGGAACCTATCTGAAGACCGGCTATGCTCGGGTGTGTTCTGATAGCTTGTGCTAGTGGTTCAATGACCATCGCGAAAATGAGTGGGGAGAGGGGGCAGCCCTGACGAGTCCCATTTGTGATGGGGAATGGGGAAGACAATAGTCCCGATGTTAAAACTCTTGCACTTGGGGAGGAGTATAGGCCTAAAATGGCTTGCTTGAAGGATCCATGAATGCCGAATTTTTGTAGGACAAGGTCTAGATAGAGCCAGCTAACCCGATCGAATGCCTTCTCTGCATCAAGAGAGATCAGCAGAGAAGGCACTCGACGGTGCTCCGCCCAATGTATCATGTCTATGAACCTGCGGGTGCCATCGGAAGCTTGTCGTAGGGGAATAAAGCCCACCTGATCAGGGTGAATCAGGTTGGGGATAAATGATGCTAGACGGGAGGCTAATAATTTGGCATATAGTTTCGTGTCCGTGTTCAGGAGTGAGATGGGGCGATAATTTGCTGGATCATGGGAGGGTTTACCGGGCTTGTGGATGGTAGTTATAGTTGCTTCTAGTGATTCCGATGGGATCTGTCCGGTGGATAGGAAGCCATTGAAGGCATTACAGAGGTGGGATGAGATCTGATCCCTATAAGTTTTGTAGTATTCATTAATGAAACCATCTGGACCAGGGGCTTTATGCAAAGGAAGCTCGTTGATCGCTTTAAGAATTTCCAGTTGAGAAAATGGTTTGGCCAGATCGTCAAGTTGGGAGGGGGTTATCGTGGGAAGTTGTAAGGGGGCAAGGAATGTCTGGATCAATTGTGCTGAGGGCTGCGGAGTAGAAGTAGATTGAGAGAGGTTGTACAGTTTGGAGTAAAAGGTTCCGAATTCATTCGCAATGTCTTTGGGATTGGACAGTTTTTGGCCCTGCTGATTCAGTAGGAATGGGATTTTAGTTTGAGCTGCTTTTTTCTTGTACTGTTGTGCTAAATGTTTCCCCGCTCTGTTGCCTTGAGAGTACCAGGTTAAGCGAAGCCGTCTGAGATAGAAGTCGTGACTTCTTTGAAGGAGCGAACATAGTTCATTCCGCAGAGAGCTAAGTGTACCTGCATTAACCGTGGTAGGATGTTGTTTGTTTAATTTTTCAAGAGTCTGGATGCGTTGCAGTAGGGCATTGATCGCAAGTGATCTTTTTTTCTTTTCCTGGGCTCCCAACTTAAGGAAAATACCCCGAATGACCGCTTTGTGCGCGTTCCAAAGAGTGGCTGGATTGGAAACAGAGCCTTCATTAGAGGTAAAGTAAGAGGTTATTTCGGACCCAATCTGCTCCTTGATCTCTTTTACATTTAGTAATGCTGCGTTCAGACGCCAAATCGTGTGTCTAGAGGCAGGAGGCGACAGGGAAATGGAAATAGAGACTGGCGCATGGTCCGACCATGTGATAAGACCAATAGTTGCTTTGTCAATTTTTTGCAGCAGGATCTTAGAGACCAGGAACAGATCAATCCGAGAATAAGATCTCTGCGTGTGGGAATAGAAGGAGTAGTCCCTCTCCGTACCATGCAGACATCGCCAAGGGTCATAAAGATCTTCTTGGGAAACAAAGGTGGACAGCGCCATGGAGGATTTACGTTTTGGATTGGAGGAGTCCATGTGGTGATCTAAGATTTCATTGAAATCTCCACAGAGTACAATTTCATCTTTTGGGTAAGGTTGAAGCTTGAGGAGCAGTGTTTTAAGGAAAGCTTTCTGGTGAGTATTAGGTGCGTATACGTTAACAACAACCATTGGTTGGTCGTTGAATGTAGCCGACAGAATGATAAATCTGCCACCAGGATCCACTTCTACGTGCTTCAGGACAAAGGCCACCGAAGAGCGAATTGCAATCATCACCCCCCTTGTTTTAGTTTCAGCGCGGGCATGGAAATAATGGGGGAATAATCTGTGAGTGCACTTGGGGGAATTAGTCTCTGAGAAGTGGGTCTCCTGTACGCATAGGATATCCACTTTCTGATTTAGGGCTTCACGCCATAGGAGAGACCTTTTAAAGGGGCTATTGAGGCCCTTAGCATTAAGAGATACAATCGTGAGCGACATTGCAGAGGTGAGGCAAGGTTATATAGCGATGGTCTGCACAATATCAGAGGGGGACTGTCTCGAGAAACAAGGAGAAAATGGGAAGCCAAAGGTAATAGAAGGGAGAAAGGAAATAGGCGGGGGAGGGGCGAGTAGAGAGGGGGGGGGGGAAATAAACGTTGCACAGCTTAGTGTAATATACAGTAACAAATAGGCAGTGAGCTGAATCAGAGCGGGCAAAACGGGCCCGATCTGCGCCAGCAAAGTTAAAGCTATGAAAGCAAAGCAGTAATACAATGGCGTATCTTATGTAAGAGAATCAGGTAGAACTGCAAAATATGCCAAAAAAATAGAAACCAAGAATGTGCTTAGCACATCAACAATTGTGGAGCGTGGAAGGGACAAACATCTACTTCCACTCCTCCACACCATGACAAAAACTGTAAAACTTATTGTGAGGAAAAAACCATCTAAAAGAGTAAGAACATAAACACATAACAGAATGCTGCATGTTACAAGCAAGCATTTGCAGTTAGGCCGGAACGTGGGACTCCCTCAGATTAGCTATCTTTGAGGATGGCCGTACAGGTGAAGTGTGGGGAGGTGCCTGAGTTATCAGGCCCCAGTTGAGAAGCTGCTTGAGGCCCTCCTTAGGCGATAACATAGCAACTTGTTGATTGCGGTGAGAGACAATAAGCTTCACAGGGTATCCCCATTTGTAGGGAATTTTTTGTTCATTGAGAACAGAGGTGACTGAGGAGAAGGCCCTGCGGGCTTGGGAAGTAGTCGCCGAAATGTCATTGAATAGAGACACTCCATGGAAGGGGTCTGGAAGCGAGCGCAGGGCCCTTGCTGCTCTCATGATCTCCTCCTTGACATGAAAAAAATGTACCCTGGCCAGGATGTCTCTAGGGACAGAGTCTGGGAGGTGCTGCGGCTTGTGGATCCTGTGTGCTCTGTCTATAAGCATATCTTGTGTCGTCAGCGTAGGCACTAGTTTGCGGAACATTTGATGTAAATAAGGCACAATTTCTGATGCTGCAAGCGACTCAGATACCCCCCTGACTTTAATATTGTTTCTCCTCGAGCGGTCCTCAAGGTCCGCGATTTTAAGACGGAGCTGGGTGACCATGGCAGCTTGCTCATCCTGTATATTCACCATACAATTGTGAGCTTCAGTGGCTTCTGACAGATGTTGTTCTATGCGGTCAGTGCGGTGCTCTAGTGAGGTGACTTTTTCTTGCATATGGTTAAGAGAGATTTTTAAGTCTCTGTGCAGCTCAGTCTGTAAAGACAGCAGCATTGCTTTAAGTGAGTGTTCAGAGGCTGGATTGTCTGAGGTGGGGTACTCAGCAAGGGATTGTGCAGCTGGATTCTCAGAGCCTGTGGTACTACATGTCCCAGCGCCATGCTGCTTCTTATGAGGAGGCTGTTTGTCAGGGGAGAGTGAGGGAAACTCTGCTAGTCTCTTACCTCTGTCCCCAGGGGAGATGGAGTGCTCTGTGGTCTGATCCATCCCTTCATCCAGGGCCTGGAACGCTGGAGGCGCTTCCGCAGGGCAGCTATGAGGTCGCCTCAGGTTTCCTGGGTCCCGGTCGGCGCCATTTTGGGAGTCCTGCTGCGAAGGCCGCATGTAAAAATCGAGGAGTCTGCGGGGTCCCTTGAGCTTGCCCTTCTTCTTGGACATACTCCGGAGACTTTCCGGTAGTCGTCTGATCGAACAGCAATCCGTTCGGGCAGCGGGAGACGGCAGTATTCGCTGTAGTATGGTGTGGAGGAGCGGAGCCGAACGATCAAGCGGCCATCTCACTCAGCGGCCAGGCCACGCCCAGCAGTACAGGAACCTTTTTTCTGAGTCGGAGCGACTCGAGTCGCTCCTCTCAGAACGGTTCCATTGTACAGAACGGGGGCGACTTGTCAGATCGCGGCACGGCAAGTCGTGTCGCCTCGTGTCGCCCCCTGTGTGAACCGGCCCTTAGTATCCACGATATAGTCCGGCTATAAGCCACTGCCAGTACTAAATAAATAAAAAATAAATAAAAAAAAAAAGCAAATAAAAATAATGATAGATGTGATAACTTTTGCGCAAACCAATGAATATACGCTTATTAAGATATATTTTTTTTACCAGAAACATGTAGCAGAATACATATTCATTATATATATATTGTATATACATTGTAAAGCACTGTGTAAACTGTTGGCACTATATAAATCGTGTATAATAATAATAATATAATATTATTGGCCTAAATTTATGAAGAAATTCAATTTTTTACATCTTTTTCTTGGATACGTTTTATAGTAAATATCGTTTTTTCTTCACAATTGTCTGTTGTTTTTGTTTTGTTTTGTTTATAGCGCAAAACATTAACACCTGCAGAGGTGATCAAATACCACCAAAAGAAAGCTCTATTTGTGGGAAAAAATACATACTTTTATCTAGGTGAAGCGTCATTCAACTGTGCAATTGTCAGTTAAATTAACACAGTGCTGTATCGCAAAAAATGGCCTGGTCAGGAAGGGGGTATATCTTCCGGAGGTCAAGTGGTTAAGACAGCGCTCATTAACTAAAATGGGATTTCACATGTCACGCAACTTGAGGTCTCACAAGTTGGATCCCAAGTCACGGCAGTGTGAACTGATGCCGCGTACACCCGGTCAGTCGGACTTTCCGGCAGAAAAAGTCTGACGGAATCATTTCATTGGATATTCCGATCGTGTGTGGGCTTCAGCTGACTTTTTTTTCCCCCGAAAATTCTGATGGACCTACAAATAGAAAATGTTTTAAATCTTTCCAATGGAATCAATTCCTATCGGGAAAATCGTTCGTCTGTATGCTGTTCCGACAGACCAAAAACGACACAAGGGCAGCTATTGGCTACTGGCTATTGAACTTCCTTTTTCTAGTCCCGTCGTACGTGTTGTATGTCACCGCATTCTAAACAATCAGACTTTGGTGTGATCGTGTGTAGGCAAGTCCGTTTCAGTTGGAAAAACCATCAGAGTTTATACTGATGGAAAAAACGGTCTTGTTTACGCGGCATAAAAGTGGCACTAGATCAGGGATATGCAATTAGCGGACCTCCAGCTGTTGCAGAACTACAAGTCCCATAAGGCATAGCAGCACTCTGACAGCCACAAGCATGACACTCAGAGGGAGAGGCATGATGGGACTTATAGTTTTGCAGTAGCTGGAGGTCCACTAATTGCATATGCCTGTTCTAAAGCATCGCAGTTGGTAGAAGTAAAAAGGTAGAACTGGAACAATTTTAGAGCTGAAAAGTAAGCAAAGAGAACAGAAAAGGACTACATACCTCCAAGTCCTCATTTCCCGGAGGTGGCATGTCACCTTTCTTCTCAGTAGGGTCCATAGTGTCTCAAGAATTGTCCTACAGGCCTGTCACTTTACAGATGCTTCCTTAGTACATTGCTGACTTTACTTTCCACCCTACTTTCCACCCTACTTTCCATTATCTTCATGACATTACTCATCACTGCTATCTTAGCATCACACCTCGGAATTTCTAGCCAATAGAATAATTTGCTGTCCTTCAGCTGTTTGATTTGTTCCGTGCTCACCAACTACTTGTACCTCTGAGATTACATACTAAAATGACAGCCAAGTTACTGGCAGCTCACATGGTCCGCTCCTCTCAGATGTCTCTCATCTTTTACAGTTTCACAGAGGAAACCACAAATTTATCTGCTGTGAGGAAGTGAGCCAGTGTAGGAGGTTCAGGGCTTGTATATAGATAGTGGGGGAAGGTCCCTCTAATGGTTTAACCCCTGATGGTCAACCCATGGGAATTATATAAAAGCCACTGGCCATTTTATTATATAAAAATGATTACGTTCCAAATATAACTTCAACAATGAGACTGCAGAGGTTTAAAGCTGAACTCCGGGCAAAAAATAATTTAACCAGTTGCCGAACGTAAAGCTTATATATACTGTGGCAAGGTGGCTCTGCTGTGCAAGATCACGTACCTAGTACGTGATTCGACACTGCCGGGTAGGGGGCATGCATGCGCGACACTGGCGTCCCATCACCCCTGCTGTGATATATATATATATATATATATATATATATATATATATATATATATATATTCCACTGCATCCAGTTTAGCTATATCTGACTGCAGGCCATTCCTGGTGTACTTTTTTTAATATAATTCAGGCAGGCAGGTTATTCAGTTAGCTGCAGTGAAATATATATATATATATATATATATATATATATATATATATATTGCACCCAGTGTAGCCAAGCCTATTTCTGACTGCAGGCCATTCCTGGTGTACTTTTTCGAATATATACTTCAGGCGGTGTGCACAGTACACAGTACCGTGCACCCATAGTGCAGTTGC
Organism: Lithobates pipiens; assembly: GCF_037356315.1. Lineage (NCBI taxonomy): Eukaryota > Metazoa > Chordata > Amphibia > Anura > Ranidae > Lithobates > Lithobates pipiens. The sequence continues at coordinate 148,822,423 of NW_027507789.1, forward strand.
TACTACTTTTCTGGTTGGGTACAGAATACAGTACACCCATAGTTGTTATTACACTTCTGTTGGTGTACACAGTACCATGCACCCATAGTGCAGTTGCTACTACTTTTCTGGTGGTGTACACAGTACACAATACATACAGTACACCCATAGTTGCTATTAGACTTCTGGTGGTGTACACAATACCGCGCACACTTAGTGAAGTTGCTACTACTTTTCTGGTGGTGTACACAGTACTCTATACATACAGTGCACCCATAGTTGCTATTAGACTTCTGGTGATGTACACAATACCGTTTACCCCTAGTGCAGTTGCTACTACTTTTCTGGTGGTGTACACAATACATACAGTGCACTTTTGGTTGTTATTACACTTCTGTTGGTGTACACAGTACTGTGCACCCATAGTGCAGTTGCTACTACTTTTCTGGTGGTGTACACAGTACACAATACATACAGTACACCCATAGTTGCTAATAGACTTCTGGTGGTGTACACAATACCGTGCACACTTAGTGAAGTTGCTACTACTTTTCTGGTGGTGTACACAGTACGCTATACATACAGTGCACCCATAGTTGCTATTAAACTTCTGGTGGTGTACACAATACAGTTCACCCCTTGTGCAGTTGCTACTACTTTTCTGGTGGTGTACACAATACATACAGTGCACCCATAGTTGTTATTACACTTCTGTTGGTGTACACAGTACTGTGCAGTGGCGGCCCGCCCATAGGGGGCGCCCGGGCGCCGCCCCCCCTCCCCCTAGGTGTAAAAAAAAAAAAAAAAAAAAAAAAAATATATAAAAAAAAAAAACGGGCCCTTTAAGACATTTAAAAAAAAAAAATGTCATTTAACAATTTAACATAGTGTACTGTGGCGCCGGTCACAGTGCACTATGAGAAGCGCCGTGTCGATGCAATCACAAGATTGCATCCATGGCGCTTGATTTGCGGGTTAAAAACCCGCCTTGCGGCGCACTGCAGAACGCCGACTAGCTTCCGCCCGTAAAATCACTGTGATTCTACGGGCGGGAGCATTGTCATTCTTAGATAGGCAGGTCACTTCCGGCTTTCGGCTGCTTCACGAAACCCGGAAGTGACGTCGGCAGCTCCGTTCCTCAGCCCGAGCGGAGCTGCAAGACAGTGAGGCAAGAGGTGAGTCACCGCATAAAGGCTTTCTAGTTTCTACTTTGTTGAGAATGTTCATGCATTTAGCTGAATGAATGGAAAAAAAGCTTTCACAGCCAGAAAGGTTTCCCCAGGCCAGGCGACTTTTGCCGTGGCCAATCAGAGAATGAGCTCTGAAGGGGGAACTCCACGCCAAATTTCTGGAAAAAAAATTGGCGTGGGTTCCCCCTCTGAGAGCATACCAGGCCCTTTGGTCTGGTATGGATTCCAAGGGGAACCCCCTACGCCGAAAAAACGGCGTGGGGGTCCCCCCCAGATCCACACCAGACCCTTATCCGAGCACGCTACCCGGCCGGCCAGGAAAGGGGGTGGGGACGAGCGGGCAGCCTTCCTGCTGTCAGAATACAGTAGCACAACAGGAGGATTCCTCCATCCACTTTGAATGTGTGGATGGGGGAACCAAATCAGCTTTTTTTCGTTCAAAGCCCTGATTGAATGAAAAAACTGCCTCATCTTTGGCCACCTTAAGTAAAGCACAGAGCTCAGGAGTCATTAGGTAGAGAAAAGAGGAGGAAAGGTGGGGAGGGATGGGAGATAGGGAAAAGAGAAATGAAAAAGAAGGATGCTAGTCCCTCTCTCTGCCCACTGCAGCACAGAGCTGAGGAGGTGTATCAGAGTACAGTACTCCTCTTGGCTCTGTACTGCAGGTCTGATTGGCAACAGAATAGAAAAAATGTTGAGTGGCGTTGGGACCCATGCATGCCAGTCACTAGTTACATGTCTGGGTAGTATTATTTAACCGCTTCCTGTAGGCCCAAGTTGCCATGGGGGGGGTATCATCATGGCAGCCTGGGTACTGTTACACTGAACACAGCTCACGTCATTAAATGAATGTCATTCAGTGCTGTAGCACAGACTAGCAGACAAGAAAAGGAAGGACAGTGGTGTCACTCGACAGACCAGAAGACTGCTATAATTAAATGTAGCACCATGATGTTTAGGCAAGGTTGTTTCTAAACGTACCTGCCAGGTGTATTTGCCTTGGCCGATTGTTAAGGATCAATTAGGGATCAAGTTCACCTTAAGTCTGGAATTACTGCACTTTCCTCTTCTGCTGCTAGGTGGCCGGGTATCTAGTGACAGTAGATAAGACAAGGGCAAAGCAAGGACAAATTAGGAGTAGGGGTTTTCTTGAATTCCTTGGCCTGCTGCGAGAACCTATATATTTGGGTGGAGTCAGGTGATTGGGGTTCTGTGCCACCTGGGCGGCTGTCTGGGTGGACGTGTGTTGTTCTGCCCGGGCTGCTAGGCAGAGAAGCACGGATTATGAATGCAATGATATAAGGAGTGCTGGACATGACAGTGTGGATGAGGGACACAGAGGGTTAAGCTTTATGGGTGGAGTTCAGGAAAAGGTTTGCAGGAAACAAGTTCAGTGTAGGGGAGGGGTCACATAAAAGGGAGAGGTGTGGCTTTAAGGAATCATTCGGAGCCCAGTGTGACACAGAGGAGGCAGTTTTTTCGCTGCTCCTCTGCTATGGCGGACCTCGAGGGACTCTTCGCGCGGCTGCGACGGGCGGCGGAGGTGCACGGTGCGGACTGGCTGCGGGAACGTGTGGGTGACCTGACGGACGGCGATGTGGACGGCGGCGGGACAGGTGAGGTTCCACTGCGCGCGCGGAGGTCTCGGCCTCCGGCGCGTTTTTCTCCTGGGCCTACTCCTCGGCCGCCTCGTGACTCCCGGAGCCCGGGGGTGGACCGATCGGTCCCCCCGGCAAAACGACAGGTTATCGGCTCCCCCCGGTCCGGGCGGTCGTTACGCCGCCGAACGGAGGGGGGCGGGGCTTCACGGCCGCATGCAAATGGCGCCGGGACCGCACGGGGCCCGGTGGAGGTGGGGGGGAGTGTGGATGGCTCTGGGTCGGCAGGCCAAGGGGGGGGGGTGCACGTGGCGGGGGATCTGCGGCAGGCTGGGTCTGGGGCCAGCATCCGCGCGGTGGGGGGGAGGGGGGCGCTCCGGGGGGGTCGCGTGCCGGAGGGGGGGGAGGGTGGGTCGCAGAAGGCTGCCAAGGTGCCTGGCAGGGCTGGTTTTAGACGCCGGCATGCCGGGGGCGGCGGGGGGAGGAGGACATTGCCTGCAGTCCCGGATCGCAGGGACCGGATGGACCGCGCGGAGCACAGGGGGATTGCCGCGTCCCCGGTGCGCGTTGGAGAGGTCGGTTCGGAGAGCGAGCTGTCCCAGGAGGAGGAGGGGTCCTTTTCTACACCCGGACCGGTACCGGTCGCCGAGGCCCCTGGGGGCCCGGGTAAGTTGCGGGAGTCTACATTGCTGGCGGATGCCTTGCGGGATCTGATGGGGGTGGCGCAGGGGGGTGCGGTGCCCACGGGATCCCGGGATGTAGTGGGGGGGGTTGCGGCAGGTTCAGCGCAGGGGGCGGGGCCTGTGGCCCCGGGGGGGCCGTCAGGTCAGTTGCAGGAGCTGTTGGGGGGGCTGCAGGCCCTGGTTGGTAAGTTTGCTGGGGGCTCCGGGTCGCCTCAGGTGGCCCCCTGGATGGGTACTGTGGGGGGGGCCGGGGGGGCGGAGGTCATTCCTGCGCGGGATGCACCGCCTGCCGCGGTGTCGGGGAGCACGGATGCGGGGGCTGTGGGCCCGGGGGTCCCCCCGGTGCCCGCGGACCCGGGGGCGCGGTCTGACCTGGTTAGGATCGCGGATGCTGCCCGGTGCGAAGTCTATGTTTGTTTCGAAGGCCCATTGGGGGCGCATTTGAAGCAGGAGGTGCGGGACAAGATCGGCAAGGGTGAGTATGTGGAGATTTTCTCCTTGCTCCCCCTCGAGAAATTTAATTTGGACAGGGTTAAGCCGGACAGTTCCAAGAAGGACGACGAGGAAAAACGTAGGTATCGGCTGATCCCGCGCACATTTGCAAATTGGCTTCAGGCGTTCGCTATATTGGCTAGCGTGATAGGGGAAAAGAACCCCGAGCATTGCTCGGCGTTATTTTGTTACCTGGACGCGATTGGGGAGGCTCACCGAGTGTATGGAGGGCTGGCTTGGCTGCGCTATGATGAGCAGTTTCGTCAGCGTAAGGCAGTGCGGGCTGACCTGCGGTGGGATCACAAGGACATAAGCCTCTGGATGAGGCTTATGTCTGCTCCGCGGGCCCCCACTCCGTTTCTTCAGGGGGGGGCCGGGAGTGCGTCTTCCTCGGGACTGCCGGCCGGAAAGAAGTGGGGGGTGTGCTGGCCCTTTAATGAAGGGGCTTGTAAATTCGGAGGCGCGTGCCGCTTCAAGCATGAGTGCTCCGGGTGCGGCGGCACCCACCCCCTGTCTCGCTGTTTCAAAAAAGGTCAGCGTGCCAGTGCCGCCGGTCACAAAAGGGATGACGCCGGTGAACCTGGGAAGGATGCTTCCTTTCCTAAATAGGTATCCGGATGGTGCGGCGGCGCGTGGGTTAATTCTGGGTTTTCGGGACGGTTTTAGGATTCCCTGTTCTTTGGGAGGGGTGCCGCCGTTGGCCAGGAATTTGCGATCGGCTTTAGATCACCCGGGGGTTGTGGATGAAAAATTGGGTAAAGAGGTGGCGCTGGGCCGGATGGGTGGCCCTTTCGAAGTGCAGCCGTGGGGGGACCTGGTGGTCTCCCCGTTGGGTGTAGTTCCTAAGAAGGAGCCGGGGAAGTTTCGCTTGATTCATCACCTGTCTTTTCCGAAAGGGGGGTCGGTCAATGATTTCATTGACCCGGAGGCGTGTACGGTTTCCTACACTTCTTTTGACGCGGCGGTACGGTGGGTCAGGCGGTATGGTCGTGGGGCTCTCATGGCCAAGGCGGATGTGGAATCGGCGTTTCGCCTTCTGCCGGTCCACCCGGACAGCTTCCGGCTGTTGGGATGCCATTGGCGGGGCAAGTTTTATGTGGACTTGTGCCTGCCCATGGGTTGTTCCATTTCATGCGCCTACTTTGAAGCTTTTAGTTCATTCTTGGAATGGGTGGTGAGAGATGTTTCGGGCCTGGAGTCGGTCATCCACTATTTGGATGATTTTCTGTGCGTGGGCCCGCCTGCCTCCAGTGTGTGTGCGATTCTTCTGTCCACGTTGCAGCACATTGCGGGCAGGTTCGGGGTGCCGTTGGCGGGGGATAAGACGGAGGGCCCGGTGACGGAATTGAGTTTTCTGGGAATCGTGATTGATTCTGTGGCAATGGAGTGTCGATTGCCAGAGAATAAATTACGGGATCTGCAGGCGGAGTTGGCAGGCATGCAGGGCCGGCCGAAGGTTCAGCTTCGGGCCCTGCAGTCCCTGTTGGGCAAGCTGAATTTCGCTTGCCGGATCATCCCTATGGGCCGTGTGTTCTGCCGACGGCTGTCGGGGGCCACTGCCGGGGTAACCGCCCCTACCCACTTCGTGCGTTTGCGAAGGGAACACCGGGAGGACCTGCGGGCTTGGCATGAATTTTTGGAGTCGTATAATGGGCGGGCTATGTGGATGTCGGGGCCAGTGAGCAACTTCGATGTGGAGTTGGTTACTGACGCGGCTGGCTCAACGGGTTATGGGGCATTTTTCCGGGGTCGGTGGAGTGCGGAACCTTGGTCACGCTCATGGGAGGTTGCGGGGTTGTTGGGCAATTTGGTTTTGCTAGAATTGTTCCCGATAGTGGTGGCATTGGAGTTATGGGGGGCGGAGTTTCGTAATTTGAAGTTGCGCATCAATTGCGATAACATGGGGGTGGTCCAGGTCCTCAATCGGATGACTGCTTCTTCCCCCCCGGTCATCCGGCTGCTGCGACACCTGGTCTTTCGATGTTTGCGGCTCAATGTTTACGTTTATGCTGTGCACATACCTGGGGTGGAGAATTCTTTGGCTGACTCGCTCTCTCGTTTTCAGTGGGACAAGTTCCGGCAGCTGGCGCCGGGAGCGGAGGAGTCGGGGGCGCCATGCCCCGGGTGGATGTGGGAACTTCCCTTGGAATCGCCGCAGGTTGGTTAAAAAGGTCGTTGAGTGAGGCTACATGGTCCGCTTACTCTAGAGTGTGGGCGGAATGGTGGGCGTTCCTGCGGGAGGTTGGAGTGGCTGGTCGGGGCTCCGACCGGCGCTGGGTGGTATTGTACTGGGTTGCCCGGAACATTGAGACGGGCCTGTCTCCCGCATCTATTGAGCGGAAGCTGGCGGGGTTGGCCTTTTTGTTCAAACTGTGGGGGGAGCCGGACGGGACGAAGGATTTTTGGGTGAGGCAAACGTTGAAGGGGTACAGGAGGGATTGGAAGGGTAGGGATGCGCGCCGGCCGGTGTCATTTGACAATCTGGTGGCAATTTGTTCTCGGCTGGTGGACGTTTGCTCGTCTGCTTACGAGACCGTCCTGTTTACGGCAGCGTTTTCGCTGGCGTTTTATGGGGCTTTTAGGATTGGGGAGTTGGTGTGTCGCTCAAAACGGGTGGCTGGGGGTCTGTTGGATCAGGACGTGCAGGTGGTTGCGGATCGGGTGAGTATACGGTTGCGTAGGTCTAAGACTGATCAACGGGGCAAGGGAGTGGCGATTACGCTGCTCGCCCTGCCGGGCTCGGTAGTGTGCCCGGTGGCGGCGGTACGGGCTTTCCGGGCGGTGCGGCCTGGGAGGGCGGGCCCCTTTTTGGTGCACGAGGAGGGCTCTTTTCTATCCCGTTTTCAGTTTGTGTCGGTCTTTCGGCAATGCCTGAGGGCGGTGGGTTTGGATGAGCGGGACTACGCGTCCCACTCTTTTCGGATTGGGGCGGCCACGGAGGCGGCTCGATGTGGGCTGGAGGAGGCGGTGGTTCGCCGGATTGGTAGATGGGAGTCCCGGAGGTTCCGGTCCTATGTCCGGCCGCAGTTGCTACTGGGGTAAGGATGGTGCGGCTGGGGGTTGTTTGCTGTGGGATTTATGGGGGGGAGGACTGTGCTTGTAACATTCCTTTGGTTGTTGTGTTATTTCTCTTGTTTTCATTCCAGATGGAGGTTCTCAACGCCTCGTTTGGATCCTGGGGCATTCGTACGTCTGCTGGGGGGCCAGGAGAGGTGATTCTCTACCAGCAGGCAGGCAATTAGGTATCCCCAGGGAGGTAGCTAGGGTGATGTGGTTGGGTTTCCCGGGCATGAGGTGGGAGCGTGTCATGAGGGAGGTGGAGCGTTTCGCTTTGAGGGATAGGCCCCCGGATGTGCTGGTCGTTCATGCGGGGGGCAATGACCTGGGAGTTCGAAAAGTGAAGGACATTTTGGCGGATATCAAGGCTGATGTGTTGCGCATGCGAGTCCTTTTCCCGGGCACCATTTTGGTGTGGTCAGACATTGTGGCCAGAACGGTGTGGCGGGGGGCCAGGTCTTTAGCCAGCCTTGAGAAAACCAGGATTAGGGTTAATAAGGTTGTTGGGCGGTTTGTAGTGCAGAACGGGGGCATTGTGGTAAGACACAGGGAATTGGAGGTGAATGTAGGGCTTTATCTTAGGCGGGATGGCGTTCATCTATCGGATGTGGGGATTGACCTCTGGTCCTTTGGCTTACAGGAGGGCATACAGAAAGCTCTTCGGGTGTGGGGCGGCCCTCAAGGTTGAGGGGGTCACCCTTTCGGGCTGTGGCGGTGTGTTTTCTGGTGGTTTCTGACGGTAGACAGGTACTCAGAAGGGATCTGAGGGTGTGGGGGGCTCATCTAACGATCGGCCCCTCTGGGTATTCCTGAACGTTGGAGGGAATACGGTTATGTTCACTGGCGGAAGTTGTCTCCGACCGGTCACAGGTGGAGGCCTTTGGGAAGTTGGTCAGGTGTACCGCAGTGATTGGGTATTGGCTTAAGTGTGGTCACCGTCAGAGATCACCAGAATGGGCAGTTAATGTTAATTTAAATGTGGTTTAATGTTAATAAAGTTATTTATATTTATATATTTATATATATATTTATATATTTATATATTTTCATATTTACAAGTTATTGGAGTAATTTTGAGTTATGTTTAATAAAGGCTGTTGTGGCCAGTTTACTCCAACCTATGGTGTGGTCTCGTTTCTAATAGATAAGGAATAGTATAAGGGGAACATTCAGACTACACTAGTCAAGAGAAGCACGGATTATGAATGCAATGATATAAGGAGTGCTGGACATGACAGTGTGGATGAGGGACACAGAGGGTTAAGCTTTATGGGTGGAGTTCAGGAAAAGGTTTGCAGGAAACAAGTTCAGTGTAGGGGAGGGGTCACATAAAAGGGAGAGGTGTGGCTTTAAGGAATCATTCGGAGCCCAGTGTGACACAGAGGAGGCAGTTTTTCCCACCCTCCCGCCCTATTGTTATGTGTTTGTTTTGTGGTGTTTTGTTGCTGGTCTTTTTCTTCTTTTGCAGGTTTCATCGGTTGTCACGGCAGCTGAAAGTTTTTCGTGTTGGCGGTGTGTTTTCTGGTGGTTTCTGACGGTAGACAGGTACTCAGAAGGGATCTGAGGGTGTGGGGGGCTCATCTAACGATCGGCCCCTCTGGGTATTCCTGAACGTTGGAGGGAATACGGTTATGTTCACTGGCGGAAGTTGTCTCCGACCGGTCACAGGTGGAGGCCTTTGGGAAGTTGGTCAGGTGTACCGCAGTGATTGGGTATTGGCTTAAGTGTGGTCACCGTCAGAGATCACCAGAATGGGCAGTTAATGTTAATTTAAATGTGGTTTAATGTTAATAAAGTTATTTATATTTATATATTTATATATATATTTATATATTTATATATTTTCATATTTACAAGTTATTGGAGTAATTTTGAGTTATGTTTAATAAAGGCTGTTGTGGCCAGTTTACTCCAACCTATGGTGTGGTCTCGTTTCTAATAGATAAGGAATAGTATAAGGGGAACATTCAGACTACACTAGTCATGGAGTTTGGGCCTATCCTGGGGACATCTGGCTGCTAGGCTGTCAGAAGGCCTATCCAGAAGCAAGAGAGCAGAGTAGGGTTGGGATTGCGGCTTGCAGTCCAACCAGAAGTGATGGTTCTGCCGGTCTGTGAACTTGTCGTGGTCGTAGGTAGATGGGAAGCTGTCATCACTAAGGGCAGCCACCTTATTACCAGGGACCACAGTAAATAGCAGAAGCAAGTACCAGATTAATGTTCTCACCCACTGGGGATGGAGAAGAATCTGTAAACTTCAGCAGGTGCCAAGCCAGGGACCGAGCAGGGAAGCGGAGGTGACAATTAAGGAAGATACTAAAGTAAGAAGATTAGAAGAGCTCACGGGATTCAGTGGCAGTGAATCAGCAAGTCTAGTGAGAGACTGGTAGCTCAGCGGGCTGGGAGTCTACAAGAAGTGATTGTATAAAAGTAAAGGAGTTTGTTACAGCTTATGTTAGGAACTGTTCTAAGACTGTTTGCATAGCAGACAGGACTCCTACACCTGCAGATGTGGTGTCTTGCTGGATTCCTTTCCCTGCATGGCTGTCTACCTGTAGAAGTCTTGGAGTCTGACAATTAACATTGTTGTTGCCAAAGGGTGTCCTGGCCCTAACTCTCTCTCCAAAATGTTCTGTTCAAGAGAAAAATAAATCCCTTTGCATTAAAGAAGTGTCTGGCACCCATGAATCTACCTTGCACTACACCCACTATGCCTTGCAACCCACTCTATACGGAAGGATTAAAGCTGTCCCTGGCTCTGGAGGTTCTCATTAGCCTAAAGGAGGCCCGGGATCTTGCTACATAAGGTATATATTTATTTTTTGAATGTGGAACTGGTTTTCAGAGACAGTGAAAGTACTGGAGAATGGAGATATGCCTTAAAATAGAACTAATGGCACATTTTGAAGTTTCAATTTGGATAGCGCAAGGGAGGGTTATAACCCCTGTTTTTTGCCTGCTGTTTTCCATTGGAGAGATTTCTCTTCCTGTCACATAGCCACAACAGGAAGTGAGAGGATATCCCTCAAGTGTGAGGTTTTCACCAGAACCATTGTCCTCATTGGAAGATTTCCCCTCTATTACTGTTCTGGGGACAATCCAAAATGTTGGATTTTATTTTACTTTCACTTTTGATGATAACAGTAAACAGAACAAACAGAGAGGGAGAATCACCCTAATGGGGGTACAGACAGCAATAAAAAGTTCTAAGGCTGGGTTCCCGCTAGCTGCGGCTCACAGCAGGGGGTCCAATGCATTCTTGTTCTCCGATTCAGGTGTGAATCATGTCCAAATTTCCTGAAATGCGTAGGGAGGAGCGACGTGCTGGTCCTAGAGTGACAGGCTGCTAACTTTGAGCCGGCCGGCTTGTTTTTACGCAGAGATTAACTTGCATAACTGTAAGTGTACTACAACTTTTAACATTAAAATACCTAAAGATTTTATGTTATGGAAGCTTTTATTTCTTTTTGGGGATCCTGTTTTCATTGTGCCCTCATTGGGTGGTGGAAGTTCGTGAAGACGCTGTTGCTGTGTCCATTCAATGCCTTGGCTGTGTATAGAGTCGAAAACGCTTTTGATCTCCCATGATAGATTATAGGGAGTCTGTAAGCAGCAGTAGGATAGAGGTGGAAGTGGAACTTTCTGCACATTCACCTTTCCTTTGGTGCACTGATATATATTGTCACGTTGGATGTCACTTTATTGGATGGACTTTATCACCTGTTTCTATTTATTCACAATTGTTTCTAAGTGCAACTTATTTTTGAATAAGGTCTGAATTTCTGCCTAATTTCTCACCTGACTTCAAGCCAAAGACGCACAGGATCCTTTCCAAATGTGGACCGTGGCCGCCCTGGAAGTGTGTGATCCAGCTCCATTGAGAATAGGTCACACTCTACTGTCATGCGAAGTAAATGCGGGGAAACTTTCATCCATTTCACATAATTGTGAACCCAGCCTTATCCATCTCCACGCTATCGAAAGCTAAAAAAAAAAGTTTTGCCTTTTATCCCCTCACCAGTACAATGTATTCACCTTTCCATCATTCCCCAACTTCCCTATTCTGCTACCTGGATTGAAGATAATAACCTGTACTTCTGGGTATGGAGGAGCATGTGGCTCTCTCCATAGCATGTGACTCACTCAGTGGACCTATAGACTATAGAAGGAGCAGTAAACCTGTGTAACACCACAAAGAAGAATCAGGAATGAAGTGTAGCACGACCCCTTTGGGGACTGCTTGGATTTACCTGCGCACCTGCATCACCAAGACCCTGTAAACATTCCAACCCACCTGACACTCTGGGTTCAGACATCTTTTCACCACCTTGAAGTCAAACAACTCAGTGCGTTTATATTCTAATAATGTTTACTGGAGTACTTCAAAGAAGATCTTGTTGCATAGAGGAGGTAATAGATCAACTGAGCTTTGGATAACAATCCTAGCTCGGCAGAAGAATTCCTCTATAATAATACAGTTAAGACAGTTTGGCAATAACAGAATAATATATACACGTATGTACAATGAAATACCACTTGAACATGACCTGAAAGGATAAGCAAGATTTAAGCATTAATACTGGCAATACTTCTAAAGGGAAACCCAGGCCGGCCTATTTAACCTTTAATCCTAATGAGAGATCAAGAAAACAAGAATGGTATGAGGGCTCTTTAAGCAGTAATGACAGCAATGTCCCTGTTGCAGGCCTGATGGCCTTCACTAGCAGTTGGAGCTCATGGACTATATCCAATAAGGTGCAGTAACAGGGTAATGGTATTTCTTGGAATGGTTGACGCTAAAGGTGTCTATGTACAGTGTTCAAATAGAAGTGCAGTAAAGTCTTCCCAAGGTAAAGCTGTCTGTACACAGTGTCCCAGTGAAGCAACAAGAAAGGTTTGCAAAGGTGGGCAATTGCCCTCTCACCAACGAACAGGCCGATTCAATCCCTTTCTGAACAGCAACTCCCAGAAAGGCGTCCTTGCAGCGGATCCGCTTGTGATGATGAGCAACTGATGCGAAGCACGGAGCGTGGGTTGTCAGACTGCTGAGTTGATGCTAGATAGATGTCTGACAAACAGCAAGCAGTGCTAGGCCCTTCTCTAAAGCAGTAAAAAAAATTGATAATCGCTTCCCGCTGACCTGGCGCATATTTGGCGGGTGGGCTTTAATGCTGAGCAGCTGTCTATATGCCGCACTGGGTAAACACTATACTATGCTGAGAGCACGGTTCCTGTGAACTCCAAGTGCAACAACAAGTGGGTACCAGAAATCTCCTGATGCATACATGCAATCTGGAGCTTTTCGATCAAGTAACCTCTGTGACTGACAATCACGTGACTGAAATGCCCACCTCCGCCTCTCGGCATTTCTTTCCAGTTAAAGGGGTGGGAGGCACCTGTCTTGTAATGATAGCAGCCTTGCTCTGACCATATCTTGATCTAGAGTAGAGGTTACTAAACCTTTTAATGTGAGGGCCACATTGCATATTACAAAATACTTGCAGGCCAACAAAATCAGTTTCACATCCAGGAGTGCCCATACATGTGCTCTCTTGCATTCAGTAGAGCCCAGCGGAGTCCCTCCTTATATCTACATGTGCCCTGCAGAGTCTCCCCTTACACTATAGAGGTGAATGAGACTGTGCGGCAATCATGCAACTGCATTCAATGGATGTGACAGCGGGGTGGTGAAGCAGGATTTCAGCAAAATCCTTCTTCAAACGGGCATGCAAGAGGCAATCACCTGCTAACTACAAGCCAGCAGTGGTGCACCCTATCCATGCGTCCTGCCCCCTTATCTACATGCATTGGCTTCAATGGGGTTTTCCTTTTTTTTTCTTTTTTTTTTAAGCACATGATTAAAGCCTGAGGCTCTAATTGGCTTCAAAAAAGAGTGGGCTCGGGTGCAGTGCCCACCCACTGCTTCCCGGCCAATCAGAACGCAGTGCCTGAGACCCGATTTGTCAGGAAGTCTTAGGACCCACTTCCTGATCGGCCTGGAGGAACTGCAGCCCGATTCCATATCTGCCTGACCTGCCTCCTTCCTAAGGTAAGGAGACCCACTGGGGGGGAGGGGGGGTCACCGTATTCCCATCCGTCTCCTGCTGGGGGGATCACCACATTCCCTTCTGTCTCCCTCAGGGCTTGCTGCTTCACCCCCCAAAATATTGAGGACCAGCCACCACTGCAAGTCAGCCCCTGCCGACAGCGCAATCCACCACAGATCACATGTCAGCAGCTGGGCCCAAATGAAAGAGTATCTAAAAACAGGAGAGTAATGGAATAAATGGATTAGACATTGCAGATGGAGGAAAGAAAAACATTCCTTGCAATAAATCTGTTGTCAGCGCTATGATAGGCATGTAGCACTAGCCCCCGAAGGAGCTGCTGGTTTTATTCGGGCGTACCGTTACCTCACCTGCTCGCCTCCTCGTCTTAGGGGAGTCCCGTTGGAAAGTAGCCCAAATGATGGTAAATCTGATACTTAGTCTTTTTTGAAGATTTATTTAGGGATAACACCAAAGAAAGACAAAAGACACAGTCCTTCAATAGAGGGTTAGAGGTTAAAGGGGAGTTCAGGCACCTAGTAATTGTGGGTTAGAGGTATTAGTCAGATCCAGAGGACAGACAGCTCCACATACTGGATCCAGCAATCACCGGATAGGCCCCTCTCACTTGACCTAGCAGCCGATGAGATGCTCAACAAAGTCTCTGCCACAGACTTGTCAATTGAACTTAGAGATTTTGAGAGTTTTAGGAAGAACTACCATACAGTATCAGATTCTTTCAGCGGACCCGGTGATACTGTAAGGATATTGATCCAGGTTGAGCCTTTCAACTGAGTTTCCAGGCTCCTCTAGAGACACCAGCCTTGCGCGCGGTCCTCCACCTGAGAAGTCCTCCCCTGGATCCTTCAGTTTTCTTGGCTTCTCCCCGCAGGCGAGACAGCACAGGACCACCCCTGGATCAGCAGGCCCCAGATATTCCTGGGCATGCCCTCTCATTTGAGAAGCCTTGGGCCAGCCGGCCCTGAGGCGCAGATCCATGCAACACAGGCCCCAGGCCAGGAGGGCCATGAGGTCAGGATAGTGGACCCCAAGACAGAAATCCGGAAAACAGACCCAAAAAAATGGTGTTGGTGCCTTAAATACCCTCTCCCAGAATGCACAGTAGGGAAACCACACCCACTGAACTATTTCCGAGCAAGAGGTGGCATTCAATGCATCCAGCCTGCTGCTGTTCCACACCCACCGACAGTGACAGCGACACCTACGGTCAAGTGGCAATCAGTGCATCCCAGCTGGACTGGTACAGAAACCAGAACTTTTAGAGAAATTATTCTGAGCCAAACTACAGCTTCAGACAATTAAATTTGAAAAGAAATAATAGCGTCTGCTCATCAGGACAGACAGATGGTGATATTTTGACAGGTCAGGCTGGTTAGTTACCAAACTATTTAGAGCACTGCAAGACGGTAATGATACATCTCAATATTGTACAATGCTGAGCACAAAAGGGGCATGTACTATAAAAAGTATTCACTAACAGTGCAACCCCCAAGGACAGAACAACAAACATGTAAAACAAGAAGAAAATGTACTTGTCAATAAGATTGCACTAACTGAAAAAGATGAAGTAGGATTGTATTGCAAAACTGAAAGCTCAGCTCTGCCATCTGCAAATAAGAACACGCCCGGGACCAGGTAGATGGGACTAGTGAAGGAAGTAAATGTCACCGCCTCCATCGGCAAGATTGACACCTCGCGAGCCCCGTCGTCTGGCATGGATTTATTGGGGAACCCCTACACCGAAAAAGCGGCGTGGAGGTCCCCACAAGGTCCATAGCAGACCCTTATCCGAGCACGCAGCCCGGCTGGTCAGGAAAGGGGGTGGGGACGAGCGAGTGCCTCCCCCCCTCCTGAACCATACCAGGCCCCATGCCCTCAACATGGAAGGGTGCTTTGGAGAAGGGGGGGCCCTGCGGCCCCCCCACCCCAAAGCACCTTGTCCCCATGTTGATGAGGACAAGGGCCTCTTCCCGACAACACAGGCCATTGATTGTCAGGGTCTGCGGATGGGGGGCTTATCAGAATCCGGGAGCCCTCTTTAATAAGGGGACCCCCAGATTCCGTCCCCCTATCCTATGTGAATGAGTATGGGGTATGCTGTACCCCACCCATTCACCTGGGGAAAAAAGTGTTAATTAAAAAAAAACACAACACAGGTTTTTAAAGTACTTTATTAGACAGCTCCGTGGGTCTTCTTCTGACTTCGGGGGTCTTCTCGCCGGGCTCCTCCGCTATCTTCTGCTCTTTTACCGCTAGCTCTTTTACTAGCGGAGGAGCCCGGCTTTCTCCTTCGTCACTGCCGCCGTCCGGGGGTCTTCTTCCGACTTCAGGGGTCTTGTCCCACTCTTCGCTTCTTCTGCCGGGCCTCCACTATCTTCTTACAGCTCTTTTACTAGCGTTGGCCCAGTCTTGTCGCCGCCACCTTCTTTTTCTTCTTCCTTCCGATGTTGACACGACACTCTCTCCGGCCATAATGGCAGGGACACGTTGTGCGGCGACCTATATAGGCATAAGAGGCGGGGTCACCGGGTGATGTCACATGGTGACCCTGCCCCTTATGATGTCACAGTCCCAGCATCCCCCGGGACCCGCACCCCCTTTCCTGACTGGCCGGGCTGCGTGCTCGGATAAGGGTCTGCTATGGACTTTGGGGGGACCCCAACGCCGTTTTGTCCCCCTTTAAATCCATACCAGGCGACGGGCTTCGTGAAGTGTCAATCTCGCCGATAGAGGGGGCAACATTCACTTCCTTCACTAGTCCCATCTATAGAATATAAAAAAAAGTCACAGTTACTTTGCTGAGTGACTAATTACATTTCCAATGTAGTAACCAAGTTACTAACGCAATTACTTTTTGGGAGAAGTAATTTGTACTTTAACTAATTACTTTTTTAAAGTAAGATGACCAACACTGTTCCTAACATAGATGACTTGAAATATCTTAAGATGATCATATTGCACTTTAAAGAGGAAGTAAACCCTCTCTAATTAAAAAAATAAACAAACCCTGCAGGACAAAGGCATAATGAGCTAGTATGCATTGCATACTAGTTCATTATGAATTACTTACCTGAGATCGAAGCCCCCGAAGCTACCCTCATCCACATTCTCCGTCTCCGCCATGATACTCGGAGTGACTTCCGGGTATCGCTGCTTCGGTGCTGTGACTGGCCGGAGCAGTGATGATGTCACTCCGTCACATGCGCGTGGGAGCCGTCAGTGACGGCATGATCGCCTTCACTATTGGCACGCTCAGTGCACTGTTGTCTATGGCACGCATGTGCCGTGGACATCGGTGCCCGTTTTTAGGGAAATATCTCCTTAAACCGTGTAGGTTAAGGACATATTTCTTGCACCTACCATAAGCCTCCGTCAGAGACTCCTTACTATGACTGGAGATGCAGTGTGTCAAAGTGACACACAGCACCACTAATTGCTGCGCTGCATGCCCCCCCGCAGGAGCACGTCGGCATCTTATCCTGCTGGACATCATATGATGCCCAGTTAGGATAACTGAACCACTTCCCAGTTGTCATTTGCTATAGGCTGAGCGGGAAGTGGTTAAAATAAAAGGGGGGCTGTGGGTAGGGTGAATGCTGGCACTGACTTTCCTAGATCACATGCGGATTTAACCATAAGGCTGTAATCTGAGGTAGCAGCCCAGGCCCCCAATAGGGCCCACCACCACCTCCTCTCAAGCTGGGTAAAGCACCCAATGTAGGAACCACTGGTGAACTTGGATCCCCCACCCTGCACAGCCAGGCCCACCGAATCTTCACAGGCTCCCAGGCTGAAGAAACAGTCCAGGGCTTGTTTTTAAGGGGATAAAACTTGGATAGGGAACAGGAATATTATGGGATGCCTACGTGACTTTAGAATGACTGCAGTAGCTACACCTGACAAGAAATTTGGTGAGGAGCTCCCTGACTAAACCCCAGGGCGCTACATCAGTGATTACATACCCTCTGTTCTCAGCTGCAGAAGAGCTGGGGGAGGAGAAGCAGCACAACCCTGAGCTTCCCAGAGAAAGGCTTTGCAAGCAGGGGCATGCATTTTTATTTTTTGTGCAATAAACAAAAAAAGAGCAACAATTTTGAAAAGAAAGCAATATTTTTTACTTTTTGCTATAATAAATATCCCCCAAAAATATATATAAAAAAAAAAATTTTTCCTCAGTTTAGGCCGATATGTATTCTTCTACATATTTTTGGGGATAGTTTTATGGAATTTTATTGGATTATTAATGGCGGCAATTTTCATCATGACTGCGACATTATGACAGACACATCGGACACTTTTGACACAATTTTGAGACCATTATCATTTATACAGCGATCAGTGCTATAAAAATTCACTAATTACTGTGTTAATGACACTGGCAAGGAAGGGGTTAAACACTTGGGGGCGATCAAGGGGTTAAGTGTGTCCTAGGGAGTGATTCTAACTGTAGGGGGATGGGCTACTAATCACATGACAGCTATCACTGCTCCCGATGACATGGAGCAGTGATCTCTGTGCCACCCATGGACAGTGATTCCACAGGATCCACGGTCACGGAGAACACGGCGGGCACGCATGTGCACCCACAATGCCGCTTCTTAAAGGAGATGTACCTGTATACCCATTTGCCCACCAGTGCCATTCTGCCGACGTATATCGTCGTGCGCTGGTCGGCATGTGGTTAAAATGTGATAGTTAACAGAATCAACAGGAAGTGGTTTAAGCAAATATGAGGCTTTTGTTAAACTCGTGACACAGATGAAGAAAATGATGGATATAGTCTTTAGTAGAATAAAGAGTAGCAAGCAGTAACCTGATCAAGGCCTATGGCTGCAGGTCAGAAAAGGGAAAGATAATGACCAGTTTGATGTCAGAATATTCCCTTTTGCCTCCTGACACCACAACCCCATTAAACACAGAAAAAAGTATATGACCCTGGTCTCTAAGAAAAGGGTTCCTTGGTAATAGGGGCTGGTAAAATGGCCATTTTGTGGGGGGAACAAAGGAGTCCTCTTGATGCAGGTGTCTTGTATTTTCAGCTAGCTCAAGTAAAAAGGGCCCAATGTAATCTTTGGGTAATGACATCCAAACAATGCAATAGTGGTTGTAATTGTCTCCTTATAGGGCTTTAGTGAGAAAGGCAAAGTCAAGGTGTCTGCATGCAGTGTCTTTTGGTGTAAAGAGGGTGGGCTTCTGCCTGCTCACCAGTCTGGGCTCAAAATAATGGCGTGAAGATCCTGCAGCAGGATGGCCGGGTGGCATTTCTGTGGGGGTGCGCTCTGCACCCAGGTCGGGTGACATGGTCTGACAGAATCCCGAGGGCATCCCTGACTCTGGCTGCTCTGTTTAGTAGTTTTTTTTTGTCAGTTGGAACACCCCCAGCGCCGTGGCCAAAAATAGTATGGTCTGATTACTGTTTTCCCCTGCTAGCTCCACCCACCACTGTTGAGCAGCCGAGTTGAATGTGTCATCGTTCAGCGCGGGGGAGGCTGCTGTTACACAATGTGTCCACACAGTCTTCCGGAGTCCAGACCTCCCCAGCTGAAGCTGAGAGCCAGAGGTGAGCTGGCGATAGGGGGTATGTGTGGGTTGTGAGAAGAGGCTGGAGGAGTGTTTGTGTCTGCCCTGCCACCCTGACTGTGCTGGTCTGACCGAGATGGGGAGGTTAATTTCCGTGTCCACCACCACCCAGGTATAGAAAGCTGACCTGATAAAGGGGGGTTGCAGAATCCAGATATGTGCTATATACAGGTTGCAGAATCCAGACATGTGCTATATACAGGTTGCAGAATCCACACGTGTTATGTACAGGTTGCAGAATCCACACATGTGTTATGTACAGGTTGCAGAATCCACACATGTGCTATGTACAGGTTGCAGAATCCACACATGTGCTATGTACAGGTTGCAGAATCCACACGTGTGCTATATACCAGTTGCAGAATCCACACATGTGCTATGTACAGGTTGCAGAATCCACGCATGTGCTATGTAAAGGTTGCAGAATCCACACATGTGTTATATACAGGTTGCAGAATCTAGGCATGTGCTATGTACAGGTTGCAGAATCCAGACATGTGCTATGTACAGGTTGCAGAATCCAGTTGTTGTTACAGCACGGCTGCCAAACACAGACCCAGTCAGCTCCGTGATACACAGGAGGAGATGCCTGCTGTGTGTGTGTGTGTGTGTGTGTGTGTTACCAGGCGATGGTGAGTCTGTATTATTTGGCACAGTGATGCTGCATTCATGGGCACAGTGAGGGTGCAATTGTGGGCACAGTGAGACTGTATTCATGGGCACAGTGAGGCTGTAATGGTGGGCACAGTGAGGCTGCAATGGTGGACACAGTTAGGCTGCATTCATGGGCACAGTGAAGCTGCAATGGTGGAAACAGTGAGGCTACAATGGTGGGCACAGTGAGGCTGCAATGGTGGGCACAGTGAGGCTGCATTCCCGGACACAGTGAGGCTGCAATGGTGAGCACAGTGAGGCTGCATTCATGGGAACAGTGAGGCTGCATTCATGGGCACAGTGAGGCTGCAATGGTGGGTACAATGAGGCTGCATTCATGGGAACAGTGATGCTGCAATGGTGGGAACAGTGAGGCTGCATTTGATGGGCACAGTGAGGCTGCATTTGATAGGCACCATGAGGCTGCATTTGCTGGGTACAGTGAGGCTGCATTCACGGGCATAGTGAGGCTACATTCACAGGCACAGTAAAGCTGCATTTGATAGGCAATTGTGTGTGATTGTGTAGACAGGGCCCCAGTGCACTGTATTGCCCGGGGGCCTATAATGCTCTTAAGATGGCATTGCTTGTATGGGCAAATTTTTTCTGGGTAAGAATCTGCTATGTGTATAAAACGAACTGAAACGTGCATGAAAACTGATGTAAACTCATTTCTCTGCAAGTGAAATCTGCATAGTTTTTCCGTCAGTTTTTCTGCATGTGTTGTGTAAATGAGGCCTTAGTCATTTTTGATCATGCCCTAGTGGTAATGCAAAATTTTCATAATCTTCACTCCAACTTGGAGATTTCCTGCTCACTTACTTCAGGATGAAAACTTTTAATCTCAGTTGAATAGTTTGGCAAGAATATGATTATTATAATTCTCAAAACAAACACAATCCCGTACAATCAAAAGCTGTTCTCAGGGACAAGATCCTAGCCTATTTAACGTCCTAAAAAAAAGATCCTAAGCCAATTAACTGAATCCTATGCCAGGACATGAGAAGAATACTGTATGTCAGTGATCTCTAAACTTTCTAAAGAAATGGCTAGTTTACTGTCCTTCAGATCTAAGGGGGCCCAGACTGTGCCCGGTGGAAGTAAACAATTCCCAATCTTTGATATTAAGGGGAGTGTTAGAATATTATTCCAAATTCATAATTCGGCATTTATAGGTATTATAATATATTTATGGCAAGCTTGCAAAACATATTTGGTTTTATGATTAATCATAATAAATAGTATGTGTGAATGACCTTGATCAAGTGTTCAGTGAAACATATCCTCATAGAAAGCAGAGTTAGTAATACGTTTCTGATGTAACCAATTTGAGCATGACATATATGGTATCTTGGTACGGAATGTCATGAGAAGACAAAAATAGACGTGTCTATGTAGTTAAAGAAATGATACATTGTGGATTATATCTTGTTAAAATAAGTTTAGAGTAGTCTCAGTCATGTTAATACATATTAGTATATAGTTACTTTATGTAAAGTTGCTAATATGTGTTCATATTATGTAAATGTATGGTTATGACATTACATGAACAGTAGTACATTATGTCACGTATGGAGTTTTACATGTGAGCTTGTCAATCAAGCTCCATATGACTCTGAGTTACTTTTGGATCGCACATTGCAGAAGTTAGCAGACATGAATGTGTGCCATACAAGGTACTAAGTTTGTGAGGTTATGACGTTCGCATGTAATATTTAAGCCTATGTTTTCAGAGCTCTAGGAGACACTCACACGGGCACTCACACTCAGACATCCACACATGATACTGACATATTCATACAGAGACTGATGACTTGGGACAGCTGAATTCTGCCAGAAGTCTAAGAACGTAATTTCCTGCTTCTTCTTGGAGGACACACACGAGGTCAATATGGACAGAAGGCAGCACCATTGAAGCACACGTTTTCATAAGCTTATTACTGCTTATTAATTATTCTATTTTCATATATTTTACCTACACTGAACTGAACTATTATACTTTTTACATTGTATTTATGATGCCAACTGTGTGACAAATAAACGCACACTTTCTTTTAAGTCAGTTTGACTATCAATGCTATTGATTCGGAAACGCCTCTGAGATAATATTCTTCAGGGAGAATAAGTTGGTGTCCTTGGGAGAAATAGTGCCCCATTTTTATTGTCAGTGGAAAGACTTATAATCCATCGTTGGTGTCAGTACAAGGAATAGTGTCCCATTGTTGGCATCTGTGGTGGGAATTATTCCCCATTGTTGGTATCAATGGAAGGAATAATGCCTCAAGGGTCGGAAAAAGGCAAGCAAAAGGGCTGCAGTTTGGAAACCACTGCTGTATGTGATCTATGGATCAAGAAAAATGACAGATACATCAGAAGTAATAAGGACAAACAGTACCGTTTAAAAAAAACATGGCTACAAATTAGGCCATTTATTGGCCAATCTAGTTGGGGGACAACATCAGACCCATCCACAGATGTGGATTTTTGCTCAATCATTTTTGCTCAATTGTACAAATAGCTTTATATGCTGGTAATTTCCTGTTTATGGGGGCAGGTACACGTTCTTGCAGAGGGGGTCTCCTTCCCTTTCCTGACCAAGATAATGTTCAGTTTCTAAACAACCTGATTTCTCTCAAGGAAGTGACTGGGATGATTGCACACTGAAGGCGCTGAGCCCAGACGGGCTCAATTCAGAGTTCTTTAAAATCCTTGTAAACGAGCTGAATTATTAGTCTTTTTTATTCAAATACACTCCAATCAAGAGATTATAACCTCCCCCCATATCAAAATTATAATTGTTTCACTAAAAATATATTGAAAATTCGATATGAAAATGAATTGCTCACTGGGCATCAATATCATCTATCGTCTGGAGCTCCAGCATCAAGACTGTATCCCCACTTATTTCTATGGCATGACTTTCATAGGCTAAAGTCACCTTTAGGGAAAAAATTATAAATGCACACAATTTTGCAGGAAAAAAATGGCAATTTATCATTTTTTTCCCCAGGAGCCTGAAAATCCCTGTACTTGCAATCCGTGGATCGTGGGTGAAATGTCATATTCCTTCAGACCAGTCCTACAGCTTTCTGCATGTATGCATTCTATTGCAAAGTTAGAGGACTTGTGAATGGACTATGAGCACTCCCATCCTCGCCCTCGCGGTCCATTGAGAACTACAAGCCACTTCTGTGGAAGATGGGACTTGTATTTTATTCATTTACAGATCTCTGTGAATGAATGATGTGGCTGAGCTGGTGGAGTCCACAGGGACAGTGGGGGTTTAATGGGGATAAGGGGAAACATGTGCTGGAACATGTTACACCCTAGATAAGGGTAAAACATATTCCAAAAGGTTTTCTGGAGAAGCTTCCAGATATAGTGGGTGGAAACTAGGAGGAGCTGCTTGGCAGATTTATGAGGGCTCAAGCCAATCCCCAGCAAATGAGCCGGCCACCTCATAAATGGGCACAAGTCATGCCAGCAGGGGAAGTAGGGTGGTAACTGGAGATGAAGTGCTGAGGAGGCTGTTGGTGGTCCTTGAGGGTGTCCCCTAGTCTGGGGGGGGGACCACGGGCTTGGGGCTCGGGTGCTGTAAGGATCCCCGCAACACATGGAGGAACCCCTTCCTGGAGGCACGGGAGAAAGGAGAGGACAGCGGGAGAAGGTCAGCATGTCTGTGGGATCCTCTGAGAAGTCAGCTGGGTGGGCTGGTGAGTGTTAAGTCTGGGAGGACTGTGGAGAAGTTAGCCTGGAGGGCTAGTGAAAGGGGCAGCTGTAGCCAGGCAGGCTGGTTGTGCCTGAAGAGGTGGTGCTGGGATCAGTAGCCATAGGGATGTTTGCAGGGCATTGACTTTTTGCTACACAATCAAGGGGCCTTGGGTTCCTGCCTTTAACAAGCTTTTGCTCAGCGGAGTAAGCAAAGGAGTGTATAGACTGTATATAGGAAAAGTGTCCCTGAAGTTTGTTCTGAAGTTGAGTGGGCATCCCATAATACCATTATCCCTATCCAAGTTTTTTTCACTCAATAAAAAAAAAAATACAAAGTCATGGACTCTGACTCTGAGGGACTGTGAAAATTCAGTGTACCTGGCTGTGCAGGGTGGGGGATCCCAGTTCACCTGCAGCCCTTAAAGCGGAGTTTCGGCTGAAATATGACTTTTAAGATAAAAATACCCCTAGAATACTCACACCTTGTGCGATGTAACAAAGGTATGCTGTAAACTATTCCCAGTTTTTTTTATTTGTGCAGCATTGTTTTCTTACTTTGTGAAGTTCCTGCACAGTGCGGCCATCTCCAGTGCGGGCATCTGAAGCCACACTGTCCTTCTTCCTGGATTCCGTGCATGCTGGTTACCCAGCATGCACCTGGCAGTCTCACGCATGTGCAGTGCGGTGCAATCTTGGTCAGCTTGCCATGCCAAGCTGACCAAGATTTTCCATAGACGCCAATGTTAAATGTTACTGGAGCCGTGCCATGCCAAGCTGTACAAGAATTTCCATTGACACTAATGTTAAATGTTATGAGAGCAGCGCCATGCCAAGCTGACCAAGATCTCCCAGGAGCCAATGCAACACCGGGAATGACGTATGGCACCACGGAGGCTAAAGGAGGAAGTGAAATTAGATATAGGCATACGTCAGGCAAGTGAACAGAAAAAAAATATATTAAATTGCCAATTCCTTTTAAGGATGCAGTGGTGAGGAGTGAAAAATGTGGGTGGAACTCCGCTTTAAGGGGATGCGCTACAAATATATAAATTATAAATAAATGTAACAACAGCTCAGCAGTCTGTCAGGGAAGAAACCAGAGAAGAACTGGCAGATATGCCAATATCCATTATGGGCGTGTGAATCCGCGCATGCGCAATAGAAATCGGCACGTAGCAGTGAACGCATGTTAGCGACGGCTAACGTGCATACGCAAAACATGCTAATTACCAGTGTTTAGCTGGCCTATATAAGGACTCCAATTGCTCTCATAAATCGCTGGATTATCGTCAGCTCTGTATCCTGTGTTCCTGTATTTCTTGTTTGATAACCTGTTCCTGACCCAGCTTACCCTGACCTGCTCTGGCTTCTCTCCTGGCTCTGAACCCAGCTTGTTTCACGGACCTGCTCTTGTCTGTTCCAGATTGACTTCCAGTGTTTGACCCTGGCTTGATCACGACGACACCTCCTGCCCCTGCTTTTGACTGACCTCCTGTGTTTGACCCCCATCCTGGCTTCTGACGACATCTCTGTTTTTCCACCTGTTAAGATTCACCAGTACCTCCAGGGACTCATTGTCTGTGACCACCTTCTCTGCTCCTGGGTATCTGCTCCCGGATCCATCTGACAGCTTCGCCAGCAGACAACCCATGCATCTCTGGGCATAGCACCCTCTGTCTTCAACTCCATGGTTACTCTGTAATCAGCCGCAAGGGGAGCCCTCTCGTCACCTCAGCATCCAGCCTGGTACATGACACAGTCCTTAGATGTGGTGGCTGCATTTGTTTTATTTTTTCATCACTGAAAATACCTGTTGAACTTACAAGAAATGCACTGTCCTTGTCACATCCTATGAGTTGCATTGAAGACAAAAATGTTATCTTTCTTATGTAAACTACTAATTGTATTGTATGTAATGGAAATAAACAAAGGCAGACAAAGTAGTCCAGCCTGGAGAAAAAAAAAACAAATGCTGAAACGTATTACCGGTATATTTTTGATTTGGGGTTGAGATAAGTTGAAAAGGTGTAATCAAACTCCTCCCAATAAATAGTTTCTAGGAATAAACAGAACATCAGTAGGGAGATCATACTATTTAGTGTAAATCTAAAGCACTATAAAATGATCTATAATATGTAGTGGATGAGGAAACCCTAAAACTCATGCAGACCGATGTCATTGCTTGAAGCCACATGTAAGAGAACAGAGGAGAAATGTTCAACGCCAAGCAAGGATGCAGGAAACCCACAAGTTAGGTAACCCAATGATGCAAAAATGTACTTAGCCAGAAGCAGAGGGACTTCCTCACACAACAGAATTGAATAGAGAAATGGCCAGTGTCTCTACATACAAATGGACTAGTAAAATAAAGCATTCCGCAGCAATAATATGCACAGTCAAGGACTCATAACAAACAATATTTTACCTTTTTAAGTTAGATTAATAAAAGAAGAATTCTCGCTGGCTGTTTCTTATGGAAGAGCCATGCAGCTGTCATAAATATTTGAATTTTTTTTTTTTTTTACAGAATTATGTTTGAAATATATTTATTATGGCCCCCGGGCTCTTCCATAGTTTTTGCTTATAATATAATGTATTTTTATTTTATTTTTTTAGAAAAATTGCATAGGTGGCATTACTAACACAAATTGTACAGCGTGGGTTGACTATTGTTTCCATCATAAGCTGCCTATTAGACTAAAACATTTTTACCAAATTCTGTATTCACTTTCAAAACCAGTACAAGTAATGAAAATCCACTCCTACGCTTGTACATGGTGTTTCTCCCGCAGCAGGGAGTTATAAAACGTAAAACTTTTTTGTACTTAGGACATCTGTAGAATTCTCTAGAAATAGCCTCTGAGCCAATCAGCAGGGGAGATACACAGGGCTGCTGTTAGAGATCTTGGGGCCCCTTACAGCCTACCTGAAAGCCCCCCAAAATGTCAAAACAATATTTTTACTAAAACACTAAAATTCTTATTAGTAGACACAACCATAACATAACTTATAAAATTTCTGCTAAAACTGAAAAATAAATAAATGATGTCTTGGGGCTCACTCTTTTTTTTCCTAATCACTTCACACCCGTGCTAAAGCCGAAAGACAGCCACAGTGCTGCCTTTCTTGCTGGGAGGGCATACATGGATGTCCTCCCGTGATCGTGCTGCCCGCACGCCCCCCTCCAGTATGCAGGCGGCACGATCTGTGATCGCCAACTCCTTCGGACTCACCTGATCACAGATCGGGTTAAAGGACCAATCACAGTGGCCATTTACCATGTGATCAGCTGTCAGCCAATGACATCTGATCACAGGATGTAAACACAAGGCAGTTATCTGCTTTTTTTTCCCCTCACGCCGACAGCATGAGGAGAGAAGAAAAAAGCCAATAACCGGTTTCTATTAAAGGGACATATCATTCCTCTCAGCAGTGCCCACCAAAGCTGCCAATCAATGCCCACCAGTGCTGCCAATCAGTGCCCACCAGTGCTGCCAGAGCCCACCAGTGCTACTAATCAGTGACCACCAGTGCTGCCAATTAGTTCCCACCAGTGCCACGAATCAGTGCCCACCAGTGCTACTAATCAGTGACCACCAGTGCTACCAATTAATGCCCACCAGGGCCACCAATCAGCGTCCATCAGTGTCACCTATCAGTGCTGCCTATCAGTGCCACCTATCAGAGCCCATCAGTGCCACTTATCAGTGCCATCTATCAGTGCAGCCTCATCAGTGCCACTTCATCAATGCCACCTATCAGTGCCCATCAGTGCCACCTAATGCCCATCAGTGCTACCTCATCAGTGCCCATCAGTGCAGCCTCATCAGTGCAACCTATCAGTGGCCATCAGTGCCGCCTCATCAGCACACATCAGCGAAGAAGAAAAATTACCTGTTTGCAAAATGTTATAATAAACTATGGAAAAAAGTATTTTTTTCCAAATTTTTGGTAATGTTTTTATTTGTTTAGCAAAAAATAAAAAACCCAGAGGTGATCAAATATCACCAAAAGAAAGCTCTATTTGTGTGAGAAAAACGATAACAATTTCATATGGCTTAGTGCTGCATGACTGCACAATTGTTATTCAAAATGCGACAGAGCTGAAAGCTGAAAATTGGCCTGGGCAGGAAGGGAATAAAAGTGTCCAGTAGGCAAGTGGTTAAATGTGGCTAATACTATATGCCGGCAGCCTATGTTGCCTTATAGGGATGCAACAGCTGTATGAAAACAGTCACAGGTCCTTATTTGGCAGGTGTGTGGTTGCGGATGTATGGCCCCGAACACAGACAGTGTGCATTTAGGGCCACTCCTCCATACCTGCACACCTATAGGGCCTGTGGCTGTGTCCATACATCCACTGCATCCTCATAGAATGACAGGCAGCTCTAACCGCACAAACTGCTTATTCACAATGTTTGGGACAGAGGACGTTTAACCGAGCCCTTCATTTTTTTAAATTATTGTTTACAATGTTTTAAATGATTTTTTTACAATTCTTTTAAAATTATTTATTTTTTTACAATGCTGTTGAGAGGCTTTTGTGAGAAATCAGAGGCTAAACAGACCCCTGACATTTCATCTTTGAAACAGAGAGGGAAATTGAGGACACACCTATTCTTCAATTCCTTTCCCTGCAGCCTCAGCTGTACTGCAGATGAATAAACAGGAAACAGAGGCTCCTGTTCATTCACAAACTCAAGCATAGTTAATACAATGATTAATCCCTCACTGCGTTCATTCACTAAAGGAAGGGTCGGTAAATTACAATTTTTTTACTGGTTTTATAATTTTTTTTACTGGTTTTATTATTTACTGGTTTTATTGTTTTGTTTTATTGTTTTTTTACTGGTTATATCATTTTTTTTACAGATTTTTGTTTTTTACTGGTATTGTTGTTGTTTTTTCTAGTTTTATTCTTTTTTACTGGATTTGTAATTGTTTTTACTGGTTTTATAATTATTTTACTGGTTTTATTGTTTTTTTACTGGTTTTATCATTTTCTTTAATTGTTTTACTGCTTTTTACTGGTTTTAGCATTTTTTTACTGGTATTTTCTACGGGCTTTATAATTTTTTACTGGTTTTACTATTTTTTTTACTGGTTTTATCATAATTTTTTTTAACTTTTTTTTTTACTGGTTTTATTGTTTTTTTCTTGGTTTTTTTTTTTTTTTTACAGGTTTTATCATTTTTTTAACTGGTTTTATTATTATTTTTTACTGGTTGTATAATTATTTTACTGGTTTTATTGTTTTTTTTTTACTGGTTTTATTGTTTTCTTTAATTGTTTTACTGCTTTATACTGGTTTTAGCATTTTTTTTACTGGTATTTTCTACAGGTTTTATAATTTTTTACTGGTTTTAGCATTTTTTTACTGGTTTTATCATTTTTTTTACTAGTTTTATTTTCTTTTTACTGGTTTTATTTTTTTTTACTGGTTTTATTGTTTTTTTTACTGGTTTTATTATTTTTTTACTGGTTTTATTTTTTATTGATTTTATTTATTTATTTTTTTACTGGTTTTATCATTTTTTTACTGGTTTTATTATTTTTTTTACTGGTTTTATCATTTATTTTTTACAGTTTTTTTACTGGTTTTATTGTTTTTTATTGGTTTTATTTATTTTTACAGGTTTTATCACTTTTTTACTGTTTTCATTTTTTTTTTTACCGGTTTTATAATTTAACTGGTTTTATTGTTTTTTATTGGTGGTTTTATTGTTTTTTATTGGTTTTATCTTTTTTTACTGGTTTTATTTTTCTTTTATTGGTTTTATAATTTTTTTAATGTTTTTTTTTAATGGTTTTATTTTTTTTACTGTTTTTTTTTATTGGT
Source organism: Lithobates pipiens (assembly GCF_037356315.1). Taxonomy (NCBI): domain Eukaryota; kingdom Metazoa; phylum Chordata; class Amphibia; order Anura; family Ranidae; genus Lithobates; species Lithobates pipiens. The sequence continues at coordinate 148,851,273 of NW_027507789.1, forward strand.
TTTATTGCTTTTACCGGTTTTATTCTTTTTTGTGGTTTTTATTTTTTTATTGGTTTTATTTTTTTGCTGGTTTTATAATTTCTTGACTGTTTGTTTTTTAATGGTTTTAATGTTTTTTACAGGTTTTATGTTTTTTACTGACTCCATAATTTTTTTAATGGTTTTATTGTTTTTTTACTGGGTTTAATATTTTTATTAAAAAAAACAGTCATTTTACAGATTTAACAGAAGTGAGAAAGAAATAATGAGACAGGGAACATGTGTTAATTGAATTCTTATTTTTTTTTTTTAACGGCCATTTTTTCAGGAGCAGTGATTTTAGTAATGCTTAAAGTGAAACAATAAAAATGAAAACTTTCTTTAAGTATAGTGCCTAGGGGGTCCCCTTAGTCTGCCTGTAAAGTAGCGCAATTTTCCTGTGTGTATTACTGTACCGCAGCAAAATTACATTTCTAAAGGAAAAAATGTCATTTAAAATTGCTCGCAGCTGTAATGTATTGCCGGATGCCGGCAATATAGATTAACCACTTGCCGCCCGCCCTATAGACAATTGACGGTGGCAATGTGGTTTCATAATCCTGATCGGACGTCATATGACGTGATCAGGATTATGTGCCGCTGCGTGCCCCCGGGGGCGCGCATCGCAGTGATCGTTGTTGCGGGGTGTCAGTCTGACACCCGGCAACTACGATCTCGGTAAAGAGTCTCCGACGGAGACTCTTTACCACGTGATCAGCCGTGTCCAATCACGGCTGATCACAGTGTAAATAGGAAGAGCCGGTGATCGGCTTTTCCTCACTCGCGTCTGTCAGACGCGAGTAGAGGAGAGCCGATCGGCTGCTCCTCTGACAGGGGGGGTCTGTGCTGATCGATTATCAGCACAGCCCCCCCGAGGATGCCCACACTGGACCACCAGGGACGCCACCAGACCACCAGGGATGCCCAGAAAAAGGTAATCCTCCCTAGACCACCAGGGATGCCAGTCAGCACAATGGATGCCAATCAGTGCCCATAATGGATGCCAATCAGTGCCCACAATGGGCATCACTGATTGGCATGCATTATTGTTTGGCACTGAATGGCATCCATTAGTACAGTATAACACCAATGCCGCCTGTGAGTGCCCACCTGTGCCGCCTGTGAGTGCCCACCTGTGCCGCCTATGAGTGCCCACCTGTGCCGCCTATGAGTGCCCACCTGTGCCGCCTATCAGTGCCCACCCATGCCCATCTGTGCCGCCTATCCATGCCCATCTGTGCCGCCCATCCATGCCAATCCGTGCCAGCTATCAGTGCCAATTTGTGCCACCTATCAGTGTCCATCCGTGTCGCCCATCCATGCCGCCCATCCGTGCCACATATCAGTGTCCATCAATGCCACCTCATCAGTGCCACTTCATTGGTGCCACATCATTGGTGCCCATCAGTGCCGCCTTATCAGTGCCCATCAGTGTAGCCCCATCAGTGCCCATCAGTGAAGGAGAAAACTTACTTATTTACAAAGTTTTGAAACTGAAACAAAGAAAAACTTTTTTTTTTTCAAAATTTTCGGTATTTTTTTATTTGTAGCGCAAAAAATAAAAACCGTAAAGGTGATCAGATACAACCAAAAGAAAGCTCTATTTGTGGGAAAAAAATTATAAAAATTTCATTTGGGTACAGTGTAGCATGACCGCGCAATTGTCATTCAAAGTGCGACAGCGCTGAAAGCTCAAAATTGGTCTGGGCAGGAAGGTGTTTAAGTGCCCTGTATTGAAGTGGTTAAAAATCATTTTTAAAAATGGAGTAGGTTCCTTACACCAGTCCATACCAGGCCCTTCAAGCCTGGTATAGATATTAAGGGGAACTCCACACCAAAATTAAAAAAAAAATGGAGTGGGAGTCCCCCCAAAATCGATACCAGACCCTTATCCAAACAAGCAGCCATGGCTGGCCAGAAAAGGGGGGCAAGCAAGCATACCCCTCCTAAACCATACCAGGCCGCTTACCCTCAACATGAGGAGGGTGCATTGGGCACCTCGTCCCCATGTTGATGGGAAAAGGGCCTCATCCCCACAACCCTTGCCCGGTGGTTGTGGGGGTCTGCGGGCGGGGGGGCTCTTTGGAATCTGGAAGCACCCTCTAAGAAGAGGGTCCCCAGATCCCGGCCCCCCTATGTGAATGGGTATTGGGTACCCCTAAACATTCACGCAAAAAAGCTGTGAAATGTGACAAAGGACAATTCCTTTATTAAAAATTGTCCCGCTTCTTCCTTCATCTTCCTTCAGCTTCTTTCACTGCGTCTTCATCCATCTTCCTCCGGCTTCTTCTTCCACTGCTTCTTTCTCCGGTCTTCTCTGTCTTCCTCCGGCTTCTTCTTCCCCCGCTTCGTCCTCCATTCTTCTTTCTCCACCACCGCTGCTCCTGCCGCCGCGCCTGCTGAAGATTCAAAAAATGAACCTATGATGTGATGGGGCTAATGATGTCACTCCGAGACCCTGTACTGTGTACTCGGCTCGGCTCGGCTCCCAATACAGCTATCTAGTTCCTTAAAGAATGCACCCAGAATCCATACTGGGGAATAAGATGCACTACTTTACACACAGACTAATGCCCCGTACACACGAGAGGAATTAAGTCTGACAGACCTCCAAAGGAGTTCCGCCGGAGTTCCGCTGGAGTTCCGACGGAGTTCTGGCGGACTTTTCGACCGAACGGACTTGACCACACACCATCACACCAAACTCCGACGGAGTCGAACGTGATGACGTACGACTGGATTCGACGTAGGAAGTTCATAGACAGTAGCCAATAGCTGCCCTAGCGTCGGTATTAGTCCGTCGGAGTAGCACACACACGAGCGAATTTTTCGAAGGGGTCCGGCGGAGTTCCGTCGGGAAAATTTAAAGCATGCTTCATTTCTAAAGTCCGTCAGACTTTAGCGAAGCTAAAGTCCGTTGCAGCCCACACACGATCGAATAGTCTGACGGACTCAGTCCGTCAGACTTTGGATGTCGAAAAGTCCGCTCGTGTGTACGGGGCTTAAGAAGACCCCCCAGGCTAGATATTTGAAGGAATATTTCCTTTTTATTGTTTCACTTTAAGCATTATTAAAATCACTGCTCCTGAAAAAAACTGCAGTTTTTAAAACTTATTTGCATTGATACATGTCCTCTGGGGCAGGACCCAGGTCCCCATACACTTTTTTATGTCAGTAACTTGCATATAAGCCTTTAAAGAGGAAGTAAACCCTGATGAGTTTACTTCCTCTTTCATTCCCTGCAAAGGCAAAGCATAATGGACTACTATGCTTCGCATAGTAGCCCATTATGTGTCACTTACCTGACACAGGAGCCAGCGAAGTCACTGCTGTCCCCTGTAGTCCGGCGCATCCATCTTCTCGGTGGGTCTCGCAGCTCCGCCGCTGTCATTCGGCGAAGCCGCAATGACGTCACTCCCGCGCCTGTGCACGGGAGCCGAGACACGCGGCATCTCCGTTATCGAGAATGCCACGCTCAGTGCGCTCAGTGCGCCTGCGCACCGCTGCCCGTCTTCGGGCAAATATCTCCTAAACCGTATAGGTTTGGGAGATATTTCTTGGACCTACAGGTAAGCCTTAATCTAGGCTTACCTGTAGGTCAAAGTGGTTTGTAAGGGTTTACAACCCCTTTAAAATTAGCACTTTTGATTTTTCATGTTCAGGTCCCATAGAGGAAGTGTTCGCACAAATCTTTTGCCTGTTCGCAAGTTCTGGTGTGAACAGAACCGGGTTGTGTTTGGCTCATCCCTACCCAATAGCCAATGCCACATGAGCATGGTTGGTACTATAATATGAATGCTTTAAATGTACAACATAATTGCATTTTCTATGTATGATTGTGCTCAGCTTTATAGTGTAGTGCTATGCCCTGCTACCTTCAATGGTTCAAGCCATGGGTTCCAATCCCACCAATAATATCACCTCCTGAAAACGTGCATTGTACTCAGCAGCATAATTAGCGAACGCGCATCAGTTTGGTTTATTCCATCATTTTAACTCTTCAAATGCACACAATGGTATATAATTATTCAATAATATTATGAAATTCCAAAAATCCAGCTATTCAAAAATCAAGGAAAAAACTGCGTAGGGGTCCTCCCCAAAATCCTTACCAGGCCCTTCAGGTCTGGTATGGTTTTTAAGGGGAACCCTGTGCCAAAATGTAAAAAAAAAAAATCATGACATGGGGTTCCCCCCAAAATCCATACCAGACTCTTATCTGAGAAAGCAGCCATGGCAGGCCAGGAAAGGGGAGGGACGGGCGAGCAGCACCCCCCCTCCTAAACCATACCAGGCCACTTTTCCTAAACATGGGGAGGGTGCTTTGGGATCCCCCAAAGCACCTTGTCCCCATGTTAATGGGGACAAGGGCCTCATCCCCACAACTCTTGCCCGGTGGTTGTGGGGGTCTGCGAGCAGGGTACTTTTCAGAATCTGGAAGCCCCCTTTAACAAGGGTGCCCCCCAGATCCCGCCTCCCCATGTGAATGGGTATTGTGTACATTGTACCACTACCCATTTACCAAAAATGTAGTGAAATGTGACAAAAGACAATAGCCGGTTTTGGACAATTCCTTTATTTAAAATTGTCTTCTTCTTTCCCCCACTTCTTCCTCTATTGCCCTCCAGTCTTCCTCCAGTCTTCTTCCTCCAGCTTCTTCCTCCATCTTCCTTCGGTCTTCTCTATCATCCTAGGCTTCTTCTTCCCTGGCTTCTTCCTCCGATCTTTCCACCACCACTCCTGCCACAAACCCTCTGAACATGAAAATAACAACCCTCCGTTGAGGCTGTGATAAATAACTATGGGGCGTGGCCACTGAATGATGTCACTCAGAGATCCCGCCCCTTGTGACATCACTAACCCATCATGACCCGGGTGGTGAAGTTACAAGTGGCGGAGTGAAATCATCCGTCCCATTGCAGAATCGGGGAGGTTCATTTTTTGAATCTTCAGTGGGAGCGGCAGCTACAACGGTGGAGAAATAACGACGGAGGGGGGGAAGAAGCTGGAGGAAGATGGAGAAGACTAGAAAAAGATGGAGGAAGAAGCAGTGAAAGAAGAAGCCGGAGGAAGATGGAGAAGACCGGAGGAAGAAGTGGTGGAAGAAGAAGCCAGAAGAAGATGGAGAAGACTGGAGGAAGCGGGGGAAAAAGAAGAAATAAAAAAAAAGGATGTTGAGGGCAAGCAGCCTTGTATGGTTCAGGAGCGGCGGCGCTCACTCGCCCCCCCCTTTCCTGGCCTGCCATGGCTGCTTGCTCAGATAAGGGTTTGGTATCGATTTTGGGGGGGCCCTCACGCCATTTATGTATTTTTTGTCGTGGAGTTCCCCTTAATATCCATACCAGACTCAAAGGGCCTGGTATGGACTGGTGGGGGAACCTATGCTGTTTTTTCTTTGATTTTGAATCTATATTGCCAGGATCCAGGAATACATTACAGCCACAAGCAATTTTAAATGACATTTTTTCCTTTAGAAACGTAATTTTGCTGTGATACAGTAATAAACACAGGAAACATGCACTACTTTACAGGCAGAATAAGGAGACTAAAGAGACCCCCCCAGGCATGATAATAAAGGAATTTTTCATTTTTATTGTTTCACTTTAAGCATTACTAAAATCACTGCTCCTGAAAAAACAGCAGTTCAAAGAAAAATTTCCATTGATACATGTCCCCTGGGGCAGGACCCAGGTCCCCATACACTTTTTATGGCAAAGAACTTGCATACAAGCCTTCAGAGCCCTACTGACTTCCACTATTCCCACATATACGATCTGACAGGCATGTTTACCAGCAATAGAGCGCTTTCCATTTGCATGTGAACCCAGTTTCTGAGAGTTGAAGTCCTAATTGGGCAATATTTTCTGGGACTGCAGGATCATTTATTGGCACTATAGTAAATGACCCCCACTGTATCACAAGTGAAATATATGGTCATTGATGGAGTTCCCCAAAGTAGATGGGGGTAATTGAGAATTAAAGCGGGGTTATTTTTTTTTTTGCTGTTAATTGCATGAAGTACGTTTTCTAATTGGTTAACTTACTTTTTGTTTTTTCTAATCCTCCTGCTGCCGTTTTTCGGTATTCTGGAGACTTTATAAAAATGTCTCCTGACGTTTTCCATTTTGCCTGTGGGCATGTGAAGCCCACAGGCATTGTCTTCCGGGACACTGTGCTAATGTCCCAGCATGCATCGCCCGTATAATCTCCGATCTGGCACAGACTCCTGGGAAATTGAAAAAAGATTCCCAGGAGCCAGTGCGGCCAATAGGAAGCGCTGACCTGCCGCTGAAGCCCCGCCCATATCCGCAGCAGCACCGCCCCTTTCCGGAATCTCCAGGAGCAGGAGATTTAAAAAAAGAAAAAAGACAAGATGACATCAGCAAGGTAAGGGGGATATCCAGCGATTAGAGAACAAGATAATCCCATAGGCATAGGAGTAGGAATTCGGGTGGAGCTCCGCTTTAACTCTAAAAAGACTGGAAGTACAATGCAGTGATGTATATTTATATTTCAATGTTAGGTTAATTGGAACTTATTCTGTGTGATTTGGAGGGTACCACATCTCGTTGAGCCCTCTCTCTGGAATTTAGGATTAAGTAATTTTGACAATTTGTATTGATTAATTAGTTAATTGATTCCTAATGGATTTCTGCTATAAAAAGTAACAATATAAAATCTTGTTCCCATCTGAAGAAGACCGTAAGCTTTTTAGCCCAAAACTATTATTTGTAACAACATAATTGATATATAATTTATTACATGTGAAATCTTCACAATAAATTTAAAGTGCAGCAATCCCTGGACTTTTTATTTATATATGGCCTTTGGGAAGGCTTGATTGCTAGCACTAGGATGTATACCGTGTACTGTCTACCACACCTGAGAAATTATATATATATATATATATATATATATAATTTTTTTTTTACTTGTCTGGTTTCAATAAGACAGTCATTCTATAGATGACTGATCAGCCAATGTAAAAATATCTCCTGAAGAAGTGGACACTGCGTCACAAAATGTGTCAAGATGTATGTCGTGGTTCAGTGTTGCCAAACCCCCCTCCCCCCCAAGTGAAATATACTGACAAGACACCCACAACTTACCAACGGCACCACTTTTCTACTGGCAAAAAAAAAATGAAATTTAATGACAGAGCCACATTTTTTACTGGCACATAAAAAAAAATACAGTAAGTAAGTCAAAAAGCATTCCATAAAGGTCAGGTTAATATAACCCAACAGTTTTTTTCACCTACATACAGCTGGAGAGATGTTACTTCAATTTGCGTCCCATAGACAAATAGCCACCAGTACAGAAATTGAGGGCAAATCTCAGGTAGCCACCAGGATCAATACAGTAAAGATGCCCTAAGTTTCTGTTCTGGATTTGGTGGAACGGTAAACAGGGCAACTGGCTTGGTGAATCTCCCCAGCTGAAGCACAGAGACCATTAAAAACTGACATAGCTGTAGTAGAGCTGCACGATTCTGGCTAAAATGAGAATCACCATTTTTTTGCTTAGAAGATAGATCACGATTCTCATGGCGTAACATCATCCTTTACATTAAAACAAAAAAATTGAGCTAACTTTACTGTTTAGTTTTTTTTATTCATTGAAGTGTATTTTTCCCAAAAAAAGACCACTGTGCAAATACAGTGTGGCATAAAATATTGCAACAATCGCCATTTTATTCTCTAGGGTCTCTCTCTATATATATATATATATATATATATATATATATATATATATATATATATATATATATATATATATATATATATAACGTTTGGGGATTCCAAGTAATTTGATTAGTAAATCTGATTTTAACTGTAAGAAACAAGTGTCAGAAAAAGGTTTAGACTTTAAGTGGTTAAACTTCCTGCATTTACACAGAAAAGTTTTATCACTTTGATCTAAGACAGAAGAGTAAGGCCGCGTACACACGCGCGGACTGTTGGCCCAACCTTGTCCGCTGAACAGTGTTTGGGCGGACAGTCCGCTCGTGTGTGGGCTTTCAGCGGACAGTTTCAGCGGACAGTTGGACGGACAAGGTTTTACGGAAATTCCGAAAAACTGTCCGCTGAAACCTTGTTTCAACGAACAGTCCGCCCGTGTGTAGGCTTGTTCGTCAAACTAAGTTCCGCGCATGCTCAGAAAGGATTTTCAAGCCGAAAGTTATAATGCAGTGTATAGGACGTCGTATTTTGCGTCCCGTCGTACGTGCCGTTCACGTCATCGCGCACGGTTTCAGCAAACTGTTCGTTCGTCGTGTGTGGCCATGTCCGTCCATGCTAAGTTTGAGCGGACTGTTCGCTCAAACTGTTGGACGGACAAAGTTGGGCCAACAGTCCGCGCGTGTGTACGCGGCCTAAGGCCTCTTTCACAAACACTGTCCGTTCAGTTCCGCCTGTCAGTTTTTTAGGCAGACCTGAATGGATGCTCCATAGACCTCTATGGAGCATCGGATGTCAGTGGTGACATGTCCGCTGATATCCGACCCACTCCAATCCGAAAGTGGGACGGAGGAAAAACCTACTTTTCCATCCGTCTGGGGGATCGGATGAGGACGGACCCGATCCGATCCGCATAGGGGGGAGCGTCACTCTGACAGGTCCATCCCTGCACGTTGTGCAGAGACGGACCTGTCATCTTCCTGCTCAGCGGGGATCAACGGAGCGATCCCTCGCTGAGCAGAGCGGGCTCCGCACATGGACACGTCTGTGTGAAGGAGCCCTAAGAGCCGGTTGACACAGGGCAGCACGACTTCCAGCATGACTTTTGGAGGCAACTTGGACATGACTTGAGTATGAATAACAGCGCGTCTTCAACACGACTTGAGGCGACTTACAACACGAATTTAAGTCGCCCCAGGCCAGACTTTGGCCGTGGCCAATCAAAGAATAATCAGCTCTCGAGGGAGAACTCCACGCCAAATTTTAAATAAAAAACCGGCATGGGTTCCCCCTTCAAGAGCATACCAAGCCCTTAGGTCTGATATGGATTTTAAAGGGAACCCCCTACGCTGAAAAAACGGCGTGGGGGTCCCCCCAAAATCCATTCCTGACCCCATCTGAGCACGCTGCCCGGCCGGTCAGGAAAGGGGGTGGGGACGAGTGAGCGCCCCACCCCCCCGAACTGTACCAGGCCTCATACCCTCAACATAGGGAGTGGGTGCTTTGGGGAATGGGGTGCCCTGCGGCCCCCCACCCCAGAGCACCTTGTCCCCATCTTGATGAGGACAAGGGCCTCTTCCTGACAACCCTGGTCGTTGGTTGCCGGGGTCTGCGGACGGGGCGCTTATCGGAATCCAGGAGCCCTCTTTAATAAGGGGGCCCCCAGATCCCAGCCACCCACCCTATGTGAATGAGTATGAGGTATCCCTACCCATTCACCTGGGGGAAAAGAGTCAATAAAAAAAACACACTACACAGGTTTGAAAAGTAATTTATTAGGCAGTTCCGGTGGTCTTCTTCCTACTTCGGTGGTCTCTTCTGACTGCTTCGCTCTCTCCGGTTCTTCTGTCTGGCTCCTCCGCTATCTTCTTCCAGCTCTTTTACTAGCGGTGGCCGGATCTTCTCTGACCTTCTTCCCTCTTCTCCCGATGTTGACACGACGATCTCTCCCGCTGTAATGGTTTGCGTGACGTGCGCGACGACTTATATAGGGCATGGTCACCGGGTAATGTCACACAGTGACCCCCCCCCTTATGACATCACAGTCCCAGCATGCCCCGGGACTTGACGTCATAAGGAGCGGGTTCACTGTGTGACATCACCCGGTGACCACACCCCATGCCTATGTAAGTCGTTGCGCACGTCGCGTACGCTATTACAGTGGGAGAGAGGGTCTTGTCAACATCGGAAGAAGCTAGAAGAGGGAAGAATGACAGAGAAGACCGGGCCACCGCTAGTAAAAGAGCTGGAAGAAGATAGCGGAGGAGCCCGGCAGAAAAACTGGAGAGAGCGCAGACCCTTTTTCCCCAGGTGAATGGGTAGGGGTCGAGTCAACATCTCCAGAAGAAGAAGAAGAACAGAAGAACGGAAGATGGCGGCGGTGGCAGAAGACCGGGCCACCGCTAGCAAAAGAGCTGGAAGAAGGAGCGGTGGCTCGGCAAGAAGAACCGAAGAGGAGGACAAGACCCCTGAAGTCGGAAGAAGAGGTGGCGGCGACAGAAGACCGGGTCTCCGCTAGTAAAAGAGCTAAAGGAAGAAAGCGGAGGCCCGGCAAGAAGAACCGAAGAGGGGGACAAGACCCCCGAAGAGGGGGACAAGACCCCCGAATTTGGAAGAAGACCCCCGGGCGGCGGCGAAGAAGAAAGCCGGTCTCCTCTGCTAGTAAAAGAGCTAGTAAAAGAGCAGAAGATATCAGAGGAGTCCAGCGAGAAGACCCAGAAGACGGAAGACCCCCGGAGCAGTGCAATAAATTATTTTTAAACCTTGTGTGTTGTGTCTTTTTTTACTTTTTTTTCACAGGTGAGTGGGTACTCATTCACATAGGGTGAGGGGCTGGGATCTGGGGGCCCCCTTATTAAAGGGGGCTCCCAGATTCCGATAAGCCCCCCGCCCGCAGAGCCCGACAACCAACAGTCAGGGTTGTTGGGAAGAGGCCCTTGTCCTCATCAACACGGGGACAAGGTGCTGTGGGGGGGCACAGGGTGCCCACAGCCCTTCCCCAAAGCACCCACCCCGCATGTTGAGGACATGCGGCCTGGTACGGTTCAGGAGGGGGGAGGCGATTGCTCGTCCCACCCCCTTTCCTGACCGGCCTGCGTGCTCGGATAAGGGTCTGGTATGGATTTTGGGGGGACCCCACGCCGTTTTTTCGGCGTAGGGGGGTTTCCCTTAAAATCTATACCAGACCTAAGGGCCTGGTATGCTCTTGGAGGGGGATGCCGTGCCGTTTTTTTATTTAAAGTTTGGCATGGAGTTTCCCCTCGAGAGCTGATTATTCTGTGAGAGAGGCGACATTTTCGCTTCAATATAGATGGAGATCCGACTTGGAGGCGACTTCCATTGGAATCAATCGGTACAAGTCGCCTAGAAGTCGGAGTGAAGTAGTACAGGAACCTTTTTTGAAGTCGGAGCGACTGCTGTAGTGTACCATAAGACGGCTCCATTAACTAACATTGATTTTCTCAACAGCACGACTTGGGGTGACCTGAAGTCGATCCCGAGTTGCCCCTGTGTGAACCGGCTCTAACAATGTTGTTAAAAACTTGGCAGACTGCCCGGTTTGGCAGACTGCCAGAGTGAGCAGAGAACTCTCTATACTTGATCTTTAATTTAATCTTTTTAAACTGAATGTTAACATTTGTATGTAGATCGAAATTTAAGTAAAGAGATTTTAGATAAAAAAGTGTAAAGTATTGATACCATTTTAAAGATGTGAAATTTGTAAAAGCCTTTTCAGCTGCTTGTATGGGTAACCACAGCAACAGGAATGGGTAAAATTTATTACTAACAAAAGCGCTTTTATGAAACTTATGAGATTATAAATGGGGGACTAATGAAAAATATAAGGACTTGGGTGCTGGCAAATCGCCATTAGGTAAAATGGCTGTGAGTTTATTTCCGGGGAGTGGGGGCTTCATTAGGAGGGGGACTCCCTGTCCCACTTCCTCTTTCTGCCCAGGGACCACCAAGGTGACTCCTCCTTTTCGCCTTAAGCGGCTCCTCCCTCTAGGCGATCTCCTGGGACATGTGACAGGCCCCAGGAGATCGCCTGTCCACTCTGGGAGCACAGCGTGCTCGCGCATGAGCCGTGCATGCCCAGCTGTGAAGCCGAAAGCTGTCACGGCAGGATGCCCAGAGTGGCAATGGAGGCGCCGGCGGAGAGGAGGGGGAGAGGAGAGACACCCTGTTCAGCCACATTGCTGGACTGTGGAACAGGTAAATGTCTGTTTATTAAAAGTCAGCAACTACACTTTTTGTAGCTGCTGACTTTTAATAAACATAACAAGCTTGAAACTCCCCTTTAAATGAACCAAAGGTGCATTTACACCAATCTCTGGTGAGTGGCCAATTCATGTGGTGGTGGTGTTATCACTGAAGTGGTGGAATAAGCATAAGCAATCAGGAAAGGAAAACTGAGAATACAGGAATTTCATATACACAGAGGATCGTGTGCACGCGGGGATCACTAGTGGAAGCTGGCATGCTGCATATTAATTGGACAATATAAAATAGAATTAAATGCATGAATATTTGACATTTGTAATGATGTTATGTTAAATTATATGTTGATTGATAGAGTGTGACAATACCTATACGATAGCAGGTGATAATATCACACACTACCGTGCACAATTGTTATTTTTTATATTACTTGGATTTTTCATTTATATTTATATATATATATATATATATATATATATATATATATATATATATATATATATATATATATATATATATATAAAATAAGCGGTTTATTTCACAATTAAAAATAGTGGTGTACATATGTTTGATATTGGGGTAGCGCAGCCAACACCTTTTTTTATACATTTGCTGGGGATTGGCTGGGGCCCTCAAAAAAATATGCCAAGCAGCTCCTCCTAGCTTCCGCCACTACATCTGGGAGCTTCTCCAAGGTTCCAGAAGGCAGGGGGAGGCATCAGAGATGCTGCTTGCTTAGTCATCCAGCCTCCCTAAATCACTCAACCCTGACCCACATTCAATCCAAGCCTGGATCTCGGCCAAGCCAAATTTTCCTACAATACAAATCTAACACCAACACTCACACCCCCCCCCCCCCCCCACACAAAACAGCCTGTTCCCACAGCTGGGGAGAAACAAAGTTTTCTCCTGTGCCAAGAAGCAAGGGCATCGTATAGAAAAATACAGAGATGGGAAAGGAGAAACAAACCCGAAGGGGGCAATGTACACATAATTTAGCAAGTATCAAAAAAAAACATTTTTCTCATAACAGATATGTACACTATACATCAACAGTCAAAATATATGAAAAAAGCAAAGGGGGAATCTCATCCTAATTAGCATAAGCGAAAAAAGGGGGAAGAAGGAGAGAACGGACTATACCGGTACCTGAACAAGATATAACAAACAATTTGTAATACATTTTTAATTTTAGTGATACAAAATCCACACTATACATATATAAAATTCCTTAAAATAAAAAATAAAAAAAATAAAACATAACTTCTAATATACTTTTGTAGTCAAAATTATAAATACTGGTTGATGTGTTTCGCCGATGGCTTCCTCAGAACCAGGTAAATATGACTATAGAACATACGTATAGCCTAAGTCAGCCCAGCCTAGAAAGGAGGCCCGTACTCTGGAGGAGCTGTATCACCCTTAGATAGAATTTAGGGGACAAGTGTATGGTGCCTGTACAGCCCCAAAATCCAGAAGTAGCATGCAACAAGATATTTTGCTGCCGGACCAAGAAGCACCCTCAAGTTAAATATATGCATAAGAAGAGAAGGCTCAAGCAGCAACCTAATATTGGCCACTAGAGGGCCTCTCTTCAAATAAAACTGTAAGATCACCAGCAGCTAGTATTCCCAAACACCCAGTCCATAGATCAAGTCCAAACTAGCAGAGGTTCAATGTTCTTCTAAAGAAATATACACCACGGCGATTTCAAACCAACCATCCGTCAAATGAGTGCACCAACCACATACATCAACAGTATATACATATCCTAGCTACAGGTCCCTGCAGCTAACTCAAGCACAGTATAAAGCACTCAATTTAGATGGAGCACCTCCTTTATGCCCTGTACACACGATTTTCCAGACGGAATTCCGCTGAAACTGTTTTGCATACACACGATCACACCAAAGTCCGATCGTCAAGAACGCAGTGACGTACAACACATACGACGGGACTAGAAAAAGGAAGTTCAATAGCCGGTAGCCAATAGCTTCTGTCTCATACTTGCTTCAGAACAGGCATTGTTTTTGGTCCGTCGGAACAGCATACAGACGAGCGGAATTGGTTCCGTTGGAAATATTTAGAACATGTTCTATTTCTAGGTCCATCAGAATTTTTGAAAACAAAAAAAAGATGAGGCATACACACGATCAGAATATACAATGAAAAGCTGCCGTCTGACTTTTTCTGTCAGACATTCCGCTCGTGTGTACGCGGCATTAGAGGGAAGCCCTCCCAGCAAGCTGGAAAATGTTGAATCCATTCACTATCTATTCTGTACAATCTGTCAGCAGGGAGTTATAAACCTGCTAGCATAAACAAACAAACAATAGCATTTTCTCAAAGAGTCTCTGGTAGGAGGAGCCCCTCCAAGTTTTATCAAAACAGTACTAGCCTTCCCCCAAAGTTCTTCAGTGGGAACAGAACATCCATCTGGAAAAACAGATCAAGGTGTCAGACCTTGAGGTAGTCTGAAACAAAGAAACAAAGGCAGCAATCTCCCCTGCTGTCCATGTAAATTTCACCTGTGAGCTGAACACTCCCACATCAGTCCTTCACAGGTAATAGTGAGGATTTGGCAGTCTCTTCAGGTTGCCGTCAGCTCCTCTGACAGCGTCAGAGTGGCTTTTGGTGGGCTGTCCTGCTTTAGCAACCACTACCCTGTCTTTGTAAATAGCTCTCCCCAGGCACCATTCCTTTTGAATGCTCTGGAACCAGGTCCAAGCTTGGTCACAATGTGGTCCCCACAAGGGCTTCGGGACTTGCATATACACCCACACCATGTCATCCTCCATTCTCCCCAAGAGTTCTCAATGAAGTATATGATGTTTAGAGGGACATAGGGATAAACCAGATCCCACTCCACAGCTGTTATTTGCTGCACCTCCCATTGGAACCTGGAAAAACTTTAAGTGTAATGCCTTGTACACACGATCAAACAATCCGGTGGAAAAGTCCGGCGGACTCAAGTTCGCCAGACAATCCCCCTGTGTGTAGGCTCCGGCGGACTTTTTTTACCCAAAAGTCCGGCGGACTTAGAAAGTATTTTTGCACTCCAATCTGCCCGCCGTAATCGCATTTCGGCGGACAATCCGGCCGTGTGTGTGCCAGTCCGCCGTACTTTTGAAATGAACAGACTTTTCCCGCCCGGAGAAAAGTCTGCTCATTTTGAACGCGTCTCCAGGTAGCCGGGGCCAGCGAAGGAGGCGTCGCTGGCCCGGTCACCTGGTATGAACTTAAAGGGGAATCCCTATGACGAAAAAGTGGCGTGGGGTCCCCCCCCCCAGGTCCACATCAGACCCTTATCCGAGCACGCTACCCGGCCGGCCAGGAAAGGGGGCGGGGACGAGCGAGCGCCCCCCCCCCCCTCCTGAGCCGTACCAGGCCGCGTGCCCTCAACATGAGGGGGTGCCTTGGGGAAGGGGGGGCCACGCGGCCATCCCCACCCCAAAGCACCTTGTCCCCATGTTGAAGAGGACAAGGGCCTCTTCCCGACAACCCTGGCCGTTGGTTGTCGGGGTCTGCGGGCGGGGGGCTTATCAGAATCCGGGAGCCCCCTTTAATAAGGGGGCCCCCGGATACCGGCCCCCCACCCTATGTGAATGAGTATGGGGTACAATGTACCTCTACCCATTCACCTGTGAAAAAAAGTAAAAAAAAAACACAACACACAAGGGTTAAAATAGTTTATTGCACAGCTCCGGGGGTCTTCTGTCCGTCTTCGGGGGTCTTCTCGCCGGACTCCTCCGCTATCTTCTGCTAGCTCTTTTACTAGCGGAGGAGCCGGCTTTCTTCTTTGCCGCCGCCGCCCTCTTCTTCCGACTTCGGGAGTCTTCTCCCCCTCTTCGGGGGTCTTGTCCCCCTCTTCGGTTCTTCTTGCCGGGCCACCGTGCCTTCTTCTAGCTCTTTTACAGGCGGTGGCCTGGTCTTCTGTCGCAGCTGTCGCCGTCTTCTGTTCTGTTCCCAGACTGACACTCTCTCCACAGTCCTCCCAGACCGATCACTCATCAGCCTACCCAGCTGACTTCTCAGAAGACCTCCTGGACCTGCTGACCTCCTCCCGCTGTCCTCTCCTTGTTTCTGTGCCTCCAGGAAGGGGTTCCTTCATGCGTTGTGGGGGATCCTTCTAGCACTCTAGCACAGGCCTGAAGTCACCCCCCGCAGACTAGGGGGCACCTTCAAGGGCCACCAACAGCCTCCTTAGCACTCCATCTCCATCTTCCACCTGACTTCCACCTGCTGGCATGATTAATGCCTATTTATGAAGTGGCCTTACCCCAGCCAGCCCATTTGCTTGGATTGGCTGGGGCCCTCAAAAAAATACCAAGCAGCTCCTCCTAGCTTCCGCCCTCTGCATCTGGAAGCTTATCCAAGGTTCCAGAAGGCAGGGGGATGCTGCTTGCTGAGTCATCCAGCCTCCATGAGTCATTCAACCCTAATCCAGATTCAACCCAAGCCTGGCTCTCAGCCAAGCCAAATTTTCCTACTTACATCTAGTTACAGCTACACCTACTTACGTCTGCTACATAGTAGTTACCAAAGAGACAGTATTGCCAATGTATTGTTAAAAATAACAATTTGTTAAAGGAGCTTACAGCAGTTTTCAATGGAATAGGTGTCCTCATGTGAAGGTTTCTCATCACCACCAGTTCCGGTGCAAACTGCTGCAACAGGCCCCCTTCTGCAGAGTGAATACACTAAGGTAATGGGGGTGGGGTATTACTGATATAAGGAGAACCTATAGATCAGTGCAACCCCCTTACTTTACTGTTCACTCCCCCCTTACAGCGTTGATCTCTCCCCTCAGACTAACCAGGCAGTGCTGTCATTGACTGACCTCCTTTTGGGTGCACCATTCAGGACTCAGACGGTCCTCTCTGGCTCCAGCTTGGCAGCTCTGGTTTCATCCTACTTTCTCCTCTGCACAGTCACACATCTGACTCCTCCCGTGACCCCCATTTCGGCGGTGCTCCCACTCTTGACTCCTCTCCAGGTTTCCCCTAAGAGACTGCAGACATGATACAAGAGTTGGTTAGAGACTGTAGACATGATACAAGCGATGGTCAGAGACTGCAGACATGATACAAGAGATGGTTGGAGACTGCAGACATGATACAAGAGATGGTCAGAGACTGCGGACATAATATAGGAGATGCATCGAGTCTGCAGACATGATACAGGAGATGGTTAGAGGCTCCGGACATG
Organism: Lithobates pipiens; assembly: GCF_037356315.1. Taxonomy (NCBI): domain Eukaryota; kingdom Metazoa; phylum Chordata; class Amphibia; order Anura; family Ranidae; genus Lithobates; species Lithobates pipiens. The sequence goes on from NW_027507789.1 coordinate 148,868,399, forward strand.
ATACAGATGATGGTAAGAGACTGCGGACATTATACGGGAGATTCTTAGAGGCTGCAGACATGATACAGGAGATGGTTAGAGGCTGGGGACACAGTACAGATGATAGTTAGAGGCTGAGGACACAGTACAGATGATATTTAGAGGCGGTGGGCATACTATATGAGATGGCTACAGGCTGTGGAAATGGTACAGGAGAGGGTTACAGGCTGTGGACCTATTACAGGAGATGGTTAGTGAAAGAAAGGTGTAGATATGTCTAAACTACATACTTTACATATTCTAGTATAGTATATATACTACTCTAGTATTCTACTATACTCACAGGGGTGTTTCAGGATGAATTAGCAAAGTTTTTGTATAAATGTGTCAGTCAATGTCCTGTCTCCTAGAGGGTGTGTGTAGAGGAGATTTGTATGTCTTTATCCAAGGCCGCATTTCCAACTTACTTTCAAGAATCAGTTTCTTAGTAGAATACTTCCAGTATTGTTCACAAAGATAAGCAAAGACAAGACTGAGATCTGGTAACATATGGCATGGTGATGGCTTTAGAGGGAAAGACTTCTGATGTTAAATTCTCCAAAGTGTAGAGTTCCTTCTCTTCCCACCTCTCTTCTCTCTTTCATAACCCTACTCCATTCTTATACTGTTTCATAATGTTATGTCAGCATATCCTAATAACACCCATATTTACATATATACCTAATATGGTTCAGTCTAAAGATAAGTAGCATAACTCCACCCATTTCCCTGGCATAGTAACTCAAAATTGGAAGTACCTACTCCGCAAAACCACTCCTCTCTGTACTCTGTGTTGTTCTGTGACCTTCAGAGACCATCACTTATTACCGTACATATAACCTACATATATTTTCAGAAACTTTTATCACTTAAAATATTAATTAACTCAAAAACTTCTAACAGTTAGAGACTGCGGACATACTACAGGAGATGGTTACAGGCTGTGGACATGGCACAGGAGATGGTTACAGGCTCTGGGCATGGCACAAGAGAGGGTTACAAGCTGTGGGCATGGCACAGGAGATGGTTACAGGTGCGGGCATAGAGCAGGAAATGGTTACAGGCTGCAGACATGGCACAGGAGATGGTTACAGGCTGTGGACATATTACAGGAGATGGTTAGAGACTGCAGACATGCTACAGGAGATGGTTAAAGGCTGCGCATATGGCACAGGAGATGGTTACAGGCTGCACGCATGGTACAGGAGATGGCTACAGGCTGCGGACATATTGCAGGAGATGGTTAGAGACTGCGGACATACTACAGGAGATGATTACAGGCTGCAGACATGGCACAGGAGATGGTTACAGGCTCTGGGCATGGCACAAGAAAGGGTTACAGGCTGTGGGCATGGCACAGGAAATGGTTACAGGTGTGGGCATGACACAGGAAATGGTTACAGGCTACAAACATGGCACGGTTACAGGCTGTGGACATATTACAGGAGATGGTTAGAGACTGCAGACATATTACAGGAGATGGTTAGAGACTGAGGATATACTACAGGAGATAGTTATAGGCTGTGGACATGGCACAGTAGATGGTTACAGGCTGTGAGCATGGCACAGGAGATGGTTACAGGTGCAGACATAGCACAGGAAATGGTTACAGGGGCAGACATAGCACAGGAGATGGTTACAGGTGCAGGCATGGTACAGGAGATGGCTACAGGCTGCGGACATATTGCAGGAGATGGTTAGAGACTGCGGACATACTACAGGAGATGGTTACAGGCTGCGGACATGGCACAGGAGATGGTTACAGGCTCTGGGCATGGCACAAGAAAGGGTTACAGGCTGTGGGCATGGCACAGGAAATGGTTACAGGTGTGGGCATGGCACGGGAAATGGTTACAGGCTACCAACATGGCACGGTTACAGGCTGTGGACATATTACAGTAGATGGTTAGAGACTGCAGACATATTACAGGAGATGGTTAGAGACTGCGGATATACTACAGGAGATAGTTACAGGCTGTGGACATGGCAAAGGAGATGGTTACAGGTGAAGGCATAGCACAGGAAATGGTTACAGGTGCAGGCATAGCACAGGAGATGGTTACAGGTGCAGGCATGGTACAGGGGATGGCTACAGGCTGCGGACATATTGCAGGAGATGGTTAGAGACTGCGGACATACTACAGGAGAGGGTTACAGGCTGCGGACATGGCACAGGAGATGGTTACAGGCTGTGAGAATGGCACAGGAGATGGTTACAGGCTGTGAGAATGGCACAGGAGATGGTTACAGGTGCAGGAATAGCACAGGAAATGGTTACAGGTGCAGGCATAGCACAGGAGATGGTTACAGGTGCAGGCATGGTACAGAAGATGGCTGCAGGCTATGGACTTACTACAGGAGATGGTTAGAGACTGCGGACATATTACAGGAGATGGTTAGAGATTGCGGACATACTACAGGAGATGGTTACAGGCCACGGACATGGCACAGGAGATGGTTACAGATGCAGGCATGGTACAGGAGATGGCTACAAGCTGCGGGTATGGCACAGGACTCCGGAGATGATTACAGGCTGCGGACATGATATGGTTCAAATCACAATCCAGCCACCTAAGTGGCACTGACAGATGCCCAGCGGATGGCTCTCCTGCCCCCCCATCCAGTCATCCGCTCTGGCCCCTAGGCAGACTCCCATGGCCCAGTGGGTGGCCTCTTAACTGTTGGCTAATTGTCTGCTATCTCTCCATAGTTACTCAGCTGTTGATGATATCCTGCTTGTCAGTCCTGCCTACTTAAGCCCTCAAGTCCAGAGGATCTCTGCCTTCACCTTGGTCAACATCACAGAAACTATCTCCTGCCATCCTGTTCATGACTTGCTTTGCTGACATCCCTTCTGGCTCCAGATCCTGCTTGCTGTTCCACTACATTGATCCCTGACTTCTGGCTTGGCCAACAATCTGTTCCGGTTACTGAACAGATTGACTACGTTGTTCTTTTTACTTTTATTATTAAACAAGTGTGATTTAACTGTACTTCTGTCTCGGCCTGATTTTGTGGTTCCTGACAAAGTCGGCCGAAGGCCATTTTTTCCATGGACAGCCACTGTCCATAAATGGACATTTATGGACTAGGGTAACCACATGTCCCGGATTGCCCAGTATAGTCATGCTTTTTTTAGGGCTGTCCTGGGCCCCGGACACCTTCATTCTTGGACAATGCAGTGTTCCAGAACGAAACTGACACAGCCTCCCTAACGATGAGCCCACAATGGAATCTGTCACTCCTTTCCCTCCTATGCAGCTATCATCAGGTTCTTAAGAAGCGGGGCCAGGGAATCTGGAAGCCCCTTTAATGGGGGGCCCCCCATGTGAATGAGTATGATGGGGGGGCGACCACAGACAGGTGAAAGGTAGACCACGAACAGGTCTCCACCACCAACTCCACAGGTATTCCCCACTACCAGCCGCACCTTCGGTTCTTTTCTCTCTCCTTGATCAGTGAACAGCGGGGAGCGAGAGCCAGCACAGCCCAGGGCAGAGGGCAAGAGGAGGAGCTGGCAAGGTTAACTTTTTAAGTTAACCCACAGGTGATTGGTTGCTAGCTCCTAAGCAACCAATCACCAGCTTGTTAATGTGAAAAGTCACTCAGCCAGCTCCTGCCCTCTGTCCAGAACTTTGCTTTCTCCCGATCTCCGCAGAGGTCATGCAATGGAACTATGCCATGGAACACTGCTATGGGAAGGAAGGGGTCCAGAGGTCACTGCTAAAAGGGAAAGAAGAGGACACTACTGTGTAAGTGGGGTGATGTGAAGAGGCAGTGGATACTGCTCTGGGCAGGGCCACTCCATAACAGTGTCCTCTACCACCCTTCACATCACCGCCCACCGAACTCTGCATGAGCGCAACACACTCCTGATCCCTGCATTCTGAGCACAACGCACTCCTTGACCCTGCATTCTGAGCGCAACGCACTCCTGATCCCTGCATTCTGAGTGTAATGCACTCATGATCCCCGCACTCTCTTGTGATACTTATTTTATTTTTGTGCTCACAAATACACTCCATTCATCATCTACGTTTGGGGTTAACAATGTATTATCACCCGCAGTAGCTCACAAAGGCAGTGCATTTTGAACACGGTGCAGGAAACGCACATAAAACATGCCTTTCTGGTGCTGTGTTCTAGTGTGAACCGACCCTAACAACAGGACACTGTGCCCGGTGATCTTTGATTTCGCTGTCGTCAAGTAGATCTCCATCTCTCTAAGGTTGCCTACTGCTGGAATATGGGGTACATGGTACCCCTACCCATTCACCCAAAAAAGTGTCAAAAAGTAATAAAAACACACAATTAAAAAAAATAGAAAAAGTGTACCCCGATGTAAATCCATCATCAGTCATGCTGCCACCGCCATTGTCATCATCAGGCCCGGAAAAAAAAAAACGCTTATGCCGTGTCCGTCGGACCGGTCTTCCCGACAGACTTTTGGCTGAGTTCCAACGGACTTTCCGATCGAACAGACTTGGCCACACACAAGCACACCAAAGTCCGAAAGATTCGAATGTGATGACATACCACCGGACTAGAATAAGGAAGTTCATAGCCATTATCCAATAGCTGCCCTAGCGTCAGTTTTCGTCCATCGGACTAGCATACAGAAGAGCGGATTTTTCGACCGTACTCGAGTCCGTCGGAAAGATTTGAAATATGTTTTATTTCTAGGTCCGTCTGACTTTTGGGAAAAAAAAGTCCCCTGGAGCCCATACACGAACGTAATATCCGACGGATTCATTCCATCGGACCTAGTCTGTCAAAAAGTCTGGTCGTGTGTACGCGGCACTATGATGTCCATGAAGGCTGGCTGCCTACTGCAGGCTCTGCTGTTTGACAGTTCTTGGATAGGTAACAGGCGGGACCACCTGGCAAAGTCACCTGTGGCACCGCCCCTTGTGGCGTCATCGACCCAGCACGCACTGGTCTGGGACATCACAAGGGGGCACTGCCACCAGGTGAAGTTACCAGGTGGCCCCGCCCTTATCTATATAACAACTATCAAATGGCAGCAGTAGGTGGCCAGCCTTCATGGACGGTGGAGCATTTTTTTTTAGGGGGGTGGGGTGGGCGGCGTGATTGATGATAAATTGACATGGGGGGACACTGTTTTGTTTTGTTTTAATAAAGGAATTGTCAAAAACTGTGTTTTTATTACTTTTTTACACTTTTTTGGGGAACGTATCCCATACTCATTTAAATGGGGGGCAGGATATGGGGCCCCTCTGTTAAAGGGGGTTTCCAGGTTCCAATAAACCCTCTGCCCATATACCCCCACAACCATCGGCCAGGGTTACGGGGAAGAGGCCCTTGACCCCAACCGCAATACTTAAAGGAAATTTTTGTTTTTTAATGTTGCAATTTAAGCATCATTAAAATCACTGCTCCTGATAAAAATTATCATTTTTAAAATCTGCACATTGTATACCACCTGACTAAACTGGTAACCACTGTTTGTTTTTCCAAAAATTGGCAAAAAAAGTAATAAAATCATCCTTCTTTGGGAAGGTGGGGGGTGTCCCTGAATGGCAGTTTTTAAATGTGGTCATCCTATTATGGACAGGCTGCAAATGGTTTAACCCCGGTATCCTCTTCTTCAGCGGGCGGTCCGCTACAAGACAAAAGTGGTCCCTGGGGCAGATTCGCAGCGAGATCACTTTTATCAGTGCCGCGATCCAGTGCCTGAGGCGATTGCGTCCTACTGCTTGTTCAATATGGAGACGAGTGAGGGGAAGATAGCCCCCACCTGTCCCCATACAATTGCTGGGCGGAAGCGATGTCAAAACGTCACTTCCGCCCACAGCTCTTAAAGGGCCAATTTTTTTAAACAATTTTTTAAAATTACATTTTATTTTTTATTTTTTTTAGTCTAAATATGAGATCTGAGGACTTTTTGACCTCAGATCTCAGATTTAAGAGGACTTGCTGTGTTTTTTCTATTACAAGGGATGTTTACATTCCTTGTAATAGGAATAAAAGTGACATTTTTTTTAAACAGTGTAAAAATAAAAGGTAAAATAAATAATAATAATAAAAAAAATGCTTTAAGCGCGCCCCGTCCCGCCGAGCGCGCGTGCAAAAGCGAACGCATATGTGAGTAGCGCAGTGCATATGAAACTGTGTTCAAACCACACATGTGAGGTATCGCCGTGATCGGTAGAGTGAGAGCAATAATTCTGGCTCTGGAGCTCCTCTGTAACGCAAAATATGCAACCTGTAGAATTTTTTAAACATCGCCTATGGAGATTTTTAGGGTAAATGTTTGTCGCCATTCCACGAGCAGGGGCGCAATTTTGAAGCATGGCATGTTGGGTATCAATTTACTTGGCGTAATATTATCTTTCACAGTATAAAAAAAATGGGCTAATTTTACTGCTGTCTTATTTTTTTATTCAAAAAAGTAAATTTTTTACAAAAAAAGTTCGCTTGTAAGACTGCTGCGCAAATATGGTGTGAAAAAAAAGTATTGCAAGGACCACCATTTTATTCTGTAGAAACAAAGACTGGTGATAAAGCATCAGTGGAGACACCTTTTTCCCATATTAACTCTTACAGGAGAGAATTTCCCTTCCTAGAGGTAGATTTCCTCTCACTTCCTGTTGTCTCCCTCCGTTTGTAAGTAGGGGACTGCCTGTATATTGTTTCATACCATTGTGAATCATTGATCTATGTACCATTGGCGAAATGTTTATATGTTGCATGTGCTAAATAAAATATGTATGAATTTTATGGAATGATACGTACCCTTTATAAGTCCCATGAGCACTCTGATTGTATGAGCTAGTACTATCTAGAGGCATATCTATGGATATTAGATGTTTTATGTGCCTTAAATTCTCATTACTGGGACAGATTGTGTTATTTCAGTAAGAATGTAGAAAATAAATTAGAATGCTGTAAAAATCTTACCTGGCGTGTTGTCTCTGCGGCTTGTAAACTGATGTGGACTTTGGCCTTGAGCACAGCAGATGAACTCGCATGACACAGCTGCCTGGAAGCCATGAGATGTGGACCTTTATTACCAAACATGAAAATTTGTCTCTGCGGACTGGAGGTTTGACATAATTAGCTGAATGATCAGACAGGGAGTAACTGTAAGGCCCCTTTCACACAGGACGGATCAGTAATGATCCGCTTGCTCAGCGGGGATCGCTCCGTTGTCCCCGCTGAGCCGGCGCTGGACAGGGTGGTCTCTGCACACTGTGCAGGGACCGCCCTGTCAGCTCTCCGCTCTCCTCTATGGGGATCGGATGAGCACGGACCGTCTGTCCATGTTCATCCGATCCGCTCTGCAAACGGATAGAAAAATAGGATTTTCCTCTGTCTGCAGAATCGGACAATTGCGGAGGCGGACAATAGCTGTTTATCCGAAGACACCCGCTATCCCATAGGAATGCATGTATGTCCGTATATCATCCGCAAATGGATGGATGAAATACGGACATACTGTCCGCATGTGTGAAAGGGGCCTAATTTGTGCTTTGCTAAACAGCTACAAAGTTAGAATCAGTAAGGCCCCCTTCACACGGGGGGCGATCCAATCAGGTCCGTCTGTCAGTTTTTCAGGCGGACCTGATCAGGGCCTCCATTCCCTCCTATGGAGCAGCGGATGTCAGCAGTGACATGTCCACTGACACCCACTGCTATCCAAACTGACCCTCTTCATGAAATGCAAACGGATGGTGACCCTATTTTCCATCGGATCAGATGGGATTGGATGAAACCGGACAAGCGGTCTAGTTTCATCCGATCTCCCCATAGAGGAGAACGGGACTCTGACAGGTCCCTCTCAGCACAGTGAGTGGAGATGGACCTAACGGACCGCCTGTATGAAAGGACCCTAAGCCCACAGTTACACTGAGGATAGGTTTTTGAATCGTGCAAGTTCAGATGAACTCACACAATTTCAAACCAGCATTTCAGTCTGACTTGGGGGGCGATTTGACAGACATCTGTGCAGGTTCAGGCAAAAATAGTACAGTTTGGGAGACGGCCGCAAAGTCAGCGCCGCACCGATTCAGACGTGTCATTTCTGGCAATAGGCTCCAATTTAGCATGTGATTTGACAGGTCAAATCGCATGGCAAATCGGGCCAATGAGAGTGTGTCATAAACCACATGACCGCATATTTGTGTGTGACCAGTGCCAAGGGGTTAAAATGATATATATAGAATCTTATGCAGCACCTTGGTTTTAAAGCAGGGTTGCTCCTCACTAGAGATGGCCGAACGGTTCGCCCGGCGGTCGGTTCGCGGTGAATTTTGGCTGTTCGCGGTCCTCCTGATCGGCGGACTATTGCCGCCGTTCGCACGGCGGACTTCCGTGTTTACTGTGTAAAAGAACGTTGACCTATGATGACACATCCATGATGGGGTACAGGACAGCCAATTGAGACATTACAGCACATGGACACTTGGAAATTCCCCCTAACTTATAAATAGACCCGATCTGGTGGCCATTTTACATTCTTTCTTCTGTCACTATAGGGAGAGGTTGCTGTGTAGAGCAGGGAGAGACTGCAGTGACCCAAATCGCTAGCTATTAGGTCCACAAAAGTTCTTTTAAGGACTGGTATCATGGTTTAGGTGTTAGGTGTAGTTCAGGATATAGGTTTGAGGCACTGCTGTGCTAGTGATTGTTGCAGCAGCCTGTCTTTTGTCAGTGTAGAGAGAGGGACAGGACACTGTGTGCAGCAGGGACATTCAGTTTAATCATTAGCTGTTACTATTGGGGCCACAAAAGTCCTTTTCAGGACTGGTATGGTAAAGTAGTACAGGATATAGTTTTGAGTGCTATTCAAGTTATTGTTCCAGCAGCCTGTGTTTTGTCAGTTTAAATAGGGACAGGCAGGAAGCTGTGTGTGGCAGTGAGGGACAGTCAGTTTAATCAGTAGCTGTTACTATTAGGTCCACAAAGGTTCTTTTCAGGACTGGTATGGTAATAGGCTTGTACACGTATAATATTCTTTCTTCCAAATATAGAAAGAATATTATACTTGACTGCTGCCCTTCTGCTGCAGTAGTCCTTTATGAGTATAGGGACTGAGGTACAGTCTGCTAATCATTCACAACCTACTATTTCCACAAAGGTCCTTATAAGGACTGGTAAGGTATAGGGTACTACAGTACATAGGGTTGAGTGAGGTACAGTCTGCTATTCCTTAAGGACTGGTATAGGTCCACAATATAAAGGGTTGAGGTGCACTACTGCTGACTGCTGCCCTTCTGATGCAGTAGTCCTTTATCAGTATAGGGACTGAGGTACAGTCTGCTAATCATTCACAGCCTACTAGTTCCACAAAGGTCCTTATAAGGACTGGTAAGGTATAGGGTACTACAGTACATAGGGTTGAGTGAGGTACAGTCTGCTATTCCTTAAGGACTGGTATAGGTCCACAATATATGGGGTTGAGGTACACTACTGCTGACTGCTGCCCTATACTGCAGCAGTCCTTTATTAGTATAGGGACTGAGGTACAGTCTGCTAATCATTCACAACCTACTAGTTCCACAAAGGTCCTTATAAGGACTGGTAAGGTATAGGGTACTACAGTACATAGGGTTGAGTGAGGTACAGTCTGCTATTCCTTAAGGACTGGTATAGGTCCACGATATATAGGGTTGAGGTGCACTACTGCTGACTGCTGCCCTATACTGCAGCAGTCCTTTATCAGTATAGGGACTGAGAGTTTTGTCACAGGGTCATTTAAAAAATGACAGGCAGAGGAAGAGGCAGGCCCTTCCGCAGGGGTGGTAGGGGTAGGGCAGGAGCAACAGGCTTGAGCCAAAGTGGGAAGTTACAGAAGGTGCGTTCAATTACTTTAAAGGACGCACCAGACTTGGTTGAGTGGCTCACTCAGCCTTACTCTTCTGCACCCTCCTCATCCTCTCGATCTGCACCCTCTTCTTCACTCTCTGCTATGTGCACCCCCAAAGACACTACCACCAACAACACCACCACCACCACCACCACCACATACCTTCCGCTTGAGTCACAGGAATTATTTTTCGATCCATAGCAAGACATTTCTGATGCGCAGCCACTCTTGGCATTGGATCAGGAAGAGGAGGTAGCAAGAACCGCCACTCAGCAGTCTGACGACAGTACCCAGATCAGCCCAATGAGGAGGTTGGTCCCCGGTGTTGCTGCCTACTCCGAGATCTCTACTTATAGCGGTGGGGAAGGTGACACTGATGATGACGTGTCTAGTGATGTCACGTGGGTGCCCACAAGAGAGGAAGAGGAGGGGAGTTCAGAGGGAGATATGGACCAGGAGATAGGGAGGAGAAGCAGGAATAACTTACATTGCACAGGAGGGACAAAGCAGACTGCTAATGTATCAGGAGCGAGTCATCGACCATGTACGGTCACATCTGGCGCTCCTAGGACGCCGGCACATGGCTCCGCAGTGTGGGCTTTTTTTAACGTGTCCACTGCTGACAATAGTGTTGCCATCTGCAATCTTTGCAGTCAACGCATTACTCGCGGTAAGCCCAACACTCACCTAGGGACGACCGCCTTAAGAAGGCACATGAGCAGCTATCACCGAGCCCAGTGGGAGCAACGGAACACACAAAGCCACACTCCAGGCTCTCACCGTCCAGCCTCGTCTTCTACTTCTCCTTCTCCTCTCTCCTCACAATTGTCCTTTACTCCACCTTCCATCATGCCAAGCTCACGTTTTTCTGCAAAAAGGCAGGCTTCCGTCGCCCTAATGTTCGAGCGTAAAAAAATGATGACCCTGGATAACCCTCTTGCCCAATGGTTGACGGCTGGCTTGTCAGAACTGATAGCCCACCAACTACGGCCATATTAACTGGTGGACTCGGAGGCCTTTCGAAAATTGGTGGCCATTGGAACACCACAATGGAAGGTCCCAGGAAGGAAGTATTTCTCACAGAGGGGCATCCCAGAGCTATATGGCCATGTTCAGCGGCAAGTGAATGTATCTCTGGCACACAGTGTCGGTGCCAAGATACATCTGACCACAGACAAGTGGTCTAGCAAACGCGGGCAGGGAAGGTATATCACTTTTACTGCCCACTGGGTGAACCTTCTGACGGCTGTCAAGCATGTAACCAGTGGCATCCGTGTAGATTTGGTTTTACCGCCACGGGTTGCATGCAGGCCTGGCTCTTCTTCTCCTCCTCCTCCTACTCCATCCTCCTTCCTCTCCTCCTTGGCTGACTCCTCCTTTTCCGCTGCTAGCGTCTCTTCCGCTGCGCCGCCCAAGCTCCCCAGAACATATTCGACATGCCAGGTGAGACGTTGCCGTGCCGTGCTGCGTCTGTTGTGCCTGGAAGCCAAGAGCCACACTGGCCCGGCACTCCTTTCAGCTTTGCGTTCACAGGCAGATCAGTTGGCTAACACCGCTCAATTTGACAGTTGGTAAAGTGGTGTGTGACAATGGTGCCAATCTGCTTAGCGCATTGAAACAGGGCAAAATTACGCACGTGCCATGCATGGCACACGTCTTAAACTTGGTCGTGCAGCGATTCGTTGTCAAATACCCTGGGGTCCAAATCTCAGCCCATTTCAGAAGATCTTACACGGCCATGGCTCGCCTTGGCTCGCCTTGGCTCGCCTTGCTGACATTCAGCGGTGACACAATCTGCCGGTCAGACGTCTTATTTGCGATTGCCCGATGCGATGGAACTCAACCTTCTATATGCTTGATAGGCTGCTCCAGCAGAAACGTGCAGTTAACGTCTACCTGTATGAACTCTGCGGCAGAACAGGTTCTGGGGAGCTGGGTTATTTTTCACCGCGCCAGTGGCTGCTCATGCGCGACGCATGCAGACTTCTGCGGCCATTTGAGGAGATCACCAAACTGGTCAGTCGCAGCCATGGCGCCATCAGTGACATGGTACCTTATGCCTTCTTTATGGAGCATGCATTGCGTTGTGTCATTGATCAAGCTGTGGAGGAGCAGGAGCGGGAAGATGAGGAAGTCGCAATGCTGGATGAATTCCCAGGGGGGGCTACTCTATCTGAGACAAGTGAACAACAGGAGTCTGAAGAGGAGTCAGAGGAGGATAGTGCCGGGGCGGATGAGGAGGAGCAAGAAGAGCATGCTTTAAACCTTTCTGGGATCCCTGTTGTGCGTGGATGGGGAGAGGAGAATAAAGAGGACGACATTATCCTGGATGATGAGCAGGAGCCAGGCCACCACACCGCTTCCAGTTTAGTGCAAATGGGGGCCTTCATACTCCAGTGTTTTAATAGGGACCCCCATAAAAAAAAGCATAAGGGTCAAGGACCAGTACTGGGTGGCAACGTACTTAGACCCCCGGTACAAACACAAAATGGCGGAAATGTTACCGCTGTCACAGAGGGCTGTCAGAATGGAGCACTTCCAGGCCTTGCTTCGAGAAATGCTTCATTCTGCTTTTGCGTGTGCTGGCAGAGGAGAAATTCCCACTCCCAGAGAAGGAGTTGCGGGTACCAATCCAACAGCGCCTGCACGAAGAGGCCGGTTTGAAGATGTGTTGGTGACTTCTGATATGAGGTCATTCTTTCAGCCGACCCATCGACAGGTGTCATCTGGATCCAGCATCAGGGAATGCCTAGACCGTCAGGTGTCCGACTACATCGGGTTAACGGCCGATGTGGACGCTCTGAGGAGTGATGAACCCCTGGACTACTGGGTGGGCAGGCTTGACCTCTGGCCAGAGCTTGCCCAATTTGCAATCGAACTGTTGGCTTCCCCCTCGTCCAGTGTCCTGTCCGAAAGGACGGTCAGCGCAGCAGGGGGGATCGTGACCGATAAGCATACTCGCCTAGCTCACGACAGTGTTAACTATCTCACATTTCTAAAAATGAATGAGGCATGGATCTCGAGGAATTCAACACATGTGACCAGTAGACCATGTATATGTCTATAAACGATTTTTTTAATTGAGCACACAACCTTTCTTCATTTGGCTCACTTCCTTGTCCAAAAAAAGCACACCGTACTATATGCCCGTACCCTCCTGTTTGAAGAGGTTGAGCGGTGTCATATTTTTGGGGCCCAGCAGCAAGTTGCTGGTATCAGTGCTGCTGTTAGTGCTCTCTATCATGGTGAAGGTGTCAGATCACTCTATCACGGTGCAGGTGTCAGTGCTCTATATCACGGTGCTGGTGCTGGTGATCATCTCCTGCACCCTCTTCTTTGCCTACCCTCACCTTCCCTCGCCTACATTGTCTCAAGATTCCTGAATTTTCTGAATTTCACATATAAAAAAAGAATGCTTGTAGTTGTCGATCCCAGATTCACCTCATACATATGTTATGTCACGGTGCTGGTGTCAGATCACTCTATCACGGTGCAGGTGTCAGTGCTCTATATCGCGGTGCTGGTGCTGGTGGTCATCTCCTGCACCCTCTTCTTTGCCTACCCTGGCCTTCCCTCGCCTCCATTGTCTCAATGTTCATGAATTTTCTGAATTTCACATATAAAAAAAGAATGCTTGTAGTTGTCGATCCCAGATTTACCTCATACATGTGTTATGTCACGGTGCTGGTATCAGGTCACTCTATCGTGGTGCAGGTGTCAGTGCAATATATCACGGTGCTGGTGCTGGTGATCATCTCCTGCACCCTCTTCTTTGCCTATCCTCACCTTCCCTCACCTCCATTGTCTCAAGATTCCTGAATTTTCAGGATTTCACATATAAAAAAAGAATGCTTGTAGTTGTCGATCCCAGATTCACCTCATACATGTGTTATGTCACGGTGCTGGTGTCATATCACTCTATCACGGTGCAGGTTTCAGTGCTCTATATCATGGTGCTGGTTCTTGTGATCATCTCCTGCACCCTCTTCTTTGCCTACCCTGACCTTCCCTCGCCTCCATTGTCTCAAGATTTCAGAATTTTCAGAATTTCACATATAAAAAAAAGAATGCTTGTAGTTGTCGATCCTAGATTCACCTCATACATGTGTTATGTCACGGTGCTGGTGTCAGATCACTCTATCGCGGTGCAGGTGTCAGTGCTCTATATCACGGTGCTGGTGATCATCTCCTGCACCCTATTCTTTGCCTACCCTCACCTTCCCTCGCCTACATTGTCTCAAGATTCCTGAATTTTCAGAATTTCACATATAAAAAAATAATGCTTGTAGTTGTCGATCCCAGATTCACCTCATACATGTGTTATGTCACGGTGCTGGTGTCAGGTCACTCTATCACGGTGCAGGTGTCAGTGCTCTATATCACGGTGCTGGTGCTGGTGATCATCTCCTTCACCCTCTTCTTTGCCTACCCTGACCTTCCCTCGCCTCCATTGTCTCAAGATTTCAGAATTTTCAGAATTTCACATATAAAAAAAAGAATGCTTGTAGTTGTCGATCCCAGATTCACCTCATACATGTGTTATGTCACGGTGTTGGTGTCAGATCACTCTATCACGGTGCAGGTGTCAGTGCTCTATATCACGGTGCTGGTGATCATCTCCTGCACCCTCTTCTTTGCCTACCCTGACCTTCCCTCGCCTCCATTGTCTCAAGATTCCTGAATTTTCAGAATTTCACATATAAAAAAAAAATGCTTGTAGTTGTCGATCCCAGATTCACCTCATACATGTGTTATGTCACGGTGCTGGTGTCAGATCACTCTATCACGGTGCAGGTGTCAGTGCTCTATATCACGGTGCTGGTGCTGGTGATCATCTCCTGCACCCTCTTCTTTGCCTACCCTGACCTTCCCTCGCCTACATTGTCTCAAGATTCCTGAATTTTCAGAATTTCACATATAAAAATAGAATGCTTGTAGTTGTCGATCCCAGATTCACCTCATACATGTGTTATGTCACGGTGTTGGTGTCAGATCACTCTATCACGGTGCAGGTGTCAGTGCTCTATATCACGGTGCTGGTGCTGGTAATCATCTCCTGCACCCTCTTCTTTGCCCACCCTCACCTTCCCTCGCCTCCATTGTCTCAAGATTCCTGAATTTTCAGAATTTCACATATAAAAAAAGAATGCTTGTAGTCGTCAATCCCAGATTCACCTCATGCACAGCTAGTAATTATTTTGTGGCTGCAAATATGACCTGTAGGTTTGTAAAATTCACCATCCCTGTGCTGTGCTGACTTCCTCCTGAGGCTGTACCTCTGCTGTGCATATTATGAGGGGCTCCCACCATCCCTGTGCTATGCTCATTATGAGGGGCTCACACCATCCCTGTGCTATGCTCATTATGAGGGGCTCCCACCATCCCTGTGCTGACTTCTTCCTGGGGCTGCTTATTATGAGGGGCTCCCACCATCCCTGTGTTATGCTGACATCCTCCTAGGGCTGCTTATTATGAGGGGCTCCCACCATCCCTGTGCTGTGCTGACTTCCTCCTGGGGCTGTACCTCTGCTGTGCCTATTATGAGGGGCTCCCACCATCCCTGTGCTATGCTCATTATGAGGGGCTCCCACCATCCCTGTGCTGTGCTGACTTCCTCCTGGGGCTGCTTATTATGAGGGGCTCCCACCATCCCTGTGCTATGCTGACATCCTCCTGGGGCTGCTTATTATGAGGGGCTCCCACCATCCCTGTGCTGTGCTGACTTCCTCCTGAGGCTATACCTCTGCTGTGCATATTATGAGGGGCTCCCACCATCCCTGTGCTATGCTCATTATGAGGGGCTCACACCATCCCTGTGCTATGCTCATTAGTAGGGGCCCCCACCATCCCTGTGCTGACTTCTTCCTGGGGCTGCTTATTATGAGGGGCTCCCACCATCCCTGTGCTATGCTGACATCCTCCTGGGGCTGCTTATTATTAGGGGCTCCCACCATCACTGTGCTGTGCTGACTTCCTCCTGGGGCTGTACCTCTGCTGTGCATATTATGAGGGGCTCCCACCGTCCCTGTGCTAAGCTCATTATGAGGGGCTCCCACCGTCCCTGTGCTATGCTCATTATGAGGGGCTCCCACCATCCCTGTGCTATGCTCATTATGAGGGGCTGCCACCATCCCTGTGCTATGCTGACATCCTCCTGGGGTTGCTTATTATGAGGGGCTCCCACCATCCCGGTGCTGTGCTGACTTCCTCCTGGGGCTGTACCGCTGCTGTGCATATTATGAGGGGCACCCACCATCCCTGTGCTATGCTCATTATGTGGGGCTCCCACCATCCCTGTGCTATGCTGACTTCCTCCTGGGGCTGCTTACGGTGCAGGTGTCAGTGCTGTATATCACGGTGCTGGTGTCAGTGCTCTCTATCACGGTGCTGGTGTCAGATCACTCTATCACGGTGCAGGTGTCATTGCTGTATGTCACGCTGCTGATGTCAGTGCTGTATATCACGGTGCTGGTGTCAGTGCTGTATATCACGGTGCTGGTGTCAGTGCTTTATGTCACGCTGCTGATGTCAGTGCTCTCTATCACGGTGCTGGTGTCAGATCACTCTATCATGGTGCAGGTGTCATTGCTGTATGTTAAGCTGCTGGTGATCATCTCCTGCACCCTCTTCTTTGCCTACCCTGACCTTCCCTCTCCTCCATTGCCTTCATGCGCTCCACAGTCCTGAATTGTCACAATTTCACATATAAAAAAAGAATGCTTGTAGTTGTCGATAACAGATTCACCTCATGCATGTGTTATGTCATTGGCCATGTGGTGGGACTATGTTTGCACAGCTGGTAATTATTTTGAGGCTGCAAATTTGACCTGTAGATTTGCAAAATTCGCCTTCCATTGAAGTCAATGGCACCCGCTGCGAACGTTCCGGTTTGCGAACTATCGGTTTGCGGTCCGCGTTCACGAAACGTCCCGTCGGAAGTTCGTCCATCACTAGATGTCAGTGTATGACGTTGCTCTTTATTAAATGTTTTCACAGTTCTTCTGGAAGGGGAGGGCATCATTAGGGAAGTCAACAGTGTCAGTACAGCAATGGACAGTGTCTAAATTATTTAAATTTTTGTTTTGTTTTTTATGTTTTTTTTTTATTATTTATTATTGGTCATTTTTTCACAATGCTTTTGGGGGAGGGGGTTAGGACAGTGTAAGGTAATGGACCGTGTCATTTAAAAAAAAATAAAAAAAAATTCATTTTTTATTATTATTTACAATTTCTTATTTTTTCCATAATTATTTTTAACAATTTTCTTTTTTATTTATTTTTATGGGGAAGGTGTGGACAATGTCAGTAATTTTTATTTTACTTTGGTATTATTATTGACAATTTTTTTTTTCAAATTTAATTTTTCATAAGTTATTCAATTAGCCCTGTTGGGTCTTTGGTGAGATGTTGTTACTTAGGCCTACATGCTGTCTTATGCTGCGTACACACGTAGCAGACTATCCGGCGGAATTAGTCTGGCGGACTTACCGCCGGACTGTCCGCCGGACTTTCCGAACGAGCTACTTGCCCACACACGGCACTTTTT
Organism: Lithobates pipiens; assembly: GCF_037356315.1. NCBI lineage: Eukaryota > Metazoa > Chordata > Amphibia > Anura > Ranidae > Lithobates > Lithobates pipiens. Next base: position 148,885,792 of record NW_027507789.1, read on the forward strand.
CAGCGGACTAATACGGCGTACTAAGTCCGCCGGGCTATCAGACGCACTTTTCAAATGAACGGACTTGCTCACACAGGCGGAGGAAAGTCCGCTCATTTTGAGCACGTCTCCAGGTAGCCCGGGCCAGCGAAGGAGGCATCGCTGGCCCCGTCACCTGTTATGGACTTAAAGGGGAATACCTACGCCGAAAAATCAGCGTGGGGGTCCCCCCTAGGTCCATATCAGACCCTTATCCAAGCCTGCTACCCGGCCGGCCAGGAAAGGGGGTGGGGACGAGCGAGCGCCCCCCCCCCCCTCCTGAGCCGTACCAGGCCCCCCCCCCCAAAGCACCCTGTCCACATGTTGATGAGGACAAGGGCCTCTTCCCGACAACCCTGGCCATTGGTTATCAGGGTCTGCGGGCGGGGGGTTTATCGGAATCCGGGAGCCCCCTTTAATAAGGGGGCCCCCGGATACCTGCCCCCCACCCTATGTGAATGAGTATGGGGTACAATGTACCCCTACCCATTCGCCTGTAAAAAAAAAAACACAACACACAAGGGTTAAAATAGTTTATTGCATCGCTCCGGGGGTCTTCTGTCCGTCTTCGGGGGTCTTCTCGCCGGACTCCTCCGCTATCTTCTGCTAGCTCTTTTACTAGCAGAGGAGCCCGGCTTTCTTCTTCGCCGCCACCCTCTTCTTCCGACTTCAGGGGTCTTGTCCCCCTCTTCGGGGATCTTGTCCCCCTCTTCGGTTCTTCTTGCCGGGCCACTGCGCCTTCTTCTAGCTCTTTTACAGGTGGTGGCCCGGTCTTTTGTCGCCGCTGTCGCCATCTTCTGTTCTTCTCATCTTCTTTTCAGATGTTGCCTCGTCGCTGCCTCCGCTCACAATGGCAGGGACGCGGCGAGCGGCGACTTATATAGGGACATCGACTGTGACATCATAATGGGCGGAGACATCATCCAGCGATGTCCCTATATAAGTCACTGCGCTCCATGTCCCTGCCATTGTGAGCGGAGGCAGCGACGAGGCAACATCTGAAGAGAAGAAGAGAAGAACAGAAGACAGCGACAGCCCCCCCCTTCCCCAAGGCACCCCCCCCCATGGGGGGCGCTCGTTCGTCCCTACCCCCTTTCCTGGCCGGCCGGGTAGCGTGCTCGGATAAGGGTCTAATGGGGACCTAGGGGGACCCCTACGCCGATTTTCCGACGTAGGGGTTCCCCTTTAAGTCCATAACAGGTGACGGGGCCAGCGACGCCTCCTTCGCTGGCCCCGGCTACCTGGAGACACGCTCAAAATGAGCAGACTTTTATCCGGGCTGGAAAAGTCAGTTCATTTCAAAGGTACGGCGGACTGGCACACACACGGCCGGATTGTCTGCCGAAATGTGAGTCCGGCGGACAAATTGGAGTGCAAAAATACTTTCTTAGTCCGCCGGACTTTTGGGTAAAAAAAAGTCAGCCGGAGTCTACACACGGGGGGATTGTCCGGCGGACTTGAGTCCGCCGGACTTTTCCACCGAATTGTTTGATCGTGTGTACGAGGCATTACTTCAACAGATGTTTCTTTCTAAAGTCTATAAAGAATGGGGGAGGGTCAGGTCAACACTCATAAAGCGGTTGTATAGTTACATTTTTAACTTTGACCTACAGGTAAGCCTATAAGACTTACCTGTAGGTAAAAAGAATATCTCCTAAACCTTTACGGTTTAGGAGATATTCCCCTCGCAATGAGCTGCTGACTTCAGAGTCGCATGCGCTCCGGGGATTCTTGGCTGAAAGTCTGGCAGACGCCAGACCCTGCCGGGAAGAAAACTTGACGATATTGCGGCTCTGCCGGAGCCGTTATACCCAGAAGGCACGCCGAGGGAATGTGTCAGCTGAGGGGGTTAGGGCAGTGTATCATTCAATAGGGCAATGGACCGTGTCATTTTTAACCATTTTATTTTTAATTATTATTTACAATTTCTTTTTTTTTTCATAATTATTTTTAACAATGTTTTATTTTATTATTATTTTTTTTAGGGGACAGGTGTAGACGGTGTCAGTAATTTTTATTTAACTTTTTAGTATTATTTACAATTTTTCTTTTTTTTTTTTACAATGTAGTGTTTTAATATTTTTTTTATTTTTTTAATCAGCCCTGTTGAGTGAGATTTGGTTTACTTAGGCCTACATGCTGCCTTTTTTTTTCAAAAATTATTTGTTTTTGAAAAAATATATATATATTTTTTGAGAAAAGTGTATCATTTCAATAGGGCAATGGACCGTGTCATTTTTTTTAACCATTTTATTTTTAATTATTATTTACAATTAATTTTTTTCATAATTATTTTTAACAATTATTTTTTATTTTTTGGGGGGGGGAGGTGTTTTATTTAATTTTTTTTTTTTTTACAATTTCATGTTTTAATATTTTTTACATTTTTTAAATCTGCCCTGTTGGGTGAGATTTGGTTTACTTAGGCCTACATGCTGCCTAATGCCGCGTACACACGATCAAACAAGCGGGTGGAAAGGTCCAGCAAACTCAAGTCCGCCGGACAATCCCCCCGTGTGTAGCCTCCGGCATACTTTTTTGACCCGAAAGTACGGCGGACTTAGAATGCCGTGTTGCACTCCAATCTTCACGCCGGACTCGCGTTTCGGCGGACAATCCGGCCGTGTGTATGCCAGTCCGCCGTACTTTTGAAATGAGCAGACTTTTCCCACCCGGAGAAAAGTCCGCTCATTTCGAGCGGGTCTCCAGATAGGCGGGGCCCGCGAAGGAGACGTTGCTGGCCCCACCGCCTGGTATGGACTTAAAGGGGAACCCCAACACCGAAAAAAATCGGCGTGGGGGTCCCCCCCAAGTCCACACCAGACCCTTGTCCGAGCACGCCGGCCAGGAAGGGGGGGGCGAGCGAGCGCCCCCCCTCCTGAGCCGTACCAGGCCGCGTGCCCTCAACATGGGGGTGCCTTGGGGAAGGGGGGGCCGCGCGGCCCCCCCACCCCAAAGCACCTTGTCCCCATGTTGATGAGGACAAGGGCCTCTTCCCGACAACCCTGGCCGTTGGTTGTGACATCCACCGAAGACCCCGCCCCTTGTCCCTATATAAGTCGACGCTTGCCCATTCCCTGTCATTGTGAGCGGAGGACTCGGCGAGGCAACATCTGAAGAAGAAGAAGAGAAGAACGGAAGGCGGCGGCGGCGACAGAAGACCGGGCCACTGCCTGTAAAAGAGCTAGAAGAAGGCGCGGTGGCCCGGCAGAAGAACCGAAGAGGGGGACAAGACCCCCGAAGTCGGAAGAAGAGGCCGGCGGCGAGGAAGAAAGCCGGACTCCTCCGCTAGCAAAAGAGCTACAAGAAGATAGCGGAGGAGTCTGGCGAGAAGACCCCCGAAGACGGAAGACCCCCGGAGCTGTGCAATAAAGTATTTTTATCTCGTGTGTTGTGTTTTTTTTGTACTTTTATTTTACAGGTGAATGGGTAGGGGTACATTGTACCCCATACTCATTCACATAGGGTGGGGGGCCGGTATCCGGGGGCCCCCTTATTAAAGGGGGCTCCCGGATTCCGATAAGCTCCCCGCCCGCAGACCCCGACAACCAACGGCCAGGGTTGTCGGGAAGAGGCCCTTGTCCTCATCAACATGGGGACAAGGTGCTTTGGGGTGGGGGGGCCGCGCGGCCCCCCCTTCCCCAAGGCACCCCCCATGTTGAGGGCACGCGGCCTGGTACGGCTCAGGAGGGGGGGGCGGCCGGGTAGCGTGCTCGGACAAGGGTCTGTTGTGGACTTGGGGGGACCCCCACGCCGATTTTTTTCGGCGTTGGGGTTCCTCTTTAAGTCCATACCAGGCGGCGGGGCCAGCGACGTCTCCTTCGCGGGCCCCGCCTACCTGGAGACCCGCTCGAAATGAGCGGACTTTCCTCCGCGTGTGTGGGCGAGTCCGTTCATTTCAAAAGTAGGGCGGATAGTACGGCGGACTTAGTACGCCGTATTAGTCCGCTGAAAAAGTGCCGTGTGTGGGCAAGTAGCCCGTTCGGAAAGTCCGACGGACTAAGTACGTCGGACAGACGGCTACGTGTGTACGCGGCTTTACTTCAACAGGTGTTCTCTTTACTGGGGGAGGGGTCAGGTCAACACTTCTCCTCTTGACAGTGAACTCAGCTTAAAATCAATGGGAGTGGGGGAGGGGTTATGAAAGAAAGCATTTCCCCTCTACATATAGGAATCAGCTGACAGGAGAGGGGTGGGGGAGGGGTGTGAAGAAGGATTTGGTTTTATATAACGGACGTCTGTTCTCTATACTGCATTTCCATCTCTCCATATTATACTTCAGGCTGTGATGTTGAAGTGCTCAGCAAAGTCAGGATTAGAAATAGCGTCAGTGTCGGCTCTGGCCAGTGTCTCCCCGTGTCCGGTTTTTATTGGAGAAGCTCATTGGCTCAGGAGGTTCTCAGACTAAAATCCTGACATCGGGGTGCACAGCAAAGATTTTGGGGGCCAGTGGAGGATGTCATCAGGGCAGTGGGTGGTGTCAGGAGAACAATGGACAGTGTCAGAATTGTATTATTTTATTATTTTTCACAATTTTATTATTAACCACTTCAGCCCCGGACCAATTAACAGCCTAAGGACCAGAGGTCTTTTTACAATTTCGCACTGCACTGCTTTAACTGGTAATTGCACGGTCATGCAATGTTGTACCCAAACGAAATTTGCGTCCTTTTCTTCCCACAAATAGAGCTTTCTTTTGGTGGTATTTGATTGCCTCAGCGATTTTTATTTTTTGCAATATAAATGGAAAAAGACCGAAAATTTTGAGAAAAAAAGATATTTTCTACTTTTTGTTATAAGAAAAATCGAATAAACTAAATTTTAGTCATACATTTAGGGCAAAATTTATTCAGCCACATGTCTTTAGTAAAAAAAATGTCAATAAGCGTATATATTTATTGGTTTGCGCAAAAGTTATAGCGTCTACAAACTAGAGTAAATTTTCTGGAATTTACACAGCTTTTAATTTATGACTGCCTATCTCATTTCTTGAGGTGCTAAAATGGCAGGGCAGTACAAACCCCCCCAAATGACCCCATTTTGGAAAGTAGACACCCCAAGGAAATTGCTGAGAGGCATGTTGAGTCCATTGAATATTTTTTTTTTTTTTGTCCCAAGTGATTGAATAATGACACAAAAAAAAAAAAAAAGAAAGTTTACAAAAAGTTGTCACTAAATGATATATTGCTCACACATGCCGTAGTTATATGTGGAATTGCACAACAAAATATATTCTGCTACTTCTCCTGAGTATGGGGATACCACATATGTGGGACTTTTTGGGAGTCTAGCTGTGTACGGCACCCCGAAAACCAATCACTGCCTTCAGGGTTTCTAAGGGTGCAAATTTTTGATTTCACTCCTCACTACCTATCACAGTTTCGAAGGCCATAAAATGCCAAAATAACACAAAACACCCCCAAATGACCCCATTTTGGAAAGTAGACACCCCAAGCTATTTACTGAGAGGCATGTTGAGTCCATGAAATATTTTATTTTTTGCCACAAGTTGCAGCAATATTACAAATTTTTTTTTGCACAAAGTTGTCACTAAATGATATATTGCTCACACATGCTATGGGCATAAGTCAAATTACACCCCAAAATAAATTCTGCTGCTTCTCCCGAGTACGGGGATACCACATGTGGGGGACTTTTTGGGAGCCTAGCCATGTACTGGACCACGAAAACCAAGCACTGCCTTCCGGATTTAAATATAAAACGCTACCAAAAAAACTGTTAGCGATCGCAGGGATCAGGCCTGACTCTGCGATCGCTGTAGTTATGTGTTTAGTGTTTTGTAAGTGACAGTGATCGATCGATACTGCACTTGGGTGGGCTGGGCGGAGGGGCAAAACGCAGGTGCTAGCAGGTATCTGGGCTGATCCCGCTAACAATGCGTTTTTTTTGAACCCTAAACTGCTGGGGACGCTAGTATAGATCTGATCAGATCAGATATTGATCTGTTCAGATTCTATACCACTACGGGAGGTTTATGCTTTGCACGTGGGTGTTAGTGGTACTGGCACTAACCTAGCACTGCCTGGAGTGACGCAGACCCTGACCCTAAAACCTAATTGATATCACCCGCCGGGTGATCAGGGGGTTAAACCTTTATTGGGTAATAAATGGTGGGTGCCCTGATGCTATAAAAAGCAAACTAACTAACCAGAGTCACCCGTAACACTTATACGGTGATCACTGGTGAAAGGGTTAACTAGGGGCAATCAGGGGGTTCAGATTTTTATTAGGTAGTATATGGGGGTCCCTGGCGCTATATAAAAACCTGACGGGGAACCTAAATAACTAACTGGCTAACCAGCGTCACCAGTGACACTTATACGGTGATTGCTGGTGAAAAGGGGGTGAAATGGTTAACTAGGGGAAATCAGGGGGTTAAACGTGACACTGGCAAAAGGGGGTGAAAGGGTTAACTAGGGGCAATCAGGGGGTTAAAACCATTATTGGGTAGTATATGGGGGTACCTAGCGCTATAAAAACCTGGCAGTGAGCCTAAAAAAATAACTAGCTACTTAGCGGCACCAGTGACACTAATGCAGCGATTAGAAAAACGATCGCTTAGTGACACTGGCAAAAGGGGGTGAAAGGGTTAACTAGGGGCAATCAGGGGGATAAAACCATTATTGGGTAGTATATCGGGGTACCTAGCGCTATAAAAACCTGGCGGTGAACCTAAAAAAATAACTCGCTACCTAGCGACACTAGCGACACTAATGCAGCGATCAGAAAAATGATCGCTTAGTGACACTGGCAAAAGGGGGTGAAAGGGTTAATTAGGGGCAACCAGGGGGTTAAAACCATTATTGGGTAGTAATCGGGGTACCTAGCACTATAAAAACCTGGCGGTGAACCTAAAAAAAAAACAGCTACCTAGCGACACTAGCGACACTAATGCAGCGATCAGAAAAATTATCGCTTAGTGACACTGGCAAAAGGGGGTGAAAGGGTTAACTCCAGGGGCAATCAGGGGGTTAAACCTAACTGCCCTGACAGTTTTTACTTTTACAGCTGACACTGAATGCAGTGATCAGTAAATAAATGATCAATGCAATCAGTGACACTGTGACTGGGGGGGGTTTGTGTACCTATGTGTACCTATGTGTTAGTGTAGTGTTTGGTGCACTTACTTTTAGTCTTCTCCTCGTAGTCCGGTCAAAAAGACCGCCCCGAGGAAAATAACATCACTTCCTCCCTGCCTGTGTATACAATACACAGTGGGAGGAAGCTTCTCATTCACCAGGAGCGATCGAGAGGGGATGGCCAGAAACCAACGGCCGTCCCCTCATCCTGGATCGCTCCTGAAGCACTTTCACCCCTTCCTGCCCAGGTCATTTTGTTCCCACAAATAGAGCTTTCTTTTGGTGGTATTTGATCACTGCTGACATTTTTATTTTTTGCGCAACAAATAAAAAAAGACCAAAACTTTTGAAAAAAAAAACTTTTTTCTTTCTCTTATAAAATGTTGTAAATAAATAAGTTTTCTCCTTCACTAACGGGCACTGATGAGGCTGCACTAATAGGCACTGATAAGGTGGCACTGATCAGGTGGCACCAATGAGTTGGCAATGATGGGCACTGATAGGTGGCACTGATGGGCATTTATAGGTGGCACTGGTATGCAGCACTGATGGGCATTGATAGGCGGCACTGATGGGCACTGACAGGTGACACTGATGGGCACTGGTATGCAGCACTGATGGGGCACTGGTATGCAGCACTGATGGGGCACTGATAGATGGCACTGATGAGCACTGACAGACGGCACTGATGGGCACTCATAGGTGGCACTGATGGGTACTTATGGGTGGCACAGGTGGGCACTGATTGGCACTGATAGGTGGGCACTGATGGGCACTGATAGATTAGGGTGACCAGACATCCCCGGTTTCCAGGGACAGTCCCCGGATTGAGGGCACTGTCCCTGAACCAAGTCTGTCCCCGGGTTTTGTCCCTGGATTGGATTTGAACAGGGGCTGGGGCAATTTCAAAGACAGTCAGTGCAGAATTAAAACAAAAAAAAAATCAGAATTACTTGCCCCCCGCTTTGCCGCTCCTACTAGCTTAGGGGGTGTGGGTGTATTTTTTTCATTATCTGTGCCCCTTTCTGATGAGCAGGCCGCTGTGTCTCTCTCTCCAAACACACAACTCCTCTCTGACATCTTCAGCTCAGCTGACAGTAAGCAGGTCTGAAGGAGAACTTCCTACCGTCTTTAATTAACCCTTTCTTAACCCACCTCAGACTGACCCTCTGCAGTATGTGTGTGTATATGTAGGAAGGCCAGTACGGTGGTCTGAATTTATGGGAGGAGCCCGGGGGGTATATAGCCAGCCCGCTCGCCTGTGGTCTTTGGCGGTATCCTGTGCGCGGTACGACGTCACTAGGCTAACTCTTCGAAACTCATTAGCGTCCGTGAGTTACCGCTTCGTAGTTTTTCGAGGTTCTCGTTTCCCTTCGCAATTCACGTACAACACGTCGATTCGGCTGTCGCAGGTAGGGTTTTTTCGGTTGACTTGTTATTTCCTACATTGTTAAATGTCTCGTCACTAAACCTTGATATCAAACTTACGGGTCATTCGTAAAACCCTACACACAGCCGCGACGCCTGTCTATTACTCGTAACATTATCATACCATACATGTCTTCGTTTTTGTGTACCTCACACCGACGCAAAGACACAGCTTTGTTTAGGCGTGTCTCACTGTTTTATGCTCCACAGACTAATCAATGTTTCTCGTGGATTTGATGGATACCGGTCAGTGCCATGTCAAGGCCAAACCATTTCAAACCATTTCAGATCATTTCAAATCATTTCACTCTCACCTACCGCGCTCCGATTCGAATCCAGTCGCATTCCACAATGCACTGATTCGTCCCAGTTGTTTTTTCGGCCTCATTTCAGTACATGCTCCAGAGTCCCATTTGTTGAATCACCGATTAATGCCTCTTCCGTGGGAAATCATTTCACTGTCACATATCGCGTTCCGATACGAATCCAGTCGCATCTACGATGCACCAATTCGTTCCAGCGTGCCCCAGGTATTTTTCGGCCTCATTTCAGTACATGCTCCAGAGACCCGTTCGTTGTCAGTCTCAGTTGCGGCACGACCGATTCGTGCCTCTGTCATGGCAAACTTTGTCACTCATTTCACTGTCACTTACCGCGCTCCTATTCGAATCCAGTCGCATCCGTCATGCACCGATTTGTTCCGGTGTGCCCCAGTTGTTTACGGCCTCATTTCAGTACATGCTCCAGAGTCAGGATTCATTGTCGGTCGCAGGTTTCCGTTCTCTGATTCATGTCATGGGAAATCATTTCACTGTCACGTATCACGCTCCGATACGAATTCAGTCGCGTCATGCACTAATTCGTCTCAGCGTGCCCCAGGTATTTCAGCCACATTTCTGTACATGCTCCAGAGCATGCACGATTAATGGTCAGTCGCAACAGCGGCATGATTCGTGCCTCTGTCATGGCAATCAAAATAATTTCACCGCCACATACCAAGCTCCGATTTGAATCCAGTTGCATCCGTGATGCACCGATTCGTTACGGTGTGCCCCAGTGCTTTTGGCCTCATTTCAGTGCATGCTCCAGAGTCCAGTTCGTCGTCAGTCGCAGTAGCGTCACGACTGACTTATGCCTCTGCCATGACATATATTTTGTTAATTTGACTGTCATATACCGTGCCCCGATTCGAATCAGCCGCATCTGAGATGCACTGATTCGTTCCAGTGTGCCCCAGTTGTTTTTGTCCCCAATTGGCTCGGTCTCATTTCTTTACATGCTCCACAGTTCAATTCGTCACTTGCCGTCTGACACGTCGGTTATCGCAGTCAGCCTATGTCACGGCAAACATTTCACTTATTCATTTCACACAATTTCACACAATTGTCACTTGAGTCAAATCCACTCATACCAACAATGCATTGATTCGCTCCCATCATTTCAGCATTACAGGTATCGTTCGCATGTTGCCTGTCATTCCCCCAAGTCCAGCATTCACTACAGATCGAATCCTTTGTGCTTCGAAGTTCAGCCAAGGGTTTTGATTCGTTTGTTAAAAACCTTCGCGCTCACTGTTACTCCCCCTGATAGTCGCACAATCTAATGCATGTTGGTTTAGTTTCATACATTTTACGACCGGTTCCTATCAGGATTCGTTACATACAGTTACCAAGATTCGTGTCAGTTTGATTTCGTACACGCTACAGCCCGATTCAATTCCAGACGCCTCATCGGCACATCGATTCGTACCGGGTTCATTTCGTACTCTCCACGGTCTGATTTATTTCAGATTAATTTCATACACTCTACAACCGGTTCTTATCAGATTAATTTCATGCAATCGATTCGTATAGGATTCGTTCATACTTACGACCATTCATATCGGATTCATTCCATACACACCCAAGAACAACTTCTTGCAAATCGCTGCTAGCACGCACCCAAGCATACACTCCCTGCAATCATTGCAAACACATATCCAGGTACGAACCTCTTGCAATCGCTGCAAGCACACATTCAAGCATAGACTCCTTGCAATCGTTGCAAGCACGCATTCAAGCATAGACTTCTTGCAAGCACGCGTCCAAACATAGACTTCTTGCAATTGTTGCAAGCAGATGTCCAGGTACAAACTTATTGCAATCATTGCTAGCAGGCAGTTCTGGCTAGCTCTGTAGATTGCTTTGGGAAAAAGGTCTGGATACTTTACTAAATGTACATAATATAACGGGGTACTTATATTTATAGGTAAAGTTGATCCAGGGAAAAATCCGATTGCCTCTCGAGGGATCAGGAAGGAGTTTTTTCCCCTGCTGTAGCAAATTGGCTCATGCTCTGCTGGGGTTTTTTGCCTTCCTCTGGATCAGCTGTGGGTGTAGAATTTGGGTATGTTGGGTTGTGCAATATTTTGTTTGTTTAATTTGTGGTTGGACTGGATGGACTTCTGTCTTTTTTGACCTGGCTAACCACGCATCCTACCATAACTCCTTGCAATCGTTGCAGGCACGCACTCTGGCGTAACTCCTTGCAATCGCTGCAGGCATGCATCCTAGCATAACTCCTTGCAATCGTTGCAAGCACGGATCTTGGCATAACATCTTGCAATCGTTGCAAGCACGCATCCAAACACACATTCAAGCACAACTCCTGCAGTCTTCGCAAGCACATGTAGTAATACGAACTTCTCACAGTCACTACGAACACATCTCCAGTGACAAAATCCTGTGCAATCATCGCAAGCACACGTTTAAGCACAACTACGCAATCATGGCAAGGCACGCAATTTAGCATAACTTCTTGCAATCTTGACTAAGGGAGGTGCCTATTTCGTGAGGCTCCCCAAAACATCACAATAACCCCTCTTATCGTAAATAGCTTATAATTGACCAGACGACACATTCTCTTCTTTGGAGTCGAATGGCCATAGCAGCCTTCTTTTTTATTATTATCAACATATGAAAATACAAAAATCTTATAGAAAAACATAACTTAATGCATATAAATACATTTTTACAACAAAAACATTATAAACCAAATATATAAATAACTCAGTATTACACATTTTTTGATCTAGAGGTCTTTGAAGGTAAATTATCATTTCCAACCAACTAGTTGTATCGGTACACCCATGAACAGGCCCCCGCCGCGTATTACGAAAGCTCGGGGACAAAAAACCATCAACTTCCTTCCAGATACAACCTTCTGCACCATCTTTACCATTTAAGGGAATGGACACCCATATCTCCATATGAGCCCAACTCCCCTAGACCTCCATTATTTTTTAGCACCACCTTCAAAGACCCCATAGACCTAATGCCACAGCACGCGCACGTGAAAACCTTACGTGCGTGTCGCCCTCCACATCCTAAACGCCCGCTGAATGCCATCCTGCAAACCCAGCTGCCAAAGATCAATCCCATTCAGGTGTACACCATCTGCACGCAAAAAACGCCAAGTCTCTTCCTCCAAATCCCGGTGACGAACCGCCAAACCCCCGTTCCGCACAAAGAACTTGGCCACCGCTTTGTTCACCTTAACCCTAGCTCTGTTCAGGCCCACAACAGAGCGAGCTAAGCGCCAAGCTGTCCTGGCCACAATGTCAGACCATATAAAAATAGTGTCTGGAAAAGAAGATTGTAGCCATAAGAGATCAAATTTGATGTCCCGCACCAACTCCCGCGCGCATCGCAAACCCAGATCATTACCCCCAACATGCAAAAGGACCACATCAGGGGGACGGTCCAATCGGGCGTACCGGTGCATTTCGGGCACCACCCTGGACCACAACATACTCGGGACTCCCAACCAGCGCACCGTGCCCTCCTCCCTGGACAAACCCAACAGCCTGCCATCTCTTCTGACATCTGCCATCCTGGCACCCCAATAGACGTAAGAGTGTCCCATGATCCAAACCAGGCAGGAGTCTGAATCTGCAAGAAAAAGAAACACAGAAATAGGATGGGGGGGGCGGGGGGGAGGGGGGTCATGTGGCAGCTCCCACCCCACTACAACAGAAACAGGAAAGGAAGAGACAAAAAAGGAAAAACAGGTGAAAATGCACAACCGGAAAAAACCTCCTACCCCGGTGCCCGACTGTACGTAAGATTTCACAACAAATGGGGGCGTACATATAATTTAAACTGCGCTGACTCCCAGCGACTGATTCTCTGAACCACCCTGTCATCCAGACCCCACCGAACCGCCTCTGTAGCCGCCCCGATACGGAACGAATGAGAAGAGTAATTTGCGGCCGGCAATCCCGCAGCCACCAAACATTTCTTGAACACCGCTTGAAACTGAAATCGGGACACAGCGGTGCCATCCCCGTGCTGGAAGAAAACCCCCCCTACCGGAGGCCTGAGCCGACAAAATTCCCCCACAGCCGCCACCAGACACATGGGAGAACCCGGAATCGACCTCAGCTCCACCCAGGCCCCCTTGCCTAATTGATCGGTCTTTGACCTCCTCAAGAACACCCTCAGCGTATCGTCACACACCAACACGTCCCCCACATCCAGACCACCTTCCCCCTTCTTGCTCCTACTCACCAGCTCGCCACCCGAAAGGCCCCGAAAAAGGCCAGTACAAAGACGGCCCAAAACAAAACCCTCTCAAACTGTGAAAAACAAACGTCCCCCAACTGCGCCACCACATCCCCTAAAATCCGAAAAGAAACCGGGCGCCTCCTGTCAGCTGCCGTGCGACTTGAGCGATATCCACGCATGGCGCGCCGGACCATGAACGCCTTAGTAGCATCCCGCTGACCCGCCAACTGGAACATGAAGGCCAATGCGCCCAATTTTTTGGACATATGGGATGCCGACACCCCACTTTCGAAATTCCTACCCACAAAATATAGCAGCACATGAACCCTGTCCTCATCTAGAGCACAATCCCCCACTTCCCGCATCAAGGCACCCCATTCCAGCCAAACCTTGCTGTACGCTCTCCAAGTAGCCTCGGAAACCGATCTGCGAATCAACATCTGGGCTGTGGCAACACGATGTCCCATAACCAATCCGGGCAAGGAATCGCGCTCACCTCCGCCTCCGGAGCCAGTTGACGAAATCTGTCCCACTGGAAACGAGACAACGCATCAGCCACTGAATTATCAACCCCCGGAACATGCACAGCAGTCACAAAACAATGAATGCATAAACACCTTAGAACCAAGTGTCGCAACAAGCGCACCACCGGAGGGGAAGAGGCCGTGTTATTATTGATGGCCTGCACCACCCCCAGATTGTCACAATGAAAACGCACGTGGCGGTCCCGGAACTCCTCGCCCCACAGCTCAACCGCTAGCACGATGGGAAACAATTCCAACACCGCCAAGTTGCGAGTTAAACCGTCCACCCTCCAAGCCTCCGGCCACTCCCCCGCACTCCACCGGCCCTGATAAAAAGCCCCAAAGCCACATGAACCGGCCGCATCGGTGAACAATTCCATATCAAAATTCGACACCACCTGCCCCAACCAGAGAGAGCGGCCATTATAAGTCGCAAGGAAGGAGTCCCACACCCTCAAATCTGCTCTATGCTCCCGCCCCAACCTGGCAAAATGATGCGGCGCCTTAACACCAGCCGTGGCCGCCGCCAAGCACCTGCAAAAAACACGCCCCATTGGCAGAAGTGATTGCAAATCCCGCAGCTGCATTTTCTTCACCCTCACCGCCCCAGCAACCTCCAACTGCAAACCCTCCAGTTTGTCCAAAGGCAAACGGCACTCCATCCTCATGGTATCAATCACTATCCCCAAAAAACGCAGCTCAGTGGCCGGACCCTCAGTCTTGTCGGGAGCCAACGGGACCCCAAAAACATCGAAAAGCTGCTGAACTGTCGCCAACAGGGAAGCACAGACTAGGCTAGCCGCCGGCCCTATACACAAAAAATCATCCAAGTAATGCATGACGGATGGCAAGCCTGCGACATCCCGGACCGCCCATTCCAAAATGAGCTGAACTGCTCGAAAAAAAGAACGAGAAATAGCGCACCCCATGGGCAAACATAGGTCAACAAAACTGACCCTGCCACCGACAACCCAACAAACGGCAGCAGTCAGGATGAACTGGCAAGAGGCGAAAGGCCAACTCAACATCCGTCTCCGCCAGCAACGCTCCCTTGCCAAAACGTTGAACCCAGGCGACCGCCGTGTCAAAAGAAGTATACGACACCGTGCAAAGGCCCGGATCAATGGAGTCATTGACCGACCCCCCGCGTGGGTAAGACAAATGGTGAATGAGCCGAAATTTGTTCGGCTCCTTCTTCTGAACCACACCCAACGGTGAAATAACAAGATCAGGAAGCGGCGGCCGCCCAAAGGGGCCAGCCATACGCCCCAACGCAACTTCTTTGAGCAACTTCTCAGTCACAACGCCAGCTTGTTCCCTTTGCCGACCTCAAATTGTCCGCCACCGGCGGCACCACCCGGAGTTGACAGTTCAACCGAAAACCTTCGGTAAACCCCAACTCCAGCAACTGTGCCGCAGCCCGATCAGGGTAGCGCCTTAGGAAGGGAACCATCCTTTCTACCCTCACCGGCGTCCTCCCTTTTTCCAGGATCACCCCCTCTCCCGCGACCCTGCTTGAAACACCTAGACTGTGGGTGTGAGCCCCCGCAGGAGGAACACTCATGTCGGAATCGACATTTCGCATTGAATTTGCAAGAACCTGCGTTAAACTGCCAGCAGAAACCCAGGCGATTGCCGGCCGGTTGTCCGGCAGCTGCCTGACCACCGCCCCCCCCCCCCCCCCCCTGAAAGGGAGACAACGCACCGCGCGGAGACGACATTAACTTCATCCACAAACTAATGTCCTTGTGATCCCATCGCAAGGACGGACGTACCGCCTTCCTCTGCCTGAATTGCTTATCATAGCGCAACCAAGCGGTACCCCCATAAACTCTCTGGGCCTCCCCGATGGAATCGAGATAGCAAAAAAGGGGGAGCAGTTTTCCGGCGCCTTTTCACCGATATCACTCACCAATATCGCAAACGCCTGCAGCCAATTAGCAAACGTACGCGGTATCAGACGGTAGCGCCGCTTCTCCTCTTCCTCCTTATTGCTCTCGTCGGGCTTAACTTTATCCACGTTAAACTTCTCCAAAGGCAATAAGGAGAAAATTTCGACATACTCCCCTTTCCAAATGCGGTCTTTCACCTCAGTCTTCAAGTGAGCGCCCAAAGGCCCCTCAAAACAGATGTAGACCTCGCATTTCGCGGCGTCCGCCAGGCGCACACCGTCGGCACCAACAACCGCTTTCCCACTCGCCGCGGCCTCCCCGACAGGCGCTGGCGTCACCGTCACAGCCGACGAGGACGCAGACGCAGCCCCCGGAGCGGCCACCCCTGCCGCAGCAGTGCCCCCAGCAGCCCCAGCGGCCCCAAGCGCAACAGCCTGGCCTAACCCCGCACCCTGCACCATAGAGGTACGAGCCACCGCCGGCTGCGCACCAGCCTCGCACCTCGCCAGAACCTCCCGCAGACCCGCCAGCAAAGTCTGTACCATCCCCCCATCAAGGGGCCCCGCAATCCCAGGGGATACGGCACTCAGACCAGAACCTGCCCCGCCAGTGCCCACCCCCCGCACCACAGGTGCGCCCACATCCCGAAACCCACCCACAGAAACCCCCTTTTCTAGTACAGGACAGGGAGAAGAGAGAACAGAAGAAGAAACCTTACCTGGCTGTCGGTGCCCCAATGGACATCCAGCCTTATGTCCCGTTCCATGCGACATCTCCGGCACCTCGTCCTCGTCCCGCTCGACCAATTCGCCCTCCGATAAGCTGTCCTGGGAACTCCCGGCCTCCCTCGGATCCTCCTCCGCAGGCCGCCGATCTGGATTCTCAACGGCCACCGGGCGCTCAGCAGTGACGACCTCACTGCGCGCCGTTCCGTACCGCGCCACACGCTCTGGATCAATGCCACGCTGAGCCCTAGGCCAGGCAGGTGAAGCCCGTCTGGCCGCATCCCTGGACCGGACCTCGGCTAGGTCCCTCCGATGGTGCGGCTGCATCCCCTCAGGCCTCCTCCTCCCTCTCTCCGCCGGAATACAGGCCCTGGCCGTTCCGTGTGCGTGGCCATCACCCGCCAAGGCACCTCTCCCCCGCCGAGCTGCCCCCGGTCCAGGTCGGTGACCCGCCGAGGCAGCCGCCTCCCGTCCACCATCAGCCGCAGGGTATTGGGGTGCAGGCCCGCCTTCCTCCGGTCCACCCCGTGTCCGGCGCCTCTGGGGGGTCCCACCAGCCGCCACGCAGGCCCCAGGATGCTTCCGCTTGGCCAGCGGGGTCTGTAGGGCCTGATCCTGGCTCCCAACCCCATCCCTTACACTGGCTGCCCCTGGGCTGTACCGCTCTGGAGGCCTAGACCTCTGAGCACGTGTCCTAGGCGGGGGAGGGGGGCCTGTGGGCGCACTGGAAGAGGGCTGGCTGGGCGCCTGTAACAGGCCGTCGACCGAGGCCTGCAGCCAGCCAGCACCCCGCGCCGCAGCCTCCTCTCTGAGCCTAATGAAAAGCGACTCGATGTCCCCCATGGTACCTGCCCACCGCCGCTGTCGCCACCGAGCTCCGAAATGGGGGGGGAGGGGAGCGAACACTGTCGATTGCGCCGGAGCTCCGCAAAAAGCTCCTTCTCACACACTAAGATGACGCCGACTGCTCGCACGTGCGCACAAGCTCCGCCCACCTCGACACACGTCGCCGCGTCACCGCCCACTCACCTTGCTTCCGCCGCCTCACGTCCGCCTCCCCTCGTCATGCCGGGCCCTCCCCCTAGTGCCTGTGTCCGGGCCGTTCCTTTCTTTTGCAAGCATATTCTCAGTGGCACACAAACTGGCTACACATCATTTTCAGCGGCACTTAATTGGCCACTTGTCTCCAGTGGCTTTTCATACAAGCCACTTATTGTTTCCTGTCTGTCATCTCTCCCTTAGGACAGTTGAGTTCAGCTTCTGTCCTGCACCAGGTATCGTATTGCCACACACAACTGGCTTATTCTTGTAACACTATCAGGCTATACCTAGCCAGTGTCCAGCATTTCTTATCCTTACAGGACCCGGAGAGCCATCTGTCTTTATGGCTCATACAGTAAGATCCCCTCTACGAGGCATCCAGAGGCCTCAGCCCATAGCCAATGGCAAACGCTCGCCCGTCACAACTGCCATCTTTAGGAACATATAAAATCCTCGCATATTCCCCAGTCTAGTCATCCAAGTGGCCATCTACCTGGCCCTTTATGGTTTCTACGGCCTAGCCAATTTATCATTAGTAGCACTGGCAGCCAGGTACTATACAGACACCACCTGACTTTGAAGACCATTACATCCTTCAGCTTATGGTCTCCAACTCCTAGACTTCACACATACACTGGGGTGTACCAAGGAGCGGCTCCAGTCTCTCTTGAGAATGCTCAATTCTGCAATACGGGTCATTCCCCAGTAGGGATGAGCCGAACACCCCCCACCTGCGAACAGACCTAAACTTCGTGTGAACTTTAGAACCCTATTAAAGTCTATGGGACTCGAACGTTCACAATCTAAAGTGCTCATATTAAAGGGTAATATGCAAGTTACTGTCCTAAAAAGTGTTTGGGGACCTGGGTCCTGCCCCAGGGGACATGGATCAATGCAAAAAAAGTTTTAAAAACGGCAGTTTTTTCAGGAGCAGTGATTTTAATAATGATTAAAGTGAAACAATAAAAGTGTAATATTCCTTAAAATTTCGTAGCTGGGGGGTATCTATAGTATGCCTGTGAAGGGGCGCATGTTTCCCGTGCTTAGAACTGTCCCTGCACAAAGTGTCATTTGTGCAGGAAAAAAAGTCTTTTAAAATCACTTGCGGCTAAATTGTCGGCTCCCTGTAATACAGAGAACACTCAATGAGTGTTCTCTGTATTAGCCGACAATTCATTCATTCCTTGATAAAAAAAAAAAAAAAAAAACAAAGCGTAGGGGGTTCCCCTAAATTCAATTACCAAGCCCTTCAGGTCTGACATGGATATTAAGGGGAACCTCGTGTCAAATAAAAAAAAAAAATTGATGTGGGGGTCCCCCTAAATATCAATACCAGACCCTTCAGGTCTGATATGGATATTAAGGGGAACTCCGCATCAAATTTTTAAAAAAATTGACGTGGGGTCCCCCTAAAAATCCATACCAGACCCTTTATCCGAGCACGCAACCTGGCAGGCCGCAGGAAAAGAGGGGGGGGACGAGAGAGCGGCCCCCCCTCCCTCCTGAACCGTACCAGGCCACATACCCTCAACATTGGGAGGATGCTTTGGGGGTCTGTGACCCCTCAAAGCACCTTGTCCCCATGTTGATGAGGACAAGGGCCTCATCCTCACAACCCTGGCTGGTGGTTGTGAGGGTCTGCGGGCGGGGGGCTTATCAGAATCCGGAAGCCCCCTTTAACAAGGGGACCCCCAGATCCCGCCCCCCCTGTTTGAAATGGTAAGGGGGTACAAAAGTACCCCTACCATTTCACGAAGAAAGTGTAAAAATGGTTAAATAAGACAAACACACTTTTGAAAAATTCCTTTATTAAAAATAAAAAAAAGATTCCAGCGGTGCTAATCCACTCTTGCTATCCAGCGACGAATCTCCGGGGTCCAGCGATGGATGATCATATCCAGCGACGGGGGATCTCTCAGTCCAGCGCTGTCCATACATCCGTCTTCTGTCTCCACTTCGGAGACACTGCGGAGATTCCAGCGCTGACATTTCTTATATTAGGAGGGCGGGGCCACCCGTCACCTGACCCCGCCCCTCTGACGCTGGAGAGGGAAGCCAGGGGTTCCCCAGTGACGTGTGGGTGACCCCGCCCCCTCTGATGTAACGCAGGTTTCCGTTACATCAGAGGGGGCGGGGTCACCCATGAATGAATGAATGAATTGTCGGCTAATACAGAGAACACTTATTGAATGTTCTCTGTATTACGGGGAGCCGACAATTTAGCCGCAAGTGATTTTAAAAGACTTTTTTTCCTGCACAAATGACACTTTGTGCAGGGGCAGTTCTAAGCACCAGAAACATGCGCCCCTTCACAGGCATACTATAGATACCCCCCAGCTACGAAATTTAAAGGAATATTACACTTTTATTATTTCACTTTAATCATTATTAAAATCACTGCTCCTGAAAAAACTGCAGTTTTTAGGACAGTAACCTGCATATTACCCTTTAAAATTAGCACTTTAGATTTCTCCCATAGACTTGTATAGGGTGTTCTGGCTTTTCGAATTTGCTGCGAACAGCTCAAATTGTTCACTGTTCGCTGAACAGGCGAACAGGCAATGTTCGAGTCGAACATGAGTTCGACTCGAACTCAAAGCTCATCCATATTCCCCAGGGTCGATCTTTGTCACGCTTCCTGATCTTCCCCTCATGGACACAGGACCCCTCTCAGATCCTTAACCACTTCAGCCCCGGACCAATTGTCAGCCTAAGGACCAGAGGTCTTTTTACAATTTCGCACTACACTGCTTTAACTGGTAATTGCGCAGTCATGCAATGTTGTACCCAAACTAAATTTGCATCCTTTTCTTCCCACAAATAGAGCTTTCTTTTGATGGTATTTGATTGCCTCTGCGATTTTTATTTTTTAAGATATAAAAGGAAAAAGTCAGAAAATTTTGAAAAAAAAAACAGATATTTTCTACTTTTTGTTATAAGAAAAATCTAATAAACTAAATTTTAGTCATACATTTAGGCCAAAATGTATTCAGCCACATGTCTTTAGTAAAAAAAAATTTCAATAAGCGTAGATTTATTGGTTTGCGCAAAAGTTATAGTGTCTACAAACTAGAGTATATTTTCTGGAATTTACACAGCTTTTAATTTGACTGCCTATCTCATTTCTTGAGGTGCTAAAATGGCAGGGCAGTACAAACCCCCCCCAAATGACCCCATTTTGGAAAGACGACACCCCAAGAAAATTGCTGAGTGGCATGTTGAGCCCATTGAATATTATTTATTTATTTTTGTCCCAAGTAATTGAATAATGACACAAAAAAAAAAAAGTTTACAAAAAGTTGTCACTAAATGATATATTGCTCACACATGCCATAGTTATATGTGGAATTGCACCCCAAAATATATTCTGCTGCTTCTCCCGAGTACGGGGATACCACATGTGGGGGACTTTTTGGGAGCCTAGCCACGTACGGGACCCCGAAAACCAAGCACTGCCTTCAGGATTTAAATATAAAATGCTACCAAAAAAAACTGTTGGCGATCGCAGGGATCAGGCCTGACTCTGCGAACGCTGCAGTTATGTGTTTAGTGTTTTGTAAGTGACAGTGATTGATCGATACTGCACTTGGGTGGGCTGGGCGGAGGGGCAAAACGCAGGCAATGCGTTTTTTTGGAACCCTAAACTGCTGGGGACACTAGTATAGATCTGATCAGATCAGATATTGATCTGTTCAGATTCTATACCACTACGGGAGGTTTATGCTTTGCGCGTGGGTGTTAGCGGTACTGGCACTAACCTAGCGCTGCCTGGGGCGACGCAGACCCTGACCCTAAAACCTAATTAATATCACCCGCCGGGTGTTCAGGGGGTTAAACCTTTATTGGGTAATAAATGGTGGGTGCCCTGATGCTATAAAAAGCAAACTAACTAACCAGAGTCACCCGTAACACTTATACGGTGATCACTGGTGAAAGGGTTAACTAGGGGCAATCAAGGGGTTAAAATCTTTATTAGGTAGTATATGGGGGTTCCTGACGCTATATAAAAACCTGACGGGGAACCTAAATAACTAACTGGCTAACCAGCGTCACCAGTGACACTTATACGGTGATCGCTGGTAAAAGGGTTAACTCTAGGGGCAATCAGGGGGTTAAAATCTTTATTAGGTAGTATATGGGGGTACCTAACGCTATAAAAACCTGGCGGTGAACCTAAAAAATAACTAGCTACCTAGCGGCACCAGTGACACTAATGCAGCGATCAGAAAAACGATTGCTTTGTGACACTGGCAAAAGGGGGTGAAAGGGTTAACTCTAGGGGCAATCAGGGGGTTAAACCTTTATTAGGGGGGTGTAGGGGGCTACCCTGGACCTAACGCTAACTGCCCTGACAGTTTTTACTGTCACAACTGACACTAAATGCAGTGATCAGTAAATAAATGATCACTGCAATCAGTGACACTGTGACTGGGAGGGGGGATCGGGGGGCAATCGGGGGGGGGGGGTGAATTGTGTGCCTATGTGTACCTACGTGTCAGTGTAGTGATTGGTGCACTTACTATGTGTTCTCCTCGCAGTCTGGTCAAAAAGACCGCCCCGAGGAGAGTGACATCACTTCCTCCCTGCTTGTGTTTACACTACACAGGCAGGGGAAGCTTCTCATTCGCCAGGAGCGATCGAGAGGGGATGGCAATGGCCATCCCCTCATCCCGGATCGCTCCTGAAGTTAAACGGACCGCCGCAGCCAGCGGGAGGGGGTCCAATCGGACCCCCCACCCGCTGAAAGGCAAGCACGTACCGGTACGTGCTTGTGCCTGTAGGTGCCATTGTGCCGACGTAGATTTACATGCGGCGGTCCTTAAGTGGTTAATTTAGATGCCGCGGCAATAGCAGACCTATCAATGTTGGAAGGTTCCGTACTGCATGGATTGGTATAGAGAGGTTTATACCATCTACGATGCCCCTGTCCACAGGCTTCGCTGCAATTTTTGGCCACCATTGGTTTACAGGACCAGGGCCTCAGGGATACTCCTAAACCCTGCGTTACCTGGACTTCCTCCCTCTTCAAGCTATACCCGGTCATGACAGCCTCTCGACTCTGGGGTCATATCAGGACAGGACAGGTCGTGGCTTTCACCACCGACAACTGGGCCAAGGTCGATCTTGTTGATGAAGCCAGGTCTGGATCGCTCTGTTATGTCCTTCCTGGGCAGGCTGCTGCGCTTATCTTGGCAGCACCAGTTTAATGTCCACTGTATGTTCATTCCAGGCTGCCATCTTCTGGTACAAGTCTACTATCTTTACTAGTTTGCCATTTGGCCTTCTCCCCAGCCTGCTCATACAAACAACCGTTTACTTAGCCTACTATGGGCTCTGATGGGTTCTGATGGCCTAGCAAGTTCACCTTCAGCAATCCCGCAGGCCAAGTTCTGCGTAGTCGTCACTTGACTCGCTACCAACACCATTTCATCCTCCACCTTGCAGTGTCAAAAACCCAGCAATCTGGCTCCAGGATAGACGTCCATTTCTATAGAACAAACAATACCTGGTGTCCAGTTACCATACTCGACCACCTACTGTCACTCCTACCGGAACGCTCAAACTCTAGTGCCCTGTTGCCTTTTCTGTGCTAACCCTCGAGTGCCTGCCAGTTTTCCAAACACATGGGGTTCTTCTACGCAGGCCTACACCTCAACCCCAGTCCGTACCATGCTCACTCTTTAGTATTGGATCAGCCTTGGCAGCATCTTGGCATGAGTCCCAGGTCAAGTCATTAAGAGACTAAGCGGTTGGAACTCTGCCTACCTCGCCCGGTACATCCCCAATCCTCGGGTGGACATGGCACAAGCATTCACCAAACTTGCTCAGTAAATTAAGCTAAAACTAATTTAACTACACCCCTACCTGAATGTTTTCGCCCCCTTATTTTGGTATACCGACCATCAGACCAGGGCACACTTCAGGTCTATTTCATGTTGTGAGTCTTATGCTAAGTCTATTTGTTCATATCCGTATCGGCCATAGGGCTTTGACCATAAGTAGGAAGGCCAGTATGGTGGCCTGAATTTATGGGAGGAGCCTGGGGGGTATATAACCAGCCCGCTCGCCTGTGGTCTTTGTCAGTTTCCTGTGCGCGGTACCCACCCTCCCATCCCCTTTTCAGGGCATTTCTCATATTCTAAATACAAAAAGTGCTGCACTTGAAGGCACCTATTTAAATAGGTGAAAGAAGTAAATAATGTGCATAACTGACAATACAAGCAAGTAAATGCAAAAGTTCATGAAATATTTGAGAACAGTCCCAAAAAATTATTCACTCTGGTGCGTCTCAAGCTGAATTACAAGTCCGCAGGTGGCATTCAGGGTGAATTATCCTGCTACGTTCTCCGCCCTTGGTGACTCTTGGAACTGAATTATAAGCAAGTAGAAAAAATAAGTACCCTTACCAGATGGGTTGGACACATCCACCTTATAGTAGTGTGTCTTGCGAGCTTATGGGGGGGGGCTCCGGCCACTCACCCCAGTACACCGTCCCGATATGTTTTCCTCTCAGGGTTCCTCGCGTTTTTTTATTGCTCTCATTCTCCTTCAAATTCCTTTTTTTGCTGCTGTTAGAGGGTGGCGATGTTCGATCACCTTGGTACCACTGAGTGTTTCTTTCTCCCAAGATGGAAGGTTAAATTAGATCAGTTCAGTATGTGGTGAAAATCGCCAGTCCTGGAGTCTCATAAAAGACTTCCCTTTGCAGCCTGGGACACTGGTGTGATCTTACAGGGATCCAGAGAATGCTGGGAACCAGGAGGGAGGAAACAAGAAGCAGCTGGTCGTGACTTCACAGGAACAGGAAATGTGATTATTCACATCAGACCAGGGCACACTTCAGGTCTATTTCATGTTGTAAGTCTTATGCTAAGAGCCGGTTCACACTGCGGGCGATGCGAGGCGACACGACTTGCCTCGCCTCGATCTGACAAGTCGCCCCCGTTCTGTACAATGGAACCGTTCTGAGAGGAGCGACTCGAGTCGCTCCGACTCAGAAAAAAGGTTCCTGTACTACTTTCGGGCGACCTCGGGGCGACTTGCATTGACTTCTATACAGAAGTCATCTGCAAGTTGCCGCTGAGGTCGCGGCAGGTCGCGGCGAGGCAAGTCGGTGTCGCCTCGCATCGCCTGCAGTGTGAACCGGCCCTAAGTCTATTTGTTTATATCCGTATCGGCCATAGGGCTTCGACCATGAATATATATATTTGGGCATGTGAATGTATGTAGCTATGTGTGTATATATGTACCCCCGAAGGAGCTGCTGGTTTGATTGGGTTTACCGTTACCGTCTTCACCTTGATTTGTGTCTAGGGGTTTCCCATGGTAGATGGCCCAGAAACTTTAGAGACTGACACGACAGATCCGCTTAAAGGGATTTTTATTTGCAAAAAACGTAGTTAACGAACAGTCTCTTAGTATAGGTTAGGAGGAAAGTTCAGGTACTCTTAGGCCGCGTACACACGGGCGGATTGTCTGGCCAACTAAGTTCGTCAGACAATCCGACAGACAGTCCGTCCAACATTTGAATGAACGGACTTGACCACACACGATGAACAGACAGTCCGTTGAAAGCTTGCGCGATGACGTGTACAGCACGTACGACGGGACTAGAAAAACTACGTCCAATACACTGCAATGCAACCTTCGGCCGTGTAAATCCTTTCTGAGCATGCGCCATACTTAGTCCGTCCAACTTGCCTACACACGAGCGGACTGTCCGCTGAAACCAAGTTTGGACGGACAAAACCAAGTTTGGACGGACTGTATTACGGAAATTCCGAAAGACTTAGTCCGCCAGACTGTCCGCTGAAAAAGTCAGCTGAAGCCCACAAACGAGCGGATTGTCCGCTGAAACGTAAGTTGGACAGACAATCCGCCCGTGTGTACGTGGCCTAAGTGTCAAAGTCAATAATAAAGAACTCTCTCACTTTGACTAAATCCAGAGAATAGCCATTCACAGCTGGATGTTCACTCAAGTTGGATAGTCCCTCTCTCACAAGGCCTAGCAACCAACAAGGTGCTTAAATCAGGAATAAGTCTCTGCCACAGACGTTGTTGTAGAACATGTAGGAATAAGTCTCTGCCACAGACGTTGTTGTAGAACATGTAGGAAACTAGAACTTGTAGAACACTCACGTAATACCTGGATCTTTCAGCAGGTTTGGCGATTCCCACGAGATTGGATTCACTTAGGTCCCTCAGCCTCACCAGGTTCTTGCTAAGAAGCCAACCCGTACGTGGCCTTCTTCTGAAGAGTCCTCCCCTGGATAGCTACGAAGTTGCTAGACCTCTCTCTCCACGACCGAAGACGGCACCGGGCCACCTCGGAATCCTTTCTTTAGTTTCCTTGCCTCGGGCTAGCCAGCCCCGAGACATAAAGTCGGGTGGATCCACACCCCAGGCTATAGCCTTCATGGGGGCTGGTCAGGAGGACTAGGACCATGGAGTCAGAACATACTTCTGGACCGGAACCCCCGAACCACGTGACAGCCGCATCTTAAGTACCCTCTCCCAGAAAGCACAGCAAGAGTGACACTCCCACTGGGTGGGCTCTGAGGGAAAGTAACCTTAAAGAACCCAACCAGACTGTGGTTCCATGCCTGCTAGAAGAGATAGTGCCCCTGATTGCCAGGCTGCAAACTGCAGTTCGCGATGACGTGTACAGCACGTACGACGGGACTAGAAAAACTACGTCCAATACACTGCAATGCAACCTTCGGCCGTGTAAATCCTTTCTGAGCATGCGCCATACTTAGTCCGTCCAACTTGCCTACACACGAGCGGACTGTCCGCTGAAACCAAGTTTGGACGGACAAAACCAAGTTTGGACGGACTGTATTACGGAAATTCCGAAAGACTTAGTCCGCCAGACTGTCCGCTGAAAAAGTCAGCTGAAGCCCACACACGAGCGGATTGTCCGCTGAAACGTAAGTTGGACAGACAATCCGCCCGTGTGTACGTGGCCTAAGTGTCAAAGTCAATAATAAAGAACTCTCTCACTTTGACTAAATCCAGAGAATAGCCATTCACAGCTGGATGTTCACTCAAGTTGGATAGTCCCTCTCTCACAAGGCCTAGCAACCAACAAGGTGCTTAAATCAGGAATAAGTCTCTGCCACAGACGTTGTTGTAGAACATGTAGGAATAAGTCTCTGCCACAGACGTTGTTGTAGAACATGTAGGAAACTAGAACTTGTAGAACACTCACGTAATACCTGGATCTTTCAGCAGGTTTGGCGATTCCCACGAGATTGGATTCACTTAGGTCCCTCAGCCTCACCAGGTTCTTGCTAAGAAGCCAACCCGTACGTGGCCTTCTTCTGAAGAGTCCTCCCCTGGATAGCTACGAAGTTGCTAGACCTCTCTCTCCACGACCGAAGACGGCACCGGGCCACCTCGGAATCCTTTCTTTAGTTTCCTTGCCTCGGGCTAGCCAGCCCCGAGACATAAAGTCGGGTGGATCCACACCCCAGGCTATAGCCTTCATGGGGGCTGGTCAGGAGGACTAGGACCATGGAGTCAGAACATACTTCTGGACCGGAACCCCCGAACCACGTGACAGCCGCATCTTAAGTACCCTCTCCCAGAAAGCACAGCAAGAGTGACACTCCCACTGGGTGGGCTCTGAGGGAAAGTAACCTTAAAGAACCCAACCAGACTGTGGTTCCATGCCTGCTAGAAGAGATAGTGCCCCTGATTGCCAGGCTGCAAACTGCAGTTCAGGCTTAACCCTAAATTTCAAAAACATAGCGCCCCTTTCTGTCAGTTCTCAGCTATCCTCACCTCAGGTGGCATTTCTCCACAGATCAAGAGTCAGTTACTGCTCACACAAAGGCCCTCAACAACTAGGGTGGGCACCACCTTATCGGTAAGTTTTCAGGAAAAGAGTGCCCTTTTGTGCGGACTGCTTTGATTTGCTTCAGCTCCGCACGCCCACACTCTCAAAAGGGCCAGGCCAAGGCAAGGCAGATGTTCTTCAGAGCAGCATAGCCCGGATGGCGCTCCCACTCAGGAGAAGAGCTCCAAGGAAGACGTCTTTGCTCCTCTTCCCCAGAGCCAGCGCCCCAGCACGAGTCCTGCAGGGCCTGTGGCACAATATCTATGCCCAGGAGGCTGGTGATTAGACACTGCCAGGAGGCGTATGCAGCTAACAGATAAAGCCAAATGCCTTTATTGATAAGAGTGGCACAAGATTTTGTTTTGAACTCACCTTAATTACCTGAAGCAACTGTTACACTTGTATTGGAAACTGTTGCAGACTGTTGCCATAGGAGACAGCGCTCTTGTCCGTGTAGATCTGGCATCTTGCTGGATGCTTTTCCCTGCGTGGCTGTCCTCCTGTAGAAATCTGGGAGTCTGCCAGGTAGGTGTTGCACAGACACATTTGGGTACCCCAAGGAGAGTAGTAATGTAGCGCACACAGCTCGCTAGTGGGTGTGACCAAATTTCCCTTGCTGACATCATCACCCTTCAGTGATGCCAAACAGCTGCCTACAGTGGGCACAGATTTGTGCATAAATGTAGCAATAGCCTGCTATTTAACAGACAACTGGACAGCTGGAAAGTCACACATACTGTTCATTTTCAGAACTTTAAAGTAGTATCTGTCCACAATTTTCCCTTTCAGGTCATCTAAATAAAACTTTTGTCATTCCAGCTGGGAATCATCAAGGGAAAGAGGTTACTGCCTGGATCCTAGCAGGATTGGTTGTGCATATAGGACTAGGGGTCATGAGCCTCCGTCAGCGGCGGCGGAGCACTCTACTGCCGCGTACACATGGTCGGATTTTCTGACGGAAAATGTTCGATGGGA
Organism: Lithobates pipiens; assembly: GCF_037356315.1. Classification (NCBI taxonomy): domain Eukaryota; kingdom Metazoa; phylum Chordata; class Amphibia; order Anura; family Ranidae; genus Lithobates; species Lithobates pipiens. The sequence goes on from NW_027507789.1 coordinate 148,913,880, forward strand.
GCTTTTTACGGAAATTCCGACTCCATCGGACATTTTCCATCGAAATTTCCGACACAGAAAATTTGAGATCTGGATCTCAACTTTTCCGACAACAAAAACCGTTGTCGTAAATTCTGATGGTGTGTACACAATTCTGACCCACAAAGTTCCATGCATGCTCAGAACCAAGCAGAAGAGCCGCACTGGCTATTGAACTTCATTTTTCTCGGTTCATCGTACATCACTGCGTCATTGTGTGACCATGTGTAAGCAAGACAAGTCTGAGCCAACATCCCATGGATTTTGTTGTCAGAATGTGCGATCGTCTGTACGAGGCATCCCAGAACGTTTGAAGCCTCATAGGCAGCACATTCAAGATAATCTATGGTGCCCATTTTTAGAGGGGTATCATGGTCATCCCAACATTCCTACTCAATCTTGACGGAATAGACCCGAAGGCCTTGTCATCGGGGGACTTAGTAGGAAGGACTATTCAGTCCTCTGTCTCATCCTAATTAAAAGATTGGTTTGACAAGTAGATCCCACCCTGTCAGCTAGTTATTTATCAATAGTATGCTGCCATGTTGGCATCAGAAAAACTGAAAATTGTATCAAATACTTACCGTAATTTTCCTTTCCTGATGCCAAACCATGAAAGCATACGGTCCCACCCTTGTACGTTTCAGTATGTAGCTAATTACAGAGAATGGGGCGGGGCCTAACTAGACCTTTCATTTATGCTATTCACTGGTCCTGAGGGAGTGGGCAAGAGGCGGAGCTCTATCACTAGTGTGCTGCCATGTTGGCGTCAGGAAAGGAAAATTACGGTACATATTTGATTCAATTTTCCGTTATTTTACATTTTTCTACATTAAACTTTATTTGCAATGTAGTTGCCCACCACATTAATTTGTTCAAATTTTTCATCTTTTTGCAAGGTTTCCACATAATGCGGAGAAGTTATTGCCCTGCCTGTGTCTATGGGAATGGTCAAACATAGACTGCGCACCAGTGCCCAAAGCAAGGTCCATAAAGACATGGATGAGCAAGTGTGGGGTGGAGGAACTTGATTGGCCTGCACAGAGTCCTGACCTCAACCCGATAGAACACCTTTGGGATGAATTAGAGCGGAGACTGTGAGTCAGGCCTTCTCGTCCACATCATTGTCTGACCTCACAAATGTGCTTCTGGAGGAATGGTCACACCCCCCTAAACCTTGTGGACAGCAAGGAACCTGAATTGCCTGGCTTGCTTATGTTTGTGGAGGTCAAGGGGCAATGGAAATTGTGGAGAAGTGTTTACATGACCCCTCCCCCATGTTTTCTGCTGTAAGCCGAGTCCTCAATGTAAACACTGCTGACACTCCCCCTTGACTTGCACCGCCCCCAATGTTTTATTCTGAATCCCCTATGTAGAGAAATGCTGACACGCCCCTCCCCCTACACCTCCCCCTTTGTATTGAGCCGAGCCCTCTGTGTAGAGAAATTATGACATGCTCCTCCCCTTGCACCACCCCCCCTGCTTTGAGCTGAATCCTCTGTATGACATTTTTTTTTGACATACGCCTCCCCCACTCCCTCTCCTGTAGCTGATTCTTATATGTAGAGGGGAAATGCTTTCTTCATAACCCCTCCCCCCCACTCCCATTGATTTCAAGCTGAGTTCACTGTCAAGAGAAGAAGTGTTGACCTGACCCCTCCCCCAGTAAAGAGAACACCTGTTGAAGTAAGGCAGTATGTAGGCCTAAGTAAACCAAATCTCACCCAACAGGGCTGCTTTAAAAATGTAAAAAATATTAAAACACTACATTGTAAAAAAAATATAAATAATAAATAAAAAGTAAAATAAAAATTACTGACACCGTCTACACCTTTCCCCAAAAAATAAAATAAAAAAATAAATTTTTAAAAATAATTCTGAAAAAAATAAATTATAAATAATAGTTAAAAATAAAATGGTTAAAAAAACAGGGTCCATTGTCTTATTGAAATGATATACTTTTCAGAAAAAAATATTTTTTTTGGAAAAAAAAATAATTTTTGGAAAAAAAATATTTTTGAAAAAGAAGGCAGGCCAAAGTAAACCAAATCTCACCCAACAGGGCTGATTTAAAAAAGTAAAAAATATTGAAACACTAAATTGTAAAAAATATATATATATTTTAAATAATGATAAAAAGTAAAATATAAATTTCTGACGCCGTCTACACCTTCCCCCTAAAAAAAAAAAAAAAAAAAAAATTAAAATAATCATTTTTAAAAATAATTATGAAAAAAAAAGAAATAATTTAGAAAAATGACACGGTCCATTGTCCTATTGAAATTATACACTTTTCTAAAAAAAAATAAAAATAATAATTTTAGAAAAAATCATTTTTTGGAAAAAAAAATTGGAAAAAAAATAATTAAAAAAAAAGAAATCATGTTTGAAAAAAAGGCAGTATGTAGGCCTAAGCAAACCAAATCTCACCCAACAAGGCTGATTAAAAAAATATAAAAAATCATTGTTAAAAATAATTATGAAAAAAAATAAATTTTAAATAATAATTAAAAATAAAATGCTTTAAAAAATACTATAATATATAATATATTTTTTGAAAATAAAATAACAGAATATGATTGAAGAAAATAATTTAAAAAAATTAAAAAAAACTACTGACAAAATACAATGCCCAAAAAAAGCATTGTGAAAAAATATAAAATAAAATAAAAATCAAAAACTACTGATTGTCCACTGTCTTATCAAAACAAAATAATGTAAAATAATACATTTATTAAAAAAACCATCCACTGTGAAAAAATATATTAATAAATAAATAAATGCATACAATTATAAAAAAAATTAAAAAAATTACTGACACTGTCCACTGCCCACGCCATCAACTTCCTGACCCCAATATCATTGTGGGAAAAAAAAGATAAATATTAATTTTAAAAAACAATAAAAACAATAAAAATTTTAAAAAAGTATAAAAAAATAGACAAAAAAAAAAACTATTGACAAAATTACTGTTCTATGTGACAATGTCCACTGCTTTTCAAAATGATAGTGAAAAACTATAAGCCCCTGTACACACGGTCGGACATTCCGGCAACCAAATCCGTCGGATTAATTCCGGAAGAGTTCCGGAAGTGATGTTGCATACACACGGTCGGACTAAGTTGTTTCGGAATTTCCGGTTGCCAAGAACGCGGTGACGTAAGCCGCGTACGGCGGCATTAGAAAAGGGAAGTTCAGCACCACGTCCGGCAACCTTTGGGCTCCTTCTGCTGATCTTGTGTTTATCGCGTGTTAGTAGAAGTTTGGTGAGAGACGATTCGCGCTTTTCAGATTTGTGCTTAAGTTCGGTACTGCTCTTTAGTTTCTGCTTGTCTTTGCGTATCTGATAATCAGTTTGTGTAGTCAGTAAGCATTCGTTTCTCATTGTGGACTATATCTTGGTATAGTACGCTTTGATTTGCATTGCTTATTGTCTGCTTGCTTCTGCTATTCAGTTCGTTCTTTCAGGCCTTGCTGTTTATCAGTGCTTTCTGTTGTCCGTTCTGACCAGCCGACCGTTTTAAACCATGTTTCGTGTACATACTCGTCGTAGAGTTTGTGCTGTGCAGGGGCTTGGTGTTGGTCTTTTAGCTTTGACACAAGCCTGGTCCATGAACAGGGAGGGGAGGCGTTTGTGGCCCAAGAATTGGTTGCGCCAGCGTGACCAGTTCTCGCACATGCCTTTTCTTCGTGAGATCCAAGGAGAATAATCCTGATTTCAGGAATTATCTCCAGATGACGGACCCCATTTTTCACCGTCTGCTGGCTTTGCTGTCCCCTTATATCACCAGGCAGGATACCTGCATGCGGCAAGCATCACTCTGGAGCAGAGGCTCATCGCCACCTTGCGCTACTTGGCAACAGGGAGAAGCCTTCAGGACCTCAAGTTCTCCACAGGCATCTCCCCCCAGGCTCTGGGGATCATTATTCCAGAGACCTGTTCTGCCATCATTCAGGTCCTGCAGAAGGACTATACGAAGGTAAGTTTTATCCTTTAACATCACATTCTATGTATTTAATGATTGCTAATGTATTGGATTTCTTTCCTCCTTCCCTAATTACTATGATTGCAATATGCTCTAATTGATATGCTGTGCCCCTTTGTCCTCATGCATGCTGGAAGCTTTTCAAGTTCCTTTTTTGTCCTTCATGCATATTTGCCTTCACTAACTTCCCCACCATGCTCTTCTGGGCCCATAAACCTATAGTCTAGTCACTTAGAAATGTCTTTTGTCAGCTCCATAGTATTGCTTTCCCCTAAACACCCCCTAAAATGTCTACAAATGTTATGTGTGTGTTTCAATTCATGCAGAGTGACTTTTTTTTTTTTGGTTGGGCCAAACTCATTAGGAACCCCCCTCCCCCCAACTGCTAGGTCAGCTGATAGCAATCCTCTATCTGCTGACTTTACCAAACCCAATACACACTATACCTACCTTTTTTCTGGTCAGATTTATGGACGAATTCACCAAAGCATGTAGTGCAAGGGCCTGCCTCAATACTTTCAAATGCTAAATGCTATATATATTTTTTTCTCCTATTATTTTCTTGATAGGTAATAGCAGAATATCAAAATGTGCTTACATTCTTTCAAATTTTTGGTATTATGATAATTCTTACCTGTCCGGTGGGCTGCCAATAGTATAAGTAAGGAGGGGCTGCCCAAAGTATCAGGCCGCGTACACACGCGCGGACTGTTCGCCCAACCTTGTTCGGCAAACAGTTTGTCAAACAGTCCGCTCAAAATTTGCATGAGCGGACTTGCCCACACACGAGCGGACTGTTTGACGAACAAGGTTGGGCAAACAGTTCGCTCAACTTTTGAAATGAACGGACTCGCCCACGTAAGGAGGAGGCAAATCCGCCCATTTCGAGCGCGTGTACAGGTAGGCGGGGCCCGCGAAGGAGACGTCGCGGGCTCCGCCGCCTGGAATGGGCTTAAAGGGGAACCCCAACGCCGAAAAAAATCGGCGTGGGGGTTCCCCCCAAGTCCACACCAGACCCTTGTCCGAGCACGCTACCCGGCCGGCCAGGAAAGGGGGGCGAGCGAGCGCGCCCCCCCTCCTGAGCCGTACCAGGCCGCGTGCCCTCAACATGGGGGGTGCCTTGGGGAAGGGGGGGCCGCGCGGCCCCCCCACCCCAAAGCACCTTGTCCCCATGTTGATGAGGACAAGGGCCTCTTCCCGACAACCCTGGCCGTTGGTTGTCGGGGTCTGCGGGCGGGGGGCTTATCGGAATCCGGGAGCCCCCTTTAAGAAGGGGGCCCCCGGATACCGGCCCCCCACCCTATGTGAATGAGTATGGGGTACAATGTACCCCTACCCATTCACCTGTGAAATAAAGTACAAATAAAAACACAACACAGGGGGAAAAAATATTTTATTGCACAGCCGGGGGTCTTCCGTCTTCGGGGGTCTTCTCGCCGGACTCCTCCGCTATGTGTGTGTAGCTCTTTTGCCAGCGGAGGAGTCCGGCTTTCTTCCTCCCCGCCGCCGGCCTCTTCTCCCGACTTCGGGGGTCTTGTCCCCCTCTTCGGTTCTTCTGCCGGGCCACCGCGCCTGGTCCGGTGGCCCGGTCTTCTGTCGCCGTCTTCCGTTCTTCTGTCGCCGCCTTCGGTTCTTCTGCCGGGCCACCGCGCCTTCTTGTAGCTCTTTTACAGGCGGTGGCCCGGTCTTCTGTCGCCGTCGCCGCCTTCCGTTCGTGTTCTTCTTCTTGTTCTTCTTGTTCTTCTCCAGGCGATGTTGACACGTCGCTCCCTCCGGCCGGAATGCCAGAGCCGCCCTGCGCTGTGACTTATATAGTGACAATGGGGCGGGGTCACATGGTATATGTCACATGGGTTGATGTCACATGGTGACCCCGCCCCCTTACGATGTCATAGTCCCCATGTGACATCAACCCATGTGACCAACCCATGTGACATATACCATGTGACCCCGCCCCATTGTCACTATATAAGTGACCGCACAGCGCGTCCCCGGCATTCCGGCCGGAGAGCTCGTCGAGTCAACATCTCCAGGAGAAGAACAAGAAGAACAAGAAGAAGAACACGAACGGAAGGCGGCGACGGCGACAGAAGACCGGGCCACCGCCTGTAAAAGAGCTACAAGAAGGCGCGGTGGCCCGGCAGAAGAACCGAAGGCGGCGACAGAAGAACGGAAGACGGCGACAGAAGACCGGGCCACCGGACCAGGCGCGGTGGCCCGGCAGAAGAACCGAAGAGGGGGACAAGACCCCCGAAGTCGGGAGAAGAGGCCGGCGGCGGGGAGGAAGAAAGCCGGACTCCTCCGCTGGCAAAAGAGCTACACACACATAGCGGAGGAGTCCGGCGAGAAGACCCCCGAAGACGGAAGACCCCCGGCTGTGCAATAAAATATTTTTTCCCCCTGTGTTGTGTTTTTATTTGTACTTTATTTCACAGGTGAATGGGTAGGGGTACATTGTACCCCATACTCATTCACATAGGGTGGGGGGCCGGTATCCGGGGGCCCCCTTCTTAGAGGGGGCTCCCGGATTCCGATAAGCCCCCCGCCCGCAGACCCCGACAACCAACGGCCAGGGTTGTCGGGAAGAGGCCCTTGTCCTCATCAACATGGGGACAAGGTGCTTTGGGGTGGGGGGGCCGCGCGGCCCCCCCTTCCCCAAGGCACCCCCCATGTTGAGGGCACGCGGCCTGGTACGGCTCAGGAGGGGGGGCGCGCTCGCTCGCCCCCCTTTCCTGGCCGGCCGGGTAGCGTGCTCGGACAAGGGTCTGGTGTGGACTTGGGGGGAACCCCCACGCCGATTTTTTTCGGCGTTGGGGTTCCCCTTTAAGCCCATTCCAGGCGGCGGAGCCCGCGACGTCTCCTTCGCGGGCCCCGCCTACCTGTACACGCGCTCGAAATGGGCGGACTTTCCGAGCGGGAACAGTCCGCTCATTTCGAAAGTACAGCGGACAAGCCCACACACGGGCGGACTGTTCGCTCAAACACAGTTTCAGCGGACAGTTTTTCGGAATTTCCGAAAGACATTGTCCGTCCAACTGTCCGCTGAAACTGTCCGCTGAAAGCCCACACACGAGCGGACTGTCCGCCCAAACACTGTTCAGCGGACAAGGTTGGGCGAACAGTCCGCCCGTGTGTACGCGGCCTCACACATTATTTATGCATTCAGCTCTCAATGAAGTGGAGAGGGTAACCTGTCCAAAATATCCCCCCCTCATTTTTTGCAAGGGCCCATCAGATGGGGGGGATGGGGGGGGGGGGGTGATGACTCTGATAAGGGGGCCTTATACTTTAGGCTTTAAATACTAAGTTCCCAAAATGTTATACTGATCTTGGCCAAAAATGTTGGTGCCTAATCTGCTTGCAATGTTGATGTGCCAAATTACTAATTTTTTGTCTTGTTTCACTCCACAGTTTCCTTCAACGCCACAGGAATGGCAGACTGTGGCCTCCCACTTTGCCAGCCATTGGGACTTTCCCAATTGTGGAGGTGCAATTGATGGGAAACACGTCCGCATCATCCCACCCCTCAACTCGGGGTCGTACCATTATAATTACAAGGGGTTTAATAGTATCTTGATGTTGGCGGTGGTGTCAGCGACCTATGACTTCCTGTATGTGGACGTGGGGTAAAATGGCCAGATGTCGGATGGTGGAGTGTTCTCACGGACGGAATTCTACTGGTGTCTCCAGAGTGGCAGTCTGGGCTTGCCACCCCCAGAGGAGAATCAGGAAGGACTCCCGTTCGTCTTTGTCGGCCCTTGAAACTGCTCGTCCTGGCTTGCCCCCCAAAGGTCCGAACCTAATACATGGAGTACTTTGTGGGTAGGGGGGCCATTGATATGCCAGACATTGTCTGAGAGGCATTTTTGTAATACATTTTTCTTTGAAACTACAATAATCTTTGTTTTCATTTACTGCTTGGCTTGGTTTTAGGTGTCTCCTAAGTATTTTAGCTTTTTTTTTGTTGGGCCTTTTTCTACAACAGTGCTAACCCAAGTTCTGAGCGAGATGAGGGGACAGTCTCTTCTTCAGGTAATCTTATTATGTTGTGGGTCTGCTACACCTTGTTTTTGTCACTAATGTATGTAGTGCATTACTGACAAAAATTTTGCTCCTTTTCAGCATCATGGCAGAAATATGTGGGGTCAGGGACATGGCGTGATTGTGAAAATTTACACATCACTGTGGGTGTTATTTACTAAAGGCACATCCACTATGCACTACAAGTGCACTGCAAAAGTGCACCTGAAACTGCACTTGGAGTGCAAATTGGATTTGCCTTTAGTAAATAACACCCATTGTCACCGAAAACAACAATTATACTGCTTTTGCGCATTGAAAAAGGAAGCCACACATTGTTAATTTTATTTTTTAATCAAAGCACATTCACATGTGCGTTTAGAAAAGGGTTTTACAACAAACCAACATATTAGGTGTATCAAAAACATTATTTTAGGTAACTTTATTGTAACTTGCCGTTTTTGTGTAAACAGGCATGTATCAAAGCGTAAGATACAGAACACAGGAACTTACAAAGTTCAACTTTGAAAAGTGAAGACAATATCAGACATGAGTATGTACAAACTGGGCTGATATTGCCTTCATCACATGGGGTGTCACCCCTGGAAAAGACAAATTTGGAAGATGCACACAGTGTGTCAACATGTGCTATCTCCCATCATGGGGGATCAATGTACATGTTTTGGGGGTGCAACCCCTTCTTCTCAGCCACTTTCCACAAAACACGTACATTGATCCCCCATGATGGGAGATAGCGCATGTTGACACACTGTGTGCATCTTCCAAATTTGGCTTTTTGTAAAATACAAAAGTTGTTTTTCAAAAACACAAAAATAAAACCCTAGCTAGTTTGGGGTGTTTCAGACTCTCCCCAAAACATCAATGATGTTCTTCATTTTATTTTAAACATCATTGATGTTTTTCTGTATACTTTCAAATTCGTGATTGCACCCCATTATCTCCCCAATCAGGATCTGGGCACTTTCACTGGTAAAATGTGATTCTTCTTCCACATCACCTAAAAAAAAAAAAAAGCAAAAAAAAAAACACCATGTATTAGAAATATGACGACATACATTGATGAGCTTACCGGAAGCTGTGGTCTCCGACACTCACCTGTTGTGGTGACAATTTGTCCAACTTCAACGATCTCTCCTTCCTCCTCCTCTGCTTCTGGTGTTAGAATTTCGCCTTCTTTGGGAGGTGTGGGGTCCCTGGTGTCCTCAGACATCCCGAGTCTTCTCTCCCCTATGAGAATGTAAAAAAGGAATACTTAGCACACAGAGGGCAGAAATAGGAATATGAAACATTGCTTGGAAGTGTGGTCCAATTGTGTTTTTTGGCTGAGTTCAAAGGTGAGAACATTATTTTGGACACTTTCTAAAGCTGGAATACTTACCTGCAGTGTGAAGAAATGTAGTGAAGTGTAATTTGGGAAAACATTGTGTTGGAAGTGGGCTAACGAACGATGTTTCTTACGAACGATTGAACCCATGAACTTGAAAGTGGCCATTTTAAACTGTACAACATTAAATAAAAGCACATGGAGAAGTATGCAAGCAAGAATAATCATATGAACACACGACAACTACTTACTTTTTTGAAGAACACGCTTGATCCTTCTGTACTGATCGTGCTCCCTCAGTTTCAGGTTTGACCAGCATTTTCTCAGTTGATCCTTGGATCGTCGTACCCCAAAATTCTTCTGAAGACTCTTCACAACTTTAGTCATGATCTTGGCCTTTCTGATATTTGGGTTTGGGTAAAGTCCATACTTCCCATCATAGTCGGTCCTCTTCAATATGTCCACCATCTCCAACATCTCTCCAAAAGACATATTTGAGGCCTTAAATCTTCTCCAGGATCGTGACGTTTCAGGCTCTGGGCTTTCCTCGCCCCCCTCCTCGTTAGTGGAACTCTGATTGCGCACCTGTGTTCTCTCCGCCATGTGCTCTCCCCACTGCGCTGAAAGAGAAGGGGTGGGAAATAGTCTAGAAAGAACGTCAGGGGTGGGCGGAGTTTCACGCATGCGCACTGTATGTGAAAAAGCAACACGCGTGTGTCGTACGTACGATCTGTGAACAAGGTGAGGAGCTGGCGAGCCGATCATGCAAACGAAGGTACAATTTTTAACTTGGTACATCACTAGCCTAGACTGCTTCTATATAGGCCTATGTTGGGACAAGATTAGGAGGGTTTAGCATGGCATTTTTAGTATTTTATGGTTTGTCTTGTGTTGTGTCTTGCAGACACGATGGATCCCTTCAAAAACGCAAATTTTATGGGGCTATTCCTTGAACTGTTCAGGGAGATGCCCTACCTGTGGCAGATCAACAACCCATTTTATAATGACCGAAGAAAGAGAAAGGCAGCGCTGGAGAAACTTCTTGCTTTGGTGCGGATCATGGTCCCCACGGCAGACATGATCTATGTGATGGCCAAAATTGGTGCCATGAAGAGTACATATCTCAGAGAGAGAAAGAAGCACCATGATTCCATGAGATCAGGAGATCCAGATGCCATTTATGTCCCCAGGATGGTGTACTACGAGAGGCTGCATTTTCTGGCAGACCAGGGGGAACCCACGCCACCACTCTCCAGTCTTCCTTCAAGGCTTCCTTCACCCCCAGCTGAGGCTTCCGATGTCCAACCTGGGCCTTCCAGGCAGTAACATGTGGAGGGGCCCAGCTTGAGACAGGTATAGCATTGTTGAACATATTTCTTGTCGTACATTTAATGATGTTAACTAGGTGTTATTATTGATCAGTAAGTTGTGATTTAACAAAGTGGTTTACATCTCAATAGACAGTAGTGAACAAAAATGATTGGGACAAGAATGAAAAATGCTGGGCTCAGAATGATAGCCTGTTCTATTTGGTAACATTCAATTTGCAACAGTCATGAGCACAAAATTGTGTGATTGATGACCAAAAAAATAAAACTATGTCCCATTTTCACACACAGGAAGACCTCAGCCTGAGGGAGGCTGTGGCAAGTGGCAGCCGGGAGGTCGACCATCGCCCTCCTCCTCCTCCTGCCACAACTACAGGAGCCGAGCCACGGCCTGGAAGGAAGCCTGGAGGGAAGTGCCCAAGGAAGATCAGAGAGTGATGGCCTGGGTTCAGTCTGGTCTAACAGAAGATGAAGCCTCTTGTAGAACCACAGCCTGGGGACATAGATGGCATTTGCTCTTCTTGATCTCTTGGACTTCTGGACCAGACTGCTCTCCTTGAGATATGTACTCCTCAGGCCACCAATTTTGCATTCTCAAATTAGTTCATGTCTGCCCTGGGGGCCAAAGGCTTCGCCAAATTGACCAGTTTCTTCAGCGCTGCCTTCCTGTTTATTTGTTTGACACCTAAATAAAGGTTTTTTTTTGGTTGAAGAAATACTTGCCTATGTGTTTTACTTCAAAAAGGACAGTTTATTTGTGAGTAGGCAGGTACATTTTAAAAATACAAAGTCAAATGAATAGCAAGAGGCACCAACACCAAACAATCTCCTGTAGATTAAAAAAGAAAAACAAAATTAAAAAGATAATAATGGTGTTGTGGTAAGTTGACACACAAAACACACCAACAAAAATGCAAAGATGAGCAAACTGTCAAAAAAGGAGATATTGATTATAAAAAACAACCACAAAAAAAGAAAAAGATTGGGTAGATGTGACGATTTAAAAGAATGTATTGCTGAAATGAGTAAAAAGAATAAAGAAATACGTTCGGGAGAAGTGTGTGTGACTATGAGCATCAAAAGAAGTTCATTCTTGCAGCATTGTAAGGCCTCATGCACACGAGACGCAGTTAAACGCGCGTTCAGATGCAGTTGGACAGTTTTTTCAACTGCCCCTGAACTCATTCAATGTTATCCTATGTGTCCATGCACACAGTCTCGTTTTTTTCCGTTTTTATGCAGTTGCGTTTAGTCTCGTTTTTCCAGAAGCAAAAAAATGCGTTCAGAAACAAAAATTTCCACGTTTCAGACGCAAAACGCGGCAAAACGCGGTAAAACGCGGCAAAACACCGTTACCGCGTTTAGCCGCGTTTGCGTTTATATGCGTTTTTAAAGGTGACCTTTTTTTTTTACATTAAAAATCTCAAAAATGATTGCAAATGATGAAAAACCATTAGAAAAATATTTTAAACAATTGCAATTGCAAGTGGACAATCCACAACTTGTGGCAAGTGACATGGCAGGTGGCAAGTGACGTGGCAAGTGGACAATCCACAACTTGTGGCAAGTGACATGGCAGGTGGCAAGTGATGTGGCAAGTGGACAATCCACAACTTGTGGCAAGTGACGTGGCAGGTGAAGTGGCAAGTGACGTGGAAAGTGGACAATCCACAACTTGTGGCAGGTGACGTGGCAAGTGACCTGGCAGGTGACGCGGCAAGTGACCTGGCAGGTGACGTGGCAAGTGGAAAATCAACAACTTGTGGCAGGTGACTGGCATGTGACGTGGCAAGTGGACAATCCATAACTTGTGGCAGGTGACGTGGCAAGTGACGTGGCAAGTGGACAATCCACTTGTGGCAGGGGACGTGGCAAGTGACGTGGCAAGTGGACAATCCACTTGTGGCAGGGGATGTGGCAAGTGACGTGGCGAGTGGACAATCCACAACTTGTGTCAGGTGACGTGGCAAGTGGACAATCCACAACTTGTGGCAGGTGATGTGGCAAGTGGACAATCCACTTGTGGCAGGTGACGTGAAGGGGACGTGGCAAGGGACGTGGCAAGTGGACAATCCACAACTTGTGGCAGGTGATGTGGCAAGTGATGTGGCAAGTGGACAATCCACTTGTGGCAGGTGACGTGAAGGGGACGTGGCAAGGGACGGGGCAAGTGGACAATCCACAACTTGTGGTAGGTGATGTGGCAAGTGATGTGGCAAGTGGACAATCCACTTGTGGCAGGTGACGTGGCAGGGGACGTGGCAAGGGACGTGGCAAGTGGACAATCCACAACTTGTGGCAGGTGACGTGGCAGGTGATGTGGCAAGTGATGTGGCAGGTGATGTGACAAGTGGACAATCCACATCTTGTGGCAAGTGACGTGGCAGCTGACGTGGCAAGTGACGTGGCAAGTGGACAATCCAAAACTTGTGGCAGGTGACGTGGCAAGTGACGTGGAAGGTGACGTGGCAAGTGACGTGGCAAGTGGACAATCCACATCTCGTGGCAAGTGACGTGGCAGGTGATGTGGCAAGTGACGTGGCAAGTGGACAATCCACAACTTGTGGCAGGTGACGTGGCAGGTGATGTGGCAGGTGATGTGACAAGTGGACAATTCACATCTTGTGGCAAGTGACGTGGCAGCTGACGTGGCAAGTGGACAATCCAAAACTTGTGGCAGGTGACGTGGCAAGTGACGTGACAGGTGACGTGGCAAGTGGACAATCCACAGCTTGTGGCAAGTGACATGGCAGGTGGCAAGTGATGTGGAAAGTGGACAATCCACAACTTGTGACAGGTGACGTGGCAAGTGATGTGGCAGGTGATGTGGCAAGTCACGTGGCAAGTAGAAATCCACAACTTGTGGCAGGTGACGTGGCAGGTGATGTGGCAAGTGATGTGGCAGGTTGATGTGACAAGTGGACAATCCACATCTTGTGGCAAGTTACGTGGCAGCTGACGTGGCAAGTGACGTGGCAAGTGGACAATCCAAAACTTGTGGCAGGTGACGTGGCAAGTGACGTGACAGGTGACGTGGCAAGTGACGTGGCAAGTGGACAATCCACAGCTTGTGGCAAGTGACATGGCAGGTGGCAAGTGATGTGGAAAGTGGACAATCCACAACTTGTGACAGGTGACGTGGCAAGTGATGTGGCAGGTGATGTGGCAAGTCACGTGGCAAGTGGAAATCCACAACTTGTTGCAGGTGATGTGGCTGGTGACGTGGCAAGTGGACAATCCACAACTTGTGGCAGGTGGCATGGCAGGTGACATGGAAAGTGGACAATCCACATCTTGTGGCAAGTGACGTGGCAGGTGATGTGGCAAGTGACGTGGCAAGTGGACAATCCACAACTTGTGGCAGGTGATGTGGCAAGTGACGTGGCAGGTGATGTGGACAATCCCCAACTTGTGGCAGGTGACGTGGCAAGTGACGTGGCAAGTGGACAATCCACAACTTGTGGCAGGTGACGTGGCAGGTGACGTGGCAAGTGGACAATCCACAACTTGTGGCAGGTGACGTGGCGAGTGACGTGGCAGGTGATGTGGCAAGTGACGTGGCAAGTAGACAATCCACAACTTGTGGCAGGTGATGTGGCAAGTGACGTGGCAGTTGATGTGGCAAGTCACGTGGCAAGTCACGTGGCAAGTGGACAATCCACAACTTGTGGCAGGTGACGTGGCAAGTGACGTGGCAGGTGATGTGGCAAGTGACGTGGCAAGTAGACAATCCACAACTTGTGGCAGGTGATGTGGCAAGTGACGTGGCAGGTGATGTGGCAAGTCACGTGGCAAGTGGACAATCCACAACTTGTGGCAGGTGATGTGGCTGGTGACATGGCAAGTGGACAATCCACAGCTTGTGGCAGGTGGCATGGCAGGTGACATGGAAAGTGGACAATCCACATCTTGTGGCAAGTGACGTGGCAGGTGATGTGGCAAGTGACGTGGCAAGTGGACAATCCACAACTTGTGGCAGGTGATGTGGCAAGTGACGTGGCAGGTGATGTGGACAATCCCCAACTTGTGGCAGGTGACGTGGCAAGTGACGTGGCAAGTGGACAATCCACAACTTGTGGCAGGTGACGTGGCAGGTGACGTGGCAGGTGACGTGGCAAGTGGACAATCCACAACTTGTGGCAGGTGACGTGGCAAGTGACGTGGCAGGTGATGTGGCAAGTGACGTGGCAAGTAGACAATCCACAACTTGTGGCAGGTGATGTGGCAAGTGACGTGGCAGTTGATGTGGCAAGTCACGTGGCAAGTCACGTGGCAAGTGGACAATCCACAACTTGTGGCAGGTGACGTGGCAAGTGACGTGGCAGGTGATGTGGCAAGTGACGTGGCAAGTAGACAATCCACAACTTGTGGCAGGTGATGTGGCAAGTGACGTGGCAGGTGATGTGGCAAGTCACGTGGCAAGTGGACAATCCACAACTTGTGGCAGGTGATGTGGCTGGTGACATGGCAAGTGGACAATCCACAGCTTGTGGCAGGTGGCATGGCAGATGACGTGGAAAGTGGACAAGCCACATCTCGTGGCAAGTGACGTGGCAGGTGATGTGGCAAGTGACGTGGCAAGTGGACAATCCACAACTTGTGGCAGGTGATGTGGCAAGTGGACAATCCCCAACTTGTGGCAAGTGACGTGGCAAGTGACGTGGCAAGTGGACAATCCAAAACTTGTGGCAGGTGACGTGGCAAGTGACGTGGCAGGTGATGTGGCAAGTCACGTGGCAAGTGGACAATCCACAACTTGTGGCAGGTGACGTGGCAGTTGGACAATCCACAACTTGTGGCAGATGACATGGCAAGTGACGTGGCAGGTGATGTGGCAAGTCACGTGGCAAGTGGACAATCCACAACTTGTGGCAGGTGCCGTGGCAAGTGACACGCTAAATACAAGTACACTGCAGCTCTCACAGCTGCTGCTACTCACTCTGGTCTCACAAAATTGCTGAAATAGTTAATTTTTGAGCTGGGGAGGGTCTATGATGTTAGCTTAACTAAACGCTTCTAGACGCAAACGCGGTAAAACGCGGTAAAACGCCGCTAAATCGCGGTAAAAATCGCGGCAAAACGCGCATTTCTAAACGCCGGTTTCAACATGTGTCCAGCAGCGTTTGCATCTGCGTCTCGTGTGCATGAAGCCTTAGGCCTCATGCACACGGACGTTTTTACAGCCACTTTTTTGAGCTTTTTTTGCAGCTTGAAAACGGCTGTCCATGTTAGTCTATGGCTTCATGCCCACCTAGGCGTTTTTGAGCTGCAAATGGCATAGGCGTTTTTAAGCTGTAAAAAAAACCCAGGACCAGTGCGTTCCGTGGCGTGGAGCTAGAGCTGTAAAAACGTGAATCGCGGGAAAACGCGCAAAAACGCGCAAAAACGCACATAAACGCGCAACATATTTTCTTTGTTTTCCGAGTGCTATAGCCAAGAGATGTGTTTCTTAAAAAACGCTACTTAACGCTAACGCTAAAAAACGCGCAAAAACGCCAATGCAAAACGCTGTAAAAATCACGTTTTTAACAACAATTTTTCCAGGCATCGGAGCTAGCTTTGCAGCCAGTTTTTTAAAACGTCCGTGTGCATGAGCACTAAAGAACAAGAGAATGCGCTTCATGAAAGAATTTTTAACATTGCAGCGCGACGAATGTGCTATATCGATTACGAGCAGTAGTTTTACCTGAGCGAGCGCTTCCGTGTCCGAATTTGATTGTGAGCATGCGTTGCACCTTGTCCGTCAGAGTAGGCTACACATGATCGGACTATGTCCGATCGGAGCATGTTGTCGGAAAATTTTATGGCCAAGTTGGAAAACTTGGTCCGTCGGATACTCCGACGGAAACAGTCCGATGGAGACCACACACAGTCTGATTATCTGACAACACGGTCCTATCGGACATTGTCCATCGGAATGTCCGACCGTGTGTACAAGGGCTTAGCCTGTAGGGTTCAATATTGAGTTGGCCCACCCTTTGCAGCTATAACTGCTTCAACTCTTCTGGGAAGGCTTTCCACAAGGTTTAGAAGGGTGTCTATGGGAATGTTTGACCATTCTTCCAGAAACACATTTGTGAGGTCAGGCTCTGATGTTGGACGAGAAGGCCTGGCCTGCATTCTTCATTCTAATTCATCCTAAAGGTGTTCTATCGGGCTGATGTCAGGACTCTGTGCAGGCCAATCAAGTTCCTCCACCCCAAACTCGCTCATCCATGTCTTTATGGACCTTGCTTTGTACACTGGTCCAAATCATTTGGTGGAGGGGGGATTATGGTGTGGGGTTGTTTTTCAGGGGCTGGGCTTATCCTCTTAGTTCCAGAGAAGGGAACTCTTAAGACGTCAACATACCAAGACATTTTGGACAATTTCATGCTCCCAACTTAGTGGGAACAGTTTGGGGATGGCCCCTTCCTGTTCCAACATGACTGCGCACCAGTGCCCAAAGCAAGGTCCATAAAGACATGGATGAGCAAGTGTGGGGTGTAGGAACTTGATTGGCCTGCACATAGTCCTGACCTCAACCCGATAGAACACCTTTGGGATGAATTAGAGCGGGGACTGTGAGTCAGGCCTTCTCGTTCACATCAGTGCCTGACCTCACAAATGTGCTTCTGGAGGAATGGTCAAACATTCCCATAGACACCCACCTAAACCTTATGGACAGTAAGGAACCTGAATTGCCTGGCTTGCTTATGTTTGTGGAGGTCAAGGGGCAATGGAATTTGTGGAGAAGTGTTTACCTGACCCCTCCCCCATGTTCTCTGCTGTAAGCCAAGTCCTCAATGTAAACACTGCTGACACTCCCCCTTGATTTGCACCGCCCCCAATGTTTTATTCTGAATCTCCTGTGTAGAGAAATGCTGACACACCCCTCCCTCTACACCTCCCCCTTTGTATTGAGCCGAATCCTCTGTGTAGAGAAATGCTGACACTCCCCTCCCCCTACACTAACATGTAGGCACACATAGGCACACAAACCCCCCCCCCAATTGGTTTTTGGGGTCCCGTACGTGGCTAGGCTCCCAAAAAGTCCCCCACATGTGGTATCCCCGTACTCGGGAGAAGCAGCAGAATTTATTTTGGGGTGTAATTTGACTTATGCCCATAGCATGTGTGAGCAATATATAATTTAGTGACAACTTTGTGCAAAAAAATTTTTTTTTAAATATTCCTGCAACTTGTGGCAAAATATAAAATATTTCATGTACTCAACATGCCTCTCAGTAAATAGCTTGGGGTGTCTACTTTCCAAAATGGGGTAATTTGGGGGGGTTTTGTGCTATTTTGGCATTTTATGGCCTTCGAAACTGTGATAGGTAGTGAGGAGTGAAATCAAAAATTTGCACCCTTAGAAATCCTGAAGGCAGTGATTGGTTTTCGGGGCCCCGTACGCGGCTAGACTCCCAAAAAGTCCCACATATGTGGTATCCCCGTACTCAGGAGAAGCAGCAGAATATATTTTGGGGTGCAATTCCACATATAACTATGGCATGTGTGAGCAATATATCATTTAGTGACAACTTTTTGTAAACTTTTTTTTTTTTTGTGTCATTATTCAATCACTTGGGACAAAAAAAAAAATATTCAATGGGCTCAACATGCCTCTCAGCAATTTCCTTGGGGTGTCTACTTTCCAAAATGGGGTCATTTGGGGGGGGGGTGTTTGTACTGCCCTGCCATTTTAGCACCTCAAGAAATGAGATAGGCAGTCGTAAATTAAAAGCTGTGTAATTTCCAGAAAATGTACTCTAGTTTGTAGACTCTATAACTTTTGCGCAAACCAATAAATATACGCTTATTGACATTTTTTTTACCAAAGACATGTGGCTGAATAAATTTTGGCCTAAATGTATGACTAAAATTGAGTTTATTCTATTTTTCTTATAACAAAAATTAGAAAATATCTTTTTTTCTCGAAATTTTCGGTCTTTTTCCATTTATATCGCAAAAAATAAAAATCGCAGAGGCAATCAAATACCATCAAAAGAAAGCTCTATTTGTGGGGCAAAAAGGACGCAAATTTAGTTTGGGTGCAACATTGCATGACCGCGCAATTACCAGTTAAAGCAGCGCAGTGCGAAATTGTAAAAAGACCTCTGGTCCTTAGGCTGAAAATTGGTCCGGGGCTGAAGTGGTTAATAGTTTATTATAAAATTTTGCAAACAGGTAATTTTTCTCCTTCATTGAAATGCGCTGATGGTGGGCACTGATAGGCACAGTTAAGGCAGCACTAATAGGCACAGATAAGGTGGCACTGATAGGCACAAATAAGGCAGTACTGATGGGCACAGATAAGGCGGCGCTGATGGGCAAAGATGGGCACAGATAAGATGGCACTGATGGGTGGCACGGATGGGCACTGATAGGTACCACTGATAGATGGGACTGATGGGCACTGATAGGTGGCACTGCTTGGCACTGATGGGCGTCACTGATGGGCACTGGTACATGACACTGATGGGCATGGATATGTGGCACTGAGGTGCAACACTGTGTGTGTGAGGCAGATTGTGGGCACTGATGGGTGGCACTGTGAGAACTGATGGGTGGCACTATGGGCACTGATGGGTGTCACTTTTTGGCATATTTTTGGTGGCACTGGCAGGGGGCAGGTGGGCATTAATGAGCTGTCCCCATCAGTCCCGATCACGGCCGCCGGAAAAATAGCCGATTACCGGCTGTGTTGGGATCACATGATCAGCTGTCATTGGCTGACAGTTGATCACGTGGTAAGGGGTCGGGATCGACCCCTTGCTCCGATCTGTGATCAGGCGAGTCTCATAGACTCGCTGATCACAGAGCGCGCCGCGTGCGCCCCTCAGGGGGCGCGCAGGCCGCTCGTGCACAGGACGACGTCAATAGACGTAGTCCCGGCAAAGCAGGTCCGCGCTGTAGCCGTCATTCGACTATAGCGGGGATCTCAAGAAGTTAAGCTGAGTTCACTGTCAAGAGAAGAAGTGTTGACCTGACCCCTCCCCCAGTAAAGAGAACGCCCGTTGAAGTAAGGCAGCATGTAGGCCTAAGTAAACCAAATCTCACCCAACAGGGCTGATTTAAAAATTTAAAAAATATTAAAACACTACATTGTAAAAAAAAATTAAATAATAAATAAAAAGTCAAATAAAAAAATACTGACACCGTCTACACCTTTCCCCAAAAAATAAAATAAAAAAATCATTTTTAAAAATAATTATGAAAAAAATAAATTGTAAATAATAGTTAAAAGTAAAATGATTAAAAAAAATAGTAGTCCATTATGTGTCACTTACCTGACACAGGAGCCAGCGAAGTCACCGCTGTCCCCTGTAGTCCGGTGCATCTATCTTCTCGGTGGGTCTCGCAGCTCCGCCGCATGCGCACAGGAGCCGACACGCGCGGCAGCTCCATCGTTGAAAATGCCGCGCTCAGTGCGCCTGCGCTCTGCTCATCACTTGTAAACAAACTGGCGTCATGTTATGACGCCGGTTCCTCCCTCCCCTCTCTGTACTGATCGGTACAGTGGAGGAGGAAGAGATCAGTGTCAGCAGCGCTGTGGGCTGGATCTGCAGTGCCCACAGTGCTGCTCACCAAAAATGAACCCCTCAATTCCCTGCCAATACTCTGCAATACCAAATACCCTGCCAATACTCTGCAATACCCAATACCCTGCCAATACTCTGCAATACCCTGCCAATAGCCTGCAATACCCTGAAATACTCTGCAATACTCTGCAATACCCTGCAATACCCTGCAATACTCTGCAATACCCTGCCAATACCCTGCAATGCCCTGCCAATACTCTGCAATACCCAATACCCTGCCAATACTCTGCAATACCCTGCCAATACTCTGCAATACTCTGCAATATCCAATACCCTGCCAATACTCTGCAATGCCCTGCCAATACTCTGCAATACCCAATACCCTGCCAATACTCTGCAATACCCTGCCAATACTCTGCAATACGCAATACCCTGCCAATACCCTGCAATACCCTGCAATACTCTGCAATACCCAATACCCTGCCAATACTCTGCAATACCCTGCCAATACTCTGCAATACCCTGCAATACCCTGCAATACCCTGCAACACCCAATACCCTGCAATACCCAATACCCTGCCAATACCCTGCAATGCCCTGCCAATACTCTGCAATACCCAATACCCTGCCAATACTCTGCAATACCCTGCCAATACTCTGCAATACTCTGCAATATCCAATACCCTGCCAATACTCTGCAATGCCCTGCCAATACTCTGCAATACCCAATACCCTGCCAATACTCTGCAATACCCTGCCAATACTCTGCAATACGCAATACCCTGCCAATGCTCTGCAATACCCTGCCAATACTCTGCAATACTCTGCAATACCCTGCAATACCCTGCAATACTCTGCAATACCCAATACCCTGCCAATACTCTGCAATACCCTGCCAATACTCTGCAATACCCTGCCAATACTCTGCAATACCCTGCCAATACCCTGCAATACCCAATACCCTGCCAATACTCTGCAATGCCCTGCCAATACTCTGCAATACCCAATACTCTGCAATACCCTGCCAATGCCCTGCAATACTCTGCAATACCCAATACCCTGCAATACTCAATACCCTGCCAATACTCTGCAATACCCTGCACAACTCTGCAATACCCAATACCCTGCCAATACTCTGCAATACCCAACAATACTCTGCAATACCCAATACCCTGCCAATACTCTGCAATACCCTGCCAATACTCTGCAATACCCAATACCCTGCCAATACTCTGCAATACCTTGCAATACTCTGCAATACTCTGCAATATCCTGCAATACTCTGCAATACCCAATACTCTGCAATGCCCTGCCAATACTCTGCAATACCCAATACCCTGCCAATACTCTGCAATACCCATCAATAATCTGCAATACTCTGCAATACCCTGCCAATACTCTGCCATTTTTTTTTCATTTCAGGCTTCCCAGCCTAGAGGTGAGATGCGGGGTCTTATTGACCCCATATCTCACTGTAAAGAGGACCTGTCATGCCATATTCCTATTACAAGGGATGTTTACATTCCTTGTAATAGGAATAAAAGTGATCAAAACATTTATTTTTGGGGAAAGAAATGTCAAACTAAAATAAATAAAGTAAAATGAACAATAAAAAAAAAAAAAATTTAAAGCGCCCCTGTCCACATGTGCTTGCATGTAGAAGCGAACGCATACGTAAGTCCCGCCTACATATGAAAACGGTGTTCAAACCACACATGTGAGGTATCGCTGCGAACGTTAGAGCGAGAGCAATAATTCTAGCCATAGAACTCCTGTGTAACTGAAAACATGTAACCAGCAAAAAAATTTAAAGCGTCGCCTATGGGGATTTTTAAGTAGCGACGTTTGGCGCCATTCCACAAGCGTGTGCAATTTTGAAGATTGACATGTTAGATATCGATTTACTCAGCGTAACTTTATCTTTTACATTATGCAAAAACATTAGGCTAACTTTACTTTTTTTTTTTTTTTTTAAGCACGTTGGAAAAATTGCTGCGCAAATACTGTGCATGATAAAAAGTTGCAATGACCACCATTGTATTCTCTAGGGTCTTTGCTAAAAAAACCTATATAATGTTTTGGGGTTCTATGTAATTTTCTAGCAAATAAATTATGATTTTTACATGGAGAGAAATGTCAGAATTGTCCTGGGTGCTCCAGAAGGCCTGATGGTGCTCTCTGCATGTTGGACCTCTGTATGTGGCCACGCTGTGTAAAAGTCTCACACATGTGGTATCGCCGTACTCGGGAGTAATAGCAGAATGTGTTTTGGGGTGTAATTTGTGGTATGCATATGCTGTGTGTGAGAAATAACCTGATAATATGACAATTTTGTGAAAAAAAAAAAAGGAAAAGAAATCTTGATTTTGCAAAGAATTGTAGGAAAAAATTACAACTTCAAAAAAACTCATCAAAACCTCTTACTAAATACCTTGGAATGTCGTCTTTCCAAAAAGGGGTCATTTGGGGGGTATTTGTACTTTTCTGGCACGTTAGGGTCTCAAGAAATGAGATAGGCCGTCAGTCCTTCGGGTGTGATCAATTTTCAGATATTGGCACCATAACTTGTGGACTCTATAACTTTCACAAAGACCAAAAAATATCCACCAGTTTGTACTTATTTTTACCAAAGATATGTAGTAGTATACATTTTGGCCAAAATTTATGAAGAAAAATTACTAATCTGCTAAATTTTATAACAGAAGCGAAGAAAAATTCATTTTTTTACAGAATTTTCGGTCTTTTTTCTTTTATAGCACAAAAAATAAAAAAAACCCAGCGGTGATTAAATACCACCAAAAGAAAGTTCTATTTGTGTGAAAAAAAGGAAAAAAATATCATATGGGCACAGTGTTGCATGACTGAGTAATTGTCATTCAAAATGTGAGAGCACTGAAAGCTGAAAATTGGTCTGGTTATTAAGGGTGTCAAAAATTATTATTTTTTTCAATAATACATTTTTTTCCCCCCAAAAAATTTTTTCAACATTTTTTTTTAGAAAAGTATATAATTTTAATAGGACAATGGACCGTGTCATGTTTTAAAATTATTATTTACAATTCCTTTTTTTTTTTCTGAATTATTTTTAAAAATTATTATTTTTAGGGGGAAGGTGTAGACGGTGTCAGGAATTTAGATTTTACTTTTTAGCATTATTAAAATATATATATATTTTTTACAATTTGGTGTTTTAATATTTTTTACATTTTATTATCAGCCCTGTTGGGTGAGATTTGGTTTAGTTTGGCCTACATACTGCCTTCTTTTTCAAGGCCACGTGCTGACGACGATGCACCGCATCCACGACCAGCACTGTTGCCTCTAGACACAGAGCCTGCTTGCCCTCTTTTATTGGCTCGTGACTGTCTGCCTCTCCTTGTTGGCCTTCCAGACATACTAATGGCCTGCAGGGAGATGAGAACACCAGCAATTGGGGTAGCTTTAGGTGCACACTGAGCAGATGACACAGTACACCGACTGTAATTACTGTAGCTGCCTGCAGTATAGGATAAGCAGGACACCGGCAATTGGGGTAGCTTTAGGTGCACACCATGCAGATGACACAGTACACCGACTGTAATTACTACAGCTGCCTGCCTGTTGTAAAGGATCTGAAGTACACAAGCAATTGGTGTAGCTTCAGGTGTACACTGTGCCGGGGGCACAATACACCGACTGTAACTGCTACAGCTGCCTATGGTATAGGACTAGAAAAACACCAGCAATTGGGGTAGCTTCAGGTGTACACTGTGCTGGTGGCACAATACACCGACTTTAACTGCTGCAGCTGCCTGTGGTATAGGACTAGAACAACACCAGCAATTGGGGTAGCTTCAGGTAAACACTGTGCAGGGGGCACAATAAACCGAATGTAAGTGCTACAGCTGCCTATGGTATAGGACTAGAACAACACGCGCAATTGAGGTAGCTTCAGGTGTACACTGTGCAGGTGGCACAATACACCGACTGTAACTGCTGCAGCTGCCTGTGGTATAGGACCAGAACAACACCAGCAATTGGGGTAGCTTCAGGTAAACACTGTGCAGGGGTCACAATACACCGAATGTAACTGCTGCAGCTGCCTGTGGTATAGGACCAGAACAACAGAAATTGGGGTAACTTCAGGTAAACACTGTGCAGCGGGCACAATACATTGACTGTAACTGCTACAGCTGCCTGTGGTATAGGACTAGAACAACACAATCAATTGGGGTTAGCTTCAGGTGTACACTGTGCAGGTGGTACAATACACTGACTGTAATTGCTGCAGCTGCCTATGGTATAGGACCAGAACAACACCCGAAATTGGGGTAGCTTCAGGTAAACACTGTGCAGGGGGCACAATACACCAACTGGAACTGCTGCAGCTGCCTGTGGTATAGGACTAGAACAACACCAACAATTGGGGTAGCTTCAAGTGTACACTGTGCAGGTGGCACAATACACTGACTGTAACTGCTGCAGCTGCCTGTAGTATAGGACTAAAACAACACAAGCAACTGGGGGTAGCTTCAGGTGTACATTGTGCAGGTGGCACAATACACCGACTGTAACTGCTGCAGCTGCCTATGGTATAGGACTAGAACAACACCAGCAATTGGGGTAGCTTCAAGTAAATACTGTGCAGGGGGCACAATACACTGACTAACTGCTGCAGCTGCCTGTGTTATAGGACTAGAACAACACAAGCAATTGGGGGTAGCTTCAGGTGTACACTGTGCAGGTGGCACAATACACCGACTGTAACTGCTGCAGCTGCCTGTGGTATATGACCAGAACAACACAAGCAATTGGGGTAGGTTCAGGTAAACACTGTGCAGGGGGAACAATACACCGAATGTAACTGCTACAGCTGCCTTTGGTATAGGACTAGAACAACACGAGCAATTGGGGTAGCTTCAGGTGTACACTGTGCAGGTGGCACAATACACTGACTGTAATTGCTGCAGCTGCCTGTGGTATAGGACTAGAACAACACCAGCAATTGGGGTAGCTTCAGGTGTACACGGTGCATGTGGCACAATACACCGACTGTAACTGCTGCAGCTGCCTATGGTATAGGACTAGAAAAACACAAGCAATTGAGGGTAGCTTCAGTTGTACACTGTGCAGGTGGCACAATACATCGACTGTAACTGCTGCAGCTGCCTGTGGTATAGGACCAGAACAACACCAGCAATTGGGGTAGCTTCAGGTAAACACTGTGCAGCCGGCACAATACACTGACTGTAACTGCTACAGCTGCCTGTGGTATAGGACTAGAACAACAAAAGCAATTGAGGATAGCTTCAGGTGTATACTGTGCAGGTGGCACAATACACCGACTGTAACTGCTGCAGCTGCCTGTGGTATATGACCAGAACAACACCAGAAATTGGGGTAGCTTCAGGTAAACACTGTGCAGGGGGCACAATACACCAACTGGAACTGCTGCAGCTGCCTGTGGTATAGGACCAGAACAAAAACTGAAATTGGGGTTACTTCAGGTAAACACTGTGCAGCGGGCACAATACACTGACTGTAACTGCTACAGCTGCCTGTGGTATAGGACTAGAACAACACCAACAATTGGGGTAGCTTCAAGTGTACACTGTGCAGGTGGCACAATACACTGACTGTAACTGCTGCAGCTGCCTGTGGTATAGGACTAAAACAACACCAGCAACTGGGGGTAGCTTCAGGTGTACACTGTGCAGGTGGCACAATACACCGACTGTAACTTCTGCAGCTGCCTATGGTATAGGACCAGAACAACACCAGAAATTGGGGTAGCTTCAGGTAAACACTATGCAGGGGGCACAATACCCCAACTGTAACTGCTGCAGTTGCCTGTGGTATAGGACTAGAACAACACCAACAATTTGGGTAGCTTCAGGTAAGCACTGTGCAGGGGGCTCAATACACTGACTGTAATTGCTGCAGCTGCCTGTGGTATAGGACTAGAACAACACCAGCAATTGGGGTAGCTTCAGGTAAGCACTGTGCAGGGGGCGCAATACACCGACTGTAACTGCTGTAACTGCCTATGGTATAGGACCAGAACAACACCAGAAATTGGGGTAGCTTCAGATAAACACTGTGCAGGGGGCACAATACACCAACTGGAACTGCTGCAGATGCCTATGGTATAGGACTAGAGCAACATCAACAATTGGGGTAGCTTCAAGTGTACACTGTGCAGGTGGCACAATACACTGACTGTAACTGCTGCAGCTGCCTGTGGTATAGGACTAAAACAACACCAGCAACTGGGGGTAGCTTCAGGTGTACACTGTGCAGGTGGCACAATACACCGACTGTAATTGCTGCAGCTGCCTATGGTATAGGACGAGAACAACACCAGAAATTGGGGTAGCTTCAGGTAAACACTATGCAGGGGGCATAATACCCCAACTGTAACTGCTGCAGTTGCCTGTGGTATAGGACTAGAACAACACCAACAATTTGGGTAGCTTCAGGTAAGCACTGTGCAGGGGGCGCAATACACTGACTGTAATTGCTGCAGCTGCCTGTGGTATAGGACTAGATCAACACCAGCAATTGGGGTAGCTTCAGGTAAGCACTGTGCAGGGGGCGCAATACACTGACTGTAATTGCTGCAGCTGCCTGTGGTATAGGACTAGAACAACACCAGCAATTGGGGTAGCTTCAGGTGTACACTGTGCAGGTGGCACAATACACCGACTGTAACTGCTGCAGCTGCCTGTGGTATAGGACCAGAACAACACCAGCAATTGGGGTAACTTCAGGTAAACACTGTGCAGTGGGCACAATACACTGACTGTAACTGCTACAGCTGCCTGTGGTATAGGACTAGAACAACACAAGCAATTGAGGATAGCTTCAGGTGTACACTGTGCAGGTGGCACAATACACCGACTGTAAGGCCGCGTACACACGCGCGGACTGTTTGCCCAACCTTGTTCGTCAAACAGTTTCGGCAAACAGTCCGCTCAAAATTTGCATGAGCGGACTTGCCCACACACGAGCGGACTGTTTGAGCGAACTGTTTGCCAAACAGTTCGCTCAACTTTTGAAATGAACGGACTCGCCCACGTAAGGAGGAGGCAAATCCGCCCATTTCGAGCGCGTGTACAGGTAGGCGGGGCCCGCGAAGGAGACGTCGCGGGCTCCGCCGCCTGGAATGGGCTTAAAGGGGAACCCCAACGCCGAAAAAAATCGGCGTGGGGTTCCCCCAAAGTCCACACCAGACCCTTGTCCGAGCACGCTACCCGGCCGGCCAGGAAAGGGGGGCGAGCAAGCGCGCCCCCCCTCCTGAGCCGTACCAGGCCGCGTGCCCTCAACATGGGGGGGTGCCTTGGGGAAGGGGGGGGCGCGCGGCCCCCCCACCCCAAAGCACCTTGTCCCCATGTTGATGAGGACAAGGGCCTCTTCCCGACAACCCTGGCCGTTGGTTGTCGGGGTCTGCGGGCGGGGGGCTTATCGGAATCCGGGAGCCAGGTCTTCTGTCGCCGCTGTCGCCGCTGTCGTCGCCGCCGCCGCCGCCGCCGCCTTCCGTTCTTGTTCTTCTTCTTGTTCTTCTTCTTCTTCTCCTGGAGATGTTGACTCGACGAGCTCTCCGGCCGGAATGCCAGAGCCGCGCTGTGCGGTCACTTATATAGTGACAATGGGGCGGTGTCACATGGTATATGTCACATGGGTTGGTCACATGGGTTGATGTCACATGGGGACTATGACATCGTAAGGGGGCGGGGTCACCATGTGACCAACCCATGTGACATATACCATGTGACACCGCCCCATTGTCACTATATAAGTGGCAGCGGAGCGTGTCCCTGGCATTCCGGCCGGAGAGCTCGTCGAGTCAACATCTCCAGGAGAAGAAGAAGAAGAACAAGAAGAAGAACAAGAACGGAAGGCGGCGGCGGCGGCGGCGACGACAGCGGCGACAGCGGCGACAGAAGACCGGGCCACCGCCTGTAAAAGAGCTACAAGAAGGCGCGGTGGCCCGGCAGAAGAACCGAAAGCGGCGACAGAAGAACGGAAGGCAGCGGCGACAGAAGACCGGGCCACCGCCTGCAAAAGAGCTACAAGAAGGCGCGGTGGCCCGGCAGAAGAACCGAAGAGGGGGACAAGACCCCCGAAGTCGGGAGAAGAGGCCGGCGGCGGGGAGGAAGAAAGCCGGACTCCTCCGCTAGTAAAAGAGCTACACACAGATAGCGGAGGAGTCCGGCGAGAAGACCCCCGAAGACGGAAGACCCCCGGAGCTGTGCAATAAAATATTTTTTCCCTGTGTTGTGTTTTTTTTTGTACTTTATTTCACAGGTGAATGGGTAGGGGTACATTGTACCCCATACTCATTCACATAGGGTGGGGGGCCGGTATCCGGGGGCCCCCTTCTTAAAGGGGGCTCCCGGATTCCGATAAGCCCCCCGCCCGCAGACCCCGACAACCAACGGCCAGGGTTGTCGGGAAGAGGCCCTTGTCCTCATCAACATGGGGACAAGGTGCTTTGGGGTGGGGGGGCCGCACGGCCCCCCCTTCTCCAAGGCACCCCCCATGTTGAGGGCACGCGGCCTGGTACGGCTCAGGAGGGGGGGCGCGCTCGCTCGCCCCCCTTTCCTGGCCGGCCGGGTAGCGTGCTCGGACAAGGGTCTGGTGTGGACTTTGGGGGAACCCCCACGCCGATTTTTTTCGGCGTTGGGGTTCCCCTTTAAGCCCATTCCAGGCGGCGGAGCCCGCGACGTCTCCTTCGCGGGCCCCGCCTACCTGTACACGCGCTCGAAATGGGCGGACTTTCCGAGCGGGAACAGTTTGCTCATTTCGAAAGTAGCCTACACACGGGCGGACTGTTCGCTCAAACACAGTTTCAGCGGACAGTTTTTCGGAATTTCCGAAAGACTTTGTCCGTCCAACTGTCCGCTGAAACTGTCCGCTGAAAGCCCACACACGGGCGGACTGTCCGCCCAAACACTGTTCAGCGGACAAGGTTGGGCGAACAGTCCGCCCGTGTGTACGCGGCCTAACTGCTGCAACTGCCTATGGTATAGGACCAGAACAACTCCAGAAATTGGGGTAGCTTCAGATAAACACTGTGCAGGGGGCACAATACACCAACTGGAACTGCTGCAGATGCCTGTGGTATAGGACTAGAGCAACATCAACAATTGGGGTAGCTTCAAGTGTACACTGTGCAGGTGGCACAATACACTGACTGTAACTGCTGCAGCTGCCTGTGGTATAGGACTAAAACAACACGAGCAACTGGGGGTAGCTTCAGGTGTATACTGTGCAGGTGGCACAATACACCGACTCTAACTGCTGCAGCGGCCTATGGTATAGGACCAGAACAACACCAGAAATTGGGGTACCTTCAGGTAAACACTGTGCAGGGGGCACAATACACCAACTGTAACTGCTGCAGCTGACTGTGGTATAGGACTAGAACAACACCAACAATTGGGGTAGCTTCAAGTGTACACTGTGCAGGTGGCACAATACACTGACTGTAACTGCTGCAGCTGCCTGTGGTATAGGACCAGAACAAAAACAGAAATTGGGGTTACTTCAGGTAAACACTGTGCAGCGGGCACAATACACTGACTGTAACTGCTACAGCTGCCTGTGGTATAGGACTAGAACAACACCAACAATTGGGGTAGCTTCAAGTGTACACTGTGCAGGTGGCACAATACACTGACTGTAACTGCTGCAGCTGCCTGTGGTATAGGACTAAAACAACACCAGCAACTGGGGGTAGCTTCAGGTGTACACTGTGCAGGTGGCACAATACACCGACTGTAACTGCTGCAGCTGCCTATGTTATAGGACCAGAACAACACCAGAAATTGGGGTAGCTTCAGGTAAACACTATGCAGGGGGCACAATACCCCAACTGTAACTGCTGCAGTTGCCTGTGGTATAGGACTAGAACAACACCAACAATTTGGGTAGCTTCAGGTAAGCACTGTGCAGGGGGCGCAATACACTGACTGTAATTGCTGCAGCTGCCTGTGGTATAGGACTAGAACAACACCAGCAATTGGGGTAGCTTCAGGTAAGCACTGTGCAGGGGGCGCAATACACCGACTGTAACTGCTGTAACTGCCTATGGTATAGGACCAGAACAACACCAGAAATTGGGGTAGCTTCAGATAAACACTGTGCAGGGGGCACAATACACCAACTGGAACTGCTGCAGATGCCTATGGTATAGGACTAGAGCAACATCAACAATTGGGGTAGCTTCAAGTGTACACTGTGCAGGTGGCACAATACACTGACTGTAACTGCTGCAGCTGCCTGTGGTATAGGACTAAAACAACACCAGCAACTGGGGGTAGCTTCAGGTGTACACTGTGCAGGTGGCACAATACACCGACTGTAACTGCTGCAGCTGCCTATGGTATAGGACCAGAACAACACCAGAAATTGGGGTAGCTTCAGGTAAACACTATGCAGGGGGCATAATACCCCAACTGTAACTGCTGCAGTTGCCTGTGGTATAGGACTAGAACAACACCAACAATTTGGGTAGCTTCAGGTAAGCACTGTGCAGGGGGCGCAATACACTGACTGTAATTGCTGCAGCTGCCTGTGGTATAGGACTAGAACAACACCAGCAATTGGGGTAGCTTCAGGTAAGCACTGTGCAGGGGGCGCAATACACTGACTGTAATTGCTGCAGCTGCCTGTGGTATAGGACTAGAACAACACCAGCAATTGGGGTAGCTTCAGGTGTACACTGTGCAGGTGGCACAATACACCGACTGTAACTGCTGCAGCTGCCTGTGGTATAGGACTAGAAAAACACAAGCAATTGGGGGTAGCTTCAGTTGTACACTGTGCAGGTGGCACAATACATCGACTGTTACTGCTGCAGCTGCCTGTGGTATAGGACCAGAACAACACCAGCAATTGGGGTAACTTCAGGTAAACACTGTGCAGCGGGCACAATACACTGACTGTAACTGCTACAGCTGCCTGTGGTATAGGACTAGAACAACACAAGCAATTGAGGATAGCTTCAGGTGTACACTGTGCAGGTGGCACAATACACCGACTGTAACTGCTGCAACTGCCTATGGTATAGGACCAGAACAACACCAGAAATTGGGGTAGCTTCAGATAAACACTGTGCAGGGGGCACAATACACCAACTGGAACTGCTGCAGATGCCTGTGGTATAGGACTAGAGCAACATCAACAATTGGGGTAGCTTCAAGTGTACACTGTGCAGGTGGCACAATACACTGACTGTAACTGCTGCAGCTGCCTGTGGTATAGGACTAAAACAACACGAGCAACTGGGGGTAGCTTCAGGTGTATACTGTGCAGGTGGCACAATACACCGACTCTAACTGCTGCAGCGGCCTATGGTATAGGACCAGAACAACACCAGAAATTGGGGTACCTTCAGGTAAACACTGTGCAGGGGGCACAATACACCAACTGTAACTGCTGCAGCTGACTGTGGTATAGGACTAGAACAACACCAACAATTGGGGTAGCTTCAAGTGTACACTGTGCAGGTGGCACAATACACTGACTGTAACTGCTGCAGCTGCCTGTGGTATAGGACTAAAACAACACCAGCAACTGGGGGTAGCTTCAGGTGTACACTGTGCAGGTGGCACAATACACCGACTGTAACTGCTGCAGCTGCCTATGGTATAGGACCAGAACAACACCAGAAATGGGGGTAGCTTCAGGTAAACACTATGCAGGGGGCACAATACCCCAACTGTAACTGCTGCAGTTGCCTGTGGTATAGGACTAGAACAACACCAACAATTTGGGTAGCTTCAGGTAAGCACTGTGCAGGGGGCGCAATACACTGACTGTAATTGCTGCAGCTGCCTGTGGTATAGGACCAGAACAACACCAGTAATTGGGGTAGCTTCAGGTAAGCACTGTGCAGGGGGCGCAATACACTGACTGTAATTGCTGCAGCTGCCTGTGGTATAGGACTAGAACAACACCAGGAATTGGGGTAGCTTCAGGTGCAGGTGGCACAATACACCGACTGTAACTGCTGCAGCTGCCTGTGGTATAGGACTAGAAAAACACAAGCAATTGGGGGTAGCTTCAGTTGTACACTGTGCAGGTGGCACAATACATCAACTGTTACTGCTGCAGCTGCCTGTGGTATAGGACCAGAACAACACCAGCAATTGGGGTAACTTCAGGTAAACACTGTGCAGCGGGCACAATACACTGACTGTAACTGCTACAGCTGCCTGTGGTATAGGACTAGAACAACACAAGCAATTGAGGATAGCTTCAGGTGTACACTGTGCAGGTGGCACAATACACCGACTGTAACTGCTGCAACTGCCTATGGTATAGGACCAGAACAACACCAGAAATTGGGGTAGCTTCAGATAAACACTGTGCAGGGGGCACAATACACCAACTGGAACTGCTGCAGATGCCTGTGGTATAGGACTAGAGCAACATCAACAATTGGGGTAGCTTCAAGTGTACACTGTGCAGGTGGCACAATACACTGACTGTAACTGCTGCAGCTGCCTGTGGTATAGGACTAAAACAACACGAGCAACTGGGGGTAGCTTCAGGTGTATACTGTGCAGGTGGCACAATACACCGACTGTAACTGCTGCAGCGGCCTATGGTATAGGACCAGAACAACACCAGAAATTGGGGTACCTTCAGGTAAACACTGTGCAGGGGCACAATACACCAACTGTAACTGCTGCAGCTGCCTGTGGTATAGGACTAGAACAACACCAACAATTGGGGTAGCTTCAGGTGTACACTGTGCAGGTGGCACAATACACCGACTGTAACTGCTGCAGCTGCCTGTGGTAAAGGACCAGAGCAACACCAGAAATTGGGGTAGCTTCAAGTAAGCACTGTGCAGGGGGCACAATACACTGACTGTAACTGCTGCAGCTGCCTGTGGTATAGGACCAGAACAACACAAGCAATTGGGGTAGCTTCAGGTAAACACTGTGAAGGGGGCACCATACACTGACTGTAATTGCTGCAGCTGCCTGTGGTATAGGACTAGAACAACACCAGCAATTGGGGTAGCTTCAGGTGTACACTGTGCAGGTGGCACAATACACCAACTGTAACTACTGCAGCTGCCTGTTGTATAGGACTAGAACAACACAAGCAATCGGGGTAGCTTCAAGTGTACACTGTGCAGGTGACACAATACACTGACTGTAACTGCGGCAGCTGCCTGTTGTATAGGACTAAAACAACACGAGTAACTGGGGGTAGCTTCAGGTGTACACTGTGCAGGTGGCACAATACACCGAATGTAACTGCTGCAGCTGCCTATGGTATAGGACCAGAACAACACCAGAAATTGGGGTAGCTTCAGGTAAACACTGTGCAGGGGGCACAATACACCAACTGTAACTGCTGCAGCTGCCTGTGGTATAGGACTAGAACAACACCAACAATTGGGGTAGCTTCAAGTGTACACTGTGCAGGTGGCACAATACACTGACTATAACTGCTGCAGCTGCCTGTGGTATATGACTGAAACAACACAAGCAACTGGGGGTAGCTTCAGGTGTACACTGTACAGGGGGCACAATACACTGACTGTAACTGCTGCAGCTGCCTATGGTATAGGACCAGAACAACACCAGAAATTGGGGTACCTTCAGGTAAACACTGTGCAGGGGCACAATACACCAACTGTAACTGCTGCAGCTGCCTGTGGTATAGGACTAGAACAACACCAACAATTGGGGTAGCTTCAGGTGTACACTGTGCAGGTGGCACAATACACCGACTGTAACTGCTGCAGCTGCCTGTGGTAAAGGACCAGAGCAACACCAGAAATTGGGGTAGCTTCAAGTAAGCACTGTGCAGGGGGCACAATACACTGACTGTAACTGCTGCAGCTGCCTGTGGTATAGGACCAGAACAACACAAGCATTTGGGGTAGCTTCAGGTAAACACTGTGAAGGGGGCACCATACACTGACTGTAATTGCTGCAGCTGCCTGTGGTATAGGACTAGAACAACACCAGCAATTGGGGTAGCTTCAGGTGTACACTGTGCAGGTGGCACAATACACCAACTGTAACTACTGCAGCTGCCTGTTGTATAGGACTAGAACAACACAAGCAATCGGGGTAGCTTCAAGTGTACACTGTGCAGGTGACACAATACACTGACTGTAACTGCGGCAGCTGCCTGTTGTATAGGACTAAAACAACACGAGTAACTGGGGGTAGCTTCAGGTGTACACTGTGCAGGTGGCACAATACACCGAATGTAACTGCTGCAGCTGCCTATGGTATAGGACCAGAACAACACCAGAAATTGGGGTAGCTTCAGGTAAACACTGTGTAGGGGGCACAATACACCAACTGTAACTGCTGCAGCTGCCTGTGGTATAGGACTAGAACAACACCAACAATTGGGGTAGCTTCAAGTGTACACTGTGCAGGTGGCACAATACACTGACTATAACTGCTGCAGCTGCCTGTGGTATATGACTGAAACAACACAAGCAACTGGGGGTAGCTTCAGGTGTACACTGTACAGGGGGCACAATACACTGACTGTAACTGCTGCAGCTGCCTATGGTATAGGACCAGAACAACACCAGAAATTGGGGTAGCTTCAGGTAAACACTATGCAGGGGGCACAATACACCAACTGTAACTGCTGCAGTTGCCTGTGGTATAGGACTAGAACAACACCAACAATTGGGGTAGCTTCAAGTGTACACTGTGCAGGTGGCACAATACACTGACTGTAACTGCTGCAGCTGCCTGTGGTATAGGACTAAAACAACACGAGCAACTGGGGGTAGCTTCAGGCGTACACTGTGCAGGTGGCACAATACACCTACTGTAACTTCTGCAGCTGTCTGTGGTATAGGACTAGAACAACACAAGCAATTGGGGTAGCTTCAGGTGTACACTGTGCAGGTGGCACAATACACCGACTGTAACTGCTGCAGCTGCCTGTTGTATAGGACCAGAACAACATCAGCAATTGGGGTAGCTTCAGGTAAACACTGTGAAGGGGGCACAATACACCGACTGTAACTGCTGCAGCTGCCTGTGGTATAGGACCAGAACAATACCAGCAATTGGGGTCGCTTCAGGTGTACACTGTGCAGGGGGCACAATACTTTGACTGTAATTGCACTAGGTTCAAAAGAAATTAAGACACTGTCTCTGCCTATCTGTCTCTCTATCAGCCGCCGCAACACACTACGCAAGGCCTCTACGTAGGTGGCCTTATATAGTATGGGGCGTGTACTAAACCCCTAAGCTATAATTATTATGGCTCTCCTCACTGTCGGCACTGTGATTGGCCAAGCATGCCGGTCATAGTGCATGCTTGGCCAATCATCAGCCAGCAATGCACTGCGATGCTGCAATGCATTGTGGGCCCTGAGCGCCACACGAATATGGCGCGAACGGCCCATAAAGTTCTGGCTTCGCAGAATGGGGCGAACACCCAGCTCATCCCTAATTGTCAGATGTCTCCCAGTGACATTTCTGCTGCCACCTGTGAAAGACTTTTGGTTGCAGAAATCTTCCCATGGACGCGAAGATCAGTTTGCCATATTAAGGGATGTTCATTTATGCCTCACTAAGGCTGAATTCACACCTATGCATTTTTAGTGCTTTTTGCAATTTGCAGATTTGCACTACAGAACGTGTTCCATAGAAAACCATGATAAATGAATTGTAGTGCAAATCTGCAAAATGCAAAAAGCACAAAAAATGCATAGGTGTGAATCCAGCCTAAGAGACCGGTCACCTCATGGCAACTGAATCAACACTCCAAGCAAACAAATCTATGTACATGGAAACAATAGTATAACCGTACAAAACATGGCTCGCTGAGCCTCATGGAGTTCACGCCAAAAGTAAACAGTGGGAATATGCACACGGTCCTGATTGTAATAGAGTATATAAACAACTGACTCCATCTTATGCTGGCCATACACTATACGAAAAATCGGGTGAACGCAATACTGAAAAGCAAATGTTTGGCCACAAGCGCAAATGATGCTGCCATCATGTAATGACTGATAAATCATTCAGTGAACATAAATAATATTCATTTTTTTTACATATACCTAGTGCAGACAGGTCGTACGGTAAACGCATTAACCTTTAAATTTTTTGTTCGTTTGGCAGAAAATTTCCAAACTTGTCCTTCCTTTTTTCGGCTCAAAAACATCCAAACGATTATCGATTTTGTGCCCATTAAACGAACAAACGGTCTAATGACCAAATTTCGGACGATTTTTCTTATAGTGTATGGCCAGCATTAGATTACATTTTACATAAAATTAGGGCAGTAAAGGCATTCTACAGTTTATATGGATTTTTATCAGTTGATTTTCCTGGTAATCAATTGTGGAGATAGCATGCGGTCACAATTATTTCCCCCGGGTATGTAGTTAGCAAATCTGCATCAAACAGCATGGTTCTTCCCCTCTCACATAGAGTATGGTTCATTCTTTCTGCAACCCTATTTTGTGCTGAGCTTCCAATCACTTTTGGAAATGGTGTGCAGAGAGCATTTTTTTTTATTCTTTTGGGAATATTACTACTAATTGGGGGGCCCGAGGAAAGAGGATTGGAATCATCCAGTAGCCGGTCTGGGGTTGCTTCCCGTCTCCCATCTGTGACTAGTGCTGGAGAGCAAATTAAACTTCTTAGCCTGTATGACCTTCCATACTGCCCCTATTGCCCCTATTACTCCCCCATACTGCCACTATTACTATAAATTTTAAGTATCCCCCCCCCCTACTATATAAAACATAGTAAGTCCCAGCATTGTGGCACAGCAGGAGAAGCAGTGGTGCCCCATCCATTAGGGGTGCATGTAGCGCCGCCCCCCTATCCATGCATCTGGCCCCCTGATCTGCATGCAGGGTGCTGGACGCATGGATTCTAATCAGGGTTTTTTTTTTAAACACATAATTAGAACCAGAGGCTTTAATAGGCTTCAAAAAAGGGTGGGCTTGGAGCGCAGAGCACTACACCCGAAGCCCACCCAGTTGTGCTACAATAGCGATTAATAGTCTCTATTGTAACACTGGTTCTCCTCTCGGCCAATCAGGAAGCAGATCATGAGACCTGTCACCCGATTGGCCAAAAGGAGATCCAATCGGATTGGCCACTAGAAGGAGGAGGGAGGATACGCAGGGGAACCGAGAAAGCAACCGTCCACAGCCCAGAGAGAAGCCGCTGTTGGGGGGCATTGGGAGGATTGTTTGCCACCCCCCCAAAAGAAACAAACACCAGCCACCACTAAGGAGAAGCAGCTGAACTTGTGTAAAATTACACTTGAAGATAGTGTTTAAGGCTACGTTCACATATCTGCATTTTGTGTGGGCCACGTTTGTGCGGGCACGGCAGCCCACCAAACGAATGCCTGTGCTTCCGCAAAAAAAAAAAAAAACAGCCGCCGGGAAATCGCATGGTCTTTTTGACCATGCAATTTCACTGTGGTTCCCACACTCGCAAATGCGCTGCTTGCTGAGATGTGTGGGTGCGGGAACAGATGTGATTCCCACCCCTGCAGCCACACGCAGAAGTGTGAACTTAGCCTAAGTATTATTTTTCTAATGCTTTTTTTCTTTTCTTTTTTTTTTTGCCATTAAAGTGGTAGTAAATGCCTTAAAACTTTTTTTCACGTTTTTATTCGTTCTCAGGGTCACAAAAATGTGCAAACATTTCTAATAATGCTTTTTTGTTTCAATTGCAAGTACCAGATTTGGAACACAAAATCAATATCATTATAAATGGCACAAATTATTCAATAAACCGTATACCACTATTTATTTATAAACTAGCACTGGTTAAAACTGAAAAAAATTATTTTGTAATTGTGATATGTATTTTTAGCAAAAAATCACATAGAAAATAAAATAGTTTTTGCAAGACAATGTTGCCAAAATGAAAGCCTTGTTTTTTTTTTATAAAAAAAAACAATATATGTAATAAATCATTATATTAAATTATGAAAAGTTATCGACCAGTAAATAGGCCAATAGTGGAAATGCAAAAAATTAGATAAAAGGTTGTTGTGTAAATCTAATCACAGACATGTATGGCTCTGAATCAGCCCTCTCACCTGTTATAGTAAATTGTCTAATAAATCAGTGATTAGAAACTACTGATGATATAGGCAGCTTTGTGATTTAAAAGGGACTTCTCAGGTGTGGTGTTAGTTCTGGACTGCCCAAAGGAGCCACATAATGGTGGGAGCTGTGAAAGGGGTTGTGGTCTGTTTAGTGGCACTGAGCTTATACTGCAGTGATGTGGTAGGTTCTTCATGTTCATTATGTGTCTGTTGTTGAAATTTAGCTAGCAGTCACTTCTTTGTTTCCAAACTCCATGGTATAGTAGTTGTGGAATGTGAAAAGTGCTTGCATGTGATGTTGCATAGCTCTAGAATGATGGTAGTCATTGGTGCTTATGAACTAAACTGAATTCCTTGATTGCACTGAATGGGTTATGTGTGCCCTAGACAGCCTTTGTGTTTCCAATTCTATAATTGGAGAACAACATCCACAAATGAATAGTCTGCATCAGGATGGATTATAATATGCTAATTGCCTGGCTTCAGAAATGTTTTGTGGTGCTGGTTATATTTTATTGTGCTGGTTATATTTTATTCTGACAGTGGGATTCTCTGCTGTCAGAATTCACTGATCATCAGATGTGCCTGATCAATGCTTTCTAGCCTGTCTAACAATCCAACTTCTTCTTAAAAGGTGGTAAGCCTTCCTGTCATTTCACCTTAATGCATTAGGCTACTTTCACACTGGGGTGTTGGCGGTAAAGTGCTGCTATTTTTAGTGGTGCTTTACCGTAGTTTTAGCAGTGCTATTTGGCTGCTAGTGGGATGCTTTTAACCCCCCGCTGCTGCTGCTTCTGTCCTGAAAGCACACGGGCTTTCACACTGGAGGGTGAGGAGAGGCTCTTTATAGGTGCTATAGTGCCTGTAAAGCACCTCAGGAAACGTGCTTTCCCTCACCGCATGGGGTCCTGACTCTGGATTGGATGGATTAATGGCAGCGCAACCATTGGCTCCCACTGCTGTCAATCAAATTCAATTACGCTGAACTGAGTCCATGGATGCAGAATGCTGGACTTGGGGATATGCATGCAAGGACCGTGGCCACCCTGTGCAAAACGAGCTACACAGTGGAGGGAAGTATAACGTGGTTTGTTTTGGGGGGGGAAAAGGGGGTTGGGGAGAGAACAGGCTTACAATCACTTTAAAGATCATCACAATGTGGCTGGCCTCTGCTAAAACAGCCAAATTTAACTGTTTATGGCCAGGATAATAAAGTAAGGATCCCTTCACACGGGTGGTCCGCCTGGTGGACTCTGCTTTGCTCAGCGGGGGATCGCTCTGTTGAGCAGGCAGATGACAAGTCGGTCTCTGCTCACTGAAGGGATGGACCTGTCAGAGCCCTACTCTCCTATATGGGGTGATGGGATGAAAATGGACCGCTTGTCTGTTTTCATCCGATCTGCCAGATGGATGGGGAAAATTGGGTCTCCCTCCATCTGGATTGGATAGCAGCGGGTGTCAGTGGACATGTCACCACTGACATCTGCCACTCCATAGGAGTGACTAGAGGCTCCATTGAGGTCCACTGGAAAAAACTGACAGGTGGACCTGATCAGACAGCCTGTGTGAAAGGGGCCTAGGAATTGTCTTTCTAGGACAAGTCTGCTAATGGCAGATTAAGGGTCCTCTCACATGGGGTGGATCAGTGCTGATCTGCCTCGTAGAGCTCCACTTGCTCAGCGGGGATCGCTGGAGCGATCTCCGCTGAGCAGGAAGATGACAGGTCTGTCTGCACACTGCGCAGGGAGGGCATCCATTCAGGTCTGCCTGAAAAACTGACAGGTGTACCTGAATGGATTGTCCATGTGAAATGGGCCTATTAAGTAATTCTGGGGGTGGGGTTTCCTTAGATGTGTTGAAGGCCACACTAATGCAGCTACTATTGCTTCTAAGGTGTGTATGTGTTTTGGTACTGTGTCCAGGGCCTTCTTTAAGGCAGGGCAAAAAGGGGCATCTGCCCTGGGCTCCATCATTGTGGGGCCCAAAGCAACTGCCTCATACTTGTCAACTATCCCAGTTCAAATTCCCTTAAAGTTTTAGTCCCGTGTTGTGTCCCATTATCTCAGTGTGAAGTGTTATTAATGCTGCTCTGTCTAATGCTGTGTACAAGTTACTCACCTGCAGACCCTGTGTTTACATGTAAATAGCGGCAGCATTTATGTAAATGGCCACGGACTGGCTGCATTGCTATGTATATTTATACCCCCTTGAGGTCCTATCCTTCTGCTGAATGCTGCCCACTGGGGAGGCAAAAGGGCATGCTTGAAAGTTCTGCCTACAACTGAGGTCATTAAGCTTAACATGAGCCTGCTCTGCAAATTGGAGGCGGAAACCCTTTTTCAAAATACCATGGTGCCACAGCACTGGGAATGTGGTGCATGTGAATACGCACATATCAGCAGATGCATGAGGGTGTCATTTAATTAATAGCAGTGCTGTGTATCTACTAAAGGGCAGCATGTTTCTGTGGTGTCACGAAAAGCGATTTTGAATGCGTTCCCTACACACATGTGAACGCAGGCTAAATGTCTCAGTTATGTTGAATGTTCCTATTACATTAGTCGTCAGTGTAAAATCCCCCCCATAACATTGGCGTTATCTGTCTATTCATGGATCCCCTGATGTGCTATAACCTTTAGCAACCTATCAACAAGCAGAAGTCGTGTGCTGTAATTGCTGCCTAATCTGATTCAGTAAACTGATTTTGAGTCCAGCTGCTATTTATTGTAGACTCAGAGCAGGTAGAGCATAAAATTGCATTTTTGGGGGGTTCCCAAGAAAATGTTTGCCCAGGGTCCAATCAATAATAAAGACGTCCCTGACTGTGTCCAATTCGAAACAAGCATGCCCTAAGCAAAGGGCTACAGTCTGGAAACCATTGCACAGGAACGCATAAAAAAAGTCCATGCAGGAATGCATCTTGACTGTTTTTCTATGGTGTGTGAACTGGCCATAAAGGAGACTTCAGGATTAGCAGCCTCACTTATGCTCTGATGACAGACTTCTCTGAATGTTGTAGTGCTAAAATGTGTGTGTGGTGTTTGTTTTTCCAGCAGGGGACACAGTGTAACATGACTGGTGTGTGGTTGAATACATTGGGGTCAATGCTCACACTTCATATGGATGGTCCTCATCTTGGTGGTTCTCTGCACTCTTCTGTGATGCTCTCTGAAGGGGGTGAAGGCGACATGATGACCAGAAAGCTGATTGGAGAGCTGATTGGAGTCATTGGGAATAGTGATGGCCGAACGGTTCGCCCGGCGGTCGTTTCGCGGCGAATTTCCGACTTTCGCCGTCCGCGGGTTCGAACGCCTTTTTCCGTCGTTCGCCCCGGCGGACTTACGTGTTTAATGTATACAAGAACTTTAACCTTTCGTGACACGTTTATCATGTGTTACAGGACAACCAATTGAGACATGACAGCTCATGGACACTTGGACATTCCCCCTAACCTATAAATACACCCGATCCGGTGGCCATTTTACATTCTTTCTTCTGTCACTGTAGGGAAAGGATCCTGTGTGGAGTAGGGACAGAGAAAACGCTAGCTATTTGGTACACAAAAGTTCTTTTCAGGACTGGTATAGGTGTTAGGTCAGCAGCCTGAGTTTCTTTTGTCAGTTTAGATAAAGGGACAGAGCGCTGTATGCTGCTATTTTAGGGACAGCTCAGCCAGATTAGTCTTTCTTCATCATCATCATCATCATCATCATTAGCTGTTACTATCAGGTCCACAAAAGAGCTGTTCCAGCTAATCGTTCCAGCCTACTCTTTTTTGCCAATTTGTATAGGGACAGGCAGGAAGCAGTGTGTCAGGCAGTGAGGATAATTTTAAAGACTTGCTGTTACTATTAGTTCCACAAAGGTTCTTTTCAGGACTGGTATCAGTGGTACGGTAATAGGCTTGTACACGTATAATATTCTTTCTTCCAAATATAGAAAGAATATTATACTTGACTGCTGCCCTTCTGCTGCAGTCTGCTAATCATTCACAACTCACTTGTTCCACAAAGCTCTTTATCAGGACTGGTAACTTGGTCTGTCTAGGGTGCTACGGTACATAGGCTTGGGTGCGGTACAGTCTGCTGTTCTGTAAGGACCGCTATCGGTCCACAATACATAGGGTTGCCGTGCACTACTGCTGACCGCTGCCCTATACTGCAGCAGTCCTTCATTGGTATAGGGACTGACGTACAGTCTGCTAATCACTAACACACAACCTGCTTGGTCCACAAAAGTTCTTATAAGGACTGGTAACTTGGTATAGGGTGCTACGGTACATAGGCCTGAGTGCGTTACAGTCTGCTGTTCTGTAAGGACCGCTATCGGTCCACAATACATAGGGTTGCCGTGCACTACTGCTGACCGCTGCCCTATACTGCAGCAGTCCTTCAGCGGTATAGGGACTGACGCACAGTCTGCTAAACACTAACACACAACCTGCTTGGTCCACAAAAGTTTTTATAAGGACTGGTAACTTGGTATAGGGTGCTACGGTACATAGGCCTGAGTGCAGTACAGTCTGCTGTTCTGTAAGGACCGCTATCGGTCCACAATACATAGGGTTGCCGTGCACTACTGCTGACCGCTGCCCTATACTGCAGCAGTCCTTCATTGGTATAGGGACTGACGTACAGTCTGCTAATCACTAACACACAACCTGCTTGGTCCACAAAAGTTCTTATAAGGACTGGTAACTTGGTATAGGGTGCTACGGTACATAGGCCTGAGTGCGTTACAGTCTGCTGTTCTGTAAGGACCGCTATCGGTCCACAATACATAGGGTTGACGTGCACCACTGCTGACCGCTGCCCTATACTGCAGCAGTCCTTCAGCGGTATAGGGACTGACGTACAGTCTGCTAAACACTAATACACAACCTGCTTGGTCCACAAAAGTTCTTATAAGGACTGGTAACTTGGTATAGGGTGCTACGGTACATAGGCTTGAGTGCGGTACAGTCTGCTGTTCTGTAAGGACCGCTATCGGTCCACAATAGATAGGGTTGACGTGCACCACTGCTGACCGCTGCCCTATACTGCAGCAGTCCTTCAGCGGTATAGGGACTGACGCACAGTCTGCTAAACACTAACACACAACCTGCTTGGTCCACAAAAGTTTTTATAAGGACTGGTAACTTGGTATAGGGTGCTACGGTACATAGGCCTGAGTGCGTTACAGTCTGCTGTTCTGTAAGGACCGCTATCGGTCCACAATACATAGGGTTGCCGTGCACTACTGCTGACC
Source organism: Lithobates pipiens (assembly GCF_037356315.1). Classification (NCBI taxonomy): domain Eukaryota; kingdom Metazoa; phylum Chordata; class Amphibia; order Anura; family Ranidae; genus Lithobates; species Lithobates pipiens. The sequence goes on from NW_027507789.1 coordinate 148,957,417, forward strand.
GCTGCCCTATACTGCAGCAGTCCTTCATTGGTATAGGGACTGACGTACAGTCTGCTAATCACTAACACACAACCTGCTTGGTCCACAAAAGTTCTTATAAGGACTGGTAACTTGGTATAGGGTGCTACGGTACATAGGCCTGAGTGCGTTACAGTCTGCTGTTCTGTAAGGACCGCTATCGGTCCACAATACATAGGGTTGACGTGCACCACTGCTGACCGCTGCCCTATACTGCAGCAGTCCTTCAGCGGTATAGGGACTGACGTACAGTCTGCTAAACACTAATACACAACCTGCTTGGTCCACAAAAGTTCTTATAAGGACTGGTAACTTGGTATAGGGTGCTACGGTACATAGGCTTGAGTGCGGTACAGTCTGCTGTTCTGTAAGGACCGCTATCGGTCCACAATACATAGGGTTGCCGTGCACTACTGCTGACCGCTGCCCTATACTGCAGCAGTCCTTCATTGGTATAGGGACTGACGTACAGTCTGCTAATCACTAACACACAACCTGCTTGTTCCACAAAAGTTCTTATAAGGACTGGTAACTTGGTATAGGGTGCTACGGTACATAGGCTTGAGTGCGGTACAGTCTGCTGTTCTGTAAGGACCGCTATCGGTCCACAATAGATAGGGTTGACGTGCACCACTGCTGACCGCTGCCCTATACTGCAGCAGTCCTTCAGCGGTATAGGGACTGACGTACAGTCTGCTAAACACTAATACACAACCTGCTTGGTCCACAAAAGTTCTTATAAGGACTGGTAACTTGGTATAGGGTGCTACGGTACATAGGCTTGAGTGCGGTACAGTCTGCTGTTCTGTAAGGACCGCTATCGGTCCACAATAGATAGGGTTGACGTGCACCACTGCTGACCGCTGCCCTATACTGCAGCAGTCCTTCAGCGGTATAGGGACTGACGTACAGTCTGCTAAACACTAATACACAACCTGCTTGGTCCACAAAAGTTCTTATAAGGACTGGTAACTTGGTATAGGGTGCTACGGTACATAGGCTTGAGTGCGGTACAGTCTGCTGTTCTGTAAGGACCGCTATCGGTCCACAATACATAGGGTTGCCGTGCACTACTGCTGACCGCTGCCCTATACTGCAGCAGTCCTTCATTGGTATAGGGACTGACGTACAGTCTGCTAATCACTAACACACAACCTGCTTGTTCCACAAAAGTTCTTATAAGGACTGGTAACTTGGTATAGGGTGCTACGGTACATAGGCTTGAGTGCGGTACAGTCTGCTGTTCTGTAAGGACCGCTATCGGTCCACAATAGATAGGGTTGACGTGCACCACTGCTGACCGCTGCCCTATACTGCAGCAGTCCTTCAGCGGTATAGGGACTGACGTACAGTCTGCTAAACACTAATACACAACCTGCTTGGTCCACAAAAGTTCTTATAAGGACTGGTAACTTGGTATAGGGTGCTACGGTACATAGGCTTGAGTGCGGTACAGTCTGCTGTTCTGTAAGGACCGCTATCGGTCCACAATAGATAGGGTTGACGTGCACCACTGCTGACCGCTGCCCTATACTGCAGCAGTCCTTCAGCGGTATAGGGACTGACGTACAGTCTGCTAAACACTAATACACAACCTGCTTGGTCCACAAAAGTTCTTATAAGGACTGGTAACTTGGTATAGGGTGCTACGGTACATAGGCTTGAGTGCGGTACAGTCTGCTGTTCTGTAAGGACCGCTATAGGTCCACAATAGATAGGGTTGACGTGCACCACTGCTGACCGCTCACCTATACTGCAGCAGTCCTTCAGCGGTATAGGGACTAAGAGTTTTGTCACAGGGTCATTTAAAAAATGACATGCAGAGGAAGAGGCAGGCCCTTCCGCAGGGGTGGTAGGGGTAGGGCAGGAGCAACAGGCTTGAGCCAAAGTGGGAAGTTGCAGAAGGTGCGTTCAATTACTTTAAAGGATGCACCAGACTTGGTTGAGTGGCTCGCTCAGCCTTACTCTTCTGCACCCTCCTCATCCTCTCGATCTGCACCCTCTTCTTCACTCTCTGCTATGTGCACCCCCAAAGACACTACCACCAACAACACGACCACCACCACCACCACCACATACCTTCCGCTTGAGTCACTGGAATTATTTTCCGATCCATATCAAGAGGACATTTCTGATGCGCAGCCACTCTTGGTATTGGATCAGGAAGAGGAGGTAGCAACAAGCGCTACTCAGCAGTCTGACGCCAGTACCCAGATCAGCCCAAGGAGGAGGTTGGTCCCCGGTGTTGCTGCCTACTCTACTTATAGCGGTGGGGAAGGTGACGTTGATGATGACGTGTCTAGTGATGTCACGTGGGTGCCCACAAGAGAGGAAGAGGAGGGGAGTTCAGAGGGAGATATGGACCAGCAGATAGGGAGGAGAAGCAGCAATGACTTACATTGCACAGCAGGGACAAAGCAGACTGCAAATGTATCAGGAGCGAGTCATCGACCATGTACGGTCACATCTGGCGCTCCCAGGACACCGGCACATGGCTCCGCAGTGTGGGCTTTTTTTAACGTGTCCGCTGCTGACAATAGCGTTGCCATCTGCAATCTTTGCAGTCAACGCGTTAGTCGCGGTAAGCCCAATACTCACCTAGGGACGACCGCCTTAAGAAGGCACATGAGCAGCCATCACCGAGCCCAGTGGGAGCAACGGAACACACAAAGCCACACTGCAGGCTCTCACCGTCCAGCCTCGTCTTCTACTTCTCCTTCTCCTCTCTCCTCACAATTGTCCTCCACTCCACCTTCCATCACGCCAAGCTCACATTTTTCTGCAAAAAGGCAGGCTTCCGTGGGCCTAATGTTTGAGCGTAAAAAAATGATGACGCCGGATAACCCTCTTGCCCAACGGTTGGCGGCTGGCTTGTCAGAACTCATAGCCCGCCAACTACTGCCATATAAACTGGTGGACTCGGAGGCCTTTCGCAAATTTGTGGCCATTGGAACACCACAATGGAAGGTCCCAGGAAGGAAGTATTTCTCAGAGAAGGGCATCCCAGAGCTATATGGCCATGTTCAGCGGCAAGTGAATGTATCTCTGGCACACAGTGTCGGTGCCAAGATACATCTGACCACAGACACGTGGTCTAGCAAACACGGGCAGGGAAGGTATATCAGTTTTACTGCCCACTGGGTGAACCTTCTGACGGCCGTCAAGCATGTAACCCGTGGCACCCGTGTAGATTTGGTTTTACCGCCACGGATTGCATGCAGGCCTGACTCTTCTTCTCCTCCTCCTACTCCATCCTCCTCCCTCTCCTCCTCAGCTGCCTCCTCCTTTTCCGCTGCTAGCGTCTCTTCCACTGCACCGCCCAAGCTCCCCAGAACCTATTCCACATGCCAGGTGAGACGTTGCCATGCCGTGCTGCGTCTGTTGTGCCTGGAAGCAAAGAGCCACACTGGCCCGGCACTCCTTTCAGCTTTGCGTTCACAGGCAGATGAGTGGCTAACACCGCTCAATTTGACAGTTGGTAAAGTGGTGTGTGACAACGGTGCCAATCTGCTTAGCGCATTGAAACAGGGCAAAATCACGCACGTGCCGTGCATGGCACACGTCTTAAACTTGGTCGTGCAGCGATTCCTTGTCAAATACCCTGGGGTCCAGGACATCTTGCGGCAGGCAAGGAAAATCTCGGCCCATTTCAGAAGATCTTACACGGCCATGGCTCGCCTTGCTGACATTCAGCGGCGACACCATCTGCCGGTCAGACGTCTTATTTGCGATTGCCCGACGCGATGGAACTCAACCTTCTATATGCTTGATAGGCTGCTCCAGCAGAAACGTGCAGTTAACGTCTACCTGTATGAACTCTGCGAAAGAAACGGTTCTGGGGAGCTGGGTTTTTTTTCACCGCGCCAGTGGCTGCTCATGCGCGACACATGCAGACTTCTGCGGCCATTTGAGGAGATCACCAAACTGGTCAGTCGCAGCCATGGCGCCATCAGTGACATGGTACCTTATGCCTTCTTTCTGGAGCGTGCATTGCGTCGTGTCATTGATCAGGCTGTGGAGGAGCAGGAGCGGGAAGATGAGGAAGTCGCAATGCTGGATGAATTCCCAGGGGGGGCTACTCTATCTGAGACAAGTCAACAACAGGAGTCTGATGAGGAGTCAGAGGAGGATGGTGCCGGGGCGGATGAGCAGGAGCAAGAAGAGCATGCTTTAAACCTTTCTGGGATCCCTGTTGTGCGAGGATGGGGAGAGGAGAATGAAGAGGACGACATTATCCTGGATGATGAGCAGGAGCCAGGCCACCACACCGCTTCCACTTTAGTGCAAATGGGGGCCTTCATGCTCCAGTGTTTTAATAGGGACCCCCGTATAAAAAGCATGAGGGTCAAGGACCAGTACTGGGTGGCAACGTACTTAGACCCCCGGTACAAACACAAAATGGCGGAAATGTTACCGCCGTCGCAGAGGGCTGTCAGAATGCAGCACTTCCAGGCCTTGCTTCGAGAAATGCTGCATTCTGCTTTTGCGTGCGCTGGCAGAGGAGCAATTCCCACTCCCAGAGAAGGATTTGCGGGTACCAATCCAACAGCGCCTGCAAGAAGAGGCCGGTTTGAAGATGTGTTGGTGACTTCGGATATGAGGTCATTCTTTCAGCCGACCCATCGACAGGTGTCATCCGGATCCAGCATCAGGGAACGCCTAGACCGTCAGGTGTCCGACTACATTGGGTTAACGGCCGATGTGGACGCTCTGAGGAGTGATGAACCCCTAGACTACTGGGTGGGCAGGCTTGACCTCTGGCCAGAGCTTGCCCAATTTGCAATCGAACTGTTGGCTTGCCCCTCATCCAGTGTCCTGTCCGAAAGGACGTTCAGCGCAGCAGGGGGGATTGTGACCGATAAGCGTACTCGCCTAGCTCACCACAGTGTTAACTACCTCACATTTCTAAAAATGAATGAGGCATGGATCTCGGAGGAATTCAACACATGTGATCAGTAGACCATGTATATGTCTATAAACAATTTTTGGAATCAAGCACACAGACCTTCTTAATTCATTTGGCTCACTTCCCTGACCCAAAAAAGCACACCGTACTATATGCCCCTACCCTCCTCTTTGAAGAGGTTGAGCGGTGTCATATTTCTACTGGGGCTGCTTATTATGAGGGGTTCCCACCATCCCTGTGCTGTGCTGACTTCCTCCTGGGTGTTCTTATTATGAGGGGCTCCCACCATCCCTGTGCTGTGCTGACTTCCTCCTGGGGGTTCTTATTATGAGGGGATCACACCATCCCTGTGCTGTGCTGACTTCCTCCTGGGGCTGCTTACGGTGCTGCTGTCAGCGCTGTATGTCACGGAGCTGCTGTCAGCGCTGTATGTCACGGAGCTGCTGTCAGCGCTGTATGTCACGGAGCTGCTGTCAGCGCTGTATGTCACGGAGCTGCTGTCAGCGCTGTATGTCACGGAGCTGCTGTCAGCGCTGTATGTCACGGAGCTGCTGTCAGCGCTGTATGTCACGGAGCTGCTGTCAGCGCTGTATGTCACGGAGCTGCTGTCAGCGCTGTATGTCACGGAGCTGCTGTCAGCGCTGTATGTCACGGAGCTGCTGTCAGCGCTGTATGTCACGGAGCTGCTGTCAGCGCTGTATGTCACGGAGCTGCTGTCAGCGCTGTATGTCACGGTGCTGCTGTCAGCGCTGTATGTCACGGAGCTGCTGTCAGCGCTGTATGTCACGGAGCTGCTGTCAGTGCTGTATGTCACGGAGCTGCTGTCAGCGCTGTATGTCACGGAGCTGCTGTCAGCGCTGTATGTCACGGAGCTGCTGTCAGCGCTGTATGTCACGGTGCTGCTGTCAGCGCTGTATGTCACGGAGCTGCTGTCAGCGCTGTATGTCACGGAGCTGCTGTCAGCGCTGTATGTCACGGAGCTGCTGTCAGCGCTGTATGTCACGGAGCTGCTGTCAGCGCTGTATGTCACGGAGCTGCTGTCAGCGCTGTATGTCACGGTGCTGCTGTCAGCGCTGTATGTCACGGAGCTGCTGTCAGCGCTGTATGTCACGGAGCTGCTGTCAGTGCTGTATGTCACGGAGCTGCTGTCAGCGCTGTATGTCACGGAGCTGCTGTCAGCGCTGTATGTCACGGAGCTGCTGTCAGCGCTGTATGTCACGGTGCTGCTGTCAGCGCTGTATGTCACGGAGCTGCTGTCAGCGCTGTATGTCACGGAGCTGCTGTCAGCGCTGTATGTCACGGAGCTGCTGTCAGCGCTGTATGTCACGGAGCTGCTGTCAGCGCTGTATGTCACGGAGCTGCTGTCAGCGCTGTATGTCACGGTGCTGATGTCAGTGCTCTGTATTACGGTGCTGCTGTCAGTGCTCTGTATCTCCTGCACCCTCTTGTTTGCCTACCCTGGTCCCTGACCTTCCCTCTCCTCCATTGCCTTCATTAGCTCCATAGTCCTGAATTGTCAGAACAATTTCCCAAATAAAAAAAAAATGCTTGTAGTTATCGATCCCAAATTCACCTCATACATGTATTATGCTATTGTCCAGGTGGTGGGACTACGTGCTACCCCCTAATAATTACCCCGTGGCCGCAAATTCGACCTAAAGGTTTGCGAAATTCGCCTCCCATTGAAGTCAATGGAGCCCGCGGCGAACGGTCGTTTTCGCGAACGTTTGTGTCCGTTCGCGTTTCGCGTTCGCGAAACGTCCCGTCGGAAGTTCGTCCATCACTAATTGGGAAAGGGAAAGAGCCAACATTTAGCATGTCTATAAGCTGGAAAGGAGGAGGTGAGAGAACAATATTTCATGTGATTTAACTGAAAAGCCTGCTGGTGTGACCAAGCCATATTTGATGTACTGAACAAGTGGAAAGAAAGGAGGTGGTTATGGTTTAAATATAGCTCCCAACTGTCCCTGATTTGGAACCTTTCCTCATGTGTCCCTCAGTTTGGTTTGATCTATATAATTGCATAAAAAAATGCACAATTTATCTTTCAAAATGTTTCACTGCTAAACATTCTATCTAATTTCTAAATCGCTGCATCTTGTAAATTCTAAAAGCCAGAATAAAGGAATAGCAGTGGTAAAAACTGTTTCCAAAAAAAAAAAAAAAATGCGAATCTTGGATAAAACCCTGATAACCACCCCCACTTATTTTGTGCTTTGAGATTGTGGGTGGAATACTCCAAATATATAATTTCTGAATAACTATGGGGCTGACTTTGAGAAATGCCAACCACAAAGTTTCCTCCTTGAATTTGAAAGAAGCCTAATGACCTATCCACCCTCTTGCTTCATTTGTTTTGACTAAACATGCCTTGTTCAATACACCCTGTAGTGCTCAGTTTTCTCAAATTGCCTTTCAGAACAACCCTGGATAGAGCGCAGCTCCCCCTTCTCAGGAAACGCATGCTAACTTTAAAAACTCCTCCCCTTCCACCATGGCCTCAGTTATTGTTTCCTTCATGGTGGAAGCATGTGCCTGGAACCAGAGAGTGCAGGCTTACCGTTTGCTTACTTTTTTAAGTGTCCTGTGACCAGCCAGCAGCCACCCCCTCCCCCCCAGGCGTGAGGGGTATCCTGGTGTCCCCGGTCTCTCCATCTCAGGGGAGTAAGGACCCTGGGGTGGTGAGCGTCTGGTGCCTGGAGTCCACGTTATGTTCGCTCCAGAAATGGCTTTGGTAAGCAGGTGGGGGTCGCTTAAGGTCAACGCCATGTCTTTGCATTCGGATCCAGGTCCCAGCCGGCGAGAGGGCCATTTCCGGCGATGCAGACTTCCTGAGGGGGTGTGGCTCTGTTGGTTCTGAGCTCTTGGAATGCAGGGACTAAGGGGTGGGTCAGGTGACCGGTCCTCCGTTTCCTGCCAGCGCTGACCCAGTGGCCAGGAAATTCAAAGATCTGAAAGTTTGACATCCAGATTGTTGTTTTTTCCTTGTCAAGATGGATGAGTACAAAACTGCTATGGTGGAGACAGGTGCCCCTAGCACCGGCCAATCCCAGGTAAGAGGGGTACAGTAGTGCCTCTTTACTTTATGGCCTGTGTTTGTGGTTGTTGTTCCTCCCTGATGGGAGCCTGTGTCTGCAGAGTCAGAGGTTATGTCGCTCAGACCCTGCAGCATGGACTGGGTGTCTGTCTCTGCACTGGCTTGGTGGTGTTTTTAGCAGTTTGGGACACTAGGTTTAGTTTAAACTGTAATGTCGTTTTAGGAAAATCTAAAACAAGCCAGAGGAAATGTTCTCCTTGCAAGAACCCCCTTAGACTCCTGGCAGAAGGCGATGTGCAGAACTTGTATCAAAGAGTTGGTGGAGGAGACGTCCCAACAATACAAGGACCTGTTCTCTGCTAAGGGGCTTACGAACTCGTTGAGTTCCGTCAGGTCCATTTTTGATACAAAAACCAACAAATCAGGTTGAGCCCCAGAATCCACTACCTAGTCCAAAGGCATCCTTGTCTAGACCAGTGGAGACTGAAGACTCGGGTGACGAAGGGGGAAGTACTCTTGTCTCAAGACTCGGAAGAGGAAGACTATAGCAGAACCTCTTGGTACAAGCTATCACTAGAGGAGGTGGATGCCATATTGAGAGCAATCTACACTACTCTGGAAATCCAGGAAGAAAAAGTACAATTGTCGATTCGCGACAAGATGTACCAAGGTATGGACGAAGCAAAACGCAGGGTGTTTCCTGTCCATAGGGTCCTTTTCAGAGTCAGAAAAAAAAGAATGGAAGGATCCAGAGAGGGCCCCTTTTTTTTTCTCCAAGTCCCTCAGAAGGTTCCCTTTTGAGGATAAGGACTGAAGTGTGGAGCAAGAAACCTTGGGTAGATGCGGACTTCTCGCAGGTTTCTAGACGCATGGATTTGGCCTTCAAGGCTATGGGGGGGTT